>NC_134492.1:8067478-8702478 GCF_040206685.1 Ascaphus truei | reverse complement strand
CCGCGGAGCCAGAAGTATAAACGAGGATGATCTTTATTATAGCAGCCACTGCGATGTTGCTCCAGCGAATGCTTTCGTTGATAAGGTAGATCCCTTGCTTCCGGATAGTACTGGCCTGCTGTAATAGTGAGGCCTCTCTGGATTGGGTTGCAAGGGTTTAACTAAATGACCGTTACTCATGAGCAGATAAGCACTGAGGTATTGTACTATATGTTGTGTCATTTTGTGTGTTGCGCTGGCCTTTCTGTGTGTGTGTTTGTATATCTTGCCATGCTTAGTAGCACTGCTTTTTGACACTAATATCTATGCTGTATATATGATGTGAGGGTGGGTTTTGGGGTTCTGGAGCTTGCTGGGTTATTGGAGCTGTTGTTGCTTGGAGGTGTGCCCCTCCTCCCCAGGGTTTAAAGCTCGCCCGCCCCACTTTACAATGAGAAGTTTTTATCATGATCCTGTGAGTCACAGACCCAGTATGGTCTTTCTCCCTCCAGCAGAAAAGAGAGGTACATGAGGATTGTACCAGGTACAGCCCAACCCCGTTATAACGCGTCCGTTACAACGCGAATCCGCTTATAACGTGATGCAGGCGTGGCTCCCAATTTTCATATTTATGAATACTTTACAGCACGGTTATTGGTATCTTAAATACTTTATTGTACAATGCATACAATTGTACATTATTTCTAACACGATCCGCTTATAGCGCCATGTGCTTCTTTGGCCCCCAAGCACAGCGTTATAAGGGGGTTAAGCTGTAGTGTTAGGACCTGCAGATTGGTCATGCCGTGGCTGCAGGCATATAACCGTTTGGCCAAAGGGTTTACTGTAGGTATTGTACTATGTATGTATGTCTTTATTTATATAGCGCCATTAGTGTACATAGCGCTTCATATTGGTACTACACGTAACAATCATATAAATAACAAATAATACAAATAACAGATCATGGCAATAAGACATAAAAGTAACATTTCGGAAGAGGAGTCCCTGCTCCGGGAAGCTCACAATCTAATTGGTGTGGAGAACGTACAGAGACAGGAGGAGGGCGTTCAGGTAAGTGCTTCTGCAAGGGGCCAAGCTTTATGTATCGTGTATAGTATTAGCCATGGTGCTACTCATATACTTCTTTAAGCAAGTGTGTCTTAAGGTGGTTCTTAAAGGTGGATAGAGAGGGTGCTAGTCGGGTATTGAGGGGAAGGGCATTCCAGAGGTGTGGGGCAGTCAGTGAGAAAGGTTTAAGGCGGGAGAGGGCTTTAGATACAAAGGGGGTAGAGAGAAGACATCCTTGAGCAGAACGCAAGAGTCGGGATGGTGCATAACGAGAAATTAGGGCTGAGATGTCAGTAAGAGCAGAAGAGTGTAAAGTTTTAAAAGTGAGGAGGAGAATTGAGTGTGAGATGCGGGATTTGATAGGAAGCCAGGAGAGGGATTTCAGTAGGGGAGACGCTGAGACTATATGCTGTGTCATTTTTATATGCTGTGGCCTTGCTGTTTTTGAAAGAAAGGTACTATTTACACAGGACGTTAAGAGACGGTCTGAAACAATGTAGCAGCTAGAAAAAATATTGATATGGACAATGTTTAACTGTAGAAATGTGTAAACCAGATGAAATGTACCCATTTTTGGTCATGAAAAATGTCACAAAATCGGACATTTCCAAGAGAGTTAGCTATTTTAAGCTAATTTAAATATGGAAAATATATTGAAATGATTTAAATTTGCATATTAGTCTGATTTAATAGCCTCTCTCTTATTTCAGGCTCTGGATGTTTGAATTTTAAAATAAAGATTCTCTGTCAAAATGTAACAATTTCACCTGAATTTATTGGCTGAAAGGATCAATTAAAGTATATGCAAATGTTTAAACTTTTGTGAATCTGGCCCAGGGGTGGGCAACTCCAGTTCTCAAGGGCCACCAACAGGTCAGGTTTTCAGGATATCTCTGCTTCAGCACAGGTGGCTCAATCAGTGGCAGTGCCACTGATTGAGCCATCTGTGATGAAGCTGAGACTGATTGAGCCACCTGTGCTGAAGCAGGAATATCCTGAAAACCTGACCTGCTGTGGCCCTTGAGGACTGGAGTTGCCCACCCCTGATCTAGTGATTAGCACGTTACTTTTAACGAGGGTTACATATCCCTATAAAGAAGCAGACCACAGAGAGGGGTAAAAAACTTTCTTTTGATCAACTCATCAATATAATTGGCTTCTTTAGAAAGAGCCAAGGCCATATTTAGTAAGAAAGGCTACTACGTGAATAAGCCTCAATGAGGCAATCTGAACAGGCAAAGCGTTTTATTTATAACACAGGATTAAAGCAGGGGTCTCTGGAGCCAAACTCCATTCATTTAATCTCCGGGGACCCCCTGCTTCCGGAGATCAGAGATACTTATCTCCATAGTAGGTGCCTGCAGTCGCTCGGCTTGCAGGGTTCGTGTAATGGCGGAGTGTCAAAGCTCCAGTGCCCTGCTGGCCAATAGGAAGCCGTGACATCATCAAGTTCGGCTTCCTATTGGCCCACAGGACGAGGGAGCTTAAAACCTTTTTCGGAGGTAAGTACAGTGTCTCCGGGAGCTGAAAATAATGGGGTTCAACTCCGCAGCCCCCCTGCTTCAAACCTATGTTAAAAAATAACAAAAAAAAAGCGCTTTTATTGCTTCTTTATGGCGTTGCCTGGTGCTATAAAGTAGTCTATTTATCAAAGTCTCCGAAAAACTGGGGCATTAAACTGCATTAAATTGTCTGTGGAAAACATTCCTGTTAAAGGGACGGGGTGATTTCATTGGTAAATATACTGTATTTTGTAATCCAGTTTTTGCTAGTTTTGCAGCCAGGAGAATTTCACCCCCCCCCCCCTACCCAATGTGTCTCGGAATCAAACTGCGTAGCAAATATGAACCTTAATTCCTTAAAGAAAACTCTGTACTTATTCTCTTCCCGTGTAAAAAAATAAATATGTTTCTATTTTGTTCAGGTAAATTTAATTCTGATCTGAACGTGTAAATCGTTGTTCTTTCCTTTTATCTCTTTGGCTAATGATAGCGACATCCTTAATTTTAACAAAACAGCAAAGTGAAACAATTCACCTAGACACTCCAACACATTTGCACACCCAGCTATGATCCTTCATCCCTGTTGTGAGGTTTGATGACTGTTGTGAAAGTTTTGGATTTTATTACCTGCACCGTTTTTAGAATTTATCTCCCGTGAACATTTGATATTTTAACATGACGATGCAGTGGAGCATGGAAACTAAAGATAGATTAAGCGTGGCTCACTACATTCTATACATTGAAGTGACCATAAGTCACTGCGGGCCATCCCATATTTTAACCACCTGTGCATAAAATTATGTATGGTTGCTCATATTAGGATTTTTTTTTTGTTTGTTTCACTTTTTTTTATTGTTTTACATTCACAGATTCACAGTGTACATATCATATTATAGTCGACAATTCGGCATTTATACACATATTTGTTCAGAAAACCTTATCTTAACATAGCTTAATGTTTTGTGTTAACTGTGCACTTCTTCATACTCTGTGTATAACATTGAGATGGATTCAGATATGTTCTGTACATATTAGGTTTCTTTAACGCAATGAAGTTAGTGTCGATCGGCAGTATTGCAGAGAAATGGCCTTCCTTCAATGATTGTTTCCGTGTTCTAGTGCTCATGTTCGACACTGGTGCAGTTTAATAAATAACCTCCCATTGTGCATTTCACACAATTTCCAGTAATGTCCGTTTTGAATACTTACGTAAACTTATACTATGGGAAGTCTTTGGAACTTTTCCAAGAAGGCTGTCTTACACACAAAGAATTCAAAACAAGTGCAAGAGGCGACAGCTGATGAAAGAATTGTAAAGTAAATAAGAACTTAATCAGATTCTGCCCAATTTGTCTGAAATCTATAGCCAAATATGAACGTGTGCACAATAATTACACAAACATTGTTTGCAGTCTTCCAGTAAAGGGAAAGCTACTGTATCACGAGTCTGAAGACAAAAACTGAGAAATTACTAATGACTTTAATTCATATAGCGCATTTCTCCCAATGGGGTTCAAAACGCTTCTCAATTACAGTATATCGTGTGGTACGCAGCACATAGGAATGTTACAGACACAGTCCCTGCCCAGATGAGTTTACACTCTAAGTTTCTGGTGCCTGAGGCACAGGGAGATAAAGGGACTTACCCAAGGTCATACAAGGAGCTGATACCGGGAATTGAACAAGCTTCGGTGTCATTGTTAGAGTCAGTGGGGCCTATTCACAAGTCCATTAATGCTGGTTAAGTGCCCTTTTCAAGCGATATTGCATGTGTTGCTATTCACAAAGCTTCGATAACAGGGCAATATCGCAATAAACGGCTTTTCAATGAGCTATAACACTCTGGCTATAACACTCTGGCTATAACAAGCTGTGCAGTAGCTGAAAAAATGCCCAAACTAGCATTTTTTCTGCCAGAAACTGCTACTCACTAAACTCCGATATGCAAATCGTGCTATAAACACTCGCATTCTTTTTCGCAATCTAAAGGCCGGTGAGATCGGAATCGCGATTTGCATATCACAGAGTTTTTTTTATTTTTACTGCATAGGATTGGATCCGGGGGTCTCGAGTTACAGGCCCCGGTATGGGGCATCGGGTGCCGGTATCCCATTGTTTACATGTCACACATCACGCGACATGGACTCAATACAAATGGCGGCGACACTGGCACCCGATGTTCCATACCGGGGCCTGTAACTCGGGAAGCAGGGGGTCCCGAGGCTGAAATCAATGCGGTTCAGCTCAGAGGACCCCCTGCTCCCGCACCCTATGAATAAAAATACCTTAAAGCAGCTTCATTACCATAGCGGCTATTCGCTAAGGCAATGAAGGGCTTAAGGCACAATAGCATGTTTATTGGGGACAATTGCCCCCAATAAACATTGCAATACACAACACACACGCCCACTATTAATAAAAATGACATTAATGCAGCTTCATTACCATAGCGGCTATCCGCTACGGTAATGAATTATTATTTATTGATATGTGTGTTTTGACTCTAATGTAGATGGACGGGGGGTCTCCGGAGCAGAACCGCGTTGGTTTTAGGTCCGGGGACCCCCTGCTTCCCGAGTTTCAGGCTCCGTTATCGGGTGCCGGTATCTCTCTGCTTTGTTTACATCCACGGTCATGTGATCGGGAAATTTAAAAGCAGAGGGATACCGGCAACCCATAACGGGGCCTGTATCTCGCGAAGCGGGGGGTCCCCGGACCTGAAACCAACGTAGTTCAGCTCCGGAGACCCCCTGCACATCTACACTATGAGTAAAATGTTATTAAAAAAAAAAATTTTCCTGGCGAGATTTGCGCAGAGAGAGTGGCGGATCTCTCTGCTGCAGGCAGATCTCACCAGGGAAACCCTTCTCGGCAGGAAGACCGTCTCACCACCGGCTACTCGCCATTTAGAAAAAGGTTGGTCTCGCAGGTATTCGGGCCTTCCTGCATGCCGTGAGAGCAACTCACCAAAAACATGGTGAGTTCAAACCCCTGCTGAAAGTGCTTCTGCGATTCAGCAATCCATTGACGGACATACAGTTAGGCCAGAATGGGCTGCTATTTAAAACAACAGGCCTTTGTATCGCCTCTACTGCAGTGACCAATTTTGGTCGTCTAGCAGCTTAGACCAGTGAAATTAACAGGTCAGATTTAGCTGCTAGTTAGAAACAACGTGCTTTAATACAGCCTCTATTTGGGAGTTTAATATCCTGTGCAGCTGTTGTTCCTATATCTATTTGTATAAATCTTGGTGTTGGAAATCATACCCTTTTATTATTAATAATATTATTACAGTATAATCTGCGGTTTCTTTACATAGCAGAATAGACCTGTGATATCAGTTTAAATGCAGCTTCCATTTGAAACAGCTGGCTTAGCAAAAGTATAAACACAAAATAAACGTAGAAAAATAAACCTCATTAACGGTGCTCTCATGCATTACCTTTTATTAGTATTCAATGTATCAAAAAGTATCAGTAAATCTCACATCGGCAAAAGTCAGCCCATATGAAAAATACACACATTAAAATCACTGTTACTGTGTCAGTGGACTCCCAATCTAATTGATATACTGTACCTCCTAATCCTCAGAACAATATGTACAGGTGATCAATTTCAAGGAGAAATGAAGTGGAGACAGCATCAAAATCACAATAATACAGTCATATACTGTATAGGTTTGTAAATCCAAAAGGGAACATTGTTCCCTCCATGCATCGATAGCAGAAACAGTCAGTTACAGTATTAAAGCATAATGTCTAAATAATTGCATACAATCTGCTTATCACTAAAAGCCCACAATATGGCGAAATGGCAGCACTTGTTCTCATCATATAACCATAGCCTGAGTCTGGATTTGTAAGTGCCAAAAACTAATTGAGTCAAAAATGGCAAAACAACAACAATCTTTATTCAAAAACAAAGCAAGTAACTTTTGGAAAACAAAGTCTTTCCCCTCCTGAGCCCCTTACAGTATGTGGCTTTCAGGAATAGTCTTTGCAATCATGAGTTCAGGCAGTTAGTTGAACAAATGTGTTTTGCTTTCACTCTGAAGCCTGCCTAATGTTTAGTGCTTTTATTTCCTCAATATATTAGCAGAAAACCGTTGCCTGCAGAACCACCGTCCTTATAGCAACAAAGGGAAATCGTATGAAATGCCGAGCATTACTGTTACAAATAATAGCATCCAGCCCAAAGGTGGATAACAAACGGGGAATATTTTAAATGGAAGTATACAACCTAGAGGAGAGCAAATCAGTACTATCAGGACAGTAATAAAACCAAAAGACAGCAAAGGAGCATCAAGGTCGCAGTTCCTCAAACCTATTACCAGTGAAGTCAAAGCCACAGTGGTTGTTAAAGTTAAATCACAATATGGGAAGATACATATCTAGTATATACAGTAAAGGGGATGTTTATTGGCTATCGTAAAACAGTCTGACTGGGGACACAGAGGATAGATTTTAGAAACTATCAATGATTTAACTGAAGAAGTGAGTGATGTGCCTAGCTCTTAACACGGCATATGAACACATAAATAACATTTTATGTTGAGCAAAGGGTACTTAGAGCGGTATTCGCTAAGCTCCAATAAAGCGGATTAGCGCCCGTGCTGGCATTACGTGCTATTAACTTGGATGGCAGTTAGTGCCAGATAAAGCTCAGATACCCTTATCGGTGCTTAACGAATCTCTCACTTAAGGTTTGATGAACAAGGTGGACAGTGATGACTGTGTGTACGGTATGTGTTTGCATTGCAATGACATCCATTAAAAAGTCATTAGGATCTGTCATTTTCTTGTAATACATGGGGGGATTTATCCAGCTTAGAAGTTCGGCTCTTTTTGATGGACGGAATATTCTGCGTAAGGAGACGTTGACCTGCTCATCGCTGGCTGCAGCAGAAGATGAAATATAAAAATAAAACCCTGATACTGCCATGCAGGTAAATATGAAAAGACAGAAACGTCTCAATGGAAATCAAAAACTTCCTTGCTTTCCCCATCACGTTGCAATGGTGATTTCATTTCTCAAAGGGACAGTTTTGGAAAGAATCTGTAATTTTTCTACCCCTTTCATGGTGATTTAGCAAATGATTACAGGGCACAGGCAGAAATATGGAGACCAAACACATATTGGTGTAAATGGTAATTGTTTCTTTGACTGCTTCTTCTGTCCTTTGGGTCTCCTACATCTAGTTCTTTTCCTATCTCAGCAGCCTTACTGTCTTACTGTACTTGCTGTCCTTCATCTTTCACTTGTTGTCTGTGCTGTTCTCTGGTCTTCTCTCTCATTACTCCCTGGGAAGAACAGCTCTGTTATCTTGCGATGACTCAGCTTTCGAGCATGACAATTTATGGGAATAGCTTTATATGGAAGATGGCATGAAACAAAACTCAGAGCACAAAATCTGTCAGTCTTTTATGTTTCTGTATAAATGAGATTATGTTCAATCCTTCCCTGCTGTCATCTTGCTCAGGAAAATGAACAATAAGAATCATGAACAACCCATACATGCTCCCTTAGGTAGCCAAAGGGTGAAAATTATTTTATATATGGCTACAATGCATTTTGTCAAAAAGTTACTTTAAACAAAAATAATGCAGATTTAGGACTGGCTAGGAATTATTTTAATATGAACTCAGCACTTTTAATTAAGATGTTAAATAATTACAGTTTTTTTTTTTGCTTACTCCACCTCTCTACAGTGAAATAAATAGTGTGTGCATTATATTTTGTTTTTACGTGCTACATTTTACACCATTATCTTTACAATTCCCCGAGAAGTCACTGTAGATGAAGTAACCTCTTTATTCTCTATACTTTCTGCATCATTCTCACTGATACTTTACATGTGTCAGCAATTAAGGAATGGGTTCGCCTCTTGTTACATGAATGTCTATTTTATTCAAGAGCTTGGTTTTTGAATCAAAACCAAAAATCCGACTCAGGACTAAACTTGTATAAGAAATAAATTAGGAAAAGTCACAAGTGTCCCTTATTTAATCGCTTTGTTTAATTGTTTGAGCACGTCAAAGATACCATCTGCTGAAGGAATTATGACACTGTTTAATTATCATTGGTAGATAAATCTAATAAAGATCCTACATAGCAACATACAACAGATGTAGTCAATGTTATTGCAACCCATGGCTGGCTGCCGCAGGATATACACAACGCACTAGTGGGAGAAGCGGCCATTGTTTTGAAGCAGCTGCGCGCGTTAATGGGCGGGGCTATCACGCTATTTCCCCAGTGGGAGTCCGCCGCGGGTTGCAATAACTTTGGCTGTATCTGTATATTGAGTTGCAATAAGATGAGAACACATCCATGTAACTTACTGCAAACTACCATTTATAGCACGGGTCTCAAACTCAGTCCTCAAGGGCCACCAAAAGGCCAGCTTTTATTAATTTCCCTGCTTCAGCACAGGTGGCTCAATCTCACTGATTGAGCCATCTGTGCTGAAGCAGGGATATCCATAACAGCTGGCCTGTTGGTGGCCCTTGAGGACTGAATTTGAGACCCCTGATTTATACCATAGGGTCAGTTTCAAAATGCCATATATACTTATTTGGCCAGAATTGTGCAAACAATATTACACAATATATAATGCGCTATGTTTTAGTTCAGAGCTAATTATATACAGATGTAGCACCTTCATCAGTGAGATATGTACACTGTGCTAGCATTGCCACTGAATCCTATAGGAACAGAGATGTTGTGTTGTCCCCAGCTACAATAACACTGGGAGAGATGTGAACGTTTTGACATTTGCAAACATGGTAAAATATGGGGGGAAATGCACGGTTCACCTAAAGATATTTACAAGTTACAGTAACTTGACCAATATGCAATTTTCAGAACAAATTGTTAAGATTTCCCATTTTTCACCACATTTGAAACGCGGACCAGGCTCAGTCAGCGTCACTAAGTGAGTTTGGGAAATTCTTTGCAAATAAAATGGGAACATTTCACTTGGTTCGCAAACTGCGGGGTTCATGTTTCTTCCATCTCCATATAAGAACTTCAATCCCATTATGAATAGGTTTTATGTGTGCTCGCAGATACACACAAATACTGTATACAGAACACAGTGCCTTTTAGAAGTAAACTACTAACAAAGGACAATCAAAAACCTAATTCTTTCAGGATGTCTAACTAAATATGAATGTTTCTTACTGCCAGATCACTCGTTCACAGCCAGAAAACGAGCTATGAGTCACAGAGTGACACAGAGTCACATCACACATTCACACAGTCACACACAGTCACCGTCACACAGTCACATCACACAGTCACACACAGTCACAGAGTCACACAGAGTCACATCACACAGTCACACAGCCACACACAGTTACAGTCAAACAGACTCACAGTCACACAGTCACAGAGTCACACCGAGTCACATGATACAGTCACACAGACTCACAGTCACACAGAGTTATACAGTCACACAGACTAACAGTCACACAAAGTCATACAATCGCACAGACTCAGTCACACAGAGTCATACAGAGTCACATGAGTCACATGATACAGTCACACAGACTCACAGTCACAGAGTCACACAGAGTCACACAGAGTCACATGATACAGTCACACAGACTCACAGTCACACAGAGTTATACAGTCACACAGACTAACAGTCACACAAAGTCATACAATCACACAGACTCAGTCACACAGAGTCATACAGAGTCATATCACACCAGGTCCAATACATTGGATGATATCAGTTGTTTCGGCGATCATTACATACAGTACAGTCCCGAGAGGCTTAACTGATACAAAGATTCCGGAAGCTAGAGGCTGCAACAATGAAGCATTGCCTTCGGTTCGCTTTACAGACAGTCAGGTCTCCTCACCGCCTTGTCACTCTATTACCGGAGTGGACAAATCCCATCCACAAGGGCCATCAACAGGTCAGGTCTTCAGGATATATCTGCTTCCGTACAGGTAGCTCAATCCGTGGCTCAGTCAATGACTCAGCCCCCTGTGCTGAAGCAGGGATATCCTGAAAACCTGACCTGTTGGTGGCCCTTGAGGACTTGAGATGACCACTCCTGCTCTATTACCTCACCCTCAGAATCTAGAAGCTTTTTGCTGCTTTCCTTCACGTCTGAAAACTTTGTTTGATATAATATTTTGCATGTGGTTGTATATCGGGTCCTGTTTTTGCTTTATGTTCCATGACATGTATTGGAAGATTCGCTTTTGTTTTCCACGTAAAACAATGACCACTAAGAAATGTTCTCATCAGGTCAAAGTCAGCATTATAGGTAATCTATAATTAATCAGAAATGTATATTATTCTAGTGTCAGTGGTAAAACAATCCGCAGTTTCATGACAGGACATTAAGTTCCGGTTCCAATAAAAAACAAAAAAACAGGGTTTTATGGGAAATGAATGTCAAAATGGAGTTATTTATCCTAGACAATAAAGCCTGCAGCAAGCTGACATTTTAAAGACAATTTTTTCCATTATATACAATAACTGGAATGCATAAAACCCACAGACTAGCTCACATTAAGGCATAATGTACGTTTTAAAACAAATCACTTTTTTTATCCTTATGGACCATCATTCTCTAATTGAGTACACTAGAAGTTATCTGTCGTATCTCATAATGATGTTTATTTGAAATTTTCACGATTCAAACACAACCTCTGTGGTTCATTTATCAAAGCCTCATGGCTACAAAACGTGGGCGAAAATTGTCTCTATAAGTCTCCCACAATGCCACTTGGCAGTAAGCTCCCTTTCCTCTTCATTTAGGTTTGTTTCCCTTCATATATCCTGTAGTCATTATATTCTAGTGTCTCTCTTTTTTGCAAAGCACCGAGTATATTGTTGTCACAGTATAAATAAAAATGTACATAGATAGAAATAGCATCAAATTTATCAACAGAAAATCTTTACATTAAAAGCTATTTATTTTTTTTACAAATCTATTGCAGCTCGTTTGTCCCTGTTCTGTTGGCAGTAGGTTCACGTGGCAGCAACTTCATTTAAATGATAGTCTAGAACAGCGGTGCGCAAACTGTGGGGCGTGACCCCAGGGGGGGCGCCAGACTGCCGGCGGGGGGGCGCAGGATTTACAGAGGCCCCGCGCGCTTCCCGCAGGCATTTCAATTAAGTGCCGGGGGAGGTGCAGGGCCTCTGTAAACCTTTACTTACCTAGGCTCCGGCGGCTTTCTTCCTGCGTCGCCATGGCAACGCGGCGTCAAAATGACGCCGCGAGGTCATGTGATGTCACGTTGCTATGCAACGTGACATCATGACGCCGGAGCGCAGGTAAGTGGGGGTTGGGGGGGGCGCGGGAGTGAGGTGACCGCCGGCAGGGGGGCGCAGGGAAAAAAGTTTGCGCCCCCCTGGTCTAGAACAGTGTTTCCCAACTCCAGTCCTCAGGGAAATCCAACAGGTCAGGTCTTAAGGATATCCCGGCTCCAGCACAGGTGGGTCAATCAGTGGCTCAGTCATTTTGAGTGACCCACAAGTGCTGGACCAGGGATATCCTTAAGACCTGACCTGTTGGGGTTCCCTGAGGACTGGAGTTGGGAAACATTGGTCTAGAATAAGGAACAGAAGATGTCTCACAAACAGACTAGATGGAATGGAATGATCGAATGATATACCTAAGCAGTTTTGGCACAAGAGCAATGACCACCGGAGACAAACACTCTCCTTCATTGGTGATCGGTTGTTGGTGTTATCTGGTAGCAGACTACCATTTACCTAATTGTTAGGTGTGGGGGAAGGTCAGCGAGGTTTTGTTGGGCTTGTGGCTATGCAGAGGCTAGGTTTATAAGAGGTAGTTGGCAGTGGATCTTGGTCGGACCAAATGCACCACCTCCACGGAATGTCTTTGCCATTCCTCGCAGCACTACAGTAATTCAGTAGAGCACTGCCTTCCTGGGCATCTGTGGGCCAGATAGCTGGGCTTTCTGGTTGCTCCTGAGCCTCTGCACTAGAGAACGACCAATGAATGACGAGGCAGGCAAGAAAGAGGACGGCAACATCCACCAGAGCGAGGGCCTTGTCATCACTCACTGGCGAAGGATGTTATGAAGAGAAGACTCTGAGATTCCAACACTAATCAGCATAAAACAGGACACCAACCCTTCAGGATTGAGGCTCACATGTCTTCAGCAGCGCAACAAATAGCGGCTAGATCAGGATTAGAGTGAAAAATTATGAATGTTAACCTTTGGCTTTCAACTGTAACACTACAGAGAGCTGCTCCCTTTCTGTTAGCTACTGTCTGACACTCATTAGCATCCCAGAGTGTTTGTGGGGTAAAGACAGAGATTCTGCTGGGTCTTTATTGATAGCTTCTGTATGTAGCAGTAATTGGGAAAATGATCATTCCGTGAGGATTCCCACTCAGCACTCTGATGTTTTGAGAAGGGTAAAATGGTTTTCCCTAGAGTCAGCAGTGTGGTGCGGGCAAAAGGCGAGGACGCAGGTTAAGATAGATGCAATACTCCCATGGTTAAGCAAATACACCAATAAAAGAGCAGCAGAGCTATTGAGGGAAGGGTTATAATTTCACCTTATAAAGTCTCCAATTGTGTACCTCTGTGAACGTCCGTCTACAGTGAGTATAACCACGTTTCACATATGTTCCCCTTCTGGTCCAGCCTCTCCTGTGCCAGCTGCAGAAGAAGCCGCCGCGACGGCCAAACACAAGAACAAACCCCCCAAACTGTAAAACACTCGGCACAGCTCTCTTCAAGTATCAACAATATTTAATTCATGAAAAGTAGTAATAAAACATGGCTTGGGCTAAACAGACCCGAACAGACACCATCTCCTTTTATTATTACTTTTCACGTGATAAATATTTTTAATACTTAAAGAGAGCTGTGCCAAATGTTTTTAAGTTTCTTTTTGTTTTTATATTGGTTAGTATTATGATTTTTTTTGTTTGGTGTAATTATCAGCTTGGTCTTCTAGTTTCTACTATAGATAGAAAACTGTCAAGTATTTCCTTTTTATCCAACTTGCATGGAGAGCAGGATGTTCCAAAAGATTGTTGTCATGCAAATGATAATACGTTACAAGAGGGGTATGTTTAAAGTGGATGGCCATGAACTGAGTGCACCTAGGATTTTGGGTGATGAAGGGAATGTTTTACCAATTATATACATTTTGAATTTTGAAGTTGTGTTATTTAAAACACTTTTCTCCTTGGCATTCTTTAAGGCCTTAAGAATTCATGAGCTAGTACGAGGTCTTCATTGGGTCTATCAGTTGTGTAGCTAATTTATTAAGGTTTCTTAATCACCGTTCTAAACCTTACCAAGTCGGTAAGGGTTCATGGGATTCACTTTACCCGCAGACCTGTTAATAATCCTTGAAAATCACCAAAGTAAGTGTGAAACGAGCAGGAGGAGGGTTTTTTGTTCTGACCTCTTTCTTTTTTATGTAGTTCAATAAATTGATCTTATTTTTCCATGCTGGTGAGTTTCCACATTTATCCTTTCGAATGGAAGTCCTACCGATCCACCCACTTTCTTTGTTCATTCCGATCAACCCGACGCCATCGGGGGACACGGAGGTGAGTCTGTGCAGTGATTATCCACTCAGACGCACAAACAGCAGGAGGAGAAGGACGATGTTTCCTAGTGAGTAATGTTACTCCACACCGGACAAGTTGGAGATGTGGGGTCAGGACTAGAGCAGTAAACAGAGGTACATGGTATAGTGGGGCTCCTCCCAATCCACACATGTACCCTATCTGCTCTTATTTGTTCTAAATATACCACTCATGGTGTCTTCTTCCTTTCCCTACTCCTTGAATTTACAGCTCCACAACCCATCGGGAGCTCCGCCATATACGCATTCAATATCAAATATCTCTATTTTTCTGCTTTCCTAGAGCTCATATTCGTTTTTTTTCTTTTACTGTTACTCTTGCCCAGTTTGAGCGTCAAGAGACTTATTATGGATCAGCCCATATTGCAGTGGAGATTCGTTTGCACATGAGTATTGTACACCAGTTTCAATGTGTACATTTAATTGGGTTTTTAACCAGTTGGGTTTAGATCTGGGCAGTGTTGGGACACATTCTTTTCAAATAGGGACAGCTATAAAACCTGCGAGATTGTGTTTACCTAAGGGGATTATTAGGAGAATTGGTAGATGGGAGTCCAATTATTATAGTTTGTATGTTAGGCCTCAATGTAAGGAGAATTATTAGTATGGATGTTACCATACTGTATGTACCATATTGCCGTTACTGGGAATCCTGCTTCCTTGTTGTGGATTTGGGGTCACTCCTTCATGCAATGGGCAGCTAGAAGAGCAGCGAATCGTTACTATGGAGATCAGCTGGGTTTCCCTGACTTTAAATTAAATTCCATTGGATTGAACATAGGGGGTTAAAATGGGAAAGGATATTACCCACATTTGTTGGCTACAAAGCAAGGTTTGGGGATACAGAAATGTGGGGCTCTGTGTCAAAGGCAAAATGTAGGCACCAAGTTGTTACCCCTGCTGAAATATTCCTGCACCAGGCCACATCGGAGTGTTAATCTGAGCGGCGCCATATTCTCGTATGCCTGCATTGAGACGAGGTATTGGATATGGCGCAGGTCCATGTAACAAGAAATGCGCGGCTAGCGTTCCATTTCTGTATGGTTTTCTGTGATGGTCTTTTCAGTGCAGAAGACCGTGACTGCATGCGGCAAATTCTATAGCAGTACAAATACATTTAATAAATATGTTGCATTTCACGCAGGAAAAAAAATAGTTTTTTTATTCAATTGTGTCAGCGATGACTACTTTCTTGATATACAGACACAATAGATTATATATGCTGGAGATAATGATATAGTTGCTCTTAAAACAATAGAGTTTATTCATAAAATTAGGAGGGATGTTGCACAACTGACTTTGCTGTTCAGTAAAGTGACTTTGTCTGAAGTTATTCCAAGGTTTTCGTGGTCTGTGGTACTATAAGCCTTTGTAACAGTCATAAGAAACTACACAAACTGGTTGATCTTGTCAAAGGTATTGGAAGCTTGGTTTTAAGACTTGTGGATCTTTAAGGCTGTGGCGAAGACTTGTATAGCGTTAATGGAACCCATCTTTTAGATATATGGCTAGACATTGTTTAATGTGGCATTGCAAGAAGGTATTGAAAGGTTTTTAGGGGTTCAGAAAGGTCTATTCTAAGTCAGATGTCTTCGGCAATGGGAGGAAATTCCTGCCAAGGTTGTATTGTCCTGGTATTATCGGTTCTCAGTTAGGTGGGAGTTGGGGCGGGGAGAATGCAAATCAAGGATGCAGTGCAGGGGCATAGCAGGAGAGCAGCTTATCCTACTATCTACCTCACTGTGGGTGTTAAAACGGTGGCTGCTGAAGGCAATCTTGCGTTTCGTCCTTTTCAGGAAGTGGGTGCAGAATATGGCTGGCAAGGTCCAGGAGGTTCCTGGTATGTGCGATAGTTAGGGGTTCAATTATGTGTTCTCGTTTGGTGTTGTCATTAAAATATTTTTTTTCAAAACAGCTCTTGCATTTACCATAAGTAGTATGTCTTTTATGAAGGGACAGGGTTTTCTGATGTTGCGTTTGGCGATGGATGCATAGTCCTACACGGCTCATGGCTTTCCTTCTCTGTCTGGAAGTGATATGAGTGCCTGTATGTAGGAATAATGATGCTGAAAACTTCCTGTTTGTCTTCAAATTATGTTGAGCTTAAATCTTCATTACAACTTGACAGCATTTCACCGGAAAGCGATTAAGGGATTTGTGCTCACATTCTCTCACATTTTATATGCTCCCATCGCATGGGTTCTGCCCTTTTCCTTCCACTTACATTGTTCGTTTTTTGGGGGATCAGAGATATGACTGTAGTAAAATGCCCAGAATACCTCAGTATTTCATGTCTTTGTTTAAACCTGATACAATGGGTTAAAAAGTGTTTTACTTTCTCTACAAACGTGATTAAACTGACAGGCATAGTGCAATTGAAATCAGAACACAATACAAAAGCATTACAAAGAAAACAAAATGCTACATCACACGCACACCTCTAATCTGTGGCTTAATGCTGGGGTGCTCGGCACAGATGGAAATCCCAGCATCAGCACAGGTGACTCAATCAGTGGCTCAGTCAAAGACTGCACCACCTGTGCTGAAGCAGGGATATCCTGAAAACCTGATCTGTTGGGGGGAGTGAAACTGAGCACCCCACTTAATGAGCCCTACCTGTTGTTGTCTAATTTATGTTTAGCTTTTACTCTGTGCTATACAATGCTGCATTTCTACATCATTTCCTATCATTTAATTTGCTGCATTTCTAATGTGTTAAACAGGTCATTATTAATGCAACATGTTTCGTGCTACATTATTGTAATAACCAACTCCAGGAAAGCAGTTCAGACAAAAAATACTGTTAGCAGAACGACAAAATAAATGTGTTAATATAAATGCACCAAGTGTAAGAAGTCTAAAATCTATCGCTTGAAATTACATTACAAGTGTGGATTTAAAATTGGTCTTGTCATGCAGCACCATGATTGCAAAACAGACTTTATGAGAAGATCAGATTTGGATGTTGAAACCTAATTGAAATGGTATGTTAAAAAATTATTTACGGTCCAGTTCCAAAATTTGACCAATGACATTCCCAATAAGTGAGCAATTCAACAGAAACTGAATACTGTATTTCCATAGAGTTAACCTTTTCAATGGATTTATTTCGAAGTATTTTTAAGCTATGTTCTTCATGATTAGAGATGAGTGAATCTGCCCAAATCCGTTTCCCAGATTTTCTCACATTTCCCCCCCAAAATCCGTGTCGCGGTGTAAAATCCGTAAACAGATTTGGGCAGTGTTAATTTGCAAGGATTCATCAAAAACCGCCATTGGATACAACCCGTGAACGGACTCAAGAATCCACCAACGAATTGCTGAATCAGCGGATTGGATTCTACAAATCCATCCACGGGTTGTGGAATTCGCGGAGTGTATTGGTAACAATAATTTAAAAAAATCAGCGAAACGCGAATCGCCCTTTTTGAGAGGGATCTGCTGAGATCCACAGCCCCAAGAAATCGGTCAATACACTGCGGATCCAAATTCGCCCCCAAAATTCGCCCATCTCTATTCCTGATGATACTATATGCACGCGCCATAGTTATAATCTCTTTACCATTGAGAATAAAGCTTATGCTTTTCAGTCTTTTAACCACTTCCCCTTTATTGACCAACAAGGAATAATTAAAAACAAAGCTTCATGAGCAATCATTGAAAACAAAGGTTCATTTGTTCCCTAGAGATAGATGTCATGTTTTCTAGGTGTATACTGAAAGAAGTCAGTTCCTTGGTTTTGTAGGGTGGAAAATGCTCTTTGGTTTTGCCAAGTCGTCCCTTTGCCAACGTCATAAACAATATTTTCCAGGCCAACTGTCTTGTGCCCTTTTATTTTGTGGTTGTCTGATGATACGAGGATACAAGGAACTCTGGATGGTGACTAAACATCATTAGGAGCAAAATTACAAGAATGTATTTTTCCATTTCATGTAGAAGGAAATTACTACTTCCTACTGGTAAAGTTACAGTTCTGGTCTATATTTTATACTTGAATACAAAATGAGACTATTATACCACGTTTTAGGTTCTATGCAGCAAATCTATTGCTAACTAATGAAATTAATATATTATTTAATTATTGACTACATTTACAGAACATGGCATCTGGATATAGTGCTCTCATAAGTAGGGCTGCAATATTTAAGTTTTTTAAAATACGGAACGCTGAAATACAGTATGAAATCTCCCTCTTCCACCTCTCTCCCCTCCTTTACACCCCCTCCCTCTCTTACACCCCCTCGGTCCCCATTCCCTCACATACACCCCTCCTCTCACTCAATCACACACGCACGCACGCACACACACACACACACCATTTTAACTTGGGTGGAGGCAGGCCTTCCCTGTCACGCCAATCACACGAGTGGATGCGGATGTTGGACCCAACTTGTGGGTGGGGCCAACTTCTTGATTGCGGGATTACAGTGTATCAGTTTACTAAACTGCAATATTGATGCATTAACTATTTCACACCTCAGAGAAGAGATCTTAAAGATTTAAATATCTGCTGATAATAGCAGAAATATATACAACAAAAGACAGAAAAGCCCAATGCTTCATCCAATTTGACAAAATATATAGTAATTAGTAATATAGTAATTAGTATATAGTTAAATACTTAAATAATAATATTCTCATGAATAAGGGTCATTTAGTTGAACCCTTTGGCCAAAGTATTATAAGCCTGCAAGCCGCGTCAAAGCATAACCAAATTTGTAGGTCCTAACACTAAACTGTGAAACTCCCTCTCTT
The DNA here is from genome assembly GCF_040206685.1 of Ascaphus truei. NCBI lineage: Eukaryota > Metazoa > Chordata > Amphibia > Anura > Ascaphidae > Ascaphus > Ascaphus truei. Next base: position 8,683,569 of record NC_134492.1, on the reverse strand, counting down.
GGAGGGCGAATGACTCGCAGCAATAGCAGAAACCAAAAGTATATGATTGCAACCCCTGGTAAGATGTATGCCACGCACACAGACTGCCCCTTGTCAGACTCCTCTCTAGTGTGTACTGAGCATGTGATTGCTGATGGACATTGCAGCAGCCAATGACATAGGATGTTAGAGAGGCGGAACTAAGGAAAGAGGACCCTTTAAAAGTGTCTGGCAGAGCACGCGGGGCAGAGATGCGTGAGCCTGAGGGCTCTCAGTACAGACTGTTGGTGACCCGAGGCCAGTCTACATTCCGTTACAGTTAGCGGACACTGGCTGGAGGGAATGCAGTCAATCTCACGAGGAGGCCCAGCGGAGCACCCATCGGAGAGCAGCTGGAGGAATGCACACCATCCAAGGGGATCTTCAACGGAAGTCAGATAAAGGGGTATTGAAGTGTAGTACAGGCCTGCTACACTGATACATAGATAAGAGCTTCAACTGTGTCCCGGCTCCATTACACAGGCCTTTATAGCCAGGATTGTGTGGCCACAGGAAAAAACCTTGACATTGACCAGCGCAGCGTTTAGTGGGGAGTGTTATGGTCCCACCGTAGGTAATGTGAATGCATGGAGTGATCGTTCTGTTAAGGATCACAATGTACCCAAGTAGCCATTGCTAATTACTTTATAAATACGGTTGGACTATGAGCCTCCCTTTGTCTGACCAAAGGCCACGTGTGGAATAACGTAAGAAAGGGGACTCAGGCCCCCACCTCAGCGGGAGGTGTTAGTCTGACGCAAATAAGACCGCTTACATTATGTTTTCTTTATTGTGTGTTTTTTTTTTTTAACGTTTATGCTTCTTTGAATTACAACTTATATAATGTGGATATTTTGTGGTATCCTTGTAGACTACTTCAATGCCCTATTATGTTTTATTTGTAGGTGTGCAGCCACGGTTTGCATGCCCTATATTTCTTGTTTTATGAATGGCCGATTCTGTGTATCTGTCTCAAATCTGCAGATTGTAATAGCAATAAAAATACTAATAAATCATTTTATAGAACATTTGCAATGGTTTAAGCGTAATAAAACATGGCTAAGTATGATGAGATTTATCTTTTCCTGTGTTCCTGAATATATGTGCAGCTTCCTACTGATAGTTATCACATGTTCACACATTATCCACCTAAATTAACTTCTCCACTGCTGGTAATGTGCTTGGCTCAAAACCCAACTTTACAGCAATGTGTGTTGGATTCTCTAAAGCAGTGTTCCCCAACTCAGTCCTCAGGGAACCCCAACAGGTCAGGTCTTAAGGATATCCCTGCTCCAGCACAGTGGGCTCAGTCAAAATTACTGAGCCACTGATTGACCCACCTGTGCTGGAGCAGGGATATCCTTAAGACCTGACCTGTTGGGGTTCCCTGAGGACTGGAGTTGGGAAACACTGCTCTAAAATCAAGAAGGGGGTCTACCGGGTCTATCAAGGCATTATGGTACAATTGTGCCATCTGTCCCAGCTTGCACCTTGGGAACAGTCAGTAGGAGGAGTTGGGGAGGAGTTACACAGTGCACAGATTATAATGAGATGTATCACATTCTGCGTCTCTGTCCCAGCTTGCACCTTGGGGAGAGTCGGTAGGAGGAGTTGAGGAGGAGTTACACGGTGCACAGATTATAATGAGATGTATCACATTCTGCGTCTCTGCCCGAGCTTGCACCTTGGGGAGAGTCAGTAGGAGGAGTTGGGGGAGTTATATCGTGCACAGATTATAATGAGAGGTATCACATTCTGCGTCTCTGCCCGAGCTTGCACCTTGGGGAGAGTCAGTAGGAGGAGTTGGGGGGGAGTTACATGGGGCACAGATTATAATGAGATGTATCACATTCTGCGTCTCTGCCCGAGCTTGCACCTTGGGGAGAGTCAGTAGGAGGAGTTGGGGAGGAGTTACATGGGGCACAGATTATAATGAGATGTATCACATTCTGCGTCTCTGCCCCAGCTTGCACCTTGGGGAGAGTCGGTAGGAGGAGTTGGTGGGTTGGGAAGTTACATGGTGCAAAGATTAAAATGAGATGTATTACATTCTGCGTCTGTATGAGCCATTCTTTTTTTTTTTTGCCAAAAAAATGCGTAAATCTAACATACTGCATCAGGTTAAAGAAACTGTTCTTACATATGCTGCTGCTCTGCAAAAACAACAGAGGAATGCATCTAAATAAACCATTTTCTACTTTGATACATTGACCCTTTTGGCTAATTTTCCCTAAATTTAGCTCCTACGGTCAGTCATTTGCAATACTGCATGGACTATGGGCGGATACATCAAGCTGCGGAAACTAAAAATGCGTTATCACCGCCCCAAAAAAGCACACCAAACCACAGCTTTTTTGGATTCCTTTAAAATATTGGATCTGATTAAAGAAAAGGTCTAATATTGTATTTTGTGGTATTAACTCCTATTCATCACGTTCAGATATTTATCAGAGTGGGAATAACGACAGAACTATTGCAAATATTTTATCACCTACTCAAGGCTGGAGTTAGCCCAATCTTGCCAATGTATATAATGACCAATATATTGTGAAAATTAGTGAAAAAAGGCGCAAACAACTTCAAAGTGAAAATATATTAAATGTGAAAAAATAATAAGTGCAATATCAATAAGTGCAAATATAATAAAATAACCCAGCTCAAACCCTCTGGTGGGACCTGTTTCACGGGTTCCAAGAAGTATGACAGATTTCAAACAATCCAGGAGGAGCATATATGGGACAAAGAGAAGAATACACAATTTAAGTGCAGATGTATGAACAAAGAGGTCTAATTTAAGATATAATCTTGGCTCGGATGTTCAGCCTACTCACAAGATATAGATCAATAGAGTGCAGTTAGCAGATAGGGCTGCTACCCGTGTGGAATAGATGGGGTGAATTGTTTTTTTATTTTTTTATGGTTGGGCATCGGCAGTTTATTGGTGCCTATGAAGGTGAGGAGGACATCCTTCATCCCAGCTGGGGTAACTAATACATGTATTTATTTCGGATCAATATTGATTGCAAATGTTGCTATCTAGGTCTCCATTGAGGGCCTAGGTAGCCACCAGGACAATCATTGGCTTTAAATGGATGGATTAGCCACATTTGGCTAATAGGGCTTGCCGATTATTGGAGGGGGTTAGTATTTTGGGGACAGGGTCTGGGTGATGTGTGTAGTTGCCCAGGGTAGGGTGGTTAGGAATCCCATTAGGGTAGAGGGGTGGGAGGGCATCAAACCGGTTAAGGGTATTTCGATCATAGGCTTCTGTAATAATAGATATTACAGAAGCATATGATAGAAATATGATTGTGATGCACTAATTAACGCATTTTTAATGGTCCCACATCGCGCCTTTGGGTTAAACATCGCACCAAGTTAATTATTATCGCAATGTTCATGTATACCATCTTAAATTGTGGTAACAAGACCCATTCTTCTTTTTTTTACTGGTTGAGATATTAACCCCACTTTAACAGAGATGTATCTGGGCCTTTGTAGGATGGAGATGTCCATTCAAGATGCTATTATGGAATATAATAAATCAAGAGTCTCAGGACAGGAGTCACTATTAATACTAATACTAATACTTGCTTGTTCAGGAGTTTACCAACATATTTTGATGTTAAGGATATCGGCACGTTTTTGTTGACTGCCGTTCATGAGTAAAGCCTTTCAGTACCAGGGGATTTTGTATGGCAAATAAAATATGTTCAAATTATTCTTGTTGTAGCAAGTAATGCTACATAAACCAAAATCTATATTTTTTGCATTCACTTTCATTTCATCATTCATTCAATCCTATTCAATCATATGATAAGCAACAAATACATATTGAAAGCAATTATTATTACATTTCAGTTTAGAATTTGGCACGGAAATCTTTATAGATCAATTACCTTTGGAATTGCTTTCTCTAAATTAATATACATTTGATAAAAACATAATTTATTTATACAACATATTAGAAATGCATTATATTTCCTACTTTAGATGGGAATATGCTATATTCTGAGAAAATACATGTTATTGGCGTGAGAACCATAATGATATTTTGGGGCATATTTATTAACTGGTGCAATTCCATAAGAAACTTTCCAGCGCCAGTAGATTCCTTGGCCAATAGTTACTATGCATGCTATTCCAAGACGAAACGTTGTTATTGTGTGAAACGCGTAGAGGAGGAGATTGTGGTGTAGCCTATTGGTTATAGTGTGTGCAACTATTTCAATAAAGCCTTTTTGTATTATCATCGAAGTTGAAGTTAAGCTTGACTGATTGCTTTGGCGCTGACACATCCCTGTATACCTGTATATTCCACAAGATACCTTATGGTGTAAGAAGACAGCTTATCGCCCATTCAGCCCAATGAGCTATACAGTATTTTTCGCCATTAGAAGGTGTCTTACAGTGTAGCAATGCTTTGCAAATATGGGTAATTATGTCTCAATATCATACATATTGCATGCAACATTTGTTTAAGTAAGTAGCTGCATAATAAATACATTTAAACATACTGTATATGCATTATCTATTTTACAGAGAAGCATGAACTTTTCTATTTGATTTTCAGTTTTCCTCATACAGGGCTCCCATTAAGTTAATTTAAAAGACAGATATAACATTCAATTAATATATGTTTACTTCATACTTCATGCTTTTTACTGCATATGGTTTAGAATATAGCTGTTGACAATGAAGATTCATTTCATGCCTGAAACTAATCTCAGTGCTCAGAGCATCTGCAACATTGCTGTGTTGGAAAATAAAAATGATTTTTTTGTTTTAAGTCTTTCAGTGTCGAAACCAGAGCACACGATGAATAAAAACACCGCACCACATTTAGCAAAAGAAAAAAAGCCTGTTTATAAAAATGGATAAACTGTAGATATCTGGAAAGCCAGTGCGCTTGTTTTTATCCTTGATAAATCTCATGCTATTTTTTGCCCCAAGTTTTGTGGCTTCTGTAGGAGACTTTGGGGATGATTTATCTGGGTTCTGACATACAGGCCCATATTTACCTAGTAATGTTCTGCCTTCAGACACCTTCGGGTGCTGGAAGATGCCTGGGAGGCACCGTTGATTCACAAGGTGTCTCCTGCGAGATAACTGCTTAATATGTCCTATAATCGCTCAGTGTCCCTGATCAGCTATAGGAGATAATTAAAACATGATGCATACATTTATGTTACCAGCATCACAACGAGACCATCAGACACATTAGAGCTGAATACTGTTTTTCGATCACATTCAGAAATAGAATCCTAAAATGACTGGTAACACCCTCAAACAAGAGGAGAATACAGGTATATACAACACCGGCTCAGATCATAAACTATACAAGTTGTACTGTATCTTCTTCCCACGCCCAATCAAATGATCTTGAAATAAAATAAATACATGTTTAGCTTAAAAATGTGGTGCACATTTGTTGAGGTTGAAATTGAAATGTCAGGTATAGGCACTCCCGAAAGTAGTTAGTAGACAAAAAGTTATGTGGTTATTTTGTCCTTAAACTAATATAAAAAAGGTCACCTTCATGTTACTGTAATTAAATGTATACCTTTCCAGGTTATGTCTTGTGTCATTGTTGCATTCTTTGCAAACTAATATCTTCCACAGTGCCATTAAATGTAATATTGTACTATAAATATATACTGTGAATACAGGGTATTTATTAGGGACACATACCTGTAAGAGAAATATATATATATATTGACATTAGATAAAGATTTTGAAATAGAGTTCATTCTCCAGTAATTTAATTGGGGAAGTTTTTATTTGCTCATTAAACAGGCATATATACCAGGATTATTTACTGACAAGATACCGACTCAGTGGCTCCCATTGACAGTTGCAATGTAATACTCCATAAAGATTCAGCAGGTATATACTGCATGTCGAATGGAAGGTTTTCACAATAGAAATGTCATTCTTGGTTGATTTAGAAGATTTATATGCCATGGCGAATACGGATTAGCCTGGAGTTCGTGCAGTAGTTTTGCAGTATGGCATAAAGTTTCACTGATGGTTTACATAATTGAATTTGTCACACAAAACCAAGTATTCTGTAACAATCAAGTCTAGACTGGCACACAGTATTGTGCAGTGGATTAGCAATTGGTAAAGGCATATGTGTTAAGGATTTATTAACTGTCAACACAATTTGTCATAGGAGCTTTATAAATGTATTGACACTAATAGGTTTAAAATGTGATTGTATCATGCCTAGATGGCCAGGTAAAAGTAGTCCATGTGTTATGGACTTACTGTTTATCTTTTAAGTTGATGTTCAGGGGGTGCGCTGCCCTAGAATTTGACAATGATATTTGTGAGATTCCTTTTTAACAGTAAGCAAACTGTATCTATATAACATATGATGGAAGATCTTTGATGTTTCCCAAGTAGACAGTATCATGCACCTATCAGCTATTTTTAAGGATATTGTAACTAAACTCTTACATATTGCAGGGTTTTATCATAATTACCCAAGAGATTTAATTCCATGAATTTTAAAATACTACCACATCAAACAAGGAACAAAAAAGCAAACAAAACTCCATTAAAAAAACCTTCTCCTTTGTGTCATTTTTGTAGGCTGTGATTTTTATGAAATATTAAAGGTATATGCATCTGAATTATTATTTAGTTAGCAGATAAGATTTTCAGAATTATGGAATATTTCAATATTATAATCGGAATTTGGGACTTCTTTTTATTGGAGTAATGTAATTTGAGAGGCAGAAGAAACATTCAAACGTGCAGGAACAATTTCCATGGATTAAACACAAAACAAATATACAGACATACCCCGGTTTAAGGACACTCACTTTAAGTACACTTGCGAGTAAGGACATATCGCCCAATAGGCAAACGGCAGCTCGCGCATGCGCCTGTCAGCACATCCTGAACAGCAATACCGGCTTCCATCCTGTACCGAAGCTGTGCGCAAGCGGGGAGAATATAGAGCCTGTTACACATGCGTTATTTACATCAGTTATGCACGTATATGATGATTGCAGTACAGTACATGCATCGATAAGTGGAAAAAAGGTTGCGCTTCACTTTAAGTACATTTTCGCTTTACATACATGCTCCGGTCCCATTGCGTACGTTATTGCGGGGTATGCCTGCATATCAATAGAGAAGCATTTCCTTACATAGAAAATAAAATGCCACACAAATGTTACTAAAGGTCTAATCCGGCCCAATTTACTGTAACATTTTAACTGGTTAATATAGCCATGGTACAGTATATTGTATATTATATAGAGGGTTGCATAAAAAGGTATTTTCTCGTGAAAGTGCATGAAAAGTTCAGAAGAATCTACAAAGTTCATCAAGAAGGTTTCATACGAGACAGTTTTATATGTGTTGAAAATAAATTATCTATGAAACCAACATCGTATCATAACTTTGTGCAGGCCTTAATACATGAAAACCATGCTGAGACACAAATTACAGTCCAGCTTGTGTGTATTGGAAAGGATATTATGAAAGGGAAGAGCAGAGATATACAGTATCATTAGGATGTGAAGGGAATGTGAGTCTCCAAGCTACAGTTCTGATTCATTAAATGTCACAGCTCTTGCAGAGAAGTGCTCCCATGAAGCTGAGGCATGCGGATCTTTCTGTGCAGAGAACAGGGACAACGGCAGTGGTTGGGATTGTAGGTATAATAGTCAGATCTGTGAATACAACATGTTTACAGCAGGAGAGATACCCTCAGTTCCCTTTTTTCTAGAGAAACTTGTCAGTAACCAGCATCACCTAAATTAGGGGTACAAAAACTGAGGGTCACGAGATTATCTGGGGGGGGTGGGGGGAGGGGGCGCTTACAGAGAATCCCGCGCTCTTCCCCACAACATTTAAATAAAATGCCTGGAGAGGCCTCTGTATGTCCAGCAGCTTCTGGTGATGCGGTGGCAAATGGCAATGCGTTGTGATGCCGCCAATGCCAGGGGAAAGGTAAGGTGGCGTTGTACCCCACACCTTATACCCAGGTGTCTCAATAGTCCCAAGAGTTCTGCAACCCACCCCTTAGGCGTGATCAGTGCCTGTTTGGTACCGGTAATGGCGGTGCACTTGGTGACTGTACCTGCCCGGGGCTCCTGCACCCGGGTACTGCAGAACAAAGGAAGAGGACCCGTCGGTGTCCAACGCCAAAGCCTCAGCGATGGTGTCCTCCTCCTGGTGGATGGTCTCCCTCTGATAACCTCACCACCCAGACAGTCTCTGTCTCTGCTACTGCAGAGAATGATTTCCTGCAAACACTGACCCTTCTTGTCAGAGCACGCAGCACTGCAGCTGTGTCCCTGACTAAACTGACTGCTAACAGGGCAAAGTCCCTAACTGCAGGGGACTTCCCTAGAGCAGCCACAATCCTAATGGTGAGTTGGGCCTAGCTGGGGCCTAGGAGGGTAACCTGGCCTAGTGTAAGAGTCACTTGCTCCCTACACGCACTACCTCCCCCTACCTTATCCCAGCACCAACTGACTTCTTCCTGTCTATGTGCGCCAAAATGTATCTCTCCAGCAGGAGGAGCTGCAAGCCCTATTGGATCCCTGGCATCAGGTGGCCTGTCTGCCCCTAAGCATTCTGGGGGCTGTAGTTCTCCATGGCCCTCTTTATCATTGTGGCCGTGTGCACCTACTCTGCTGTGCATGCGCAACCCTGTAATGGCCGCCGCTACTCTGAACTGCTCATGTGCGACTTCTAGGGGTCCCTGCACTACGGAGCACCATCTGGTTCCTGCCTCCCTTTCTGTAATGGCTGCCGCATCACGTCTGCGCATGCGCAAGCCTCCACGCATGCGCGGACACAACAAAGATGGCGGTGCCCTGCCTCCAACGTCGCCGGGAGCCCCGGTGATGCGCTTACCCCTGCAGCTGCCGTCTCACTGGCGGAGGTATGGGGGGAAGGAACGGGGAACCGGGGAGCCAGAGGGGACCTGGCTACATGTATAATCAGGCATAGCTATGCAGGTTAAATAACCCCTGATAGCCATTTTGGATCTTTTGATTAGCAACATGGACAAGGTAGAATTAATAGACCAGTGAACCAGCTCCGTGACGCCCCTAGGAACGCCCCCCACGGCCCGTCCACCATGGCCAGGGAAAGCACCAGCTTACCTTACAGCCACCGCACGTCTAGCCGATGCAGCATTAGGCTGGGGCCATGGTACCGCATACCATGCGGAGGCGTCCGCACACTGAGCAAACAGACTGCCTTAAGGCAGTGCTCGCATCCATGTGGATTGCGGGTGCGTGCGGGAGGGGCGCGCGTTGCGCAAGAAATCAGTTCAAATTCATTTCTTGGCGCAACAGGCTGGTCACATCAGCGGTTCGCCCATTGAGGGCGAACCAGCTCCGTGAAGCCCCTAGGCACACCCCCACGGCCCATCCACCATGGCCAGGGAAAACACCACCTTACCTTACAGCCACCGCGTGGGCGAAGGCACCATGGCCTCAGCCTTAGTCTGTATATATTAATATACACCTTTACAGTCCTTCGGGATTTTCAATGTCACTACCACCCAGTGCTTCTAGGAGTTCCATTTTCGTTACATACTGATACGTGTCTCACTAACTATTGGAAGTGCTCATATAACACTCCAATTGGCAACATTAGTGTTACAAAGTGTATCTGCAGCCATCGCAGCCTACATACTGTGGGAAGTATGCTACTAACAACCCTGAGTTACGCATTGCTTCATATTATTCATGTATGGTATGCACCAATACATATCTCACAGTCTCCTGTGCAAGCATTTCGTTACCTCACCATACAATTCCAGCTGAGTTGAAGTTAACACATGGTAGATTTTGCAATCTTTATCTTGTCTCTAATGAAGCAACAGGATAATACAAGTTCTTTATTCCTATTACTGTATATTAAGAGTTTTTCTATACCTGTATATTTTCATACTCCAACAGAAACCATTACTGATACATACAGTATCTATCTATGGTGCTTAGTGAATTGCTGAACCTCCCATGCTCTTTATAAACAGTATTGTTTAAGGAGGATACTTCTCCATAATTAAAGGATCCCATTTGAATACAGGCGATATTTTGGTAATATTTCTACTCTGATGCCTATGGATCAGAATAGGCATTTAGAGCAGTGATTTTCACTGATATCTACCCATCAGCCCAAGTGCACACCAGCACTTAGGAGTATCATCTCATTATGGGTGATTGTTAGTTTGTCCAATTTTAATTTTAACTATTGATACTATTAAAGTTTTATTTTGAACTAATTCATCAACACATTTGAACTAGCAGTGCTACAATAGGGGCTTCTCTTTCCCCCTATTCTCTTATAGGACGCTGTTTATGCTTACTACTAGATCCAGCACCCAGTTCTTCATTGACTGTTGCCAGAGTATACCCCTTCCCCCCCTTTCCCTGCTCATAACAGTTGCAATTAGAGAAATACCGGTACCCACCTTGCAGATGAGTTGCGCAGTCACCTGCAGCCGTATCTGCATCTCTCCGTCTGGGTCCGTGTCCCTGCTGGCTGAAGGTAAACCGCTGTATTTCCCCATGGATGACGGAATGGCCTTATATGGGGCTCTATACCTTGAGGACGAGGCTATACAAGTATGGCCATATTTGGTCAACACATCATCAACACTGTTATGTCCAGCCCCTTTGATGCACTGGGGATAACCATTTGTTTAAGTGTTAATAAAAAAAAATGTGTTGCTAAAGTAACTCCAGGTAAACCAGACCTTATTGTAACAATTTCAATACTTAATTAACCACATATATTTAAAAAAAAAAGTAAGGCAAAGCTACAGTAATATAATCCAAAACTATATGAGGATGTCTACATATTTTTTTTATAGGAATATCATGATACCCATCAAGCCTTACTAAAAAAATGAAGTTAATAGCAATAACTACCTTCATTAAGCAAACATCGTTAGTGTCGCAGTGAATACATTCCGTCATGTATTTAATGGTTCTGCTGGTGTGTGGTTTGCTGTTCAGCCAGTGGAACAGATGTAATATTATTACAGTTGTCAGAATGTTTTGAATTCTGCAAATGATGATTCACTTCATGTTCCTTTCCTGTAACCATACAGTTATTTAATGTTGTTGCCACTTTATTTGTGTTAGCACTAGTAAAGTGTGGGCCAGGTACTATATATTTTTTGGACCAAAGTTATAAAAAGTTACACCTATTTTATGTAATTCTTTTGAAATGTTTTCTTGCATAATACTGAAACCTTGTGCAATAGTTCTATTAATGTTTTTAAGGTTGTGTACTAAACTTCTTTCAAACGTTTGTGAAACTTGTATGTGCCCGAATGTGTCTGGTCCATAAAAATGTCTTGCTCAACATGTTCAGATATCACATTAGGTGAAACAGTATTATTGGTAGCATGAACATTCTCTGAATTTAATGAATTACGTATGTCATTAATTCCTTCTTCTGTTGACGATGTGGACGTTTGGATGGATTCCTACAACACAAAAATAGTAATGTTAACTTTTTCATAAAGAAAAAAGTTTTATTGTTAAAAAAAAGATTGACATCGGATTATAAATGTCTGTATGGCTATGTAAGATTATGCTTTCTCTTTGCTGCAGTAAAAAATATCTAGGTGTATATAAATTCAATTACAAATAAAGCAGCTATATTTATTTGTTGTAAAAATACATTTTTGCTATACATGTACAGTATTCACAGAAGAATTTGGGTTTATATAAATGATACATGTGAAAGTTTGAGATAGTTTTGTATTGCTTTTTGTAGGATAAAATCTACAAAGTATACAACACTAGATGCTACCAACAAATAACTTGTTGAGGGATCAACGCGTGTCCTAATGAAGCAAACGGTATTGTTGCATTGCACCACTTAGTCAATATGTGCCTATATATGTACAGTATATTGTATGCATATGTATATATATGTGTGTGTGTATGTATGTATGTATGCATGTATGTATGTATGGCTTTATTTATATATCACCCACAGTCACTTAGACAATACAGTACAGGGAATTATAATACAATAAGCGCAACGAGGTCAGACAATAGGAGAGGAAATCCCTGCCCCGGAGAGCGCTTACTGTGTCCCTGTTCCCTTTTAAATGATATTGTTTAAGATTAGATCCTTTCTCTTGGAATAGAGAAACGTTACATTGTAACTGCATCCAATGTTTGTTGTACAGTACCTTGCACTTTGGAATGATTTGGCAGCATGAAAGTGTTCACATTTCCTAGCTCCGCTGTTTGATGGGGTGTAATGCCACTTCCATCCTCTGCTCACTCCCTGGAAGAGGTGGCCCTGCTCAAGTACTTCCGCCCGGCGGTCCACGTGCTTGTCTTAAACGGTGATGTCATGACTGGTTTTTTTTCTATCAATAATTTTACACTGCTCCAGAGCGAACTCACACGTCACTGATTATGTTGCCAAATTGTTGTAAGCCGGTATACTAGTTTTGTTTGAGTCTTCCAAATAGTAACTTGGTTTGCATTAAAATAAGATCATTTTTTAAACAATATTGCATCATACCTGTTATCAGCTGTGAAAACATGAAAAGCGGTTGCAGCATTATTATTGTAATAATATATAATATTCTATTAATATATATTAATACAATATACACTATAATTTTTTGACACATTATGGGTGGATTATAATGTCAGATTGTTAAAAATACTACATGATAGATTATAACAATATTGTGATGAAAAGAACTTATTGTAATTTAACTAATGCAATATTGATAGATATAGTATACATGCCTGCGCATACATATGTGTGTGTGTGTGTGTGTGTGTGTGTGTGTGTGTGTGTGTGTGTGTGTGTGTGTGTGTGTGTGTGTGTGTGTATATATATATATATATGAAAGAAAAAAGAAAAGAAAACAGGCGCACACCTAGTGCATTAAAGTTTAACAATAATTTTATGGAACAATTAAAACCAGACAAATGCCCACTCACAAGTATAGTGTTATTTGAAAGCAGTTATGAGATTGGCCCTCATAAGCCAGTGTTGTCGTTTGAGTCTGTAATGGTGCAATGAAGAAGTCATCATTGATGACGAAACGCGTAGGGCGTGGCTAGAGCAGAGCAGGCATTTGTCCCACTGAAAGCAGACTGAAAGGAACGCAGTGTGTGGGAGGCTCGGCAAAGCAGATCAGTGAATCTTCGTTTGGCTCCATTGGTGGTGCAGCAGCTAGAGGCAGTCAGGAGAGGCCTCGGTTTCCTGGAGGGACTTCCGTTTTGTGCGGGACACCAGACCGGGTGAGCGTCACTTCCGGTGAAGGAGACCGCGCACGAGAGGACACCATTACAGACTCAAACGACAACACTGGCTTATGAGGGCCAATCTCATAACTGCTTTCAAATAACGCTATACTTGTGAGTGGGCATTTGTCTGGTTTTAATTGTTCCATAAAATTATTGTTAAACTTTAATGCACTAGGTGTGCGCCTGTTTTCTTTTCTTTTTTCTTTCATAGGTATTCCTAGGGAGTTGTGATCCCTTACAAACGGGCTGCCTATACCTGGATGCATTCATTTGGAACAGGACTCTGTGACTTTTAAGGTTTCAAAAGTTTTTGGGAGAACATCTTATTTTTAAAATATTTTTTTCTTTAATTTTTTATATTTTTCACTTTATACAATATATTTTTCATTTTAAACTAGTTTTAATATAATTATCTTTTTGTATAATAACATACATTCCCTTTTTTTTTTTCCCATTAAATCATAATTTTTATCTTGATATGTATACCTTGTATTAAAGCTATTACACATTTTATCTTAAAAACACATAGGGTTTTTAATTATATTTTAGTCCGCTTTAGCCACCCCAAAGGTTGTACAAACGCAGTTGGCTACTGACTCACAGTTAGGCAGTTTATTGCAATAGGCGCTCCTTTAACATTTTCTGTTTTGTTTTGTTATATATATATATATATATATATATATATATATATATATATATATATATATATATATATATATATATATATATATATATATATATATATATATATATATATATATATATATATATACATTTTTACTTAGTATCTTAATATTTATTATTACCTCATCAATTATGATGTGGATTTAATCCTGTGAGACATGCTCTTTTCTTTTTATTCTGTGTTTCTATACTTGTTTGATTAGATTCTACATTGGGAGCAGTGCCTCTTGAGATTTGCTAACAGAGACATTTGTTTTAGGATTGTTAAGAGCATATTCACTTGCCAGAGATACATAATTGCAGATTTTTTGAACATTACCTAACATTGTGGAGGATAATGGTTGTTTCTTTGGAATATGATGATTTTCTTTCTTTGCCTTTTTTGCTTGCTGACTTGCAGTTCTATTCTCTCCCCCCTCTCCTCCATCCCTTCTCTCCCACTCCCCATCCCTCTTCCCCCTCTCTCCCCTCCTCCCCCTATCCCCTCTATTTCTCTCTCCACCCCCTCTCCCCATCCCCCGTTCTCCCTCTCTTCCCATCCCTCTCCTTCCTCTCTCCCCATCCCCGTTCCCCCCTCTCTCCCCATCCCTCTTTGAATTGTTAAAAATGAATCTGGAAACGGATTGCTCTCTATCTCTGAAAAAAAATCCGAAATTGTGGATTCGCCTTTTGGAATGTGATCAACAGAAATTCGCGGACCAAAGGAACTGGATGATTCAAGGCGGATCCAAATCCGCAAAAAAACTGGCCCATTTCTACCCAGGAGACAGTTGCCAGCCATTGCCAACATCCACAAATAGGAACTTCGGCATTGTGACCCCATACCGAAATAGAGGTTCATGAGATTGCCGTGGCAAACAGGAGCTCTGCTCATTGAACAATGTCTTGTTCATCTATCCTTTACTATACCACGGCGTGAGGCGTGTGGCAAGTTCTTGAGCTGAGAGGTTAGGTGGTGAAGGTGGGCAGAGGGGAGCTGGAAGTGGATAACGAGCACTTAGGATGGAAGGACAGAGTAGATATGATACGAAATATAGGTTTGTTCAGATTAGGGAGAGGCCAACATTGTCTGAAGAATTAATTTGTAGTGTGTGGGAATGTGATTTCCTCTGCTAACGTCTATCATATATATCGTATATCAACCTTCTCCAATATAAGGAGAGTTTTACTTTGATGCTGACAAACACATTCCAGATGTCCTGCGCACTGATGGCCGACACAGAATTACAACAGTATATATAAACATCCTATTAAAACAAATGCATGCGTAATTATTTCGTAAGGGGCCCTACAGTATTCCTTCATGGGCCTTAACTCTTCAGTAGACAAATAGGAACCTTTGGGCTGATATAGGCATATTTATCGCAAACTGTTGGTCTTCAGAATTGATCTGTGTTGAGTTACGAACTTGGATACATAGCACCCACCAGTACTCCTTCCCCATCACTCATGCTCTTACTTTCAGTGCCTGTGCAGTCTGTACATTTCCCTTTACATTAAAATCGGTCTCTGCTTGCTGGTCATACTGTGTGCGACCCAAAATCAAAGTGAACTTTATAGTGGCAGAGAAAGCTCACAGTAATATGCAACCAGTCCTCACTGCGGAGGGAGCAAGGTTTTATACATTTTGCAAAGTAGCTATTCTATGTGGGATGTAATGTATGGCAAATGTTTTAGCTATGTTGATGGGTGGAATTAATTGCACGCAACAATTTTTGTAAGGTATCTTTGTATTTGTAAAGTATGTGTTTCAGTGCAAAATACTGAAACACATGAAACACTGAAAATGTTGAATAGATTGGTTGTTTGACTTGAACAATTGCGTCCTCTAGTGGAATAGTTTGTTTAGTGCAGTGTCTTTGTTTTAATATTGTGTTTATTTTTGGTAGGTTTTAAGGTTTCCCTGCTAGAGACGCTTGCACTTATTAGTGTAGCCAAGCGCCTCTGGCTATAGTCTTTCCACTGGCCTCAACACTATAAGTCCTGATAGGAACAGGCAGTGTTGGGGTTAAACTCCTGCAAGGGCCTAGCTTGCAGTTGCAGCCTGGATAGCTACAATGTTATTATACCCAGGGGCATTTTGGAGTGTCAATACCTGGGGAGGGTACTGACTGGGTCACATGTAGATGGTGTGATTCCTGTCAATACCTGGACCTGCCCTGTTATGGGGCAGGGTTACAAGCCCATTCCCCGGGTATTAAAGCTGGCACTCCACCAAATTGTGTCTCCTTCCCTCCCTCAGTGGAGTAGGAGCGCATCTCCCTTGCCCCATCAGGGGTTAAGGGAGCTAAGGAGGGTCTCTTGGGGCCTCAAGCCCCTTGGGTCTGCTTCAGGGACCGTGGAGAAGGACTGTTGAGTACCATCAATAAGACCAAGTTGTACAGTTGATAGTGTGAGCCTGTTACTGGGGAAGTATGTGCCTGTGGGGATCTATCCTGTCTCTGGCAGGACCCTCATAGGATGGAGGCACTGTACCAGGAGAAAACCTGCCCTGTTGGTGCTCCCAAATACAACATGCGGAGCCCTCAGACCTCCTGGAAGATCACAGGTGAGTTAAACAGCACCACAGCACACCCTGTAACTACCGAATCTCCCTTACAGGGATAGGGGGGAAGGTGTTACATTACTATACTGTATTTTGCTATTTTGATTTAGATTTCCTTCCCTTTCATCCTTTTTTCTGATATCCTCCAGTGGTACAAATTTATAGAGGATATCAAAGTTCCAATTTTTAACTCAATTAATAGATTTATTTTACATGTATTTTTTTTATCGCATACCCTTTAAAATAAAAAAATGTAATGTCTTTATATTTATAATCATACTAGCTGATATACCCGGCGTTGCCCGGGCGTGGAAGGGCAGGGGGCATGGAGTGGAAGGGCGGGAGGGGGGGGAGGGGAGTGGAAGGCCGGGGGGGGAGGGGCGTCGAAGGGTGGGGAGGGCAAAGGGCAGGGGGGCAAAGGGCAAGGAGGGGTGGGGGGGCAAAGGGCAGGGAGGGGCGGGGGGGCAAAGGGCAGGGAGGGGTGGGGGGGGCAAAGGGCAGGGAGGGGTGGCAGGGATTGCAGGGGGGGGCAGGGAGGGTCGGGGGGGGGGTTGCAGGGAGGGGAGGGAGGGGCGGGGCAAAGGGCAGGGAGGGGCAAAGGTCAGGGAGGGGAGGGGCAGGGAAAAGGGCAGGGAGGGGCAAAGGGCAAAGGGCTGGGGGGGCAGGGGGCAAAGGGCTAGGGGGGCAGGGGGCAAAGGGCTGGGGGGGCAGGTGGAGGGTGGCAGGGGACAAAGGGCAGGGGGAAAAGGGCTGAGGGAGCAGGGGGCCAAGGGCAGGGGGGCAGGGGAGGAGGGGCAGGTGGAGAGTGGCAGGGGACAAAGGGCAGGGGGAGGGAGGGCAGGGGGAAAAGGCCAGAGGGAGGGAGGGCAGGGGGCAAAGAGCAGGAGGGCAGGGGGCAAAGGGCAGGGGGCAAAGGGCAGGGGGAGGGAGGGCAGGGGGCAAAGGGCAGGGGGGGAAGGGGGCAAAGGGCAGGGGGCAAAGGGCTGAGGAACAGGGGGCCAAGGGCAGAGGGGCAGGGGAGGAGGGGCAGGTGGAGAGTGGCAGGGGACAAAGGGCAGGGGGAGGGAGGGCAGGGGGAAAAGACCAGAGGGAGGGAGGGCAGGGGGCAAGGGGCAGGGGGGCAGGGAGGGTAGGGGGGGCAGGGAATGTAGGGGGGACAGGGAGTGTAGGGGGGGCAGGGAGTGTAGGGGGGGCAGGGAGGGGGCAATGGGCAGGGGGAGTCAGGGATGCATTTAATAACCCATTCCCCTGTGTTTCCTCACCTTGCACACGGCCACATTCCTCCTCTTCCTCCGGGTACCGGCCGCCGTCCTCCTCCACCTCGGGCTCCTTCACGGCTCTGCGGCTGAGACGCTCCAGTGAGGGGGTGCTGCGCCTTTCGCGGGGAGAGGCGGAGACAGCCGGAGGAGCGTCCTCTGGGACGGGGAGCGGCCTGTGTGAGGGGAGAGCCGCAGAGAGCATGCTCTGTATGTGTGGCAGGGGGGGATAAGCAGGGCGGGGGGTGAGCGGGGGGGAGAGCGGGGGGGAGAGGGGGGTGAGCGGGTGGGGGGGGGGGAGAGCGGGGGGAGAGCGGGGGGGTGAGTGGGTATGGGGTGAGGGAGAGCGCCGGGTGAGGGATTGGCCTATGGGTGGTGAGAGCCGTGGGGAGCGCTCTCGGGGATGGTCAGCTGGAGGAGCGGCCTATGTGAGGGGAGAGCCGCAGAGAGCGTGGGGGAGGGGTGGGGGGTGGTGTGTGTGTGTCTCTCTGTCTCTCCTTTGGCCCGTCACTCCGCCTCAGGTCAATGAGAGGTATGTGGGGGCGGGCGGGCGGGCCAAGGGAGCAATCCCATTGGCCTGGCCCAAGGTCCAATGGGATTGCCGCTAGGGACACAGGGAGGGACACAGAGAGACACATACAGACACTGAAACATGACGTTTTCAGAAATATATAGTAAGATAGGATGAATTGATAGAATTAATTTATTACATTTCCATTCTATGTGTAATTAATTTTGTCAATAGGATTTTAAATAAAATACATTAAAAAAAATTGTCAAATCATATGATTGAGTTGACTACCATGCAAAAGTAAACTTCCATTAGTTTGTTCAAAGGCTATTAATATTATACCAACTTTCCTTTAAGCTGAGTTCTCCTCTATTTATTTTCTTGTTATTGAGCAAACATTTTTCTTCCATAACTTCTTAGAGAGCAAACGGATCCAATTAGGCAACGAGTTGTTCCATACAGACGAGCTTACGAGTATTCTGAAACTTGCCTTAAACTTGCCAGGTACATGCTGGGTACATGCTGGGTACATGCTGGGTACATGCTGGGTACATGCTGGGTACATGCTGCGTACATTTCAGAGACATTTCTGCAGAGGCTAATGGCCCATCGGATTAACACAGCAGGGGTCCCTGGCAGTCCCATTCAGTTTGAGTATGAGATGGGCGAATCCGACCAAATCCATTTTCTGGATATTCGCTGATGTTAGCCCCAAAATTCTGTTTTGCGGTGTAAAATCCGCAAACGGATTTGGGCAGTTTCCATCCATGCGGATTCATCACAATCCGCCATTGGACACAACCTGTGGATGGATTTCTAGATTGGCCTCTACAAATCCGTCCATGGTTTGCGGAATCCGCGGAGTATATTGGTAATAATAATAATTCCCCCCTCCCCCATCGCGGTTACATTAAAAGAACAGGGTTATACAGTCAATTCACAGACATTTCATGGACAGTTATAGTTGGAAAATTGGGTACAGGGGATAAAGGGCTGGTGAGTTTAAGATTGAAATAGAGAAGTTTTAACATCACCAAACATCAGTGAACAGCAGCAAATGGCTCACACCCTTTAGCTGCCCTTCAGCTTTGCGAAAGGCTGTCCCCCTTTGGGGCGACACAGATGTACACTGAAGGGGTTTAGATTGAATGCAGCTGTGTTGTATAAATGAGCGGTTAGGCAATTTCTTTTTTGTACATGAAGTATCACTATGGTATTTAGTTAATGTAATAAACTATTGAAATTGACTTGTGTTATAAAAAAATTGTTACATGTAGGAGATAGAAACATATACAGTAAGTATGATATTCCATGAGACACCTTCAGATGCCAGAAATTGACGGGTTATAAGTCGCTGACATCTGTCTTATGTAATAGCTCTGCTTAGTAAATATGCTCCTCTGTCTCTACGTGTCTGTCACCTGAAGTTGTACAATGATTAAGGTACTTTGTTCTCTTCAGTTTAATTGTGTTGATGATGGCTAGCAATTTGCTGCTTTTAACATGGTAAATAACTAACCTAAATGGATGTCGTGAATGAATTATTTGAATCATTATTGGCTCCTTGATAAATTACTCCTGTGTATAATTTCAGAACCTGTTACCATTAGGGACAGCTTCCATAATGCTTATATTCTCCAAACAATTATATAAATTACAACATGCTGATGCTTTTGGAGGGCTGGCTGAAAATGTAAGAATGTTTCCAGCAGTCTGCACAGTTATGTGAGAGAACCAATATGTCTGATGCTAATGGCCAAAAAACAGATATAGCGTTACAGGTAGTCCTCGCTATCCAACGTTTCACTTTACAGCGAATGGCATAACCAATGCTTTACAATGCAACCCTATGGGCCGTTTTTCAACTCCGGAATGCATTATCCGAAGCCTGAATGCGTTATCCAACACTCACCGCCATTGATTAACATCGGACTCACTTTACAATGGTTTTACTATCCAACGCTACTTCCAGAACGGAGTCTGGACATATAACAAAGGCAAGGGTGGAACAGGAAACTATAAGGACAGAGGACAGGAGCAAAAAGGAGACAGACAGAGGAACCCCAGAGCAGACAGAAAACAGCAGCACACCCAGTGGACAGGGAAAGGAACTGGGAGAGAGGGAGTTCTAGGAATATATATGTCAGGACTATTTCCTGACATTGCTCCCCCCTCTCTCCAGTGAGGTCCAACAGATGACCTTCCTGGATCAGAAGGATGTCCTTCATGGAAAGTCGACTCGAGGTGGCCCTCGTCCGGTGGTCTATTGATGGGCAAGGTATTTGTCCACACAGTGACAGCACAGAAAACAGCAACCGGTCCATCAGCCTCTTTATAGAAATCAGTGAGGACATTGAGTTCACATTCCATGTCCTCCTTTTGTGACCCACATATCTCTTTTAGCTTTGGAATCTCTTTCTCCAACTGCATCTTTTCAGACTCCAATTTAGCACTAAATGTCTGTCTCTTGTAACCCTTGCTTGAGTCTTGCAAAGCCTCTGCCAGCTTGCTTTTGAATTCTGTCTGATATCCGGAATCTATTTCTACTGTCCTAGTCTCATGCTGTTTCGTGTTATCATTTAAAGAGCATTTAAGACCAGCTATTTGAGTTTTCAGCTCTTGAAGCTGTCCATCTGCACTTCTTTTCCCACTCAATGCAGTTGCCAGTCAGCTTCTTTGGAGTTGAGTCGCAAATCCATATCTCCCAGGTGACTCATAGCAAGGCTTAAATCTGTTTCGTTTTCTTTATTTCTGACCTGCAGCTGCTGGTGCTCCTCCTGGACATTGTCCAGCTCCAGCCGGATCCTCTCATTGGCCATGTGGTCCAGAAATATGTGGGCATCGGCCATCTTGGCCTCATAGAGCAGTGTCATGCTGGCCACTTGATGAACGGACCCCTCTTCACTCTCTTCCTTTTGGTGAGCTGTATCTTGAGCTCAGCAATCTGCGTCTGCAGAGCTGTAAGTTGCTGGGATGTGTGTTTAGCTGCCAGCTTTAGCTCTTCCCCTTCTAGGCTTTAATGCAAGTTGAACTCATCTGTTTCTTGAGTGCATCCTGCAACTCTTCTCTCAGGGTCTTCTGCATCCTGCAATTCTCCTCTCAGGGTCTTCATCTCGTCACTGTGCTTGCTCTGAGCTTGATTCCACACATCCTTCATTAAGTTTTGGAGCTCTGCCAATTCCTTCGCTAGGGTCCCAGCAGCTCATCCCGTACCTTGTCCAGCTCCAGCTGCAGCTGGGCCCTCTCATTGGCCGCATGGTCCAGTAATTCGCAGGTATCAGCCATTTTGGCCTCATAGCGCAGTGTCAGGCCGGCCACTTGACAGGTGGACACCTCCCTCTCTTCCTTTTTGGGGAGCTGTATCTTGAGCTCAGCATTGGTGCGGCGGCACCTTCGCTAGCTTGTCTTCATGACCAATAAATCAACATCATTTTTTTTACAGAATACGCATTCTCTATTTTTTATTCCATTTGTTTCCATAGGTAGTTCTCTGTTTGTTCATCTTCTTGCACAGATATGTGGAACTGTGGAAAAGTCCAATGAATTCAGAAGTTGGAATCATAACAAAATGTAATTCATATCTGGTTCTTGGCACTGATATAATGGTGCTTTAGACTTTGTACAACTCACATTTTTCTTCAGCAATCATTATGATTGGGCACTCACCATATTGGGAGAAATACACTGGGGAAGTACTGGTGTGAGTGAAGTAAACAATCAGTTGGGGTAATTCACATTATTGCAACAATATCCTTATCAGTAATAATTTGGCATTTGTTATGCTCCTATGGCTTGAGACCCTTCCTCTGTTCTCTTGAATCACTCTTCAATTATTCACTGAGAAATGCGACAAAAAGCATGGCATAGTATAGTATGCAGCGACAAATATATTATAGCAGCATTACAAGATTATCTCACTCACATTTAGTGAGTTTAAAGCAAGCGTTGTGATACAATGCCACAGGTCTGCAACAGTATCAGCTGCCTGTCTGATCTGACCTCGACAGACCGACTCCCCCCTGGCATCTGACGTCACTTCCAGAACCTCTGGTGGACACATTGTTTCTCCACCGGGTGATCCCCTCGTGTTCACTGCACGCTCCAGAAGACAACGCATTTTGCCAATCTGACTTCCGGAGGAGTCACATGATGTCGCATTGCTGCACAATGCTTGTTTTAATCTGGTAATGCTGCTGTAATATATGATGTTTCTTGTCCTTTTCCATCTTTCCATGAAATTAGCACAATCTGATATAAATTAGGAGCCTATGTAATAACAATAATTTTAATTATAGGACACTTGTCTCCCAATGGGATTCAAAGCACTTCACAGTGACAAAAAAATAACACATGGGAAGCTAATAAAGGAAGCAAACAAAAGATAAAAAATATAAGATGAATAGAAAACAGAATGGAAAGATAGTGTTACATGCAAGACTGGTTATCATTAATCAAATGCCTGGGTAAACAAAGAAGTGTTGAGTCTGTTTTGAAAGATTACCAAAGAGGGGGCATCTCAAACCATATGATGCAGAGAGTTCCAAAGAGTAGGAGCAGAATGGCTGAAAGTACGGGCCGCAAAGGAAATCAGGGAGATTTGTGACTTGTTAGGAGTCCTCCTTCCTGTGAATAGAAGTGCAGAGAACCAGGAGCTCCTTCAGATAGTTGTATCCCCAAAAATGTAGGATTTTGAATGCCACGAAGCCAAAATGTTACATAGTTACATAGTACATAGTAGATGAGGTTGAAAAAAGACATATACGTCCATCAAGTTCAACCTATGCAAACAGGTTTACCAGCTGCAGGAAGCACAGCTCGTTTTCTGGACGTCCCTGGTAATGTGCATCGCAGTAATCCTGGCGTGAGGACACAGAGGCAAATTAAATCAGAATAAGGTCTATTTTTTTTATTTATAACGACAGATGTTGCCAGATGTACTGTCCCTGGAACCACAGATAAAAGCACCTTGGTTCCGGGGACATTAAAAGCCGTGGCCAGGTCTGTTCTGCCAAATGGGACACCGCACAGAGAATTTTTCGCTGCCAAGGGAAGCCACGGTATCTGTACTTTGAAGAACCCTGAAACTGGCTACATCTGTAGAATTAGTAAATATAAATGATTAGTGTAATATTATTTATAATCTCCATACTGTTAATATAATACATTTTGTTATTCTATTTATAACGAAGCATCCATACTACGTCCAGAAAAGGTTTTGGTTAGTACTGTACCTTTTTCTGCACTAACAGACTTTTTATGTTTTATACCAGGTGCAAGTTGTCAGACGATTTTAATGCAGGTTCCACTATTTTTCTTGAAGCACAGAATTTTTTAGTACATACTATTTACATGTGTGTCATGTGCATTCCAGTTTTTTGCGCCAATATAGTTCACAATTTTTTTTTTGATGCTTAAGATGCACACTTACAAAGAAAAAAAATGAGTACTGTACATACTGTACTTGTCATTTCAAGTCTAGGACCTCTAGGTGCCTCACCTGCCAATTTTTGTCCTTGACACATCAATTGTAGAATCAGCTAGAGTATACTGTTTTTTTAATCACCTGTGGATGTGGGCTTTATTATTTTAGCAGAACCACATGCCCGCTATATGTTCAATTTTTAACACATGGTGTCCCAAAACACTTTTGCAATAATCATTTCAAAGATGTTTCCACCCTTAGAATAATTGGCCTAGAAAACATCCCTATTTCCATTCTTGGAGACGACAGGTTCGCAAAAATGTGCAGTCAGGAAATATTTAGGATTTTTAAACTGGACACTCTGGTACCGAATGGGTTGAATGAAACCATTAAATAGACAGGAGCCCACCAAAGGTAGGCATGGGGGAGAGAGGTGAGGGGAAGAGAGAGAGAGAGAGAGCTGAAGGGAAGAGAGAAAGAGCTGAGGGGAGGTGAGAAAGCTGAAGGGGAGAGAGAGAGCTAAGGGGAAGAGAGAGAGAGAGCTTAAGGGGGAGTGAGCTGTTGAGGGGCAGCTGATGATGAGGAGGGGGAGAGCTGGTGAGGGGGAGATGATGAGAAGGGGGTGAGCTGGTGAGGGGGAGCTGATGAGGAGGGGGGAGAGCTGGTGAGGGGGAGCTGATGATGAGGAGGAGGGGCGAGAGCTGGTGAGGGGGAGCTGATGAGGAGGAGGAAGGGCGAGAGCTGGTGAGGGGGAGCTGATGAGGAGGGGGAGAGAAGGTGAGGGGGAGCTGATGAGGAGGTGGGGGGAGAGCTGGGGAGGAGGAGCTGATGATGAGGCGGAGACCTGGTGAGGGGAAGCTGATGATGAGGAGGGGTGAGGCAGGTGAGGGGGAGCTGATGAGGAGGAGTGGGAGAGCAGGTGAGGAGGAGCTGATGATGAGGAGGGGGGAGAGCTGGGGAGGGGGAGCTGATGATGATGAGGGGGAGAGCTGGTGAGGGGGAGCTGATGAGGAGGGAGGAGAGCTGGTGAGGGGGAGCTGAAGATTAGAGAGAGGATCAGGGAGAGGATGGGAGAGGAAGGAAAAAAATTACACAGTATTAATATTAATAGGGCCCTGAATTTTTTTTCGCTTTGGGGCCTGCCCTTGTCTAGCAATGCCACTGCTTCAGCGTATATTTCTGTTGGGCTTTGGCACAATAATACAACTCACGACCACCATTGAGAGAGCATCTGCTACAGCACACCTCCGTCTTTTCCAGCTGGACACCGAGTGGTAACGTTATTACCTAAAAGCTTTCAAGAATGTATATATTGTGTTTTTAATCCTGACCTTGAAATGTACCATTTATATGTAGCCCCCTTACTTCCCCCCCGTGTGCTGCTATTACCTGAGTGGCAAACAGGAGGCCTGATCCTCCGCCACTGGGAGCCTGGGGTGTGTGTAATGAATATTCTAACAGTGCCTCCACCTGGGAAAGGATCCTCACACAGTGGGATAGCCCCTCCCAAGACAATACAGTCAGTAATTGCACACAAGGGTGTATGTAACAGTATTTACTGGACAGTAACTTATAACAGGAACAATACAACATAACACATAACAATAAAAAAAAGGGGAAATGGTGTAAATATCGCTAAAAGGTTAAACAATAACAATACAGTGTATTAATATTAATAATATTATGTGACCCTACACAAAACCAAAAAATGGGCTATGCTGCCAGGAAGAAACCTTTGGATGTCACGTGTTCACACGGAGCTACAGCCGGCCACCATTCATCTATATCTCTGCTTATGATCTGCGGCAGTTCTGTAAGTACCGCATCCCACATCTGCTTTAGTTTTTTATTGTGTATATTAAATTAACTCTTACTATTAGTCAGCCTTGCTTGTTCTGTTTAGTGTTTGTCCTGTCCTGTTTGTCCTGTCCTGTTTGTCCTGCATGTTCTATATTTGCATTGTTGCGCTATGATGTGTTCTTCTTTTTGTCTCTTTTCTTTCTGCTACATACGCATGGAGTAACGTCTTATGGAGGAGCTGGAAGTGACACAAGCTGATATCCACCACTAGAGACTTTAACACCATTGGACTATAACTATTCCCTTTGGACTATTTTGGCGCCGGTTTGTATTGTTTATTTTGTATAACATATAACAATACAATATATATATATAGATAGATAGATAGATAGATAGATAGATAGATAGATAGATAGAGATATACCGACCCGTGGAATATCCCACCACACTAATTAGGTGCAGGAGCACCAGTGTCCCAGTGTCCAGGCCACAATAGCCAATCCCACCCCAAGTATGTGACAGCGCTGCCCTCGTGTGTTGTTGGTGCACTTGTAGATATACCTGCCCGGGCGCCCAGTACCCGGGTGCCGCTGGATACTAACAAACAACCGATCAGTCTGTGCACCGAAGATCCGCCTCTGCGTGGGGTGGTGTCTGGTTGGAGGGTCCCGCCTTAGGATAGTCTCTGGTTTGATGGCCTGGTCTTGTCCCAGACGCAGGCAGCGCACACCGCGTGCATCCGTAGCATATATGCTGACTAACACTATATTGCTAAGGGAAACGTCCCTGTCTAGGGGCCATCCCTATAGCACACAAGCAATTAGTGATGGGGTCTAGCGGGGACCTATGGGTATGTTCTGACCTAGTCCAGTGGAGCACTTCTCCCTGGACATTACCTATCCCCTTGCTATCCTGCTTACAACTAACTGTCCCCTTAACTGTCAGAATCCCAACTGTCAGAATTCTAACTGCCATACAGCTCTCAGCCCTATTGGTTGCCTGGCAACGCGTCCTGCAGCCCCTGAGGCTGCTGAAACGTGTAGTTCCCCTGCTGTGCAATACTCCTATGGAAAAGTAAGGGGACAAACGGGACCAGGGGGACACAGGCTACATATAAATTAAATTGATCTGCTTGTGCTTTGTTGTTTGTGTGTGTGTGTGTATATTTCCGAACCTTTTGTATATGCTTGAGGGTAGGAATAAAAATGTCAAAGATTCTGAAATTTGTGCAGTTTCCAAAAGAACATTGGAAGCCAAACAAAAAAGAAAGAATAGAGAAAAAGAGCAAGCATGCCTGTAACTAGCACGCATAATACGTATGGAAAATGTAGGTACTGCTGAGCCTGAGGATTTACCCCAGTGTAATGCATTTGTAATTTGTATATGCTTGAGATATGACAGCAGTATAATCCTCACCCCCTGCTGACTATAAGCAGCCAAGCTGCAAAGTTCTGCCTTCAAGACATACAGGCGCATTACACTTGTCACTGGTATGAGAATCATTTGCAAACTGCCAGTTGTAAGAATTGAACTGTAACCAAACTGTGAGCCTGCTGTGAACTACAGATGTGTGAAAATAAAAGGAACCTGCTATTTCGCTAGTAATGCTAATGTTCTGTAACAAACTTGCTGTACCGGGTGACAGCAGGCAATGGCTTGCAGCTCACAAAGTTGCAACATTACATAACACAGATTTGGTTTCACTCGCAGAGAGCGCCTGGCAGTCAATGCTAAGTAATCGCAGAGGCATTTCATGTTTTCAATTACCAACCTTCTGTCACGTTACCTGGTGTTTATTGTTTATACAGCACAGGGAAAACCGATTTCTAAGTCTTTATGCACATTGTGCAGTGATGAATAAAACAAACATGGTAACCCATATTATCCTATTACAACACTAGACACGGAGGCACAATCCGTAAAGTACAACTTTATTGCCTATTACAAACTATTATTTTTTTAAGCAGTACTTATTCATATTTTGAAACTTTAAGGATCACTAAAACAAAGTTTTTTTTTAAAATTTACTAAATTAACTACATATTACATTGATGTGTTGGTTTCTGTGCTGTACTTTACATTGCAGTATGATATTTTAGATCTTTACACATCCTGCTGTGCACACACAGTTAGTATGGGCATCCACTTCTTCAATGAAGTCCTCGGATATCTGCTTTGGGTTCACTTGCCAATCATCCAGACTTATTGCAGAATCTAATAAAAATAAGGCATATATGAAAATGTACTAAACATATTCTCCACAAGAAAGTCAACACCAGGTTTTTCAAAGAAAATGAATTCAATTAAAAGCGATTGGTTTTGTGTCGTTTAATAAATCAGGTGCACTTCTTTTGCACTCGTTTTGTCCCAGTTCTGCAGCCTGGATACTTTCATAAATCATTCCCACAATATCTTGTCTTTTTTTGTTCTCTTCTATTTGAGAATCAGGAGTTTATCTGAAGGCAGATAAAGCAAAAGGAATGGAAAAAAAACAGGTCTCTAGCAAAAGGAGCTGAAAGTTAATGCTTTCTAAAACCTAAAACAAAAGTATCGCCTAAAACTTCTTTTAATACCAGATTCTGTAGCTAGAAGAACGGTTTGTCCCATCTACGAAAGTTTAAAAATAAAAAGAAACCATCACAGTTTTTAATTGGTAATCCGTAAAAGCCTTTCAGTTATGCCACAGCTATTCTACCCCAGTCCTCAAGACCCCCCAATCAAAGACTGAGCCATTGATTGAGCCACCTGTGCTGAAGCTGGGACATCCTTAAAACCCAACCTGTTGGGTGGTCTTGGAGACTGGAGTTGAGCACCACTGGATTATCCCACGTACCTTTGGGAAGACAATGGAAGGGAACTTTAATCGGAGCTGTTCTGGTTGGGTTACATCCTTTAACACACTGTAATACAGGCTCCAAAGAATAGCATGTTGATGCTTGTCCGTCAATAAGTTGATTCTCTAATAAAACAAACTGCCGACTCAATGTGCAACCTACATGAGAATAAAAGTAAAACTAAATACAGTACATTGTTAAAATTATTATACATTTTCCCACATACAGCAATTGCATTTCCAAACATAGAGATCGCTCACTATATTTAGGTTTCTTAGTATATCACACGTTTCTAGGAACATAAAACGCTGCAACTGTGGCAAAAGTCCCCCCAAAAATGTTTTGTAATGAACATTGCAGTGTAACTTCTGGTGAGAAGAGCGCCCCCTGCAGACTTATTTGCTTAAAATTCTTTACGGAAAATACTGTACGATAAATATGGCCCATACACAGAGAGATACACCAGGAGCCTATTGGAGATTTAGTTGTTGTGTGAGTTAAACTGAGGTTTAGTTTCATATCTTTCATCATATCTCTGCTGTAATCATATTTTAACATGAAGCTAAAGGATTAGGAATGGTCGTGTATGGATGAGTATTCGGTTCTCACTGTAACGATCAGCACAGAGCTGCTGATGTGGATTATTGACTCTCTGGAGGAACATAACGTACAACAAGCCTCAACTCCTCTGTGTGGAAGGGCGCATGTTCCTTGCCATGTCCAGTGGGGCCTGCAGCGCTCACACCCTGTGCACAAATGCACTTCCCGCTAAACAGTGTGAGGAGGAGAATCCAGAGGCCCTGCCTCCACCCCTCTGTGTGCAAGTCCCCACTGACAGGCCCCAGCACCCCCTGTGACTCCTCCTCGAGCATTGAAACAGCGATGCTGAACTGGCTCTTGCGCACTTATAAATGCTAATAATTTGGTGAAAATCGGCAAGTTGTGTGGCGACATGGCGAACACATGAATATGTACATGTATTTTATAACCGTGAGACATTAGCACGTCTCTACTGAATATGGCTGATAATGGCTTGCGCATGATGCTGGCACGACAAGATAAATGAGAAAAACAGCAAGTATACTTTTTATTGGGAAATAGTATGATTTGGCCGTGACGTAAATGAGGCTTTAAAGGTGTCTTCCAGGCAAGAAGAATTGCAAATATGGAATTGCACCACTTAGTCAATGTGTTCCTTATTCCCTTACCATCACTCAGCCTCAGAACTACGTGGTACAGGGGCACTGAGAAAATGTTGGAGACTTAATGGCGCTGCATTTAATACTCCGCTTAAATGATTCCTGTTCTTAAATAACATTTTTATTTTAGCATTCTATTGTTCCATACACAGTCAAACACAACGGGTTCACAAACTGACTTCCATAGCATGAATTGTCTGGTAACATCCAGGAGTGGACCAGGCTGGAACAGCTCACTGCTCTCTGGTGATTGGGCTTTTGGAGATCATTGTGTTTGTGTCCATCAGCATTTCCACAAAGCCCACATGTTTTTCCTCTCAGCCACGGTACAATGGTAATCTGAAAAAGAAAGTTGCAGTAATGTAACAGTAAAGTAAATCCGCATGTGAACGAATATTACAAACAAACAAATGTGCTTCCATTGACTCTACATTATATTTTCTGCAAATACTAGGCCTCTTGAAGGATAAATATGAAGGACTCATTTCCATACCTTGACTGAGGCTCCATTGAATGTCATTTCTTCCACACCGTGCTTTGGTGCCATTAATTTTACCATTGTTGAAGTTTTCATAATTTTGATGCATTCTGTATAAATAAAATAAAAAAAAAAACAGTAAATGTAAAATACTTCTTAGGGGCATCTATTTTGATATTTTGATAACTTAACAGGGGGTTTGTGAAAAATGATCAGATCTTCATGTTTGCAGCAAATTTTAGATATTAATTTCTTGCAAATACGCTGTGAAAATACCAAACTTGAAAAAAGCTCCCAATGTAAATGCAGCTTTTCCAGAGTCTAACTTTTACTGCGAGGTTTGCTCATGTTTAGTCAACTTTTTGTAGAACAAAAGGTAATTTTTGGAGCTATTTTCATAAATAAATGGGATATATGCATTTTTGCAACATTCAAACAAACTTTCAAAGGAACATTCCTGAAAGGAACTGGAACATACTTGCATACAGTATCTCTTGTGTTACCACTAGTATAGTGATTACATGACCCAATCTGCCCCGTGACGATGTAAGAGGAGAAAGTGTTCCTCCTCCTTTCTGTTCGTGATCTCAGTTTATCAATAGGACATTGGGGAAACATCATACGGTCAGCAGGGTGCCACTTAATATTACAGTGCCCCAATACCAGGGGGCACCCAAAGGGTTAATGTACCCAAATGTACAACTTTGGTTCATCTGGTTTAGTATTTTTCATATCTGAAAATGGGACGAAGACTTTAATGAACTGGAAAAACAAAATGGTCTTTTTGAAGTGAAACTTCTTTAGTGGCACCTAGTTCTGATGGGCAAAACTGGAGAGATGGAGACGAAATGTGAAACGGAAGTGACGTCATGGCTCCCCCCCCCTATAGATAGACGCCGGCGCTGCTCCTAACAGGTGCCGCTCCGCCGCCATTCCTAACGGCCGCCATTCCCCCCACACGTCCGCCGCCGCTCCTAACTGCCGCCGTTCCCCGCCTGCTGCCCACTGACATGCCGCTCATGCGCGGTAGTCATGGCAACGCTCACAGATGCCACGGCTCAGAGACCTCCCTGTGCTGCCGCTGCTGGGTGAATGAGGAGGATGGCTTTCCCCCTCCTCCTTCTCCCTCCCGAGTCCGCTCTCCCTCTCTGCCACCAGCCGCGAGCAGAGCCCTCTCTCCCCCTCCTCCCCCCCAGCCCGCTCTAAAGACTGCACGCTCAGGCAGTCCTGTCTGCTCTGCCGCCGTGATCTGAAGTGCAGGGGGTGAGGGGAGGTGTAGGGGAGGTGCAGGGGTGATGTGATGTGATGTGAGGAGGTGCAGGGGGAGATGTGAGGTGCAGGGGGATAAGTGCAGGGGGGGTGATGTGCAGGGGGGGTGATGTGCAGGGGGGTGATGTGCAGGGGAGGTGATGTGCAGGGGAGGTGATGTGCAGGAGGGGGTGATGTGAGGTGCAAGGGGTGAGGTGCAGGGGTGTGATGTGCAGGGGGGTGATGTGCAGGGGGGGTGAGGTGCAGGGGGTTGATGTGCAGGGGGGTGATGTGCAGGGGGGGTGATGTGCAGGGGGTGATGTGCAGGGGGGTGATGTGCAGGAGGGTGATGTGCAGGGGGGGTGATGTGAAGGGGGGGTGATGTGCAGGGGGTGATGTGCAGGGGGGTGATGTGCAGGAGGGTGATGTGCAGGGGGGGTGATGTGAAGGGGGGGTGATGTGCAGGAGGGGTGAGGTGCAGGGAGGGTGAGGTGCAGGGGGGTGTGATGCGCAGAGGGGTGATGTGCAGGGGGGGTGATGTGCAGGGGGGTGATGTGCAGTGGGGGTGATGGGAAGGGGGGGTGATGTGCAGGGGGTGTGAGGTGCAGGGGGGATGATGTGCAGGAGGGGTGATGTGCAGGGGGGGTTGATGTGCAAGGGGGTGATGTGCAGGGGCGGTGATGTAAGGTGCAGGGGGGTGATGTGCAGGAGGGGTGATGTGCAGGGGGGGTGATGTGCAGGGGGGGTGATGTGCAGGAGGGGTGATGAGCAGGAGGGGTGAGGTGCAGGAGGGGTGAGGTGCAGGGGGGGTGAGGTGCAGGGGGGTTGAGGTGCAGGAGGGGTGATGTGTAGGAGGGGTGATGTGCAGGGGGGGGAAGGTGATGTGCAGGAGGGATGATGTGCAGGGGGGGGGGTGATGTGCAGGGGGGTGATGTGCAGGGGGGTGATATGTGCAGGGGGGTGAGGTGCAGGGGGGGGTGATGTGTAGGGGGGGTGATGTGCAGGGGGGGTGATGTGCAGGGGGGTGATGTGCAGGGGGGGTGATGTGCAGGGGGGGTGATGTGCAGGGGGGTGATGTGCAGGAGGGTGATGTGCAGGGGGGGGATGTGCAGGGGGGGTGATGTGCAGGGGGGTGATGTGCAGGAGGGTGATGTGCAGGGGGGGGTGATGTGCAGGGGGGGTGATGTGCAGGGGGGGTGATGTGCAGGGGGGGTGATGTGCAGGAGGGTGATGTGCAGGGGGGGTAATGTGCAGGGGGGGTGATGTGCAGGGGGGGGGTGATGTGCAAGGGGGGTGATGTGCAGGGGGGTTATGTGCAGGGGGGTGATGTGCAGGGGGGGTGATGTGCAGGGGGTTGATGTGCAGGGGGGGTGATGTGCAGGGGGGTGATGTGCAGGAGGGTGATGTGCAGGGGGGGTAATGTGCAGGGGGGGTGATGTGCAGGGGGGGGTGATGTGCAAGGGGGGTGATGTGCAGGGGGGTTATGTGCAGGGGGGTGATGTGCAGGGGGGTGATGTGCAGGGGGGGTGATGTGCAGGGGGGGTGATGTGCAGGGGGTTGATGTGCAGGGGGGGTGATGTGCAGGGGGGGTGATGTGCAGGGGGTTGATGTGCAGGGGGGGTGATGTGCAGAGGGGTGATGTGCAGGAGGGGTGATGTGCAGGGGGGGCGATGTGCAGGGGGGCGATGTGCAGGGGGGGTGATGTGCAGGGGGGGTGATGTGCAGGGGGGCGATGTGCAGGGGGGGCGATGTGCAGGGGGGTGCGCATACGTCACACACACACACTGTCACACACGCACGCACACAGAGTCACACACACACACACGCAGTCACACGCACACACACACACAAGGAATTCACGCTTAGTGCAAATAGCTAATACAGGGGATGTGTGCCGAGCACGCGCGTTCTAAGTCAAATTTATTTACGTTTTGTCAATTAAATTGTATCTTGATTTTAATTAAAACATCACAAACACAAATACAATTTCTGTGACAAAACTCAAAGAAGTTTCACTTACTATGCGCGTGCACAGCACACACAGCTTTTTTTCCCTTCTACTACATTTTAATGTGGCTTAAACCAAACTCCACCATTCGGTGAAGAATTTATAGAGAAATTGCAACAAATTGTCTTTGCAGTGAGAGGTGCCACCTGAAAGAAATGTTCCTCTGACCGTGAAGAGGTGGGATCACAGCATACTTCAGCCACCAAGCCAACTAACGTCAGACCACAATGGACCAATTCCTGCCAGTCATGGCAAATAAACCAATTTGATGCAGAGCCAGGAAGATGCGGCTAGTTCGGCTACAGGTAACCAATTCTAACAAGAGGTTTAATGAGAGGTCGATGATTTTTACTCACATTCAGGGCTCAGTAAGATTTATTTTTGACCATATGGTCATAGTTCAGTCACTAATAGAAAAGCAAAAAAGAGTTAATGAACCATTCTTTTGTACGGGAGAACCTTTGGCATTACTATACCTTCCTCATTTATATATGTGTTATTGTGTAGAAGTAAGAACATTCCATTTAGTAGCACGTGGAACGGATCAGTAGCATCTGAAAATATCCTGATGTCTCTGATAAAAAAAAAAAGACAGAAAAATTGAAGTATGACAAACAAATGGAGACAATGCAATTTGATAGAATCATAATGGCTATCGTGGAGACATTTTGAGTATGATGTTCATCAGTTTGTCATTATACTGTACATACAGATGTAGCAGACCTCATTACACCCGCTGGTGCGGGCCAACATGTGGAATACTGCCCTAACCCCATCCCTTTTTTCCCCGCAGCTAATACTATTACAATGTTCCCTGCTAGCACCTTGTGTGTGCCCTGTTGCACTCACCAGACAGAGCAATACCGCCTGCTATAGCTGTTCATGTAAGAGACAGCCCCACATAAAACCCATGAATTAACGCATATGTATAAGTGAATTTAATGATGATGCATTTTTAAAATGTGTTCATTGGTTTGTTTATTTTTTTAAAGAGAAAAAAAATAGAATTATCCATCAATTATCATAATAAATGCCTGAAACATATCACCGCCTTTAGACTACTTTGGTCCTGCAGTGGTCTATACCTATCTATTGAGAAAAAATACATCACAGTGTTGTAGTGAAGAGAACTATGTTTCTATCGTATTTTAGCAATGTGCAGCTGGGGGGTCCACTCCAGTCCTCAGGCCCCCTCCCCACCCAACAGGTCAGGTTTTCAGGATATCACAGCTTCTGCACAGGTGGCTCTGATTGAGCCTGTAGCAGGGACTGATTGAGCCACCTGTGCTAAAGCTGGGCTATCCTAAAAACCTGACCTTTTGGAGGGGGCCTGAGGACTGGAGTTGAGCCCCCCTGTCCTGTATAATATATTACGTGGTGGCAATTTCTAAAATAAAATAAATAATTCACTGCATTTAATAATTCTCACACTAACATCTCAATAAGCAATGTGAAGTGTATGTACTGATATAACTTAGAGTTGTCAACCCTAGCATACAGTATATAGGTTTAAACCCTTTCCTTTGTCGATACCGGGAAATGTATACGGGACACTAAATGATTATTTTGCGGACAATATTATGTTACCTAAAATAATCTGATTGGTATAATAACGGCCTCTTTTTTAATTGGATGAGCGAGAGAGGGAAGTGAAGACTTTAACTAGATGAGATGTTTGTCTGTATGCGTGTTCACTCTCCGCAGGCCAAACACCCTGACCTGAACCTTTATTTCATCCTAACTTAGATCTGACAGAAGTTTCAACCAAATCGGTGCAGCCCCCATCTTGGAATTATTTGTTTGTTTTTTAAGTGATAAAAACCCGTTATCTACCGGATTCTTGATACCAAACATTAAATGTATTATTTTGCAACTTGTACAAAATTTTCGGACAATTTGCGCAAACCATTTCCGAGAAATTAAATATTAAAAAATGAAAATATATGTGGTAACCACGGTAACAAACAGCAAGGTACATCCATGTAAATGTATATACATGCTCAGACTCTGTGAGTAGTTTTTTGGATATGTATATACTTATACATTTTCCACTTCGGCCATTTTAATTCCCCTTAACAATACATTTTTTCAATTTTCTTTCTTTCTTTTTATAATGTCTTCAGATTATGTTTATGATCTATCTATACTGCTTAATGTACAGTATGTGTGTGTTTGTGTGTGTTTGTGTGTGTGTGTGTGTCTGTAACAACATCTGAGGAGGACGATTATAAGAATATAAGAAAAGATAAGGACTATAGCTATCAGGAGTCTGCTTTACATCTGCTTTTTATTTGATTGGACAATTTTTTTATTTTCTTTCATTAAATTTGATTTTTTTTTTAATGCTTATGCACTTTATCACATATTTGATATAATATAATTTGATTGCTCAACCCACAATGTGCTATAAAATATAGCGTTATCCTAGTATGGGGAACAGGCATGGCTCGGCATTACAAACCTCACCTGCAGTGAATTAGCAGAATGATTTCCCTAAAAGACTTTACTGTATTAATACATGTACTTACGAGGGGCCCATCTTGGCATTAACTTCAAAACTTGGAAATGTTTGGTCCATTTTCCGCATGGCAATAAGGAATCTTAATTGGTTGGTACAGTCCTGTGCAAGCACAGTATAGCAATTGGCAGAGGTAAGTGAACATTTCAAGGTCCCTTTGTCAAATGTTGTGAATCTGTCTTCCTTCACTTCACATTCAGCTGCAACAAAATATATCCATTTATATATTTAGTGAAACACAGTTTATACACTTAAACAGAAGTATACATACAGTAAAAAATATTTTTTTATTGTATTTTGCAATCATTCTTATTACCATAGATTCTTGTGTAAGCCATAATAAAAAAGTGGACTAAAGAATATTAATGTAATCCTGCCTCCCTTAGCAGAAATTAGGGGCCAATTCATTAAACTGTGAGAACACCTCTTACCATATTCATTAAACTGGACGTGCATGTCGAAACTAAGCAAAAACATGAAACAGTAGGTTTCCTTTGAGGCTGTATAAGTCTGAACAATATGCACATTTTGTATGCAAATGAGAAAATGTCACCAAATGATGTCAGATTGCATCTTGCATGGATTGCTTGCTGAAGGGAAGAAGGATGGAGCCCATTATGTTAACAATACTCTTTTCTTATATAGCACAATAATACTTAACAGTGAAAATACTTCACCTATTCAACTTGTGGAGAGAATAAGTTACATTTGTTGCACATTCTTCCATATATTTTCGTCTTTGAAACCGTACCATCGTATTGTAATTAAAAAAATGGAAACTCATTGCTGCTACACAGTGGAAAATGTTTCAAATATATGATGATTCAGGACATATTACACAATAACATGCAATTCTAGCTTAAAACAAGAGTAACCGGTCCCTTTGGTCCACGGATTTCAGTGGATCAATCTCAAAAAGGGCGATTCACGTGTTGTGGATTTAAAAAATATCATTACCAATACACTCTGCGGATTCCGCTCCCGTGGACGGATTTGTAGAATCGAATCCGCGGATTCAGCAATCCGTTAGCGGATTCTACAAATCCTAAAAATTCTTACGAATCCGCCAACGGATAGCTGAATCCGTGGATTGGATTCTACAAATCCGTCCACGGGCTGTATCCAATGGTGGCTTTTGATGCTTAAAACTGACCAAATCCGTTTGCGTATTTTACACCGCGGGGGAAAATGCGCAAAAATCCTGGAAACAGATTTGTTCAAATACGCCCATCTCTACTTAAAACGTTGACACCAATCTTTCAAACAAATCAACTGAAACGATTTGCAACTTAATAAATTTCAGATTAATGGCTATGAATAGATTATAAAACTAATCTAAGAAGGTACATTTATCAATTATTTCATGAAATAAACGGTTGGCTGTGTGAAGAGGTCGGTAGAACATCTATGTTTTATCAGTGTAGAACAAAAGAGCTCCACCCGCTCTGATAAATAGATAAATGTGGTGCACTATGGTAATAGACAATAAATAAAAGACAAACAGATTTAGGTGTTTCCTCAATTTATTTCTAGGGGGGAATCTGTGTTTTATAATAGGCTGCATTTGGTAGTTGTCCCTGATTAGTCTGATATTTCATTTACTACCCACCGTTATTTGATAACAGACGAGTGCATACAATTGGGTTCTCAGGTCTTATTATGAAAGTGGTATCAGCCAATAATTCAATTTGGTGCATTACATTATTGCCTGAGCAGTAGTATCGAAAAGAAGATACCTTCTAATAATAACTGGAGTTATTGAGAAGGACAGTGTGTCACCTAGCGTAGTATGTGGCTCTGTGTGATGCGGTGCAACAAGACTGAACAATCCTGCTGTATGAGGGAAATAGAAGTGCAGTGAGACATTACCGTTTACAGGCTTGGTGATCATTGCAGCTATTGCAGGAAGATTATGCCAACTGCTTTGCTGAATCCCGCTAAATGAGTATGGACCCGGCGGGACATCAAATGGAACTGGAATTGCCTGGCAGTAAAGTGTGAGCTAAGAAAAGAACAAGGGAGGAGAGCTTCCGTTAGATCCCTGTGACTTAGGAACCTCCTGATTATGGTTCCACCAGTGAAGCTTATTTTGTTAAAGATTACTTCCTTCCATTCCCATAAAAAAGGCTTTTGTGGCCAGTGAGAGGTTTCTGTTATAGTTTTTTTTTTACTGCATGTTATTTCATGTTCTCTGTTAGTTGGAGATACTCATTCTTGGTCTTACAGCAGGTGTTCAGCAGCAGGGAAAGAATGGGATTGCAATAAACTAAGGTAATAAACCTAACTCTAATAATCATTTTCTATGTTGTCTACTGCAGCTATAAAAATGTATAGAAATGTAAATATCAGTGTCTGTATTCATTGTGTGAATGTGTGTATGGTTGTGTATTAGGGGTGGTGCAATTCAGTGAGGCCGCGCTTATAGTGTGCGCGACGGCGATGCGACGGATGACGTCATCCGTCGCCCTCGCCACTCGCGAAAGTTGCATTTCGCTTTGCAGCGACGTCACAAGCGACCTGGCCATTGATTGGTTCAGAGGCTGTCACATGTGGTGACAGCCTCTGAAAAATCAAATTTGACCGGCTTCCAAATTTTGTGCCACGACGTTGCTCCCGTCGGTCCGGCGCGCTTACTATAAGCGCCCGCTACGGCGGCAATACATTTGTTTTGCAGCGACGTCGCGTCACCGGCACTATAAGCGCAGCCTAAGAATGATCCAGGCTCTCTAATAAATAATCATGCTTGAACTAAGGTAGGTTCAGTGTACACCATTATATCGTCTCCCCTCTCCCTTCCTAACGCCTGGCACTCGTTTCACTTGTAGTGCTGTCACTTCTATCACAGCCCAAGCTTGTGCTTATTACGGAAATAGCTAGTAATATGTAACTGTTTGTTATTTACTAATGCCCAATGGTCAGATTGCTGTTCTATCATTGAAAACTAGGCTGTTGGGAAAAGCAACTCTTCTCCTTGGCATGCTTTGTAGGGAATGGTGTTGCTTGTTAAAAAAAAAAAAAAAAAACACCCATAATTGGAAAAGAAACCGGTGACTAATAGGTTTACAAGGGTGTTCCAAGATTGACAAATGATGATTGAAGGAAAGACATTTGGGTCACAGCATGAAGTTAGGAAATTATAAACATCTTTGATTCCCACACCCTCCCACACCTTCCCACACCCTCCCACACCCTCCCACACCTTCCCACACCCACCCACATCCTCCCGCACCCTCCTACTCCTTCCCACACCAGCCCAAACCTTCCCCCACCCTCCCACACCCTCCCACACCTTCTCACACCCTCCTACACCATCCTACTCCTTCCCACACCCTCCCACACCCTCCTACTCCTTCCCACACCCTCCCACACCTTCTCACACCCTCCCTCACCTTCCATTCCATGTGCTTCATAATTGATCATTTATGTTAAATGTTTATGGGTTTAATTTATCTGCACAACTTATCAGAAAAAGCTAAATAATGCCCTTGCCCTACACATAAGCAATGTTCCTAAACACTGATCCAGATGCACTGGTGAAAATATCCTTGGTTATAAAGAATAGTGATGAGGGACCTGTATAGAATACATATACTGTATTCTATAATGTCTTATACATTTTCTATAGATTGCTAAATATGTTCCTGCTCCGTTAGGGAATGCACAAACACATCCAATTGCTTCAATTACTCTTGAACTGATGTTTTACATTGCAGCAGTAAGGGTCACATGGATCAAGTGCAGGGATGGGTTATTGCACCTGTTCCCATTCAAGTCAATGTGAATTAACACCGTAGCAGGTGCGATAACCCATAACAGCACTTCATGCATGTGCCCCTAAGGGTGTGATTCTGTTACAGGAAAAAAAACCCCAAAAAAACTATGGCATTTCTGTTACATCCAATCTCAGGAAAGTGAGACTATTCATTTACTTTCTTTTTATTTCATTTACTTTTAAATAGCATTAGCGTCTATAATATGTATTGTATTCTGTATGGCAAAAAATTATTTTATATAATATATATATATATATATATATATATATATATATATATATATATATATATATATAGTAGAAAATAGCAGTGTTAGTTCAGTTGCAATGCAATAGTGCAGAATAAATTAGTTCTTCAGTATTAGGTGAAGGAGAACTCTCGAAAGCTTGTCCTATGACATAAATTGTTAGTCCAATAAAAAAGGTATCACCTAATACTGAAGAACTCATTTATTCTGCACTATATATATATATATATGTATATATATATATATATACAGCTCAACTCCGTTATAGTGCGTTCCGTTACAACGCAAATCCACTTATAACGCGATGCAAGCGCGGCTCCCAATTTTCGTATTTATGAATACTTTACAACACGATTATTGGTATCTTATATACTTTATTGTACAATGCATACTGTATATTATTTCAAACGCAATCCGCTTATAGCGCGATATGACTCTATGGACCCCAAGCATAGCGTTATAAGGGGGTTGAGCTGTATATATATATATATATATACAGTATAGTAAATATCAGATATTTCTTATGCTAATATGTCCTTATTTATGCTCTCTGTTTATGCAACAATATACCATTTAGGAATTGAATGTAAAAGGCAACATACCCCTGGCGCTTTAACAATTGCATCAATTGTTTGTGCAGAAGTAGTCGCCACTCGTAGAACCAGCTGGTGAGATGGATTGTTACGATGTATTGCTGAAATTCCTAACATATATGCTACTCCTGGAACAAACTCCATAACCCTGGGGACATAGAAGAGGTATGTTTCCACAATCAATTATACTTACATCTGTAAACAGTATTGGTCTACAGTAGCATGAAAAGGTAAAACCTGTACCTCTGAGCGGCACCTTTCATCCACGTTGGCAGTTTTGCCCACTGCCATGCCACCTGCACGGCTGAATTCCCTTCAAGCCTGCCTGTCGATGCCTTTGCTGTAATTCTATAGTCCTGGCAGTCTTGACCCCACCTGACCATTGTCTGTAAGATGAAACAGAATGATACATTCATTTGATTGAAAATGTATGGAATTCATAATTGTGGCTATTCAGAGATCTCTTCTTGAAAATGTGCCCGTGTGTAACAATGGTGCAGGAACTGATGGATGTGATATAATGCCCGGGGAGACCTGCAATGTCTGCATCCTTGCTTCACTCACACAATTGATATTTAAATACTAAGGGGCTTATTCTGTAAACAACAATTTTTAATGGAAAGCCTAATCTAAGTCAATGGGGCTTTCTGTCCAAGATCGCGAAACAGCAATCTCTCCGTTTACAGAATAAGCCCCTATTGGCCTTATGACTAAGCCGTGCTATTCAATAAGGAAAAGTGATGGGTGGTATAAGCGCTTGAGTGCTGCATATATATATATATATATAGATATAGATATATAGATATAGATATATCAATGTATAAATGAGTGAGTAAAAAAGTCTCATGCAATAAAGTCCTAAAAAGGAACAATGTTTCCCTGAAGGCCTGAGTTAGTGGGAATAAACTCACCCCTCAAAGCCTCATTGGGATAGTCCCTGGACTAATAAGAGAATGAGACACAATATGTATATGTGTGTATGTATGGGTAAAAAAAGTGACAAAAACCCTCCACAGCAAAGCATATAGCAAATGGAAATATTACTGTGTGCTCATTTGCATGTCTTAGACAGGTCTGCAACCCTGCCTTTTACCATTATCATCCGGCATACAGTGCTTCCACTGCAGCAAGGGATTCTGGGAAATGACATGCAAATGAGTATACAGTGCCACCCTTTGCTTCAAAACCATATGACATGGTCCCCTATAAGCTTATGCTTGCTGCATAGCACATATGGTTTTGTGTGCTCATCTTCTGGTTTCTGTGTAAATGTGTAATGACTTCTGGAGATCCGCCCTGTATGACGTCTTGTGACCACTGAGAGCTGCAAACCGGGAGCAGGTGCATTCCTTGCCCGGTGTCCGTTTGGAACAGAGCAGTAAGCGGTGAGAAACCAGACGATGAGAGGGAGGTGGAGACGGATTTGACCCTTCACCTTTACCTTACACCAGAGATGGGAGCGGTTCTTTCACTGCCAAGCCGAGAGCGGTGCATTCTCTATTGGCGTTGCCTCAAGAATTTTCAAGTGTGGACTGTTATAACAGGTTTCTATTCTATAGTGGCAAGTTTCCACTCTAAGCAATGAGCTTGTTTTATTAGGAGTGGTATTGGTTAATCTGTATCAAACCATTCTCAATCTTCACGTGATTTTTTGCGCTGATATTCTTTTTAGTCATGAATTAAAGAAAGGGAATAGAAAGGTAATTAGATGAAACATTTTCAGTATTTTACCATGGCTTTGTGGCTTCCTGAAACTGCAGCATCAACACACGTTTTCCAGGAACTCTTTTCAACAAGTGAAACGATGATCAGCTGTGCACGGTTTTTGGTTGGATCAAGATAGGCTGTGGTTTGGTACCCTCGATCTTTGTTATCACTCATATGTGTTCTAACTAGGATGGTGAACTCGGGTGGACTTCCTTTACCAAGGAATTTGTGCTAAAAAAATAGAAGATTAAAAAGTGCATTAAAACAAAATCATAGCTTTGAAACATAGCAATTATGGCAATAAAATAATATGCATTCCTTTTGATTGCTTTTCTCATTTCAGTTTAGTTAAAATACTAATATGACAGTGTACAAAGTAGATGAAGATTTATGAAAGAATGTGCAACGTTTTACCTTTTTACTGGAGAACAATGAGAAAAATGTAAATTCTTTTATTCCAAATATTTTAAATAGACATCCAAATGTGTCCAAACGTACATCTGCCTACAATTTAAATGATTTATTAATAAGTAATATCAGAAAAATAGGTACAATGTCTTTGTTCACTGTCTGAGATTATCAGTTCATTTACTTGATATGTTTTATCGGTTTATAGTCAATCCTATATTTTGGTCTGTTTTAGTTTAATATGGCTTACACCAAGGAAGCAATGAACTACTGTACGCTTTCCAAGCAATTGTGTTACCTGACATTGCAAGAAGACTTCAATATGAATAATTGTAGTGACATGTTATCCTGGTGTATTTGCCTCTAGTGGGTTCTGATGTTCTCTTAAACAGATTTTCCCAATTAGCCTCACACATATTCACTTATTTAGTATTACACACAGACTTTTCTTCCCATTCACTGGCAATGGGAATCCGAAATGGATGATACATTTCCCTTTCCAGCTCAGATGTAGCTAAGTGATTCAGATACAGATGTAGCTAATGTTATTGAAACCCGAGGCGCTCTGTAGCAAGACATACACAACGCACCATTGGGAGAATCATCCACACGCGTGAAGCGGGCGGCGTGCTAATTACCCGGGGGGGTGGGGGGTGGGGGGGATGTCATGGGTTGTAATAACGTTAGCTGCATCAGCAGTTCGGACCTTATGCCACATACAGGACAAACCTCCCGACCTACAATATTTAAGCTGTTTGGATACCATACAACATGAACGAAAAATCAAGATAAAACCATCTCTCAAAATTAGTCCGTGAAAGCCGACTACATGATGAGCAATATTTTAATGCCCCTCAGTGTTAATTTTTGGAACATATTAGTGGGAAATAAATCGTTATTTCACTGCTACAATCTCCCATGAAATCTGCACAAACTATGGTTTCATGTAAACGCAGCATGTTTGTGATATTAGGCATATTTGTGCAAAGAAGGGTGGGGAGCCGTGTTGGTCCTTTCTTCCATGTAATAACAGAGGAGGGAGAGGGAGTAGGAGGTATGATACCTTTTATTGGACCAACAAGTAGTTGACATGTTACAAGCTTACGAACCTCTGAGGGTCCTTCATCGTGTGTGGCAGAAATAAAGAAACACGTTTATATACAGTGTAAAAGAGGGATATCTGGTTGCAATGGATGTTGAGAGGAAGTGGGAAATAAGATAAGGTAGTAACTTATAGCCTAAATCAGTGATTTTCAACCGGGGTTCCGCAAGCACCCC
Source organism: Ascaphus truei (assembly GCF_040206685.1). Classification (NCBI taxonomy): domain Eukaryota; kingdom Metazoa; phylum Chordata; class Amphibia; order Anura; family Ascaphidae; genus Ascaphus; species Ascaphus truei. The sequence continues at coordinate 8,639,771 of NC_134492.1, read as the reverse complement.
TTAGGGGTTCCGCGGCCGAAGGGGGAAGAGCTGGGTCAACTCTTCCATGCTGTCCTAGGCCCGGTGGTGTGGCGGCACCCCCACATAGCAGTGACCAGGTGGGCCGCCCAGTCACTGCTATACTTCCTCTCCCTGTCTGCTCTGGTCTATACTTCTCCTCCTGTCTCTCTCCTCCCCCACCATCTCTCCCCCCTCCCCATCGCCCCATCTCTCCCACCCCATCGTCCCCTTCTCTCTCCCCCCAAAGACCCCATCTCTCTCCCCCTCACACTCTCCCCCCAAAGACCCCATCTCTCTCCCCCTCACACTCTCCCCTTACGCTCCCTCTGCCCCTTGCGCGCGCACACACTCACACACACACTCTCCCCCTCCCACTTACACACACACACTCCCAATTACACACACACACACACACACACACACACACACACACACACACACACACACACACACACACACACACACACACACACACACACACACACACACACACTCCCACTCCCACTTACACACACACACAAGCGACCACCCGATCCTTCCTCTCCCTCCTGTCAGCCACTTCCGGTGCCGATCGGAGCAGATGGGGAGATGAAGTATAGCAGTGACCGGGCGGCCCGGCGAGTCACTGCTATGTAAGGGTGCTGCCACACCGCCGGGCCTGGGACAGCATGGGAGAATTGTCCCAGCTCTCCCCCATGGCGGCCGCGGAACCCCGTAGCGGCGGCCGCGGACCCCCGGTTGAAAATCCCTGGTTTAGGCTATAGGTTTCTCCTTATCTTATTTCCCACTTCCTCTCAACATCCATTGTAACCAGATATCCCTCTCACAGACACTGTATATAAAAGTGTTTCTGTATTTCAGCCACACCCGATGAAGGACCCTGAGGGGTTCGTAAGCTTGTAACATATCAACTACTTGTTGGTCCAATAAAAGATTTCCTACCCCCTCTCCCTCCTTTGTTATTTGGGAACCATTGTGTATTATTGGCATACACTAATATACTGTAATTATATTCTATAAATATACTGTATGCATGCTCTTGTAGAAAAAGTATTTCAAGTATTTGACAAGAATATTTTGTCTTGCATCATTACAGAAATGTAAGTGTAAGGTACAGTATGGGTGTAAGTCCTGTTTTAATTGTTCTTTTAAAGAAAGAATACTTTTTTTCTGCTTTCCCATATTTTAGGTGCAGGAAATCATGGAGTGGTTAAATGTAATGAGAGGTAAGCTAAAATATAAATATATTATATATATATAGATACTGCAATCAGCTGACCTGATGTCTTGAGGGCTTCCTGCTGCTGCTACTGCTGCTCTTTGATCTAAACCATGAGTCTGGTTTAATGTGTCTCTGTCCGGTTTCCTGTAAGACACCATTTTACATAAAGAGCAAGAATTAAAAGAAGAAAGATTACATTAGTTGAAATAGTGAGCAAACAAAGATTCTGGCTTTCAATGATGTTTTGTGAGCGAGAGATGTTATTTGTATCGGTTGGTATATTACATACTATATCCCTTGCATTTTAGGCAATTGTATCAAAAGGCAAGAACAGCGACATCAAACTGTATTATCTTTATATCACAAAACCCCTTTATACTGTTTGATGGAAGCACGAGACCTCAATAAATGTTTAAAGCACAGCATATCATTTAATTTCTCCAATTTCCTATAAATGGGTATTTTTTAGCAGGTAGTTCCAATATAAAAAAATAACATTTTATGCATAAAACCATAATACAGCTTAAAGAGGTCATCAAAGCAGCACTTTAAAAATGTTTTTTTTTGTTTCTTTTAATATATGCCGCCTTTGATTACCTTTATTGAAATCTAATTACCTAAACTGCCAATCGATTAATTCTCCTGTGATCGATCAGCAAAGATCCTGCTTCCCAAGGTTTACTAAATGGCTGCCTTTCAGTTTCAAATCATTCCTTCAGTCAGTGTAACTCAGCAGCTACAATGTATTCTTATATTACTAAGGTAACATTATCTATGGTTACAGTTTGCAGCTCAAACTGCTGGGAATATTGGCAACAAATTCTAACAAATAGGAAAGTGTTGCAAATATCTTGCACTGCTTGATATAATGCCTAAAACCTGCTTTAGAAATCAAAGAATGCTCATTGTATTAAAAATAATTAAAAACCGCATTGCGTTGAATAATAAAACATAATTAGTATTATCTAATACTGCAGAACTGATTTACTTTTAAAAACCACACATATAGGCTATTGAATGGATTGCTCCTTTATATGTATCCTGCGGGATCCCAGCCAGGCGGCAGAGAGTCCTCGATGTGGGTGGGGCCGTTCACAAGTATTGGACCGCCCCCAGCGATGACGGTAACGCTGCACCTGTCACTTTTACTGAAGTGAAACTGGCTTGTGGCTACTGTACATCTGTGTCCTGAAAGTGGGCTCAATGTGAGGCATTTAAAGCAAATTACCAACCTTATGTTGAGTTTTTATTACCTAGACTGTTTAGACGTAATTAGATTTTTTTATTTAAAAATTCCCACAGAAAGCTGTAAGTGTTCATATGGCAACATCTGCAATTTATTTTCACTTTCTCCTCTTCACATCAGATATGGATCTTTAAAATCTACTAATGTCACTAGGTAAGAGGGGGGCTTAGCACCCCTATAAATGTAGGTTTTGGGATAATTTATTATGAATAGAGTACACAGATAAAAAAAAATAAACAGTGAGTACTGTATGGAAAATTCATACACTGTTGTACAGTACGGTGAAGGAATCATTCAAATAATTGGCATAAAATGCTATACATACCAGAAGAGCAGGTGATGGTTTATACTGGATCTCACGAATATCAGGAACAAATTCTGGCTGCCAAAATGTATGAAACAATTAGTATTTTAAATGAACCACCTTGAAAAATATATACATAAAAAAAAACAATAAATAAATGCAAAGAAATATTTGTTACCGAATATTCTCTTGAAAACGGGTTACCATGACCGTAAGGAATAGATGTCACCTTCTTAGGTATTTTCTGGGCATTACTGTTCCTGCCCGATTTACCGGTGTTTTCCTGACCTCTTCCACCGCAATTTCTACTGCTGGAATGTCTACTTCTCTGGCATTTACTGCTGCTGCTGCTGCTGCTGCCACTGCTGCTGCTGCTGCCACTGCTGCTGTGCTTGTTGTTGCCGCTGCTGTGCTTGTTGCTGCCGCTGCTGTGCTTGTTGTTGCTGCTGCTGCCGCTGCTCTCACTGCTACTACTTCTTTGAAACTCACAACTGTCATTTTTGCCCTTGTTGCTGCTCGGACCCCTGTGTGTTTCACTGGGGTGGATTTTAGTGTTGTTTCTGTTAACATGACCATAGCCAGAGTGGTTATGGCTTCTACTGTTTGCTTCTTGGGAATGACGTTTGTGTTCTGAGCTGCGTGCATGGTGTTTAGGGCTTGGTTCTTGGGAACGACGTTTGTGTTCTGTGCTCTGTGTACGGTGTTTAGGGCTTGGTTCTTGGTAATTATGCTTCTGTTCTGAGCTGTGAGCACGGTGTTTATGATTTGGTTTTTGGGAATCACGTTTTTGTTCTGAGCACCTTACATGGTATTTAGGGCTTGGTTCTTGGGAATCATGTTTTTGTTCTGAGCATCTTACATGGTTTTTAGGGCTTGGTTCTTGGGAATCACGTTTTTGTTCTGAGCTCCTTGCTGGGTATTTAGGTCTTGGTTCTTGGTAATCACGTTTTTGTTCTGAGCTCCTTGCAGGGTATTTAGGTCTTGGTTCTTGGGAATCACGTTTTTGTTCTGAGCTCCTTGCGGGGTATTTAGGTCTTGGTTCTTGGGAATCACGTTTTTGTTCTGAGCTCCTTGCAGGGTATTTAGGTCTTGGTTCTTGGGAATCACGTTTTTGTTCTGAGCTCCTTGCATGGTATTTAGGCCTTGGTTCTTGGGAATCACGTTTTTGTTCTGAGCTCCTTGCATGGTATTTAGGCCTTGGTTCTTGGGAATCACGTTTTTGTTCTGAGCTCCTTGCGGGGTATTTAGGTCTTGGTTCTTGGGAATCACGTTTTTGTTCTGAGCTCCTTGCATGGTATTTAGGGCTTGGTTCTTGGGAATCATGTTTTTGTTCTGAGCACTTTACATGGTATTTAGGGCTTGGTTCTTGGGAATCACGTTTTTGTTCTGAGCACTTTACATGGTATTTAGGGCTTGGTTCTTGGGAATCACGTTTTTGTTCTGAGCTACTTGCATGGTATTTAGGGCTTGGTTCTTGGGAATCATGTTTTTGTTCTGAGCACTTTACATGGTATTTAGGGCTTGGTTCTTGGGAATCACGTTTTTGTTCTGAGCACTTTACATGGTATTTAGGGCTTGGTTCTTGGGAATCACGTTTTTGTTCTGAGCTCCTTGCATGGTGTTTATGCGGATGCTTTTGCAATTCCTTCGTTTTCTGTTGGCACTGTTTCTTCTTTTGTTGATGGTGCTTCTCATGCTTATTCTTCAACCTTTTGCCTTCAGTTTTGTGCTTTGGTTCTTCACCCTTCTGCTGAGTTCTAGGCTTGCATGCAGTTCTAGATTGACTTGAAGACTCACTGCTACTTTCAGAACTAGATGATGAGCATGTTTTATTACGCAAAGTTTCCTGGTAGAAAAAAAGTAAAGATTTGATATATCTCTTTCTGAATACCAACATAAAAAACTAAAGGGCCTATGCTAAAAGTGTTCATAAGCCACTTATCAAGCACTTATCAGCCAAAATGCCTACTACGATTCTATAAGCGTTGATAAGTGGGTGATAAAAGACTGAATAGACAAAATTTAGAGCCTTCAAAAAAATAAATTGCAGAGTGTTGATAAGCCACTTAGTGGCAGGTTCTGAAACTCATGAAATTCTAGTAGCCATGATTAGCTTATCGAGGCCTATCGCAGCTCTAGAATGGCGAGTTTCTGTAAGGAATCGGGGAACACGTCCCTTATGGCGTGTTCCCTCCTTACCTGCTGCTGCTGCCGTGGTCACAGCTCCTGCCCATCTCCTGCCCAGCTCCTGTCCACTCCGCCTCCTGTTCCCATTCGTCTGCCCTGCCTTTAAATACTTCCTGATTCCTCCCATGCTTTGCTCAGCAGAATCCTATGTAGCCTCGTGAAGCTCACTTCTGTTGTGCAGTGCTCTGTCTCCTTTGCAGTTACCTCTTGTGTACCGACTTGGCTTGTTTATGGACCCTTCTGGATTTTGGACTTTGGCATACCCTCGACTACTGCAATCTCACCTACCCTTGCACACGGCATACGGACTCGGACTATGCTGCTCTCTACAATCCCAAACCACGTCTTACGGACCACTACTATCCTGTCTTCTCCAATCCAAGGACTCGGCAAGTACACCGCATCTCCTACTCTCTCCAACCCAGATCCGGCAACGCTAAACTATCCTCCTTCCGGGTGTGTGGTGTTATACCTTCCCACCTCAGTGCCGGGGTCTTCTCTTGTTTGTGGGCAGCGTGAGCGTTACAGTTTCTCCCAAAAGTCTAACACCGGGAAAAGTTGGCGTGAAGGTGGTGAGCACCTGCTGAGAAGCGGTGAGACAGGACAATGCTTTTTTTCTGCATTGGATTGATGCCAGGAGTCTCCAGAGCTGATACCCATTAATATTAGCATTGGAGACTCCCAGCATGAATCCCATGCAATAAAAATGCATTTACAGTCAACTTCATTACCTTAGCAGCTAATGCAATGAAGGGGTTAACCCCCCCCACTACCCACCAAGGGCCAAATACCCCTTCACCCACCCCGCTAACCTCAATAAACACCAATACCCACCTCCTCTACCCCGACATGATAGATACAAGAGGCCAAGAGTGTCTATGGGCCCTCGGGTGGTCCTGCGGGTTCTCAGATGGTCCCTATGGGTTTCTGTGGGCCCTTGTGTGTCCGCGGTTGTCCAGAGGTCCTCAGGTGGTTTCCAAGGGTCCCCGCTGGCCACGCCTCCGTCACAAATGCCAATCTCAATTTGCCCTGCCTGCCTGAAAAACTTTCCCCAGCGGTGCGTGACAAGGTAGGAACTGCGACTGGAGGAATTGGGGGGGCAGGGCTTGATCGCACAGCGCACGCCGAGGCGTGCATTGTAGTAGTTAGTGGGACTGCAGCCTAAAGGGGCACAGATTAATACATTAGCAGTCAATGGGCAATGAAAAAAATAAAACTAAAAAAATACAATAAAAAAACCTGTAAAAATAAAATTACGTACATTCAATATTTTTCTTACCTTTTTGAAGCGTTGACCCTCCGAATCCCGGCGTTTCAGGAAGCTCTCGCACCGCGACATCATCAAACTCAATCCAACGCCAACCAGAAGATCTGGAACAGGTTACAAAATTCTCCTTTCTTCTATCTTGATCTGTCATTGTTTCTTTCTTTTCTTTAATCTTCTAATTTCCACCTATCAATCCAACCCCATGGTAAGTCCCAAAGGATGTTGTCTCATCATCTTCTTCCTGTTAAATGAGGTGTCCAGGCCTTATATAGGGCCTGTGACGTCACACTTTCAGGTCAGATGGTACAGCTCCAATCTGATTTGACACTGTATCATGTGCCCGCCTCCTTTTTTGTTAAGAATATGACATCATCTCCAAGGGAGGTACGTCACACCATTAAAACCACATGGCTATATCACATGGTATTACAGCCAATGGGATCGAAGACAATCCCATAGGTTGCTGTACCATGTGCTAGGTTACATTAGTTCAAAAGGAATGTGACATCATCCCTTAAAGTGACGCCACATCCTTTTGAACTAATGTAACCTATCACATGGTACAGCAACCAATGGGATTGTCTTCAATCCCATTGACTGTAATACCATGTGATATAGCCATGTACCTCCCTTGGAGATAACGTCACATCCTTAACAAACAAAAAAAGGAGCCAGGCACATGATACAGCATCCAATCAGATTGGAGCTGTACTATCTGACCTGAAAATGTGACGTCACAGGCCCTATATTAGGCCTGGACGCCTCATTTAACAGAAAGAAGACAACATCTGTTGGGACTTACCATGGGGTTGGATTGACAGATGAAGACAGAAGACAGAAGATGAAAGAAAAGAAAGAAATAATGACAGATGAAGATAAAAGAAGGTGATAGAAGATAAAAGAAAGAAAGAAGAATTTTGTTACCTGTTCCGGATCTTCAAGATGGATGGCGTTGGATTGACTTTGATGACATTGTGGTACGAGAGCTTCCTGAAACGCTGGCATTCAGAGGGTCAACGCTTCTAAAGGTAAGAAAATATTGAATGTATGTAAATTTATTTTTACAGATTTTTGATTGTATTTTTTTAGTTTTATGTTTTTTATTGCCCAATGACTGCTAATGTATTAATCTGTGCCCCTTTAGGGTACAGATCGATACAGTTATAGCCAATTTTTTGGCAAATGCTTTTTTTCTATTGATTGTTGTTTTCTGTTTATTGTTTGGCTTAAATAGTTTGTAATTTGGATGGCTTGTTTTTATTTCATTTTCCGATTGTTTAGCCTTTTTAATTAATTATTCATTTTGTTGGTTACTGTGTTGGCTAGTGGTTTTATTAATTAATTGATTTGTTGCTTATATTTATTAAATTGATTGGTCGTATATTGCTTTTATTTATGTATTTAATTGGTTGCTAGTGCTTTTATTTACTTAATTGGTTGGCTGGTGCTTTTATTTCTTGAATTGCGGGGTTTAGGTGCTTGTGTATATATTTTATTATTGTGTACTTGTGGCCTTCGTGCTTTTTTATTAGGGTGGCCATTGACTGCTATATTGGCTTATTATGCCCATATTATATAGGTATGATTTACCACTGTGCCAATCAATGAGTAGAGGGTGGGTATAGTGGTCCCGGGGTGGGTGGTTAGGCCTCCCAGGTGGTAGTGGGGGAGGGTTGGTTAACTCCTTAATTACTATAGCAGTTATTAACTGCTAAGGTGATTAAGGGGTTAGGGGCCATTAGATAGTTTTTTTTCTTTTATTGTTTCTGGCAACGGAGGACATGGCCCTGCAGTATGCTGATGAGGATGCCCTTCATGATGGCAGGGGTAAGTAGAAAGGTTTATTTACTTTATTTATGCTGACTGGCTAATGTTTTATTTAATAATGGGCAAATGAGCTATTATCCATATCTGGGTAATAGTTAGTTTGCCCATTACAGTACTGTATGTGTTGGGTGGGGGGTGGGGGGTGGTGTATTTATTTTAATATATTGTAAAAACAATTGGGACACAGGATTTGTACCGCATGCCAGGGGGGACCCGCAGGGACCACCTGAGGGCCCACAGACACCTGCGAGGACCACCCAAGGGCTCACAGACGTAACGGGGACTACCTGAGGGCCCACAGACACCCACGGGGACCACCTGATGGCCCCCGGACACCCATGGGGAGAACCCGAGGGCCCACAGACACCTGCGGCCTCTTGTATCAATCATGTGGTGGTTGAGGAGGTGGATATTAGTGTGTTTTTAATGTTTATTGTGGGTAGTAGCTGTTTTAATATAAATGTTATTACTAGTGTAGATGAGCAGGGGGTATCCGGAGCAGAACCGCGTTGATTTCAGGTCCGGGGACCCCCTGCTTCCCGAGATACAGGCCCCGTTATGAGGCGTCTCCCTCTGAGCAGCTCTCTCTGCAGCTGAAAGATATCACCGGGTACGGCCTTTTTAGAGAGGCGATCATCACGCCGCCGGCTACTCGCCCGTTTTGTCAATTTTGCTATCACAGGTAATCGAGACTTTCTGAATACCGTGATAACAACGCTAAAAAAAAATGGCGATTTAAATGGCCCGGGGATTTTTTTTTATGAACGCATAGAGCATGGGCCCCGAAATATTGCTTCATATCTATAACAGTTTATAGTGTTCCATTTTATTGTTGAAGATTATTCTTTAAAACAAATATAATCACTGCGCTTCTCCATGTAAAGAGCATGCAGCTAGTGAAGGAAATGGCCATACAAATGTGCAAAACAGAAAGTGAATCCCTGCGCTTCTCCCATAGGGATAGCAATCAATGGGGAATATATATATATATGTATGGTGTAAATACCTATAAGAAAAAAGGAGACTCCTTTTTTCTTATAGGTATTTACACCATACATATATATATATATTCCCCATTGATTGCTATCCCTATGGGAGAAGCGCAGGGATTCACTTTCTGTTTTGAAGATTATTCTTTACCATATAGCTGAAAAATCCTAATTGTTTTGCCACGGGAAGTGTCTTCCTGTAACATGCTATGAATTCCCATTGCAATCAGAATGATGCAAGCCAAGATGTTAAAATATAGAAGAAGGTTAATATGAAGTGGCTTATGTATAGTAAGACATGTTGTACCTTTGACACTGTTTCGTCTTGGCCACCAAGAATTTTCTTCAGCTTTGAAAGAGCCACTGTGTCCATTGTGGTTTCCGTGTCCTGTTCCTGTCTATCAGCTTTCTGAACATTAACTGAACGTACCATTTTTGTAGCAGCCTGAGGCCCTGCTTGAAATTCTATTTGTATTTTCTCAACTGAAGCATCCTTGCGGACTAAAAAAAAATAGCATTTACTAGTTTAATTATTCAAGGACCTGAAATGTAATATGCTTTAGCAACACATTCTTAACTGGGTAGGAGCCTGCTGAGTTTCTAAAAGCAAATCTCTTGTAAATTAAGTGTTTCAGTTTTAAGTGACCTCTTGTCCCTTTAGACCCTTTTGTCCCTTATTTAGACTTGTAACACATTGCTTTCATGCAGTGCAATACACTGCTAGACCCCCATAAAGGAAAGGGTAATCATTATGTACATTTTTGATTCATTTTTGCATAGAAGCCTTTTGTTTAGAACAACTCCTAACTCATACATTTTACATAAAATAAAATAATTGCTTGCTATAAGCTTCTGTTGTATTGCAAAAACATTACAAAAATACATTTAAGGCATAGCCTTGCTTAGTAAATATGGACCTAAATACCTTCTATACTAGGAAGGTATTCACTACAATTTATTGCAATAGAGATTATTTTGAGCATCTGCTGTTTTTCTATTGTCTCTTAAATAAATTACCTGGTTTAAATATCACTTGAAGAGAATGGTCCCCAATCATGTGGTAAAGAGGTGAGTTTCTGACGAAGGCGGCACTTGTGAGCTTCTTTTCCAAGCACAACTGGAAGCCAAAGTCCGTTGCTGCAGCACACGAGGAGTGGGCAGAGGGAGAGGGGTGTCGAGTTGGCTGTTCGGTGGAATATAGGTTTTCTTTGGAAACAACTTCAGCTGAAAACTTTCCCTAATAAGTGATGAAATAAAAAAATAAAAAATCTTCATTGGATGAAACAGTCAATATGAATAGGGATTTAAAAAAAATAAAAATAAAACGCTTCTAAATGGAATACATCTCAAAACAGACATTGAAGCTGTATGTTTTTTTGTATTATTAAAGTATGTATTTTATGCTAACTTCATTTCCCACTGTAGAACATATACTGTTCCTGGTATTATTCTCTCCATGGAAAACTGATGTTTTTATTCATAGAGATTTACTGAAAAAAAATGATCAGATTTTGAAATAATCTTTGTTCGCACCGCATGCTGTCCCAGCTGATACTAAATCGCCAGCTCCTGCTTTCTAGCTGTGTTTCCAATATCTAAAACATAAAATGTTCTCCCGAATCCTCACATTTAGTGGCACTAGCTATATTCTCAAATATTTGTTGGATATATTTATTGATATAGATCATGAGTGGCCAACTCCAGTCCTCAAGGGCCAGCAACATGTCAAGTTTTCAGGATATCCCTGCTTCAGCACAGGTGGCTTAATCAGTCCCTGCTTCAGCACAGATGGCTCAATCAGCCCCTGCTTCAGCACAGACCATGTGACTGCATAATGCTAAAGACCCCAACAGTAGGATGAATGAATGAATAACCAGATACTTGTAGGGGTGACCCCTAAACATAAACTTGATAGAAGACAGGTACTGGGTTGCAGTCCTGGATAGTAAGCTCACTAATAAGTGACGCTGTTGTTAACAATAACACCAGGAAGATTGAGCATAATAACACCCTATAACGTACCAATTGTCTAAATAAAGTCCTGAACAGGAAAACATGTAGCAAGCGATTGACTCACTCTGAGCGCTGCACAGTCCATGCGATCCAAGGGTGAGGGGTCCCCAGGTGTGCTCCCGTCCAAAGGTGAGGGGTTCCCAGGTGTGCTTCCATCCAAAGGTGAGGGGTACCCAGGTGTGATTCCGTCCAGGGTGTAGGCTAGTAGAGAAGGAGAAAAACTGGAAGAGCACTACTGTAGGTATCAAAAAAGTAGAAAGGAGGGTGCGTATCCCATAAAAAGATTATTTATTGGTCATGGAAAAACAGGGCAATGGAGAGCCCCACCAACGTTTCACGCTTCACAGAGCGCTTTCTCAAGCCTGTGACGCGATGGTTGGTATTGCGCAAGCGCACTCCGCCGATGGTCCGGAGCTCACTGTGTCTGCTCCAACTGCGGGGAGGGGACTAGTGTCTTGCAGAGCGCAGTTGCGCGTGCACTTAGAGCCCCAGTGAGGTATACAGTCAGGGCCATTGGATGACGCGCTCTCCCCACACCCCACGGCCTCCATTGACATTGAGGACTCTCCCTCAGTTGGTTACTGCGCAAGTGCGTACTACTGGGGGTTGCTAGACCACGCATGTCTCCGGATTGGTAGTTGGGGCGGAGTTAGTCACTGTCGTCTGTGTCTGAATATACTGATTAGGTGTATACACATCAGAAGACCATTAGCAATCAAAGTGGGTGGATCGCATGTGAGCTGTGAGTATTGGCTGGTTATGTCATTTTGTGTCTATATATATGTTAATAAAGTTGTGATATGTATACCTTGAAAAAGCGCCCTGTGAAGCGTGAAATGTTGGTGGGGCTCTCCGTGCCCTGTTTTTTCATGACCAATAAATAATCTTCTTATGGGATATGCACCCTCCTTTCTACTTTTTTGATAACTACAGTAGTGCTCTTCCAGTTTTTCTCCTTCTCCCCTGCTTCAGCACAGTTGGCTCAATCAGTGGCTCAGTCAAAGACAAAGACTCCGTCTTTGACTAAGCCACTGATTGAGCCACCTGTGCTGAAGCAGGGATATCCTGTAAATCTGACTTGTTGGTGGCCCTTGATGACTGGAGCTGGCCACCCCTGGTATAGATTCTCACAAGCCGCAGGGCGCCCGAAGAAGAGACATGAAAGCTTTGTGCGATTGCTATACATAAAGATGTATCCAACGTTTTCCCTCCTGCTGGTGCGCTGCAGTGGGAAGTACAAAACTCACCAGTGGAAAAGCCGCCATCGTTTGGAAACAACCAAGCGTGTGAAGGGGGCGGGGCCACGGCGCTATGACACCCGCAGGAGCACTCCTGCGCATGCAATAATGTTGGCTACTTCTGTATGTAATAACTCTCTTGGTCAAGTAATGCAATGTAATGTACATCGAGCAATGTAAAGCTTTGCAGGAGCCTGTGGCAAAAAGATTAAAAGGCCCAGAAAAAAATACTCTTCTCTAAAGCAACAGAGCTACTAAATCTCTGCACTAAATATACACCAGCAATTTGCATGGGGATCCAGTTAATCATATCTAAAGCATATAATCCATGCATCATTTTTATGCTTTCACATTTGCATTCTGAAGATTTCTGCAGTAAACAATTCTCTCTCGTTTTCTTTAATTATATTATAGATATCCATGGTGTGGCTGGTAATGCATGCATGCAGGTCTCTTAGAGGGTGTATCTATTCTAAGCAGACAGACAGATGGCTGAAAAACCGGTGGGTAGACAAAATGTAGATCACAAGTAGTGTCTACTAACACTTAGAGGCGGATAAAAACAACATGAGGTACTGGTAGCATAAAAAGACAGGAACCGTGACCAGACTGTGTCGCCATACACGCTTCTGCTATTGCTTGGTGTATCAAAAATCAGCATGGTTTCTGCCCTCACGAACTGATAACAAGCTAAATGCTTAGAATATATACACCCTCTAGGAGACCTGCGCTGGGGGATTTGTTAGTGAGTGTGTGTGAGTGTTCTTAACACAGACAAGGTGCCCTGATCTAGCAGCACCACCCAGGGACCGCAGCAGTGCCCTGCTTATATGGATTGCCCTAACATTTGGTGACTGATGAATGTCCCTGTGCAAGTTTACCCTGGTGTGTACTTACCTGGTATACTTACCTGTATATACAACGATCTGGTATATACGACACCACCCAACACTACCTACAAGCTAGACACTTGACTGACACAGGCGACCTTACCTGTGATTTACTCCTAATATACACAGACACCTGTGGTTGTCCAATACATCTGGCTTTACCCTGCACATATCATCAAGGGTTACAGCCCACACTTTACACTTGAGATCTGGCATTTTTTACTTTCGCTGCGCTTTTTTGGCCTATATTAGTATCCATCACCCTGGTACTTAGCGTCCATATATATTTTAATTGAGTCAAGTCTCCAATAAATGTTTTTTTAGATTACTCACGATACTTACCACTTCATACACCACATCCTCTATTGTATATTGTGCACTGTTGAGTGCTCTCCGTTGGGGTTCTTTTTCTCCACTAGTACAAATCCCCTATAGCCTCAACAGTACAACAAGCTTATATTAGTACATAATTAAGGTATATTTCCCCATCTGTTAAATATATTACTTTTCTACCTCTGTCTCAATATTTTTCTCTGGTTGTTCCTGAAAAGTACATTTCTAAAGAAACTATAGAAATAATGGTCCAAATATATTAAGCGGCACTACGCTATTCAGCAGAAGTGGCCGCATGTTACAGCGCTGTAAGGTTTATGACAGAACCCCCTCGTGACCCAATCGGGGACACCATTTTCATCATTACACTTTACATTTGATCAAAAATTATGAAATCGCTGAGGATTTGTATTTTTCTTTATGATACCAGACAGAAATTTGAAATGATAAATAGTTAGGTCTGGGATAAGGGTCATTCCCTAAGCTGTTCTACGCACTCTACCACAGTGTTTTCTTGGTGAGTATCGCGTTATATAAAGTAAAACAAATCAAATAAGTGTCAACTGGCAAATTGGAGCTGTGTTGTATTCAACAGTGAACATTTGATACATTTTTAACCAGCAGAGTGAGAACTGGATGTACTGTAGCAATATGTATCTGGACACAGAGCAACACACTGTAAATGAATGTCCCAGAATTTGTCACACTGTCTTAAATCAATGTTTTTACTTTATGCTATATTCGATCAATTGTACACGAACCAGGAGCCAGCAACGATATTGTTTGTCCTTAGTGCTGGCATTTCCTAAATCATCTCAATGTGTTGAAGTCCCAAGTAAAAATCTGTTTATATTATGTTTCATTTGAAATAACAAATAGCACTAGATGCCTTGATCCTGGTATAAGCAATATGAATATGATTTAATGCAAGCAAGTTTGAAAAAGCGGGAGTCTATTTTATTATGTAAGAAAGAGGATCCCAACGGAAAGAAAGTATATTTCTGTGCTGATAGTGAATTCTCTTTACCTCTGTTCTTAGCAAGTCCCCAGTGGGCAGGTCTCTTGGATTGAAGGTCTGTCTCAGTACATTTGCTTCTGTTCCAGCTGGTACAACTGGAATCATTTTAGAAGCAGCTAAATCCTCAATGTTTCTTGTTACAGCATATGCCTTTGACCTGAACATGAAACATTGCATTGCTTATCTTAAAGAAATACAGTATGTGCAATTGCCCTAAGACAAACATTTCTTCTATTTGCAATATTTTTAAGGCACAGCCCCCTTTTTTGGTCAATATTTTGTTCCAGTGTTCTTACTCTATTTCTTTGCCAAGAATTTTAGAGGTTGCAATTTGCCCGTGATAAATAACAATGAAACACTAGTTATCGTTATACAAATGCTATTATTTAATGTTAGGGAACCTAATGAGGAACAGAGTCCACTCAATAACACAGGACATCCAATAATAATCCATCAAATTGTTATATAAAATTAGTTCGTTTTTGGGGGCGTCATCAATTTGATACCACTAGAAATAACGTACTTTTACCATGTCCACTACAAAAAATATCAGAACGGCACCAAAATGAGTAAATACCACAATTTGACTCATTCTGATGTCAGTCATCATTGTCCGATTTCTGGCTGCATCCATGCTGGCGTTAGACCATTCTTGCCTTTGTGTAGAATGACCTTCGTATGCACTGACCTTGACCCCTTGCAGACGCACTTACAGAACTCCCTCCTACTATCGCTGTACATTCTCCCTACTTAATACTTAGATTGTAAGCTGTTGGGGGCAGAGACTCCTTTTCTCAGTGTTAATTTTATGTCTTAAAGCACTTTTTCTTCTCACTATGTGTTATATTATCACGTGTATTACTGCTGGGAAGCGTTATGTACATGGATTGTGCTATATAAATACAGATACACATACATATACACATACCATTATATACATACAGGCAAGATAACCTAAACCCACATGGAATAGGGGATATAAAACTGTACATTTTAAACATTTGATATTAACCCCTTAGCAGTCGGAGTGGTCAGCTACTCATGACAAGGTAACTGACCACTAAGGGCTACTAAGGGCTAACATGTCCTAACATGACACTAACTATCCCCCTTGGCTACCAAGGGGGCCACTGCATGGCAATGTCTTACTAACGACTAGAGCAAGCAAGCGGTTAAACCCAACCACCACTCCCCATTCTCCCCCAATAAACTTGACCCTCTATACTAATGGCAAATAACCATAGTAGCCAAATGTTGAGGAGAGTGGGAGGTAGGAGAGTGGGTGTTGGGGGTAGGTTCCCCCAGAGTGGGTGGTTGGGCACTTTGCTTACCTTAGCAGGTAGTAAGGCATTACCATGCAAAGCCTTACTAGCCACTTAGCTACCCAAGCGAGGTAGGTAGTGTAAGTTACATATTAAATCCTTTAGTAACTGTGGTATATTATTTATATTACATAACCCTATGGTTGACATACAGTACAGTATATGATTCTCCCTTTCCCCCATTCAATCACATGTGGTAATTAAGTCCTATTTATTAGTGGAGTAAATAACCGCATCGCAATTCACATGTAAATATTTCACTCGATAAAATGTATGACTTTGGTCATAAAATTGTGGTTAAACCACACACTATTTTCTTTTGTTACCATGTGTAATTTGAACTCGGGTTTAACGGAGGCTGAAGTATCTAGGGCTAAGCACATTGTAACGAATTCATATGTAGTTAACATTATTTTGCTACAACTTTTTAGTCAATAGTATATTGCAACAAATATAGTAATTCATTTAATACGTACCTTATAGAAACAACTTCATTTTCCGGGTGACCCGGAATAAATTCAAACTTGAAATTCTTTTGTTTAATATCGACTGTTGCCGCAAAATTCAGAGGGAGAATGACGTGAATATTTGCCTGAACTTCCATCCCAGCCTGAATGAAGTGCGTGTTTATTCCCATTACAAATGTTATATCTTTAGCCATACTAAAAAAAGCAAACATAAAGTATTTGTAAAAGCTCTAGCACTAGAATCTGGCAAAAATGTCATATTCATTTTCAACTATACTACATTTACCTGAGTGACATCTTGGAATTCAGCTTAATGTTGGAATCTAGTAACTGGGGTAAGTTGAAGTCTTGAGTTGGAACCGGTGTGATGTGAGTTCGAGCTGTTAAGCAGAAAACAATGATGGTTTATATATGATATTACAGCCGCCAGGAGTGGCCAACCCCAATCCTCAAGGGCCACCAACAGTCCTCAATGGCCACCAACAGGTCAGGTTTTAAGGATTTCCCTGCTTCAACAGTCTTCGATTCAGCCACTGACTGAGCCACCCATGCTGAAGCAGGGATATCCCTAATACCTGGCCTGTTGGTGGACCTTAAGGACTGGAGTTGGCCACCCCTGGTTTGGGCAGTTGTTCACATGTAGGTGGAGGTGTTCTCTTCTTACCCTGGATTTCAGCTCTTGTGACGGAAGAATAATACAGGCTTGTTTCTAATGGCAGCCCTACACAAGTAGGCACAACGTGACGGATTTCACTAGACAAGATGGGTTTAGACCAGTGTACATCCACACCATTTTGAAGCTGGTTTACTATTGTGCTCAACATAGACATTTTCTCTTCTGGTCTGTGAAATAGCTATAAAAGTATAATGTAAAGAAGTTTACTAAAAATCAAGAGGTAGAAAATGAATGAGAGTTTCATGTATAGCTGTTGCAGCCGTTATTGTACCCACTAACACGTTAGAAAATCATGGATAACGCGATACCCTCCTTGATTTATGGCACGTTTTACGTTTGTTTGAATAGAGACTCTCTGAAATATTGTGTTATGGATTTCCCGTTACGGTACAATATTGGCCAATACATTTGTATATTTACTAGTCATCAATTGACTAGTGATTAAACCAATCACTAGGGTTATGGGCTTTACTTCCAGCCCACAGCCAGACTGCGTTTGTACTGCTGATTCATATGTAGATTCAGGGGCGGCTGGGATGTTTGCAGGGCTCAGTGCAGGGACATGTGCAGGGCCTTTTATCTGCGTCATCTCCTCCTCCGCGTCCCGTTATCATGGTGCCGCGACATCAAATGGCATTGTGTTGCCATGACAATTTGACGTCATGACATCATGTAGCGTCAGTTTGTCATGGCAACATGGCGCCACAGGGCTTCCTGATGTCCTAGTAACGTGACGAGGCAATGGCATTGTGACATCCTGTGGCATCCCATTGTCATGGCAACGCAACACCATTTCGCGTCGCGGTGCCATGATGAGGGACCCTGCAGGAGGTGATGCCACCGGAGAAGGTAAAAGTGTTACAGAGGGCCAGCGCTCAGCAATCAGTTTAATTGTCGTGGGGAAGAGTATGGGCCTCTGTAACCACGGGGCTGGGTGTCACTGCACCGACGGCACTGCCATCAAGCCGGCCCTGTGTACATTAACCCTTTGAGTGCTGAAAGGGTCTCTGTACCTGAGTGCCACAGCTCTTATGGCACAATGCGGTCATGTGACTGCTTACAATAGCAATCATGTGACTGCGGCTGCCATTTTCCAGGAAATGGAAGAGGTGTCCTCCGTTTCCCTACTAGGCAGATCGGGTCCTGTGCGCCATGGGAATGCAGGACACAATCTAAGAAGAAAAAACAAACCTCTTTGGGCATGATGTAGTGACTATATCATCTAAGGGCACCCAAAGGATTAAGTATATTAATGTGTTTAAAATAATCTCATTTATACTATACCTACATTAAAGCAGCAATTCCCCCAGAAGCCTATATACGTTTAACTCATATACAGTAATGTAACCATCATGTTCTACTAAAAAAAGGGATATAGTGTAAAAAAAAAATCATGATTTAATAATGATTTAATCTCTAGCTTCTCAGCTTACAATGGTAACTTTTGACCACATTGTGTTCTAGAGAAAGCTTAATTTTAACCTTCCAGACACCTACGGTATTATTTAGTCTTTGACTGAGCCATTGATTGAGTCAGCTTTGCTGAAGCAGGGATATCCTTCCAACCTGACCTGTTGGTGACCCTTAAGAACTGGAGTTGCCCACTCCTGCCCTATATGGCTTCAAAATGACTGCAGGGCTCAGGCCATTTTCTCATGAAAGTCTTCATAGACTTCAACTGGGATGTTTGGCCAAAAGTGACCCTAACAGCCTCTTTGGTGTATATAGAATTGCTCCCTAAATCTCAGCGGTAGCATAGCAGTTGTTTTTTTTAGAATCCGATGTTGTGTTTTCCCTTTTGGTTACACATTGATACACGACTAGGCTGTTAACATGCTATATGTTCTCATACTGCAAACAGCAACATAAAATTAATAAATGCACTATAAAATTCAATACATCCTGAATATTGTATTTTGATGTTGTACTGTAAAATCAAAGAGTTTATGTTTATTATTCATGGGAAAAGTGTATCTTATTTGACATTTCTCTTTTTTTTATACTAGATATGAAACATTATATCCAACATAGCATGACAATTTATATTTACCTTCACTATATTTTGCAGGTTATGTTTGTCTAACTGTTTAAAGAGAATCTCTTGTCCGAACATCTTGATGTGGGCTGATGCAAGAGGTTCATCTGATGGCAGGGGTCTCCATTCAGACAGCTGTTAGGAAAGAAAAGCACATTAGACTTGAGCTATCATTGGATGGGATTAAGAATTAATAAGTAGAGCTTTGGGATGTTTGCACAATGCTGATTGCAAACTTCTACTATGTGGGCTGAAAAATGGGTGGCCTTTATTATTAAATGTAATATACAGACATTTGGGTTTTGAATAATTGTATAGCTAAATTAGGATTAAACTAGGTTTAATCTTTTTATTTTATTAAAATTACATATTTCCTTCATGAATGCATTTTAAGTGCTGTTAACTGTTTAAAAAAGACACCTTAAATTTCCAAACATTCACCTTATACTATCACATTTAACATTTATTTTAGTGTAATTGTTTCTTTTTAAAAAAAAAGGTTTTTTTAGAAATTATAAAAACCAATTTTTCACTGTGAATCTTTACATTTTAATGATATGGAGTCATAATTTGTAATACAGGGGACTGAAATGTCCGCAGGAATAAACCACCTATTTGTTGACTGCAGTTGGACTGCTGCCCATCTACAGTATTTGCTTTGAATTTTGCCTAAGGATTCTCCTGATCAGAGTACAAGCACACACAGGTATTATCTCTTCATACATATCTTGATTCTTTTGATTAATACTAATTTAGCCATTATGACATGAAAGTAATATTGTGACATTTTAAGGCAACATTATATCATTAAATTCAGTATAAGGTATGTATAATATAAATGGTTTGACTCCCATTTAACATTTGGGATGCACATTGATACCCTGACATCGAAAATCTATGCCAAACTAGGGGTACTTTACAGAAACAAATCCTCTTACAGTAAGTCTGCTGGTCAGAAAGCGCATCGCACAGCAGATGCTAATGCCAAAAATTGACTATGGGGACATAGTACAGTGGCGGCCGAGCTGAGTCTTCAGTGGCCGCCACCGCAATGTGCGGGCAGACTCCGGGCAGACGCGGCTGGTGACACGCGGCTGGTGACGCGTGACGCGCGTCACTGTGGCACCGGTCACACATCCGCCGGCATCCCCGGGTAAGGGGACATGGGACAGGGAAATGGAGGGGAGATGCGGGAAGAGGGGGTGCAGAGGCAGCCAGGGGGTCGCGAGGGGAGGGGAAGACGCGTGAAGCTGCCGAGCAGCGGCGGAGCAGCCAAGCAGCCAGGGGGTCGCGAGGGGAGGGGAAGATGCGGCTGAGCGCGGACAAGTTCGGCGCCAGCCAAAAAAAGCCCCGGAACATCACGGGCATTTGTGAGATTGAAGTTGGCCGCAGCAGTATATGGCTCGGCACTCCAAACCCACCTTAGCAAACTTGATACCCTCTACAATTCAATATGCCATTTTGTTCTCCAATGTAACTACAA
The DNA here is from genome assembly GCF_040206685.1 of Ascaphus truei. Classification (NCBI taxonomy): domain Eukaryota; kingdom Metazoa; phylum Chordata; class Amphibia; order Anura; family Ascaphidae; genus Ascaphus; species Ascaphus truei. The sequence goes on along the minus strand of NC_134492.1, from coordinate 8,619,254 downwards.
CACATCACCACTGCAAAATGCTCAAAGAACTAGATTGGTCAGCACTTGCGTCTAGGCACAAAGTTAATCTTTCCTGTCTTGCCTCCAAATACTTTCTGGGCAAGCTACCCGCCTATCTGAACAAGCTCCTCAACCCTACCACATGCAGCACTTATCACCTATCTGCCCCCAAAAGACTGTTCACAGTCCCAAGGTTCAACAAAGTATTGGGCCATTCCTCCTTCTCTTACCGTGCACCCTAAAACTGGAACAATCTACCGGAGACTCTCACAGCCGCCACCAGTCTAAGTTCTTTCAAAACTAAAGCTGTCTCACATTTTAATCTGGTCTGTAACTGTTACATACGCCTATAATATATACTATCTTTAACTGTGCATGCAATGTCATGTATATAATGTACACCCTGTTCATTTATGTAACCATGTATTTGTAACCATGTATTATTTGTCATCATAACTATGCCCAGGACATTCTTGAAAACGAGAGGAAACACTCAATGTATTACTTCCTGGTAAAACATTTTATAAATAAATAAATAATTCTAAATGATGCTCTGATTTGTTTAAGTATCCCATAAGTCAGTGGCACAGGCTACATATATACGCTTCCTTGGGTTTTCAGTATTTTATTCTGTTACCCAGCACTGATGACGGGAATCTGGGAGATCTATGGATACATGGTGTATGTTGAACAATATTACAAAAAACAGAGCATGCTAATGGCCAGGTCTCCAATTAAGGCATACTTTCAGTGTTTAGAAGGGTGTATTCAATAGTGTGTCTTACCTTTTTCAGCATATCCATAATTGTTTTCATATTTTGTGGGCTGCTTTCTCGAGAGAAAATATGCTTGTTCATCAATAATTCCTGAAGTCCTTCAGAGTGAAAGCCAACCTATGTACAGTATAGAAATGGAATATGGAAGCATTAAAACTGGAGATAGGGATTGCTTGATTCCTGTTAATGACAAAAATACTGGAGGTTACTTACCTCAAGCAAATCAGCTGTGGCTCCCAAGAAAGAACCTTTTAGCTTGGTTATTATTTCTAAAGGAATACTGTGGGCTGCATTGTTTAACAAATCAAATGACGCTGTAATGCCAGACATGAATGAATCTGTGGGGAATTCAAAACATAAAAGAGAAACATGTTTTCACTTCACCCCTTTGGATGTATAGTGTACGTCATGAACGCCAGTGGCCACGATGTTTGTAATATAAGTGTACAGGTTATATTATATATTGCGGATTTATTTAAGGGCATAAAATGTACAGAGCCCCTGAAAATGCACATTTAGAAATGTCTCTAGAATAAAATATACCAAAATCAAGTTTCAATATATGTTTCACTCTGACATTGCGATACATTAACAATAAATTCCCAATAATCTAACTTCGATGGAAAAATCTAACAATCTGCCCCCTTTCTGTCATCAAACCTTATGGAGAAAGCCAAGCTTTAGGGGAACAGTCCTAATCTCTTGCAGGAACTTTTCAGGGCATTGAGAGCTTGTGAAAAGAGAAGCAGTGTTGTGAGTCCAGTGTATATTTACCTCATCAACAGTACATTTACAGCTTGTAATTTACAACCAAAATGGTCACATGATAGTCTTTCATTTTACAGAAGTGAAGAGGAAAGGAAGCACTTACTCTTAAAAATGTCATAATGGAAGCCTTTGTTATAGCTATTACTGAAGTGTCCAAATTTGGGTTTCAGAATTGTGATGGCTATGTTGCAAGCTGCAGCTCTAATAAGAAAGGGAAGATGTAGTTAATAACCGCACATATAAATAATCCTTTGCACAACACCAAGATAACAGACTTGTCGTCTTACACTTCTTGGAGGTCGGGAGCTGTACTTCTGCTGAGAGTCTTCAATACCGAATATGTGAAACTTGCCACTTGCATGTTAGTCTCTCGCAGTAACGCATTCGCTATTGTTGCCAGCAGACTAGCAGGGGGTCTAGAGTCCAGTAGTACAGATGATGCTACAAGCCGGACGAATGGATGTAAATTGTAGTTTACAAATATCTGAAGACACATATCTTGGACCTGAATTGGAAAGTTTGGTGGTTAATAGTGTTTCTTTTTAAACAATGTACTTCTTGTCATACATTTTATTAGAAGTTGGGTATCTTGGCAGTGGTGATATGGAGCATGTGTTATACATTTAGATTTTCAGTAACCGTAGTGTATAAATCTAAATATCTCCCCAAAATACAAATGAGTTATACAACATTTGTTCAAAATGGCTCTGAAGGGATGTAGTGTACTAAAGAAAATCACAGGACTTCTATATATTACTCCTATATGTAATACTGCATGTAACGCTGTGTATTACTCAGTACATGTTTTACAGGGCTGGTGTGTTTAGTTATGAGCTGCACGTAACAGACATTCCTATAGCACAGGCGGATGTTATAGGGGGCCATGTATCAACAGCAAATCCCATGTGCTTTGCACTAAATGGATGCTGAAGGTGATAGATTGTTAAATAATTAATGCATGTGTCATTGACTAAATGGATACAGTAGGTTGATAAGGAAACAGTACAATAACCATGCATACCCATTATATAAGCTGCCATATGTCATGTCATTAATTTAAATCCCTTCAAACTTCATTTATTCCATGCAATTCTATACTATTGGGAGTTGGTTAAAGCTAATTACTCTGACTGTGACTGCAATGAGATACTTCTTAGGAAAAAGAAGATCACTATAACACATGAAGTCAGAGATCAGGGGAGGCCAACTCCAATCCTCAAGGGCCATCAATGGGTAAGATTTTCAGGATATCCCTGCTTCAGCGTAGGTGGCTCAGTCAGAATGACTGAGCCACTGATTGAGCCACCTAAACTAAAGCTGGGTTATCCTGGAAAGCTCACCTGTTGGTGGCCCTTGAGAACTGGAGTTGGCGTCTCCTGCCATAGATGTTTTCCATGTATTTAAAAAAACACTATTGGGGGAGACTTCAGCTCATATTGACATGATAACATTTTAGAATAGCATTGAATAATTTGCCATATGATTGAACTAAAACCCTTCTTTCTTAAGAGTGAAGCATAACATTTCAAGTGGTGTATGTGAAATGTAAAGAAATATAACTTAATGGCTGTTTTCGCTGTGAGTGAATATGGGTACTATGCTACTTGCATTTCATGCATGCATATACAACAATTACAATTACACTTGAAATCCATTGTAGATGTATTTTTGTTTATTGACTAGGATGAGATTTTGCTGACCTGTAGATTCTGATCAATACAGTACCAGTAAACGTACATATGCAGGAACATAATTACATTATATGCAATCATACTATCCAAATATCTTAACATATTTTCCGGAAGATATGGTAGGAAAATGAGGGAGCCTCTTCATGTTTCTTTGACATGCATTTGATTGAGATAACGTTTTTTTCAGGGAGAAACAAAAATAACTATTGATTTTTCAGCAAATTACTGCATTTGAGAGTCTGCCATAAAAATAAGGAGAGTTGGCCAGTAAAGTACTAATTACAATAATTGGATTAAGCAGGTTTTAGGAACCTGTAGAAAAATAAATAAATGTTCTGAGTTTCTTTTCCCTGCTATGGAGGGTTTTTGTCACATTTTAAGCACAATGATGTTAGTGTCATGTAGAAGTCCCAATCGTGCGCTACTGAAGTTAGGAGGCCATTTTGTTTTGTTCTTATGAAAATTACCCATAATACAATATAATATTTATATTAGAAATACGTACACTTTGTGGCAAAGTTCACATTTGCTGCAAATTCGCAAAGTTCGAAAATAACCACCGCTAATGGGTTGTTGTTATTAAAATACAAAAATTGGTGCATATTCGAAAAAATAAGAGAAAATGTAAAAAGCGGGGCAGTGTTTTTGCTGCAAAAACAAACACCGAAAATAATTTGTATAGGGAAATCGGAGAATTTAGCTTCAATTTGTGTCCCTAAAAGGTCCCTGGGAAAAAAAACGTGAAGCAAATGTCACCACATTCACCCACCTCCAATTGTTTATTAATGAAACATTGTTCTCCTCCATCCAATCATTTTGAAATGCATTTACAGGGTAATTATATGCAGATGTATCAAAATGTAACCAGGGCAACATACTGTATCTTCAACTACAAACAGACTTCACCCACTTCTTCTTTGCTATGGATGACATTACCTTTCTAGGATCTTTTAGAGCGATGTTTTTTAAAGCTAGTATAGCACAGGTATGGATTCTGACTGGCAGTTGGGAAGCACCGGATGAAAATCCTGGCAGGAACTTCTGAATACGCTTTATACTTGCAGGTTGTCCTGCATTCCCGAGAGCTTTCAGTGCCAGGATTATATCCCTTTCATGAGCTCCGCTGGCAGCCTCAGCTGCAAGATCGTTAAGAGGCTGGAGAAAAAACAAAAAACAAAAAGCACATTCATTTTGAGACAGTATAATTTGAGGTTATTATTTTGTTCTTTTTTTTTAATTCTAGGGGAAATAACAAGTGTTTCTTTTATATTATACATGATTATGAAATTGATAAACCAAGATATTTTCTTTTCCCTTGTGCCAAACCTGTGCAAAATTGCATAGCGTAAGATTATATTCATTTTTCTATTATCTTGATATGTGGTGTTACAGTTTTATATAACATTGTAAGCTTCCATATTCTTGACAGATGTATTAGTAAATGTACAATAGAGGTGATTAGTTTAATACAAATTCTATAAATAACATGATATACATTTACTGCATTCACTCATTATACCTACAATTTAGTGATGAGAGTTACTTGAACTTGAGTCATTAAGTGGTTGTGCAATGCATATTAAGATGTGCAATACTCTAAAATTAATGTTTTGCTATTTCATAAAAGGCCAAAAAACCAAGTTATAAATGGTAGGAAAATGCTGCCACCCCTTTGATGCATTGCATGTAATTAGCTAATTCCACATGCAGTTTCCTACAAACCCATTTCTTTCTTTGCTGGAGTGTTAGGACGCGCTTATAGTTCCGGCGACGGCAACGGTGACGTCAGGCTGTGGTCACTGGAAAAATCAAATTGAGATGACTTCCAGCGATCGTGACCAATCCGTCCCTCCGTCGCGCCGTCATGTCGCGCTTACTATAAGCGCACGCGACGGCGGCAATGCATTTGTTTTGACGCGACGTCGCGTCGTTGTCGCTGGCACAGTCTAAGAAAGGCAAGTTTCATTTTAGGTCCTGTATGTATGTATGTATGTATGTATGTATGTATGTATGTGTGTGTATGTATGTATGTGTGTGTATGTATGTGTATGTACAGTATGTGTTTGTATGTATATAAATATGTATGTACAGTATGTATATATGCATATATATATATATGTATGTATGTATGTATGTATGTATGTATGTATGTGTGTGTATGTATATGTATATGTGTATATATATATATATATGCAAATGTAAATACAACTGTATGCTCATCTGCATGTCTTAGGCAGGTCTGCAACCCCACCTTTCACCATTATCACTCTGCACACAGCACTTCCACTGCTGGAAGTGGAATATTATATATAATATTAGTGAGAATCTGCTAATGCACAATTAATTATGCATTCACTTCCATTGAAATGAATGGCAGTTGCCACATTGTTAAGTATACAATTGCATTTTCACGCTATAGGTGGGACTCACTAAAGGTTGAAAGGTTGATTGATGAAACAACTGGTGTTATCTGTATTTCACTGGTGTTGAAGCCGCTGCAAAGGGCTTGTTCTCGAGGCAATACGTCAGCATTATTTTTGACATTGGTGTTTGCAAATTTGTAGTTAACGGGTAATTACTTTTTCACACGCTATTCATGAAACTCCGATACCTGGCAATATTGGGCCGCCGCCAAACAATATTGCAAGTGTCTACCTTCTTCCTTAGGCTGTCGTTAGGCCCATTTTGCCTACGTATATAATAGCCACTATAGACATATACATTTAAGTGAGATAAATGCCTTTGTAGAGTGATTCTGCCTTCTGTGAGATTCACAAAGCAGTGATAAGTGCTTTTAAGTGGGAAAAAAAGCCATTATAGCGTGATACTGCACTGTTATCACTGCTTAGTGCATAGCCCCCATAGCACGATACTGCACTGTTATCACTGCTTTGTGCATAGCCCCCATAGCACGATACTGCACTGTTATCACTGCTTTGTGCATAGCCCCCATAGCACGATACTGCACTGTTATCACTGCTTTGTGCATAGCCCCCATAGCACGATACTGCACTGTTATCACTGCTTAGTGCATAGCCCCCATAGCACGATACTGCACTGTTATCACTGCTTTGTGCATATCCCCCATAGCACGATACTGCACTGTTATCACTGCTTAGTGCATAGCCCCCATAGCACGATACTGCACTGTTATCACTGCTTAGTGCATAGCCCCCATAGCACGATACTGCACTGTTATCACTGCTTAGTGCATAGCCCCCATAGGGGGTCATGTACTAAGCAGTGATAAGTCTTTTAAGTGAGATAAATGCCTTTATAGCGTGGTACTGTCTGCTATGAGATTCACAAAGCAGTGATAAGTGCTTTTAAGTGGGAAAAAATGCCATTATAGCACGATACTGTAGTGTTATCACTGCTTTGTGAATCTCACAACAGACAGTATCACACTATAAAGGCATGTATCTCACTTAAAAGCACTTATCACTGCTTAGTGCATAGCACCCATTGTCACTAACCAACAAACAATACAGTAGGTTATAAAAATACATAATATTACCAATATTGAACCTAATATATCACCTCTTGGCAACCCATGATGAGGATTATGGATGTTACTGTAAGCATTGTATTTTATTTCTACAAATGATGTAACCCCTTCGTTCCTGAAAGTATGCCTAAGGCCGCGCTTATAGTGCCGGTGACGGCGACCTCAGGCTGCGGTAGCTGTAAAAATCAAATTGAGATGACTTCCAGCGATTGCGACCAAGCCGTCGCTCCGTCCCGCCACGCTTAGTATAAGTGCACGTGACAGCGGCAATGCATTTGTTTTGACACAACGTCGCGTCGCTGTCACCAGCACTATAACCGAGCCTTACAATGCTTTGGGGCATGAGAAGGGGTAATTTTCTACATAAGCTTTTGTAAGAAATCTTATTATATAACCCTACTGTAGAAACGTGTGATATCTCCCCCCACCCCTCATAATGACATTCTGATTAACACAGATTGCCTGTTACTCAACGTATAACTATTACCTGTAGAGCGGAGTCTGAGCAGACTTCAGTACTTCTGCAGTGCTTTTGTATCAGAGATCCATAGGCAAGGTATGTCACTTTCCGAAGAAAAGAATCTTGACGATGTTTTACACTAGCCAGCAATAACTAACAAAAGAAACCAATGTATTGGTTAAAACCATGCATAGAAAATGTAATCACACCCAAGTGATCAAAATCAATGTGGTAAAACTGTAAACGTTGTTACAGTACTGTATATAGTTTGATAGCTTTTGTAGTAAAGACAAATAAGACTTTTCTTATATAGGGGTGCCAATGTAAGCAGCCATGTTCACAGGATGTTGCAGGCACAACGAGTCCTTTTTCCTAAGAGCTTACAATCTAGAGTAGGGATGCTCAACTCCATTCCTCAAGACCCCCCAACAGGTCGGGTTTTCAGGATATCCCAGCTTCAGCACAGGGGACTCAATCAGTGGCTCAGTCACTTCGACTGAGCCACTGATTCAGCCACCTGTGCTGAAGCAGGGATATCCTGATAACCTGACCTGTTGGTGGCCCTTGAGGACTGGAGTTGGCTACTCCTGCACTACTACAATAACAGTGTATATAAATGATCCATGTTAGTTTTTGCTTCTGCGCCATTAGGTGTGGAGTCGTTCAAATGTCTTCAAACGTGCATTGCAACATTTCTCACGATTTTCTTTGTATTACGGGTTTTTTGCTCCATTTTTGGGAAAGTTCACGTTTCATTGGAAATTCACAAAAATACAATATTTCTACCAGTTCTATTTTATCCCCTTTCTCCAGATTTTTGTGAAAATGGCAGTATTTGAAGGGCCATGTGACCTGCAAAGTTGCGTGAATGTCTTCAAATGTGCGTCACAACATTCGTTTTCTAGATTATCAACTGACGCCTGACTGGCAGGCGTCCGCAAAACCGCATATATCCAGTTATTTGCCCCTCGTGAAAGTCTCCCATAACATTTTACTAAGCATACTGTAGTGCAGGAGATGTGCAAATTTGGAGGGGCGCATAATTTTTTCTGGGGGCGCGACACTTTGAGGCCCCGCGCTCTTCCCCAAAGCATTGAAATGAAATGCTACGGGAGCGCGCGCAACGCCTCTGTAAGTTCCCTTACCTTGTCTCCGGCAGCTTCTGGTGACACGTTGCCATGGCAATGCGGCGTCAAATGACGTCGCCGGGGTCACATAATGTCGCATTGCCATGGCAACATGACGTCACATGATGTTGTGACGTTAGAAATGCTGGGGACAAAGAGACAAGGTGGGGGGGAAGGGGTGCGAGCAAGGGGGGTGGGAGAGTAGACAGGGGGGGGTGCAGACGGAAAAGTTTGCTCACCCCTGCTGTACTGTACATCCATGAGGAATGAAGTAGTGAGAAATAATTAGGCAGAATGAGAGCATACTGTACCTTAGCTTCTGCTATTGCTTCATGATCTGCTTTGATCAAATGTATAGCCATGAGTACAACCTGTACCGCTTCAAATTCAGTCAGGTCTTTTGTATCAATTTTATGTCTTAGAAACTTTAGCGACAAAGGACTGGCAATGGCTGGAATTGAATCTAAAATCCAACGTCTAGAGAACATAAAAGAGAAAAGAATTATTCAAGACCCACTGATTTCAAGTAGTATCCTTAGTTCTGTTTTTAGATCAAAGTAACTCAAATGATAGGTAAAAGAAACTGGATGCAATGCCTATATTAAAGCATAGTGTTTTATACAGCTATTCAATGATCTGAACCTTAGTAGATCTTTTTTTTTTTAAAGAACATTTATAGGCAATTATAATCATTTAATTAAATATATGGTAATTATTTCTTCTACGCACCATGCTAAAAAGAGACACATGAAAAATATATTGGTTATTTTACTTATCGTACTATTAGAGATCGTTCCGCTTTACCTGTATTGGGGTCTTTTTGAAAATTGTTTCCATGTTGACTCAATATTTTCATAGCTTGCTGTCCGTAAAAGCTGAACAAGCTGCAAAAACTGAGCTGGAGATTTTTTGGAAGATGATCCTATGTTATGTTCTGCTAAGTGATGGAGGATTTCAATAATCTGTAAAAGAATGACCCGTCAAAACATACCTTAGACACATAGGATAAGAATCTATTGTATTTCTAATTCATTTGACCAGCACCAAACAAGAAGATCTGTATTAATAATACAACATGTTCTGCTGTACCTAACTAAGGACCACCCGTAATAACATATTGATAAGCCATTAAGGGTTGGCCCTTTTCGCAGGTGTTTAAGTTTTTGTTAAAAAAAAAAGTGTTGTGGTTTGGGTTTGCCTGAACTCGTTTAGTTTTTAATTTAGATTGGTAATGAATAGATCAAAAGAGAGCGATGTCCAGTTATGAACCGGATGTTTCTTGCTCACTTGGGGTAGTGATTTTTAGTGGCGATACTGGGTGCTGCTTAGGATCTTGGGGTAGAGTATTTATAAAGGGGAGGAATATGTGGGTGAACTCATCAGACAGAGATCCTATATTGGGCACACCATGGAGTTGTGGAGAGTCTAAAAATAATTGTAATAATATTTAACCTTTAAAACTATGGGAGACCTATGACTATACTCACGTAATTCTAGTGGTAGAATTAATGACATAGCATATAAATACACGGTGTGATGTGGACTGACAGGCGATAGCTAGTAAAAGATAGCTAGAAATAAATAAACAGGCTCAAAATAATTCCAAGAGCAGCCTGTGAGGGAAAGTGATAATAGTATTCTTTGTAGGGCAGATAGTCCCTTCCAAGGAAGATAATATCTAATGTCAAGCGTTTGGGTGAAGATCATGTTTCTTGTCTCATGTTTGGAGGGTGTTATTTACCAGTGTGAGGTGTAGAGTGGAGCTCTTTTGTGTATATGTGTCTGTTTTAGTTAAGATTCCATTATCCTTTGACAAACTCAGTTGGTCTGACGAAACGCGTCAGGACTGCAGCGCCGACACTACGTCATCATTGGAGGACGGAAGGATTGGCGAACCTCCATCCTTGCTGCACAGAGCCCCAGTGTTGGTTCAGATGAGAACCTATCCGGGTTGGAAGGACTTACAACGAAGGACTTCCGTGTTCAGTGTTTACACCTATACCATCATCCACGAGGTCTGATGTGGGGGACTAGCGGCTTTTAGCGGTTTTAACATCTTTGCAGTGGAGGCCTAGCCGTGCAGTTCCCGTACCGTGCCGTTCCCGTGGTGGTGATATATATATATTATATATACATACCTGTTTTATTTGATCGTTTGTGAGTGAGCTTGATTCCCTCGTCTCTATTTTTATATTAAATATATTTTTACGTTTTTACGCTATGGGTTGTGCGCTTTCTCCTTTTGTTTTTTAGATTCCTTTTAACTGGTTCTCCCTTTGAAAGCTGCCCTGCAAAAACCCAATCAAGCGTATTATTGGACTGGACATTGTTTATGGAGTGGTTTAGTATTAACTTTTCAATCATATATTTATCTTTATTATTTTTCCATCCGTTGTTATCATTTAGACCTATTGCATTATTATATTTTTAATTATTTACCATTCTTTCTTATCTATTGGTGCTACTATTCTTTGTTTTATAATATATATATATATATATATATATATATATATATATATATATATATATATACACAGAACGGTATCATCTATTTATTTTTTGATTATTGAAGCTCGGCTAACACGGTACTGATACCTCTACATGTATATATATATATATATATATATATATATATATATATATATATATATATATATATATATATCAATCAGACTACTTGAAGCTAAGTACAAGCAAGATCAGGATTAGTATAGGTTTGTGACAAGGGGACACCATGTCACCAGAACTTTTCCCTGCAATACTAGAATAATTGTTGTAGACATTGGATTGTGAAGATAAAGGAATCAAAATCAGCAGTACATACAGTACTGTACTTGAGTGATCTACAATTTACAGACAACATTATTTTTACCACATGTTTCGAAGGCCTCCAGCAACAAATCTTGCTAAAACAAGTAAGAATGTGGGCCTCCATATGAACCTCAGAAAGACCAAAGTTAAAAACGATGAGTACCTTGGCCAGCAAGTATCAATGGATGGGATCTTTCCAAATTAAATCAATAGGAGAATTAAGATAATAAGAGATAGAGCGCATTAGAAACCTTCTATCTTTGCCTTTAAAAGATAAGTGTTTCACCAGTGTATTCTGTCTTTGCTCATGTGTACTGTAGGTGTGACACTTGAACCATAAATGCAAAGCAAATTTAGAAACAGCAGACAACTCAAAGAAGTATGGAGAGATCTACTGTATGCTGAGTATTACCTTAAGAGATAGAAAAAAAAATGAATAGGTCTCAAGCTGGCAATGTCTGTGACATCATCACAGGGGTAAAGAAATTGAATGTCAGTGTTTACAACATATAGCAAGAAGAATTGGCCATTCTTGGACTGAATTACAAGGGATGTCAAAAGACCAAGATTACAACCAAAAGTAAGATCGGAGGATAATATTAAATCATTTGCTGGAGCTACGTGGAGAAGAGAGGCTTGCAACCGCAGTACCTGGTAGATCATTAGGGAGGCCTTCCTCTAGCAGTGGATCGACAATGCCGGACGATGGGGTAGTAATATATTAATTTTAGAGCTGGGCAAAACCGGGCGTGTGAAATCAGAACCTAGCAAAACCTTACACGCCAAAACTAAATACAAAACTAAAACCATTAATATTTTAAAAACCAAAACCCCAAAATGATTTAGGACCAAAACAAAAACACTAGGCACTTATACACATATATATACACATATATATATATATATATATATATATATATATATATATATATATACAGTATTCGACAAACCTATACATTTGCTCGCCCCGGGCGAATGGATTTAACCCCCGGGCGAGTAAATATTGGCCCAAGCAGCACACGTTTGGTACTAGGTGGCGAGTAGATTTTTTTGTGTGGCGAGTAGATTTTTTGGTGATTTGTCAACCACTGTATATATATATATATCTATATCTATATCGATATCGATATCGATATAGATATAGATATCAATATAGATATAGATATAGATTGTAGTAATTTTGGGGGGGTTCTGAGAGCTTGCTGGGTATCTGTGTGTTTGTTAACTTTGTCCAGCTGGTCTCAGCTGTTTTGGAGGTTAGTGGCTCCTCCCACCCAGGGTTTAAAGCTCGCCCCTCTCCACTGTCCAGGTAAGCAGGTTTTCTTTTCATACAGCTGGTTGCAACAGGTTCAATGCCAGGACCATCCTTTCTCTAATCATAAAGGTAAATAAGGATTTTAATCAGTTAGTGTTAGGATATGCGATATTATGTCATGCCTTGAAAGTGGCTTGCAGGCTTATACGCTTTGGCCAAAGGGTTAATTAAATGACCCCTTTTCAAGAGATATATATGTATTTCACTGTGTATTTTTGCTCAGGGTCAGACTGCGACTCACACAGGTGACAGGTCGCAACCCAGTGGGCTATTTCTGGTGAAGTACCACTCCTATTCCATCGAAGCTGGCATCTACGTGCAACACGTATGGTTGGTCTTGGTCAGCATAGGCCAGAATGGAGCTACAGTGAAACTCTTCTTCAATTTCAGAAAAGCCTTCCCGCAATCGAGAGTCCATTTTGCGCCAAATGGGGTCCTGGGGTTTGAGACTTTCTGCTGAGGTTCCTCAGGGCAGATCTTCAATAGATTATTCAGAACTTTGGAGATACACGTATACCCTTCAACAATCTCCTGTAGTATCCGCAGAATCCGAGGAAGGAGTTGAGCTCCACTACGTTCCCCAGAAGAGGCCAGTTCACCACCTCTTCTACATTGGTGGTGTCAGTTGCCACCCTGTCGGTGGATACGATATGGCCCACATATGTGACAGAGGTCTGGCACAATTTGCACTTGTCTAAGGACAATTTCAAACCTTCCTTCTGCAAATCAGTCTAGGACCTTGAATAGACGTTCCACGTGTTCTTCCAGTGTCCGCCCAAACACAATAATGTCCAAATAGACCAGACACTCGTGGGGGTTCAGGTCACCCAGGGTTCTTTCCATCAATCACTGAAAGGTGGCTGGAGCTCCACTTATGCCTTGGGGCATTCGGGTGAACTGTTAGAACCCCAGTGGGTAGATGAACGCTGTCTTGTCTTGATTTTAGGGGCTCGTGGACACCTGATAGTACCCCGACCACAGGTCCAGCATGCTGAACCACTGACTACCGGACAACGCACCAGGATCTCTTCAATTCGAGGTAAGTATATTGATCAGGGATGGTCCGGCAGTTGAGGGTTCGGTAGCCCACACATAAACTCCTTAAGCCATTTTTCTTCCTCACTATCACGATAGGGGAGGCATAGGGACTGCAGGACTCTGTTATGATGCCGACACCCTCCATATCTTTTAGAATATCCCAGACATCTTCCACATCCCGGGGCGCTATGCGCCTGGATCGTTCTCGAAAGGGTGTGGTATCACTCAACCGAATGTTGTGTTGAGCGCTCTTGGTGCAACCCACGTCCATCCCACTGGTAGTGAACACTTCTTTATATTCCATAAGTCTTTCTTGTAGACTTTTCTTCCATTCGGTCGGGAGGGGGGAGTCCCCGGTACTGATACAGCATTCACGTGAGCCCAGGGCTTCACATCCGTCACCGAGTATATTTTTCCCAACTCCTGATTGGAGTCCAGCTGGACAGGGTGTAGGGAGATGTTTTGTATGGACACAGCAAATTGGGAGGGGAACATAGCCTTCCACTCCTTTACCTCCGGTACCACCTTCCAGTCCCTCTTCAGATCCTCTTCAGGCGCTGACTCCAATGCGAAGTACCAGTCACTTCCATCATCACTGGGGTAGTTGTCTTTGGCTAGCATATGCCATACTCCCCCTGGAAGAATCTCAGTCACTCCCTTCTCCCTACTGAAGAATCGCCGTGTCGCTCTTGGTCAGAGATCCGGTGGCATTTTCCATGAAAGCAGGATGTATTTCTACCGCCTCTTTGAGAAACGCCCGGACCAGGGATCGCACAATATCGGCATTGGTGCCCAATATAATAGGTGAATTCCCTGGGTTCAGGACACACCAGTGCTTCCACCTCCATGGGGTGAGTTCGGTTAGTATTCAGTTGAGGTATGTCCATCCGTGCCTTGATGACTCCATCTATCAGGTAATCCTGGCTGCTGAGCCCCCATAAAGTCATAGTTTCAGCTGACTCCAACGGCAGATGTTGCATGTGATCATCGTAGAAGGACCTGTAGACAATGGTTACCAGAGAACTGGTGTCCAATAGAGCAGACGCGTATATTCCTTTTATCAAAACTTGGACCAAAGAGGTGGCACCAATACGGCTTGAAAGGTCGGCTCAGTGCTCCATCCTGGGGCTGTTAAATACCAGACATTTCCCGCCTTGGGGTGACTGTGTTTTAGGGTGAGTTACAAAAGTTAGTGCTGCCGTTTTAGGGGTTACCTTCTGAGGACAGTCCCTCCTCATGTGACCTTCTTCCTCCCACTCATAACAGCGGGGAGCGCATTTGGATCTCTCACGGAAGACAGGGCTAGGCTCCGGGCCACCCGCGTCGGTGGTCAGGGAGTAGGCCGCAGCGGTTTTGGAGCCATTACATCCGTGGGCTCCTTCTTCACCGGAGTCCCACGGGAGGAGTTGCCTGCCTCCTCGGTGCATTTGGCCTCCCGGTTCTTCTTAGGCATATAGAACCGCAGGGCTACTTCCTGATCTTGCACTCAACTCATTATTTCCTCAAACCTAGGGGGGGTTTCGGGGGAGAGAATACATCTTAGCTAATAGCAATGGGATGCGTAGGCAATGATCCCCTCAGCAACAGTTTAAAATGATAGCTGTCCACCTCAGAAAGTTCAATAACTTTCTTGGATATTAGTGTCCATAAATTTAGCTGTAACCATCGAAGAAACGCTGACGTACGTTCCCCCTCATTTTGTTTAAGGTCATGGAACTTGGCCAGTAATTCAATATTATCGTCCTTAGAGCCGTAGGCTGCATGAAAAGCCACAACCTGACTATGCTGGCCGTAAGGGGTCGCAAAGACTCTACAATTCTGTGCCGCTTCACGGCCTCCGAGCAGGACCACTCCCCTATTACCTGGAGAGAATGATCTTCCCACTCCTCGAACTACTCTTTGCCGTGCGGGGTGGGCAGCAACCCCAAGAAAGCCTTGATTTTACGATTTACGGTAGTGGTGAGCCTGCCACCACAGTATTTCGGTCAGTATGGGTTCAGTCACAAGGCTATCCTAGGGTTTAGGACTATCCCTTTCCTGGTGTGGGCAATTCTGCAATGATCGTGAACCTTCCGGTATTCTGATCTGTACCCTCATCACTATCCTCCTCCCTCTTGATCTCAGCCTCCGGGTATATTAGAGGGCACCCAGCTTCCAGGACTCCATGGAGGTTCACGCCCTTGGACCCCTCCGTCGCATCCAGGTCTACGCTACTGGCTATTAGTCCCAGGCAGAATCGGAATCAGATATTCGTGCCACTTCCTAGATTTTGGTGATCTCTGGATGTTGCATTAATGCCATTCATATGTCATATAAAATAGTCAATTTTGGCACTTGGCCAACGGCTACCACGCAGTTGGCAGTTCCAGCCCTGCCAGGACCCACTGCTGGACCTCCTGTCTTGACGGTAGCGGCATATTATATTTGAAAAACTTTACATTTTTATACTATATTTGTTCCATTTTGGGCACCCCAAGTCTGAATCTTAGCAGCGCCTACAAATGTAACACCCCTTCCCTACCCCAAGTAAAAGCAGGTGTTATGCACTGTGGTGCTACCTGTTAGGTGTACAGGAGTCCTAAGCCTCCACGCTTGGGGAGCCTACGGTGACTGGTGCAGCGCCTCCACCTGTGAGGATCTCTGCGTCTGCTCCGCTGTACTCCACTGTGCTCCCTCACTATCAGGAGCGACCTATACCTCGGGCCAGCCCTGCACACGTCTTTACAGTGAGGTGGAGCTATCTGGGGCCTAGGGGGTAAAGTCTGGCCTAGTCCAGGGAGCCCTTCTCGCTCCCAGGACAATCCTAGCACCTCATGTGCTCTGGCAGGTCTGACACCCTCAAGTAACGGACACAATGTTTCATTCCCTGCTCCGTGTCAGCGTTCAAGGACATAGAATTTATTTTATTCCATCCCTGCCTCCTCAGAGACAGCCTGAGGAGATGTGTAAACGCCCCCAGTGGCCAGGAGGAATACCCCCACGTGTGTGTATGGGTGTGTATATATGTTTAATGTATATATATGTGTGTGTGTTTGTTCCACCTGAACCATGTGTGTGAGTGTGTGTGTATGGGGCCGATGACTTGATTTTTGACACCCCCCCCCACGGAACTCGAACATCCTTATTTATGTAACTGTATTTGTGTAAATGTATTTGTGTAACTGTATTTGTAAACATGTATTTGTCATCATAACTCTGTGCCCAGGACACATTAAGAGGTAACTCTCAATGTATTACTTCCTGGTAAAATATTTTATAAAATAAATAAATAAATTATGACATACTATCCATAATAACATGACTTTAAGTCAACTGCAGTATATTAAAAAGCATCTACAGCTCAACCCTCATTGTATACTTAAAGGTAAAAGTCTTAGGGCTTTATTTCAGGGATTCTCAATTCTAGTCCTCAACAGGTCAGGTTTTCAGGATATCCCTGCTTCAGCACAGTTGTCTCAATCGAAGATTGAGCCACTGATTGAGCCTCCTGTGCTGATGATGGGATATCCTGGAAACCTGACCTGTTGGGGGGTCTTGAGAACTGGAGCTCAGAGCCCCTGCCCTTTTCTATATCCGCCAATGCGACCGATCAGGCCCTTTTTGGTGAAAATTCCCTATTAAGGCTCTTTTTGGTGAAAATTCCCTATTGAAGTCAATGGGGATTTTTATCCCAAAACCACTAGATTTGGCCAAATCGGCTGATGTCGAATAAGCCTCTAAAACTTTTACCATTAACATTAATATTCCATGTGAGCCCCAGCAATTGCAGTTAAATAAAAAATAAATCGACTCAATGTTACCCTGTTGTACTTCCTGGGATGAGTATTAGGCTGCGGCCATGGTGAACGCTGGAGAGGGCGCAAGCGTTCACTCGGCTTCTCCCCGCCGCCTGCAGCAGGAGAGATCTGTGTCCTGCATGCAGAGGAGACAGGGAGGCGTGTCGGGGGCGTGGCTGTGATGCCCTCATTGGGCGAACCGCTCATGTGACCCGGCTGCCCCCGGTCGCCGCACATGAAAACAGATTTTTCTGTTTCCTCCTGCATTGCGAGCGCCAGCGCCTCTGCTCCTGTGTGCGTTGGCACGCTCTATAGACAGCCTCATAGAAGCACATCTATGAGATCACACTGCGCGTGCCCGCCTGCGCGCCGTCACGATCACCATGGCCGCAGCCTTACAGATATAGGCTCACTAGAGATACTCAATGTTACCTGGTTGTACTTCCTGGGATGAGTATTACACATATAGGCTCACTAGAGATACTCAATGTTACCTGGTTGTACTTCCTGGGATGAGTATTACACATACAGGCGCACTAGAGATACTCAATGTTACCTGGCTGTACTTCCTGGGATGAGTATTACACATACAGGCGCACTAGAGATGTCTGAATGTTACCTGGCTGTACTTCCTGGGATGAGTATTACACATCCAGGCGCACTAGAGATGTCTGAATGTTACCTGGTTGTACTTCCTGGGATGAGTATTACACATACAGGCGCACTAGAGATGGGTGAGTGTTACCTGGCTGTACTTCCTGGGATGAGTATTACACATACAGGCGCACTAGAGATGGGTGAGTGTTACCTGGCTGTACTTCCTGGGATGAGTATTACACATACAGGCGCACTAGAGATGGGTGAGTGTTACCTGGCTGTACTTCCTGGGATGAGTATTACACATACAGGCGCACTAGAGATGGGTGAGTGTTACCTGGCTGTACTTCCTGGGATGAGTATTACACGCACAGGCTCACTAGTGATACTCAATGTTACCTGGTTGTACTTCCTGGGATGAGTATTACACGCACAGGCGCACTAGAGATGGCTGAATGTTACCGCATTGTACTTCCTGGGATGAGTATTACACATACAGGTGCACTAGAGATACTCAATGTTACCTGGTTGAACTTCCTGGGATGAGTATTACACATACAGGCGCACTAAAGATGGCTGAATGTTCCCGCGTTGTACTTCCTGGGATGAGTATTACACATACAGGCTCACTAGAGATGGGTGAGTGTTACCTGGTTGTACTTCCTGGGATGAGTATTACACATACAGGCGCACTAGAGATACTCAATGTTACCTGGTTATACTTCCTGGGATGAGTACTACACATACAGGCTCACTAGAGATGGGTGAGTGTTACCTGGCTGTACTTCCTGGGATGAGTATTACACATACAGGTGCACTAGAGATGGGTGAATGTTACCGTGTTGTACTTCCTGAGATGAGTATTACACATACAGGTGCACTAGAGATGGGTGAATGTTACCTGGTTGTACTTCCTGGGATGAGTATTACACATACAGGCTCACTAGAGATGGGTGAATGTTACCTGGTTGTACTTCCTTGGATGAGTATTACACATACAGGCTCACTAGAGATGGGTGAATGTTACCTGGCTGTACTTCCTGGGATGAGTATTACACATACAGGCGCACTAGAGATACTCAATGTTACCTGGCTGTACTTCCTGGGATGAGTATTACACATACAGGTGCACTAGAGATGGGTGAATGTTACCTGGTTGTACTTCCTTGGATGAGTATTACACATACAGGCGCACTAGAGATGGGTGAATGTTACCTGGCTGTACTTCCTGGGATGAGTATTACACGCACAGGCGCACTAGAGATGGGTGAATGTTACCTGGCTGTACTTCCTGGGATGAGTATTACACATACAGGCGCACTAGAGATGGATGAATGTTACCGCGTTGTTCTTCTGGAGATGAGTATTACACATACAGGCGCACTAGAGATACTCAATGTTACCTGGTTGTACTTCCTGGGATGAGTATTACACATACAGGCGCACTAGAGATGGCTGAATGTTACCTGGTTGTACTTCCTGGGATGAGTATTACACATATAGGTGCACTAGAGATGGGTGAATGTTACCGCGTTGTACTTCCAGGGATGAGTATTACACATACAGGCGCACTAGAGATGGGTGAGTGTTACCTGGTTGTACTTCCTGGGATGAGTATTACACATACAGGCTCACTAGATATACTCAATGTTACCTGGTTATACTTCCTGGGATGAGTATTACACATACAGGCTCACTAGAGATGGGTGAATGTTCCCGCGTTGTACTTCCTGGGATGAGTATTACACATACAGGCGCACTAGAGATGGGTGAATGTTACCTGGTTGTACTTCCTGGGATGAGTATTACACATCCAGGCGCACTAGAGATACTCAATGTTACTTGGTTGTACTTCCTGGGATGAGTATTACACATACAGGTGCACTAGAGATACTCAATGTTACCTGGTTGTACTTCCTGGGATGAGTATTACACATACAGGCGCACTAAAGATGGCTGAATGTTACCGCGTTGTACTTCCTTGGATGAGTATTACACATACAGGCGCACTAGAGATGGGTGAATGTTACCTGGTTGTACTTCCTGGGATGAGTATTACACATACAGACGCACTAGAGATGGGTGAATGTTACCTGGTTGTACTTCCTTGGATGAGTATTACACATACAGGCTCACTAGAGATGGGTGAATGTTACCTGGCTGTACTTCCTGAGATGAGTATTACACATACAGGCGCACTAGAGATACTCAATGTTACCTGGTTGTACTTCCTGGAATGAGTATTACACATACCGGCGCACTAGAGATGGATGAATGTTACCGCGTTGTACTTCCTGAGATGAGTATTACACATACAGGCGCACTAGAGATACTCAATGTTACCTGGTGTTACTTCCTGGGATGAATATTACACATACAGGCGCACTAGAGATGGGTGAATGATACCTGGTTGTACTTCCTGGGATGAATATTACACATACAGGCGCACTAGAGATTGCTGAACGTTACCTGGTTGTACTTCCTGGGATGAGTATTACACATACAGGCGCACTAGAGATACTCAATGTTACCTGGTTGTACTTCCTGGGATGAGTATTACACATACAGGCGCACTAGAGATGGGTGAATGTTACCGCGTTGTACTTCCTGGGATGAGTATTACACATACAGGCGCACTAGAGATGGGTGAGTGTTACCTGGTTGTACTTACTGGGATGAGTATTACATGCACAGGCGCACTAGAGATACTCAATGTTACCGTGTTGTACTTCCTGAGATGAGTATTACACATACAGGCGCACTAGAGATGGGTGAGTGTTACCTGGTTGTACTTCCTGGGATGAGTATTACACATACAGGCGCACTAGAGATGGGTGAATGTTACCTGGTTGTACTTCCTGGGATGAGTATTACACATACAGGCGCACTAGAGATGGGTGAATGTTACCTGGTTGTACTTCCTGGGATGAGTATTACACATACAGGCTCACTAGAGATGGGTGAATGTTACCTGGTTGTACTTCCTTGGATGAGTATTACACATACAGGCTCACTAGAGATGGGTGAATGTTACCTGGCTGTACTTCCTGGGATGAGTATTACACATACAGGCGCACTAGAGATACTCAATGTTACCTGGCTCTACTTCCTGGGATGAGTATTACACATACAGGTGCACTAGAGATGGGTGAATGTTACCTGGTTGTACTTCCTTGGATGAGTATTACACATACAGGCGCACTAGAGATGGGTGAATGTTACCTGGCTGTACTTCCTGGGATGAGTATTACACGCACAGGCGCACTAGAGATGGGTGAATGTTACCTGGCTGTACTTCCTGGGATGAGTATTACACATACAGGCGCACTAGAGATGGATGAATGTTACCGCGTTGTTCTTCTGGAGATGAGTATTACACATACAGGCGCACTAGAGATACTCAATGTTACCTGGTTGTACTTCCTGGGATGAGTATTACACATACAGGCGCACTAGAGATGGCTGAATGTTACCTGGTTGTAATTCCTGGGATGAGTATTACACATATAGGTGCACTAGAGATGGGTGAATGTTACCGCGTTGTACTTCCAGGGATGAGTATTACACATACAGGCGCACTAGAGATGGGTGAGTGTTACCTGGTTGTACTTCCTGGGATGAGTATTACACATACAGGCTCACTAGATATACTCAATGTTACCTGGTTATACTTCCTGGGATGAGTATTACACATACAGGCTCACTAGAGATGGGTGAATGTTCCCGCGTTGTACTTCCTGGGATGAGTATTACACATACAGGCGCACTAGAGATGGGTGAATGTTACCTGGTTGTACTTCCTGGGATGAGTATTACACATCCAGGCGCACTAGAGATACTCAATGTTACTTGGTTGTACTTCCTGGGATGAGTATTACACATACAGGTGCACTAGAGATACTCAATGTTACCTGGTTGTACTTCCTGGGATGAGTATTACACATACTGGCGCACTAAAGATGGCTGAATGTTACCGCGTTGTACTTCCTTGGATGAGTATTACACATACAGGCGCACTAGAGATGGGTGAATGTTACCTGGTTGTACTTCCTGGGATGAGTATTACACATACAGACGCACTAGAGATGGGTGAATGTTACCTGGTTGTACTTCCTTGGATGAGTATTACACATACAGGCTCACTAGAGATGGGTGAATGTTACCTGGCTGTACTTCCTGAGATGAGTATTACACATACAGGCGCACTAGAGATACTCAATGTTACCTGGTTGTACTTCCTGGAATGAGTATTACACATACCGGCGCACTAGAGATGGATGAATGTTACCGCGTTGTACTTCCTGAGATGAGTATTACACATACAGGCGCACTAGAGATACTCAATGTTACCTGGTGTTACTTCCTGGGATGAATATTACACATACAGGCGCACTAGAGATGGGTGAATGATACCTGGTTGTACTTCCTGGGATGAATATTACACATACAGGCGCACTAGAGATTGCTGAACGTTACCTGGTTGTACTTCCTGGGATGAGTATTACACATACAGGCGCACTAGAGATACTCAATGTTACCTGGTTGTACTTCCTGGGATGAGTATTACACATACAGGCGCACTAGAGATGGGTGAATGTTACCGCGTTGTACTTCCTGGGATGAGTATTACACATACAGGCGCACTAGAGATGGGTGAGTGTTACCTGGTTGTACTTACTGGGATGAGTATTACATGCACAGGCGCACTAGAGATACTCAATGTTACCGTGTTGTACTTCCTGAGATGAGTATTACACATACAGGCGCACTAGAGATGGGTGAGTGTTACCTGGTTGTACTTCCTGGGATGAGTATTACACATACAGGCGCACTAGAGATGGGTGAATGTTACCTGGTTGTACTTCCTGGGATGAGTATTACACATACAGGCGCACTAGAGATGGGTGAATGTTACCTGGTTGTACTTCCTGGGATGAGTATTACACATACAGGCGCACTAGAGATGGGTGAGTGTTACCTGGTTGTACTTCCTGGAATAAGTATTACACGCACAGGCGCACTAGAGATACTCAATGTTACCTGGTTGTACTTCCTGGGATGAATATTACACATACAGGCGCACTAGAGATGGGTGAATGTGTTTGTGGATTTGGATCCGCAGTGGATCGACCGGTTCTTTTGGTCCTCAGATTTCCGCGGATCAATCTCAAAAAGAGCGATTTGCGTTTTGCGGATTTTTTCATTGTTATTATTATTATTATTGCCATTGCTATTTTAAGAATCCATCCACGGGTTTTATCCAGCGGCGGTTTTTGATGAATCCGCGCAGATTAAAACCAACCAAATCCGTTTGCAGATTTTACTCCGTGAAAAGGATTTTGGGGGAAAATGCGAGAAACGGATATGGGCGAATTCGGCCATCTCTAATACTAACGACACATGGAGCAGAAATGCTATTTTTTAAGTCACATACCTGAGTCTGTGCATTTTTCATTTTTAACAACTGAATGGGAGTTTGGATAAGTTCACTCGCAAAGTGATATCGAAGCGATCCTCTGTTGGTAAACTCATTTTCAGTAGGAGATTTCAACTGTTCTTGAACTTCCTCTAATACAAGTTTCTGCCTGTTAATAATAATAATAATAATAATAATAATAATAATAATAATAATAATAATGAGAATATGGTGTAATTTGTGCACTCAAAATAAAAAAAACATCTCGGAAGATAATCAAGGTTGGGATTTAAAAATAAATACAAAATCCCATTGAAAAAGAGTTTATTTAATTTAACGCACTTCTTAACCCAGGCTGTGCTGAAAAGCTGAGTAATGCGGTAGGAAGAAGCTCATAGGGTTCCATGTTAAAATGGACATGAAGTGAAAGGTGACACTGTGTGCTCATTTGCATGTCATTTCCCAGAATCCCTGGCTGCAGTGGAAGCACTATATGCTAAGAGATAATGGGGAATAGCGGGGCAGCAGACCTGTCTGAGACACGTGACTGTGCTCATATGTGATATTTGTATTTGCTATAAATAGGACAGAATTGCATATCAAAAGGCTAACCTCTGCAATGTCCCTTAACATCTCATCCTCACAGGTCTAAAACACACACCCCCAGAGGCAGAGGAAGTGATAATATTGCATACATAAATAAATATACAAAAATCGTAACCAGTACAGGCACAAATAAATCCCAAACAGGAAACGTTCCTAATAAAAGTCCCGTACAGTCAATACTCACAAGTGATATTTTTATTTGCTATAATTTAGTGGAATATATGATTGAATTATTAATGACAGTGGCCTCCTTTTTTTCTACCTGTTATGTCCCAATGTGTATGCCCCTGCTCATTACTTTGGGCTTACCTTTGTGATCCGCAGCGCCCGCTGATTGTGAGACCCTGCACCCAACCCAAATTCTAATGTTCAGTCCTTATTCTTTGTTATAACATTTCTACTCAACCAGATTGTTTCTGAGGTGTTCTTGTTGTTTAAAGTATTGATAAATCCTTTGATATAAATCAAGTACGCCATTCTACGATATGTAAATAATCATATTGATTTGTTTACTTATCTATATTACCACTTATATTCCTGGCTGGTGTAATATGCTGCAGTCATCATACTATATAAATTGAGGAGCAATCAATGCAATATCCTACATGGGTGTGTTTTTTTATTTAAATAAATTAGTTCTGTAGTGTTGGATAATACTTATTAATTGTTTTTATTATTGAACTCAATGCTATTTTTTAAATGTTTTAATATACTGAGCATTTTTTGATTTCCATAGCAGGTTTTAGCCACCTCCCCAGCAGTGCAAGATCTTTTAAAATCTTTCCTGTTTGTGATAATTTGTGCCAAATGTTCCCTGCAGTTTGAGCTGCAAACTGTAACAATAGATAGTGTTACCTTAGTAATATAAGAATACATTGTAGCTGCGGAATTACACGGACTGAAGGATTGATTGAAACTGAAAGGCAGCCATTTAGTGAACCCTGGGTAGCAGGACCTTTGCAGATCAATCGGCAGTTTAGGTAATTCGTTTTCAATAAAGGTAATCAAAGGCGGCATATATTAAAACATATATATATATATATATATTTTTTTTTTTTAAGTCTCTTTTCTATAGACACATTTTCAAAAACTCAGCTACAAAGGTGGGGCAATAAAATAGTGGCAGACTTATAAAAGAAGAAACACTGTCCTTTATCTTAAGTGGGATATTTTCTTTGATACAACAGGAGCTATTAGTTTCACCACTTTTTGCCCCGGTTTTGAAACAACATTTACATAATGCAATTTAAAACCCACAATGCACAAACTTCTGTGCAAGAATTTCCAATGCATGAAGGCTAAAATGTGTCCCTGCACTTCTAAACTAGGCCTGTGCATGTACCTGGCTTCCAGAACGGCAGCCCCATCCATCTCATTAAAGGGCGTAAACTGGTGTACTTCCTGCACATCCACCTCCTGCAACAAAGCGCCTGTCTTTGTAGCTTTCACCTTGTAGTTGTAGGTAGCTACAGCACGGGAATTTTTGTTTCTCTCAAGACAAAAAGAAGAGGCAGAAAGATAAATGAATAAAAAAAATCACAATTTCTCTACTATAAAAATGTCATAGATATGAAATGATGTTGATATTGCCTACTTGCTTACAACTGCTGCATGTGTGAGAATACGCATTACCAGTAAGCATACTGGCTTTCTCCTCACAGTTGTTTAGATCCTTTGATTTGGTAACAGATAATTGATTTGCCTCCTTATTTTCTTGAATCATGTAGCTTGTGTGGCAAATGCCTCCAATTCCACTCTATCAGATAAAAAAAGAACATTATTATTATGTAGGGCTAAGTTGCCGTGTCAAATCTGGCTTTCTGTCTTTACAATGTACTTAGTTGTATCAAAGCATATATATTTCACAGAAAATCAAGTGGAGGACAATTTTGCTCAGCCTTCTTTGGAGAGGTATTCAAAATAATAAAATGTGTGTGTGTGTGTGTGTGTGTGTGTCTGTGTCTGTGTGTCTGTGTGTGTCTGTGTGTGTCTGTGTGTGTCTGTGTGTGTCTGTATGTGTCTGTGTGTGTCTGTGTGTGTCTGTGTGTTATATATACCACACTTATTAAGGTTATGGTGGGTAAAAAAAAGTGACAAAAACCCTCCACAGTAAAGCATATAGCAAATGGAAATATTACTGTATGTTTATTTGCATGTCTTAGCCAGGTCTGCAACCCTGTCTTTCACCATTATCGCCCAGCACACAGCACTTCCACTGCAGCAAGGGATTCTGGGAAATTACATGCAAATAACAGTGCCACCTTTTGTCTCAAGCTCATATTACACGAGCAACCCTTAAGCCAAAGCCTACCTTCTCTTAGTCTCAATACAGCAGAGCCAGCACAACCAACCTCACACTGATGATACCCATCAAGGTTGAAACATGTCTGTGAGTGGGTTTACTGGCTTTGCATTTCACCCCAGCCTATGCTTAAAAGCTGTGTTTAAAGCAGCATGCATTGGCTTAAGGGTTGCTCGTGTAATATGAGCTTGAGACAAAAGGTGGCACTGTGTGCTCATTTGCATGTTATTTCCCAGAATCCCTTGCTGCAGTGGAAGTGCTGTGTGCTGGGCGATAATGGTGAAAGACAGGGTTGCAGACCTGGCTAAGACATGCAAATGAACATACAGTAATATTTCGATTTGCCATATATATATATATATATATATATTGTGACAAACGGCTTACTCCGGGGCTCCGCCGTCTGTCCGGGACTGTTAGAACACGGTCTTTTAGGGTAGGTTAAATGATGAGACGTCACGTACTGTTCCTTTAAACAGGCTATGCCTGGTTTATTCAGTCCCAGGCACTGAGACTGCCACAGTTTAAACAGAAAACAAAGCCAAACAAAAAGCTGCTCGTCTGAGCGATAACTTAAACTTAGATGTCCCTGACTCAGAGTTGGAAGTGGCTTGTCCACTTCCACCAACAAAATAAGTACCTTTGCAGTCTTTAGACAAACTAACAGAATGAATGAAGCGATTTGGGAAAGAGGCTTTCTCACCCCTCTGCAGTTCAGCAGCCTTCCAGGCTCTTGGGCGGGGCCCAGAGGAAACAGGAAACAGGTCTTATATACCTGAACTCTAATCAGCATGACAGGTGACAGAAAACAGGCAGCAGACAAACTGTGGAATGGAGTGCCTGTACCACGAGGCTGCCCTGTTCAGCTTAGACAGGACAGAAACTGTTCAGTATCCTGGGAGCCCTGTATATGGAGTTTATTACCAACCCCTGGTTTCTGTCACATATCCTCCCCCCCAGCTCAGACCTCGAGGGGTGAGCGACCATGGATATTAGGGAGTGCATCCTTGACAACCCGTCGGCATTGCCATGTTTGTGCCCCGACCTGTGTTCCACAGAAAATTTAAAGGGCTGTAGGCTTAGGAACCACCTGGTCACCCTAGCGTTCTTCTCCCTATTTTGACACATCCAGGTAAGGGGTGCATGATCTGTGACCAATCGGAACTTTCTCCCCAACAGATAATACTTGAGTGTCTCTACAGCCCACTTTATTGCGAGACACTCTTTCTCGACTATGGAGTAATTTTTCTCCTGGGGATTTAGTTTCCTACTTAAATAAAGGATGGGGTGCTCCTCCCCTTGAGACTCCTGGGAGAGTACCGCCCCCAGCCCTACCTCAGATGCGTCGGTTTGGACTACGAACTCTTTGGAGAAGTCAGGTGTGACCAACACTGGTTGGGCACAGAGAGCTTCTTTCAGGCTTCTAAAGGCCTGTTCGGCTTCGGGGGACCACTTTACCATTAGCGGTCCTCTTGCTTTTGTGAGGTCGGTTAGTGGGGTTGCCTTAGTTGCAAAATTGGGAATAAACCTCCTATAGTAGCCAATTAACCCCAAAAAGGTCCTTACTTGTTTTTTTGTGACTGGCCTTGGCCAATTTTGTATCGCCTCTACTTTGAGTGTTTGTGGTTTGAGTAACCCTCTACCAATAGAATACCCCAGATACTTGGCCTCCTCCAGACCAATAGTGCATTTAGCGGGGTTAGCAGTTAGTCCAGCAGACCGAACTGCGTCGAGCACAGCTTGGACCTTTGGAAGGTGGGACTGCCAATCTTCACTATGGATTACCACATCATCCAGGTAGGCGGCAGCGTACCGAACATGTGGTTTTAAAATTTTATCCATCATTCTTTGGAATGTGGCGGGAGCTCCATGTAAGCCAAAAGGCAGCACCTTATATTGAAAGAGGCCGTCTGGGGTTGAGAAGGCTGTTTTTTCTTTTGCCCTTTCTGTGAGGGGAACCTGCCAGTACCCTTTTGTTAGGTCTAGGGTTGTGAGATATCGGGCTTTGCCCAGTCTCTCTACAAGTTCATCCACCCTGGGCATAGGATAAGTATCAAATTTTGACACCGCGTTTAGTTTCCGGTAGTCATTGCAAAACCTTGTTGTACCGTCTGGCTTTGGGACTAAAACTATAGGGCTGTTCCACCCACTTTGGGATTCCTCAATTACGCCTAGTTTTAGCATTTTTTTAACCTCTAAACTTATAGCCTCTCTCTTGGCCTCTGGGATTCGGTACGGTTTAAGGTTAACTCGGACCCCCGGTTCAGAGACTATGTCATGTTTAATTACGTTAGTTTTACCTGGCTGTGTAGAGAAGATTTCTTTGTTCCTTCTCACTAAACTCTGGACCTCTCGTTTCTGATGCACGGACAGTGTTTCAGCTATGCTAACCTCTGGGTCAGTTTCTTGATTCTCTGACGGACCTGGGGGTACTAGGGTTAACAAGACCTCTCTATCTTTCCAGGGCTTGAGTAGGTTTATATGGTAAATTTGCTCAGGTTTCCTCCTACCTGGCTGCCTTACCCTATAATTTACTTCTCCCACTCTTTCCAAGACCTCATATGGCCCATGCCATTTAGCAAGGAATTTACTCTCCACGGTGGGAACCAGAACTAGTACCCTATCACCTGGAAAAAAAATTCTGACCCTAGCACCCTTATTATACGTATTCCTTTGTGCTTCTTGAGCTTTCTCCATGTGTTCCCTCACTATGGGTAGGACTGCAGCAATGCGGTCCTGCATTTGGGCAACATGCTCTATTACACTTCTGTAAGGGGTAACCTCGTGTTCCCAAGTTTCTTTGGCTATATCCAGTAAGCCCCTTGGATGTCGGCCATACAATAGTTCAAACGGGGAGAAGCCTGTGGATGACTGGGGAACTTCCCTAATGGCAAATAACAGGTATGGTAACAAACAGTCCCAGTTTTTCCCATCCTTATCGACCGCCCGGCGTAACATGCTCTTTAAGGTTTTATTGAACCTTTCCACTAAACCATCTGTTTGTGGATGATAGACTGAGGTTCTGAGATGCTTGATTTTTAGGAGTTTACATAGCTCTTTTGTTACTTGGGACATAAATGGTGTTCCCTGGTCAGATAAGATCTCTTTAGGAATTCCGACCCGGGAAAACAGAAGTACTAACTCTTTTGCTATGTTTTTAGCAGAGGTGCTACGTAGGGGAACTGCCTCCGGATATCGGGTAGCATAATCTAATATTACCAATATATGCTGATGTCCCCTAGCAGACTTTATTAGGGGTCCTACTAGATCCATAGCAATCCGGTCAAATGGTACCTCTATTATGGGAAGGGGTACCAATGGGCTGCGGTATGCTTTGAACGGGGCGGTGATCTGACATTCTGGGCATGAGGAACAATAGTTTGTAATTTCTGCCAGAACCCCAGGCCAATAAAAGCTTCGGAGAACCTTTTCTTTTGTCTTTTCCACCCCTAGGTGTCCCCCCAATGGATGACTATGTGCGAGGTGTAATACTACGTTACGGAATGTCCGTGGTACCAACAATTGTTTAGTTGTAACTGATTTTCTTTTATCAACCCGATATACTAGGTCGTTCTCTACCTCGAAGTAGGGGTAAGCAAGTGACCTATCTGGTTGGCCATGAGTACTATTCTGGTCCCGTATATTTCCCCTTGCTACCGCTAATGTGGGGTCCTCCCACTGGGCCTTCTTAAAACTCCCAGGACTGACCTCTAGGTCAGCGAGGGTCTTATCCTGTACTGGGGTGGTAAGTGCCTGATCAACATCTTGATTTGGGGTATTCCCTACCAAAGTAGTGATGGGGAAGGGAATTTCACAGCACTCCTCCTTTTCCCCCTTCTTATTTGGGCCCTCGTCAACCTCCATTTCTGAAAAAGGGAAAGGATTTGTTTCTTCTAACACTTCGTTATGGTCTGCTATTGAACTCTGGGCGCTATTCTGACCTGGGGACCACATTTTTAGAAAATGGGGAAAGTCGGTCCCTATTAACACATCATGTGCCAGTTTGGGTACAACACCCACCTTGAAATCTAAAGAACCAAATTCTGTTTCAAAAAAAACATCAACAGTGGAATATTCATGATTATCCCCATGTATACAACAAATTGCCACTCTTTGTGAACTGTTTACCTGTTTCTTCTTAATGGGCAATAGGTATTCGGACACTAGTGTGACCATACTCCCAGAGTCAAGAAGTGCCCGAACCCTCTTACCATTAACCTTTACAAATGCCCACAGATGGTTATTCAAGGGGTCCTCTGGGCTAGGGCCCATACATTGGGACAACAGCGAATAAGGTTCCACGCTGTTGCATTGCATGGGCTCATCATTTAGTGGGCAGATTTTTGCTGTGTGGCCCCTCTCATGACAATTTACACATTTAGGTACATAGTCTGTGTCCCACTTAGAGCCTTTTCCCGGCTCCCCATGTTGGCTATTGCCCTTAGTGTGCGAACCACTGTTGCTGGAGCGGCGTGAAGGTGGTCGCCGCTCTTCAGCGCCCCTTAACCCCGGTACCCTTTTACCGTCTCTGGAAGAGTCCTGGAACCTCGGATAGTGGGGTTGCTCCACGACTGTGGGTTGCGGGTGCTCTTCTGCTGCACTGTACCTTTCTACAAGGGCCACAAGCTCATCCGCATTGTGGGGGTCACTCCGACTGACCCAACGGCGTAAGGCAGAGGGAAGTTTCCTCAAGAACTGGTCCATGACCAACCGTTCCACGATGTGGCTTGCTGAGTTGATCTCGGGTTGTAGCCACTTCCGGGCGAGGTGGATGAGGTCATACATCTGGCTTCGGGTGGCTTTATCCATCGTGAAGGACCATGCGTGAAACCTTTGGGCACGAACAGCCGTGGTTACGCCGAGGCGGGCGAGGATCTCGAACTTCAATTTTGCATAGACGTTAGCTTCGGCTGGCTCTAGATCAAAGTAAGCCTTCTGGGGTTCGCCGCTTAGGAAGGGTGCGATTAGACCAGCCCACTCAGCTTCTGGCCATCCCTCTCTCTGTGCCGTGCGTTCAAACGTGAGAAGATAGGCTTCCACATCATCCGAGGGTCCCATCTTCTGAAGGTAGTGGCTTGCCCTGGTCATTTTCGGAACTGGGGCTGCCTCTGCCAGTGGAAGGTTACTGATAGTCCCCCTCAGGATCTCGAGTTCCTGCTGTAAGCCCTGAGCGAACCGCTTTTGCTCCTCTCTCAGCAGGCGGTTTGTCTCTTGCTGGTTTGCATTAGTCTCTTGCTGGGCTATTAACAGCTGTCGCTGGGTTTCACTCGCCTGTTGCTGGGCTTCATTCGCGTCTTTCTGGACAGCGACATTGCGTACCAGCGCACTCACCACGTCTTCCATCTTGTTTGGAGAGAGAGAAAAAAAAAACCTTCTTTTTTTTTTTTTTTTTTTTTAAAGTTCTTTAACCCCCAGACCTTTCAGTGTTCTGCCCGCATTCTCCACCATATGTGACAAACGGCTTACTCCGGGGCTCCGCCGTCTGTCCGGGACTGTTAGAACACGGTCTTTTAGGGTAGGTTAAATGATGAGACGTCACGTACTGTTCCTTTAAACAGGCTATGCCTGGTTTATTCAGTCCCAGGCACTGAGACTGCCACAGTTTAAACAGAAAACAAAGCCAAACAAAAAGCTGCTCGTCTGAGCGATAACTTAAACTTAGATGTCCCTGACTCAGAGTTGGAAGTGGCTTGTCCACTTCCACCAACAAAATAAGTACCTTTGCAGTCTTTAGACAAACTAACAGAATGAATGAAGCGATTTGGGAAAGAGGCTTTCTCACCCCTCTGCAGTTCAGCAGCCTTCCAGGCTCTTGGGCGGGGCCCAGAGGAAACAGGAAACAGGTCTTATATACCTGAACTCTAATCAGCATGACAGGTGACAGAAAACAGGCAGCAGACAAACTGTGGAATGGAGTGCCTGTACCACGAGGCTGCCCTGTTCAGCTTAGACAGGACAGAAACTGTTCAGTATCCTGGGAGCCCTGTATATGGAGTTTATTACCAACCCCTGGTTTCTGTCACAATATATATATATATATATATATATATATATATATATATATACACACACACGTGTTTTTTTTTTATAATACATAAACTAAACCAGTGGCTCCCAAACCTCTCCTCATGGAGCCCCGCCACACCAGCTCCTGAGCCAACCATACCACATTATATTCCTATGTAAATTAAGGAGGGAGAGGGAGTAGGGGTTATGTACCTTTTATTGGACTAACAAGTAGTTATGTTACAAGTTTTTGAACCTCTGAGGGTCCTTCATCTTTTTTACCCATGAAGGACCCTGAAAGGTTTGAAAGCTTGTAACCAAATACTTGTTGGCCAATAAAAGGTCACACTCCCTACTCCCTCTCCCTCCTTTGCTACTAAAGCTCAACCCCGTTAGTAGCGCGATCCGCTACAACACGGATCCGCAATTAACACGGTGTGAGTGTGGCTCCCGTTAAAAAAAAATGTACTGCTTTACACACACACACACACACACACACACACACACACACACACACACACACACACACACACACACACACACACACACACACACACACACACACACACACACACACACACACACACACACACACACACACACACACACACACACCATATATATAGCATATGCATCAGCTAATCGAATTACTCACTAGGGTTTTGTACATTTAAAATAAGCAGCTACTGACAAAAAAAATTCCTTTCAGTTTGATAGAAACAGCATTAAACTGTAAATGGGAAACAATGAAATACCTACAGCATTTATCCTCCCCGTCAGCCTGATGGGCCATTTAATAACAGGTAATACTGTACCTTTTTCCCCTCTTGCTGCTGCTTCCGACACACACACACACACACACACACACTTTGTGCCACTACTCCAACAAGATCTCCTCCTACTCGGCAGCCGTGAGATGCATGCAGCCCCTTGACAGCAGAGGGACCCACCACCTCCCCAAAAACTTCACAAGGAGAATAAATGTGGGTGCCAGTGCTTTGGAGCTTTTCACCACCTGCCCTTACTGGGATCAGAAACATACTGTACAACAAAAGGTGTTCTGATACCCAAAAACACCTGATAAATGAACAATGCTATGTCAACTTACACACACACACTCACTCACTCACTCACTCACTCACTCACTCTCTCTGTTACAGCACTCTGTTGCTGGTCTGCCTTCTCAGTAATGTTTGCTGCTCTGCTCCTTCACTTGTCTGAGATTCCTGTAGCTTTCAGTGCTAAATTAGCTTCCTTTTCCTCCCTCCCTCACGTACTCTTCCCTCCTACCTTACAAATCTCTTCAAGATCATGTCAGGAGTGAGCGCAGCAGCTCCGCCAGGGGAGGAGAGAGGGGGGGCCTGCTCCCGGTCGGGGGACTTGGAAAGCTCATGTCAGGAGAGAGGGGGAGAGCGCACCGCAGCAGCATACTGACACACACACACACACTGACTTACTGACTGACTGACACACACACACACTGACTGACACACAGACTCACACACACATTCTCACGCAGCCGGAAGCTGACTCTGAAGCAGGGAGAACTGACAGCTGCTGCTGCAGATGACAGGTAAGTCCTGTGTCAGGATGCCGCTGCGATGCCAGGTTCAGGGACAGAGGCCACCCCCCCCCCACACGGTCCCGGTTATAACGCGGTCTCATTATGTGGACCTTGAGCACCGTGTTATAACGAGGTTCAGCTTTACATGGAAGAAAGGACCAACATGGCTACCCACCCTTCTTTGTCATGTAAATTAAGCGCACTCACCTGTGAGCACGTGAACTGGTTATTCATTATACCTGGTGTGGCCCAGGGTCTATGAGTATCTTAATTGACAGAAATAATAACATCTCACTAAGGCACAATTCCACAGAGGTTTGTTATTGGCACGTTAAGTGCTTGCATACTGTACTTCTTCTAATCTTAATAATGCAGCGTTAAGTGCTGTTTTAGTCCGGAAAGGGCATTATGTGAAGTATAAAAGCCATTAGTGCTAATGATACGAGGGAGAGAGAGAGGGAGAGAGGGACGCCTATATTTCAGGGTCTGGATGGAAGCCATGCTATTTGAAGCTAGCGCGTCAGTGCTAACTTAACATGGCATTAAGTCTATGCTAACAGCGACCATGGTTTTTGCATATAATTAGCTTTGTGGATATGAGTTAACCTCAGGGAGAAGAATGTCCATTAATGATTTTGATAACTGCCTGTTATTAGCACTGAGTTAATTGACCTCTATGGATCTGGGCCAGAGAGAGATATGGAAAGAGAAAGATAGGAAAACGAGTGAAGAAAACCACAGAAGCAGGAGTTATTAGTGCATGTGTCCAGGAGCTGAGATTCTCTGTTTCATAGTAACTGTATTTGGAAATGGGACGTGGCAGCCCCTGTGACCGTTAGGAGTGTGAGCTGTCTCACGTGTCACTTCGGAGAAGTTATCTTAATATTTGTCATGAGGAATATGTTCTCAGAAGTAAAGATGTGTAAATTGGTTTGCACTTTAGTTTGTACATTTTTTCATGAAGTTTCGCCAGTTTCGCCACATTTTCATCACTTCATTAATTTTACTTATGTCTCACAAAGGGAAATAATCCTTGTTTAGTAATGGCAATCCTAAATTAACAGATGCAGCAGATGATAGTGCACCCATTATAATATGTGCTAAGGCACATCACTGCGGGTACTGCAAAATCACACGATAACAGATGCATTAACGCCTGCTATATCTATATGTGGCATAGTCCTTTATACCTTCCTAAACAAGCATCTAACCATCTCTTGAATATATCTACTGTATCTGCCAGCTGTGTCTCCATGGGTAGTACCTACATTCCACATTTGGAGTGCCCTTCATTTAAATAAACCCTTTTTGCTGCTGGTGAAATCTTCTTTCCTCCAATGTCACCGGATGACCCGGAGTCATCTATACTGTCCTTGGGATTAAAAGGTCCCCCTTTTTTGACTTTGAATATACTTGTAAATATATTAGTAATCATATTCATAGCTGATTTGATAATGTAAATAATACTAATATGTATATTCATAAATCAGACCTTTCACCCACTTTATTAATTTGGTGTCTCCTTTCCGTACTTTTATCAGTTACATAATGTGTTTTTTTTGTGGAAAGTTGCCCAAAATGGTACTCCATATTCAAGGTATAGTCTTACTATGGATCTATACCATGTCAAAATGAGAGTGTCTTCCCTTTTACTGTATCTATACTCAGTGTCATCCAGTACATGATAATATCATGGTAGCCTTGCAACTACTGACTGACATTGAGCACTATTGCAAAGCCTTTACTTTACAAGCACTCCTAAATTCTTCTCCATCAAACATTGACCTAATTTTTCCCATTTAGTTTGTAGGTGGCATGCCTATTGTTACTTCACAAATGTACATGTATCTGTATTAATCCATATCTGCCAATTAAAAAAGTGGCCCCTGTACAAATTTAGTCCAATCTGAATATATTCCATTTTATAACAACTCACTGCTGCCTCTCCTTCAACCAGTGTTTAATCCAGGTTCAAATATTTGCACAGAGATCAATTAATTTTATTATGTACACTAGCCTTTTTTTGTGGCATTATATCAAAAGCCTTTGCAAAATCTAAATAGATCACATCAATTGCATTGCCTTGGTCTATTATCCGACTTTCCTACTCAACAAAACGGATAAGGTTAATTTAGCAGCACACCGTACATACCAAGGGGGAGTGTTAAAGAAAAGATAGAGTAAACACTGAACAAGTCCTGAACATTCAAATGAGAACTGAATGGCAATGATTACAGTAAATGTCTTACCTCTTGTAAAGTATATGTATTTTGTCCCTTCTTCATGGTGAGCTGCAGGATATTCAAAATACCTCTATGGATATTAGCCACGTCATTTGGTACACCTTCCGGTATGTATATATCTCCAACCTGGCCACTACTGTATTCAAACTTTATTGGCCTGGTGAGTTGTTTTTCAAGGGCTTGAGTTAGTTTTGAAGATCTGGTGTATGGATCTTTGGGCCATATGCCATTAAATTCTTGTACTTCTAACTCATGGATCTAAAATTAGAAAAAAAAAATTAATTCCAAATACTGTAAGTATTTCAAACTATCAGTGAATATTTAAAAAAAAAATCTTCCTCTTTCAAATAATTGTTACCATTAGAACTGTAAAACAACTCAACTTATTAAATTACAAAACCTTGAGCATTATAGATTAAAATGCATAAAAATTTCCATGGTACAAAACTGATTTAAAGGAGAAATCAAAGATGGCAATTTAAAAAAAAAAAAATGTAAAAAAAGTTTATTATATATATATATATAATTGAAATAATTGAAGCAGGGGGTCTCCGGAGTTGAACCCCATTAATTTCAGCTCATGGGATGCCCTACTTATGGAGATTTTTACCTCCAAAGTAGGTGCCGGTAGCTGCTCCGGCTGAGCAAGCAGGACTTTCAAGTTAGAAGCTCGTGCATCACATGGGCCAATAGGAAGACGCATCGATGATGTCACAGCTTCCTATTGGCCCGCAGGATGGGAAATATCTGAACAGTGGACATATTGTGAACCTTGGCAGCCGAGGGGAGTGGTAAGGGTCTCCAGAAGCAGGGGGTCCCCAGAGCTGAAATTAACGGGTGCAGTTCTGGAGACCCCCTGCTTCAACCATATATATATAAATATATATATTTTTAAATCGCCCACAAAATGCCACTTTGGATTGTTGCTTTAAAACAGGCTCAGATTAAATTTTTTATAGTTTTGTTTCTGAAAATATGGAACGATTTTGTACACCAGTACTGACTGTAAGTGAAACTATATATATATATATATACATATATACAGTATATATATATATATATATATATATATATATATATATATATATATAATGTGTGCATGTGCGTATAAATATATATATGTATATATGTGTGCATGTGTGTATAAATTCATAGTGTGTGTGTGTGTGTGTGTGTGTGTGTGTGTGTGTGTGTGTGTGTGTGTGTGTGTGTGTGTGTGTGTGTGTGTGTGTGTGTAAAACTGTACATATTAAGTTGCTCAGATAGCATGCAGAATTTGCAGATTATAGATTGCCTATATGACTGCAGAAGCGGATGATTAAATAACAGCCTGGTGTTCCGTTTCTGAGCAATTGAATTGATCCAATAAAGACTTGTTGTTCAGCTCAAATTATTTTCTTTTGTGTTGCTGAGCAGAAAGCAGAACAAATCCTTTAAGTCCAAGGTTGGTTGATAGTTATCTGGCATATGTAAGAAATTGAATCAAGGGTATTTCCTAAAAAAAAAATTTTGATGTAATTGCATCCTGCTTGAGCAAGTAAACCATAAAATTAAACTTTTTCTTCCATACAGTTTTAAAAATGAGAAACTTTCTTTTCTTACCTTAAGGAGACAGCGCTTTGGCCCGGCACCACTGATTTCCACTTTACATTTTAGCTTTAGTCCAGCTCTGGCAAAAACTTTTTCTGGTAACCCACTTAGCACCACTGCTTCATAGCGGTATGTGTACGTCTTGCTCCTACTGAACTCCAGCTCTTAAAAATATATATTGTTAGTAAATAGCAGACAGTTCTGTATGAATGTTGGATTTTAGTATCATTTTGTAATGTTGCAATCAAGCTGTATAATGCTGAGTTATGAAGTAATTGATAAAGTTACAAGACATGCAATAGATGTCAATACAAACTAGTTAATTTGAGATGTTAAAAGCAAAAATTAAATCAATGGTAATGTAATTAAGTTTAGGACAATAACATTGTATATGTAATATTCTAAAACTTCTTAAGAAACATGCTTTTACTTACCATAGTGAAGCTGTGTACTTCCTGCTGTGAACATTAAATATATTGTATGTAAGTACAGATAATTAAACTAATCCATGTGCCTATATTGTTTACATAGCATTTGAATAAGATACACTACCCAAGTCAACAATTCCCAAATATTGTTTTTTTTTATCAGTATTTAACCCATAAATACAATTGGTAAAACTATTCTTTGCCTACACTTACCAGCAGCAAGCGTTACTGTCAGGGCAAATACTGCACCCCACATAGTGAAGGAGGACTGAGGTCATCACACGGTGTTCTCTTTTATAGGAAAGGCCCAATCGATCATGTGATTTTTTTGTTGGAACTATAAATTGATGAACAAGCATTTTTTAGGCTGGGTGTTGATCAAACTGAGAATAAATAACTTTGTGAAATCTATGTCAGTCTGGTGCTTCACCAGTAGCAGGACATGGATACTTCACCAGTACCAGGACCATGAAATGGATCACTACAAGGAGTGATTATGTATAATAACATTTGATTTTTTTTTTTGATAAAAGACATCAGTACAGTCAGCATAATGTCAACATAAGAAGTGTAGGAAAACGTAGCAGCAGCTAAACCCCATGATCATGCTTGTTAAAGGGGCTTATACCTGAATCGCTGCTGCTGCTGCTATGTTTTCCTACAATTCTGCTGTTTTCTCTATTTTTTTTATATTTCCCTTATGATGATATATTTCTAATAAATTGCACTATATATATATATATATATATATATATATATATATATATATATATATATATATATATCAACTGTAAATATTACTGTATGCTCATTTGCATGTCTTAGACAGGTCTGCAACCCTGTCTTTCCCCATTATCGCCCAGCATACAGTGCTGCCACTGCAGCAAGGGATTCTGGGAAATGATATGCAAATATATATATATAACATCCTCCTGGGAGCAGTGCGCTGATGTCTTTTTTCTACTTGTATTATTCATAATGGGGGTTTGTCAGGATATTACCTCCCAGACATTTATAGCACCTCCATTTTCTTGGTTAGCTGTTTTTTTGTATTGTTTTTGCACAGTTTTTTTCTTTTTTTTTAATGGCAATTACGTGTATGCTAATTTGCTTTACTGAAATGCCACAATTTAAAAAGTGAAATATGGTGCTTGCAATTTGTCATCGTACTCATACAGTATATTCAAAATTACACCGACTCCATGTCAATGTAAGTTCCATTAAACTTCTAACTGTCTATCCATCCAGATATTCTCCTGAGACACAAGATGGATTAACAGTTGCAATTTAGTCTTCAGACACATTAATTAATCTCAATATTTTATTTGTGTGTAACGAAATGTTGCCGCTTTTCCTTGGTCTTGTATCATTAGGTGGTTAAATCATTTCTGTTACTGCTCAAGTATTATTTTTACCATCTTCAGCGAAGTCCCCACAGTTAACATTCTGAATATTTTGTGTAACACTTCTGGCAAAGTAGCTTCTAGATATCATAAATATGTGGCTCACAAAGTGCATTTACTATGTACAGTAAAGTAAGAAGCTATGTTAAAGAGCTTTTCGAAATAATAGAATAATGCATTATTTTAAAGCTATCGCAGGGAGACGAAATGAGAAGTAACAATAATACTATTGCTAGTATGATGGAAGCATAGATTAAGCTTGACTGCAAGAAATAGGATGTTGTGATTGCATTGGTTGCTTTTAGCATAAGTGGAGCATAGAAACAGCCTGATTAACATGATTAGAACAACTGTGTTTCTTACTTTATTTTATAGTTCAAGTACAAGTTTGAAACGATGATTTGAAATGTTACAGCTACTAGAGTTTTCTGTCTGCACTTAAGTTATTTAATTCTGCTGATGTGACTCTTTGTATAGTGAAATCAGTACTTGTGATACCAGTTTTATAGACATCATTCAGTCTGGTTTAAAGGGATTATATATATATATATATATATATATATATATATATATATAATATATATATATATATATGTATATATGTATGTGTGTGTATATATATATATATATATATATATATATATATATATGTGTGTGTATATATATATATATATATATATATATATATATATATATATATATATATATATATATATGTGTGTATATATATATATATATATATACATACATATATACATATTATCTGGTTGCTGTGTGGTGTTTACATATCATAAGATTATCATACATTTTTAGTTTTGTTTTATATAGACATGGCACAACATTGTGTACTGTGCATACTGAAGTAGAACAAATACTGAAAATCAATATTTTCTTGTTTCCCTTTAAAAATAGATGACATGGAGCAGTAACAATTTATGACATATTTCTTTAAAAAAAAAAAAACGATCTGCTAGACAGTATTTGGATGAACGTATTGATTCGGTGCCAAGTGGTTAGAAACACACTGAATGGCATCTAATTTTAATGTCTGTATTTCTCTTATAAAAAAGGCAGTGTCTGCATTTTAGCAGAGACAGGCTAGTGCACAATGCAATATGTTTAAGCTGGTGGGAAGAATTAAGACGTTGTCTTACCAGTATGTAATCAGTAATGTATCACATTGAGAAAAGGAAGAGGCAAATAATGCAAGCCTGAGAGTAAGGGAGGGGTGGCCGATTCCAGTCTTCAAAAGCCACCAACCGGTTAGGTTCTCAGGATTCCCCTGCTTCAGCACAGGTGAATTTATTACTTTATGTGTACAGTAAGAGTCCTGCTGCATATGAACTTCAGAGCAGAAATCTATAGGGAGGAATGAGAGGCAAGCAGGGTTATCAAGGAGATATGGATCAGGCATAAAGAGCATCAACAGCTATAGGCCGAAGCTCCAGGAAAGAAGCCTTAAAGAGATTGAGATAAATAGAGAGAAAGAGAGAATCCCTACAGATCACTAGAGTTATATTCAAACCTAGAGCAGAAAGAACAGGACTCATAGTCAATAACTGCATATAATGCATTAGAGTTAGGTGGCATTTCTGAAATTCCTTAGTACGGTGTTAATTTGCTTACAAATCTACGTAAGTACCAGCACTCACTGTCTAATAGCTAAATGATGAAAACAGTTGTAATGCAGAATAAACATTTAATAATAAAACGAACCAGAAATAAATCAAATGTGTTTGCAGAAACCAGTATCACAAATGGGCATGTCACAAAGTGAAGGGTGGGGGGAGGGGGGAAAGGAAAAGGTGAAAAAAAAATGAAACACAAGGAATACACACAAAAAACGGAGAACGGCAAGTATGCTAGGGGGGGCGACGTTTCGAGGGACTACCTCTTCATCTGGCCCATTCCCCCTGGTCCAAAAGGTCCCAGAGGTACTTCCCTAAGCCTCCCTTCCCCTATAACTGGTCAAATCAGACACCCCTGAAAATAGATAGCAAACATGCAGTGTAGGCTAAATACAGCTAAACAGCTAATAGCAGGGCAGCTAGAATCCACTAAAGTCAATGCCAGTAGTTCAAGTACCACAAGAAACTGTGGGCAATGGTACAGTAGAGGCTGAACACAGCTTGCAAGAAAGCAGCTTGCAAACAAGCACCAGGAGTCCACAACAGTCAATGAAAGGTTAATGGGAATAGCAAATGAAGACAGTAATCAAACCCTCTGAGCACAAGGAGCACAGTGGATTCTTGCTGCCCTGCTATTAGCTGTTTAGCTGTATTTAGCCTACACTGCATGTTTGCTATCTATTTTCAGGGGTGTCTGATTTGACCAGTTATAGGGGAAGGGAGGCTTAGGGAAGTACCTCTGGGACCTTTTGGACCAGGGGGAATGGGCCAGATGAAGAGGTAGTCCCTCGAAACGTCGCCGCCCTAGCATACTTGCCGTTCTCCGTTTTTTGTGTATATTCCTTGTGTTTCATGTTTTTTTCCCCTTTTCCTTCCCCCCCCCCACCCCTCACTTTGTGACATGCCCATTTGTGATACTGGTTTCTGCAAACACATTTGATTTATTTCTGGTTCGTTTTATTATTAAATGTTTATTCTGCATTACAACTGTTTTCATCATTTAGCTATTAGACAGTGAGTGCTGGTACTTATGTAGATTTGTTAGTACTATACAGGGGAATAAAGGTCCCCTTTTGTTCCGTGCACCCTGCAATTGCATAAATTTAACACTATCAGAGTGCTGTCTATCGTCGCCCCTTTTACCCTGTTAATTTGCTTAGACATATAACTGCAAAGAGAGTGTCTTATAAGTTGTACTTTATGTCCTCAAAACACAGGTACCAATTAAGCATCAGAATGTGCCAGTGCTATCAATGCAAAAACAGCATGTGTTTGTCTCTACGTCCCTTGTTCAATATGCTGCAAAGTCGCCTCCCACTGCTGGAGAAGAGATCAGCTCCATTTAAATGACTGGGACTTAAACCTTCTCCAGCAATTACGGTGTATTGAATAAAGGACTGAAACCAATAGCTTCAGGACTAGGTGTATTAGGTGGTGCAAACAATGTTCCTTCTCTGATCGATATTGCAGGGTTGACAATGTAAAGAATCTTGCTTGCAGCATTTAGTGAATATTACCTTCATTGAGGATTAAAAATACAGTAAGGCATCCGAACCCAGTTAGTTTCATGGAAAAGCATAATATTTAACTGCAACTGCAACTGCAACTATTGATTGTACGGACAGACAAAATGTACATCATGTTTGTGTTGATAAGCTGTGTACAAGAAGCCTAATTTTTAACATGCTGAAATTCAGTTTAGGACTATGTCCTCTTGGCATGAAAATATGGAAACATACACAGAGACAAGAAGAAGAGACGAGAAATCAATGTTATTGATGGGTTATCCCATTTATTAATGTGTTTACCTTGTGTTGCACATTAGGTGAACTAGCTGATAAAAGAAATAGTTTTTACAAATGTAAGTTATGATGGCTTCCATGTTATTATTCATTTAGGTCATCATGACATTAGGTCACTGGACAAATAAGATAAGGGATTTGTAACTCCCAAACGTTGTAGATATAAAGCAAGGGTATCATATCTGCCAACGTAAATCATAACATAAGTTAACAATAATTAACTTCACCTTTCAAAGTGCCATTTCATCCTTGTGACACCGTGCCCACTGACTTTAACTCTAAGCGGATGTTCAAAATACAAAATGAGACAAAAGAATGAATACAGATGTAGACGATGTTTATGTTAATTCGGGGGTTCTATACTCCAGTCCTTAAGACCCCTCAACAGGTCAGGTTTTCAGGATATCCATGCTTCAGCACAGGTGGCTCAATCAGTGGCTCATTCTTTGATTGCACCACCTGTGCTGAAGCTGAGATATCCTAAAAACCTGACCTGGTGGAGGGGCTTGAGGACTGGAGTTGAGAACCCTGCCTTAATGCAATGTTATTAACCATATAAAAAGAGAGCATTCACTGCTCAGCAGTAGGAATAAAGGGGTTCTACCTGTGCCATGGTACAAGCGCAAAAATAAATAAATAAATAAAGTGCACATACCAGCGCGCCGCCTGGAGCTGCAGGGCGCCCGACTCCTGAG
Organism: Ascaphus truei; assembly: GCF_040206685.1. Taxonomy (NCBI): domain Eukaryota; kingdom Metazoa; phylum Chordata; class Amphibia; order Anura; family Ascaphidae; genus Ascaphus; species Ascaphus truei. The sequence continues at coordinate 8,575,704 of NC_134492.1, read as the reverse complement.
GAGATTTTGAAAATTGTTTCTGTCTGGCGACGGCCGCGTCACGTGAGCGGTTCAGCCAATGATGGCGACCCACTCACAGTCACGCCTCCGCCTCGCATCCTGTCTCCGCTTCTCCTCTCTCCCCTGTATAATCAAGACGCCGCTTAGCGGCAGCGCAGGGTGATGTCACCGGATCGCACTGCCGCTTGGTGGCATCTGGTATAATCGAGGCCTTACTTGTATACCCCTGGCTAATTTGCCCTACTATTGCCTTGCAACAATTTTCCATTAACAATACTGGTTACAATTCACTGTAACACCATTCCTTCCTTTGTGATTCCCCCTTTTCACTTTTCACTTTTTGTGCTAAGGGATCTATTCCAGAAGCTCCGAAGTGTGAGAACACCGCTTCTAAGGTGCACATTACACATGGATTGGCATGCTTTGCTATTCTGTAAGCCCATATCGCATGTCCAAACTGCGCCTAAATGGCTTTTTTAGAAGCGGTTTCACTCTTGCTTTGAGAATCTAATTGGTTTGTCAAAAAAGGCTCAAATTCACATTTTTTTGCCCACAACTGCTATTCTAGTACTGAAGCTCCGTTATGCAAACCGCTTCCAAAAACTCTAATTTCAATCAACAGAAGATCGTGGACTTCTTCGCATCAGGCTGCTGAGCAGCATTGCATCGATGGTCAAGAGATGGTGCTGGAGTAGGACGAGGGTGAATGCAGCAAAAGTAACAAACACATTGATTGCATTTTATTTAATTGTGCATTTTTTTTAAGGTTGCCCATTGACTGGCAATGTGTTATCTATGCGCCATTCTGGGTATAGATAAGCACAGTGACAAGCAATGCATTTGGCAAATGTTTGTTTTTATTTAATTGTAATGTATTGTATTTTTTGTTGTCTTTTTTTTTAGGTTGCCCATTCATTGTCATTGTGGCAATCCATGCCCATATTGGGGACATGGTTTACCACTGTGACAATCAATGGGTAAAGGGTAAGAGGGTAGGGGTAGTTGCCCTGGTGAGGGTGGTTAGGCCTCCGGGGTGGGTAGCAGGGAGGGGTGTTAACCCCTTAATTACATAGTGGTTACTAACCGCTAAAGTGATTAAGAGGTTAGTGGCCAGTAGTTTGTGTTCTCAGTGCGCAGCAACATTACAATAAAAAACTGAGAACGCGGAGGAAGACCAGGACAACCTTCATCCCAGCAGGGGTAAGTACAACTTTAGTTTACTTTATGCTGGCTGGGTAATGTTTTATTTTTAATGGGCAAATGCGCTATTTTCTGGATAATAGGGGTTTTGCTCATTACTGTACTGTATGTGTTGGGGTAGGGTTGTTGTATTTTAATGTTTATTGGGGATAGCGGAAGGGGCTAACCTCTTCATTACCATAACGGTTACCACTGCTATGGTAATGAAGGGGTCAACTCTTGCCACAATCTTCCTGCTAGGCCAAACCACCCACCATGGGCTAAGTATCCCCATTCACCCACCCCTTCTATCCCCAATAACCCAGGTACTCTGGCTTATTGCCTTAGCGTTAGGTGACTGGGAGATTTAAACGCACAGAAGATACTGGCACCCCATACCGGGGCCTGTAACTCAGGAAGCAGGGGGTCCCTGAGGCTGAAATTAATTAAAAAAACAAATACATATAATACAGACTTACCTTGGGGTTGATCTCAGGTCGCAGGCCTCTGGCCGGGCCTGGTGGCTGCGGGGGGGGCCCGGCTGCCGGTCCTTTAGTTGCCGCCTGGCCCTGGCTCTTTCTGAGCTGCGGACCTCCCTCCTATCTGACTGTCCCACACCGATCTTCTGGTGCTCGCCAGGCACTCTGACATCAGAACGCGCCGGAAGTAAGCTGGGTTGAGTTTCTGGCGCGCTCCGGCATGAGAGCATAACATATATAAACTACATAATACAATAAAAACAATTCAAATGTATATTATTAGACATCAGATTTCTGAAAAAGAAAAGCCACAATTAGAGCCATACAGGTGTGGAAATGAAGACAGACATTGCCTGATGAAGCACAACTCCGTGTGAAACGCGTTGCGAAAGCCCTACAGCGTTATTGGGAACCAGTCCACTAGTGTACCAAGCCTCAGCAGTCCCACAAACATCTAGAGACTCTTCGGTACGCCGGAGTAATTTTCTTTGGGAACCGGCATTTGAGGCGGGCTACCATCTAAGGGTCCTACGGGTCCTGCAAGAGCTGCAACCCGGAAGGAAGAGCAACGTGGTGCCGAGCCAGGCAGCCCCAGCGCGCGGGTCTACCTTGTAAGCCTCAGCACCATCTCCCTGTGCCCAGGACACCACCAGGACTGCTTTCCTCTGCCCTGTTCTACTGGACATACTTACCCCACTATGTAAGTTTTTATTGTTATTATTCAATTGTTTTAATTAAATCTTGACCCTTGGTGCGCTTTTGTGTTCCATTTTCTGCTGCTGCCCGGCGTTTGGAGTCATCCTGCGACGGGACCTGTGGAGGAGGGGTACCTTCACACCGCATCAGCTGCAAGAGGGAAGAGTTGATCTATCCCAAGATCCGGTTAGGAAGCAAGAGCGCGGTTTGACTTTACTACCCACTACAGTTTCGTTTAATTCTAATGAATTGACCTCTGGGAATATTAGTAATCCACAATTTTTTATGGTTACTATTTGCTATTAGCAAATTGTTGGCATCAATTTCTTTGAAGAACACCTTTGTGGATACATTCCCATTGTCTAATGCTGTCAGTTGCAGATCTAAAAAGTTAATACTGATAGAATCAGAAACATGTGTGAAAACCAAGTTTTTATCATTGGTATTCAGGTAGGTGAGAAAAGAGCAAATGGAGGAATCATCCCCCTCCCAGACACAGAGGATATCGTCGATATAGCGACGCCAGATGATGATATGTTGTCTGAAGGGGTTGTTATTCCAAATGCTCTGCATCTCCCACTGACCCATGTAATGGTTTGCGAAACTTGGAGCAAATCTTGTGCCCATGGCAGTTCCGCAAACCTGTAAGAAAAACTCTGCAAGGAACATGAAATAATTGTGGGTAAGTATGAAATCTATGGATTTCAAAATGAACTCGGTGTTAAAGTGATGTAGGGTCGTATCTGCCTCCAGGAAAAATGTAACTGCCTGGAGTCCCTTGTCATGCAGAATATTAGCACTGGTGGCTCTGAAGGAGGCTGCTATACCTGGTTGTGGGACTTATTTGCAGGACTCTACACTGTGTACTTACCATTCTAACACCCTGAGACGGAGTGAGTGCTATCTACAGACGCTAAGGACCTTCCTGTCCGCACAGATGACTGCTGGTCCCCTGATTCCTCCTCTACATCGGGTGAAGAGTGACGTGCCCAGCTGTCCCCCTGTGTGGTAACCCCACTGATCCATTGCTTGATTGTTTTTATTTTGATGTACGCAGAACTTATTATCCTTTAGTAAAATTCACTTTTATAACTGTTCTTCCCTATGTGCGTTGTGCGCCTTGTTCTCTTGTTTTTCCTCCAGTGTAGAGGGAGGCCTGCAGCTGGGGAGAGCCGGGGCCTGATGGCAACGAGAGGTCATCCCCAACTGCTTTGTCCAGCTGCCGGGCCCCCTGCAGCCACCTCCCACACAGTACTGTTTTGTTTGGTGAAAGAGATTGGTGATACTGAAGTTCTGTTATTACTCAACAGTGGCCTAGTAGCTGGCATGTTCTTGGCATTAACTTATTTTATCTTTAACTGTTCATTCAATGTCTTCATATTTAATGTATACCCCATTCACCCAATATAATCCAATGTCTTTATATATACTGTAATGTATAACCCTGCTCACTAAATGTAACCATGTATTTGTAAACATGTATCTGTCATCATAACTTTGTGCCCAGGACATACTTTCTGGTAAAACATTTGTAGAAATAAATAAAATAAATACATTACTTGAAAGTTGTCATGGTGGAAACTGGAGAATGAGGTGTGGGGATATCAGAAAAATGTTGAATCAGCTTATTTGAAAAAGTGAGTTTTTGAGCAACTTTAAAAGTTTGAAGAGTGGAAAAGAGTCTGATGTGGCAGTTGGGAAAAATCGTAGTGGCTCGAAATTATGTTAAAAGAGGAAAGGTGTAGGTCCTTGGTAGACCACTGAGCTCATGTGGTGGAGCAATGTGAAAAAAAAATCTGAAATGTATGGAGAAGCAATAGCACTGGTAGACAATCTTATCTCGGCGAGCATATTAATCAGCAAGAAAATGGCAAGGTTTTAGTTAGACGAAGAGGGGTAGGAAAGACTAACCCTTCCTCTACATAGAACATGAGTGAACTGTGAAATAAAAAATGAATATCGTTGTCATGCTCATGGTTGATCGGATTACCAGGTACAGTATCGTACAAGTACTACACAGAACGCGTGTTTAATAAACTAGAGTTTATGTGGTACAAGTAATACCTTACCACAACAGGGGTAGCTGGCTTGGTGGAGCGCACTGCGGATGCGAGCTTACCCCCGATGTGCTCCGGGATTCATACAGGAGAAGATAAAGTCCAGAACACGTTAGTCTCAATAACAAAGGCCAACTCACTGCTCAAGGTCTGGCCACTGACCACTGACCACTGCACTGACAGCAACACAGTCCCAAGAATAACTGCAGGCTCTGGACAGCGGCAGTGGATATATTGTACCGTTCCCACTCAAAGGGAGGTGCCGCGAAGTCTAGGGGAAGCAAAAGTTTTGCACATGGCCCAGGTACTTTAATGTCATTACCGGGGCGTCCTGGACTCGGAAACATTGGATGACATACACAAATATAGTCATGCCTATACCCAGTATAGGACACCGGATAAAGGTTAAGTCAGCATGGGGAAACGAAGGGCAAAACTGTACGAACTGCCGGTGTAATTAAACATATTACACTGACCGGAATACGCGGCCCGCCGAGCTCCCTCGCATTTCTGGAAGCCTGGTTGCCTATTTCATCACAAGAGTAAAGTAAGATGGTTTAAAAAAGGAGAAATAGCAAGGACTGAGTGCAAGTGGCAGTGATCTTAGTAACAGTAAGCAGCTTGTGTGACTTATAACCGGGCAGGTATTCGACCACCAGGTTAAGTACATACATTGGAATGGGGCGTAAGGTTTAGCAACAAACAGGTCTTACTGCCTTCTCATCTGCTGAATTTACAGTAATAGGGCTGACTGGATCATTCCAAAAATCCCATGGTGGAGAAGTTCTTTCTCTTTGGGTTTTGCTCTACTAATCAGTTTACAAAAGGCCAGAACCTTTGCATGCAGCAAGTCCTCTACACGTGTTTCAATCAGTGGTGCATTTTTGGGTACGTTTAACCTATACTCCAGATGAGTCACTGTCTAGCAGCGTCTCATAGTGTCCCGAAAGTTCATAAAACCTCTGATTGAAGCCAAAAGTAATCCTAAGAATGATCCACATATAGACACAGTATCCATTGACCTCACTAAGCAAATATGTATAATTGCAGAACTTTACATTCATGTGCAAATCATGAAATCCTAAATAATTTGGCCTTTCAGTAACTATTCCTGTAAACAATTCCATTGTCTCATTGCTCTGAGTAAAGCTATTTATTATTACCCTGATGAATACTTTCTTAATCAGTTTTGTATTTTGCCTGCAAATATAGGTATTATGTTTCATGTATTCCTCTATCTGTGCTATTTACATATTTATTCTCCATAACCCTTTCCCTTCTAAAACGCCCTTTTTTCCCCCAGCAAAAACAATTCTTGTTCCTTTAAATGCATCCCATCTCTCTTTTTTTAAATTAATTTCTGTGCAGGGCTCTGAATGGTTCAACACATGAAGAGTGGAAAGAAGTGTACTTGTTGCTGGTAAACATATTATTTTATTCCAATTGATTTCAAATAGTTTTTATATAATGCAATTGTTATTGCATTGTTACAATAAAGGCATTTCTTCTTTAACCCCTAAAGTGCGGAACTAAGAAAAGTTAAGCAAGTGTGGCATACAGCAGGGATGCCTAACTCCACTTCTCAAGCCCCCCTAACAGAGCAGGTTTTCAGGATATCCCTGCTTCAGCACAAGTGGCTTCAAAATGCATTAGTTACAAATAACAAAAATCCGTCACCAAACATAGTGGATATTTACTAAAAGAAAAGCCTCCACACATGAAGATAACTTGATAACACAGTAATATGCGACTCATTTTTGCCGTGTATTTAGACTCTGGCATGAAATTGATGCAGCTGGGGGAATGTTAATCACTGCATGAGATTGTAAAGCTTGGCATTTTTTTTGCAAATGTAGACACGTCCGTGAAATGTGCAAATGCCCAAAAATTTTCAGATGCACAAATGTTCTCCTCACTGATATCCAAGAAGAGCTACAGAGGTCTTTCTTGACTGTGAGCGTTTAAGATAAGAGAAAATAATTTAGTGCGTGCAAGCGTTACATGGGTGAGAATAGTATATATAGCTGTTGTGATAGACATTACCTTTTCAAAATTACAGTACATTGTACAGTATTTTATTGTTGTGGATACTAATTCACGAGCTTTAATATACATGGCAGCTATAGTTTACATGTATGTATATCTTTATTTATATAGCGCCATTAATGCATATTGCGCTTGCGTCACAGTAGTAATTCATGTGACAATCATATAAATAACAAATAATACAAATAACATATCATGGGAAGAAGCGCTTCAGACATAAAAGTGACATTTAGGAAAAAGATTCTCTGCCCCAAGAGCTTACAATCTATTGTAAGTAGGAAGAACGTACAGAGACTGTAGGAAGGTATCTGGTAAGTGCGTCTGCAAGGGGCCACGGTCGATGTATGAGGTATACAGTATCAGCCACGGAGCTACTCATATGCTTTGTTAAAGAGGTGTGTGTTTTAAGATGTATCTTAAAGCTGGACAGAGAGGGTGCTAGTCGGATATGGAGGGGAAGGGCATTGCAGAGGTGTGGGGCAGTCAGTGAGACAGGGCCCTTACTTTCAACATTCTCACACCTCTTTTCTGGATAATAATACATTATTCCAGGGGTTCTCAACTGCAGTCCTCAAGCCGAAGACTGAGCCACTGATTGAGACACCTGTGCTGAAGCAAGGATATCCTTACAACCTGACCATTTGGGTGGGTCTTAAGAACTGGAGTTGAGAACCCCTGCATTATTTCATGGCATCTTCAAAAGGATCCATCAGAAATGCTAAAAAATAATAAGACATTAACTTAATGAAAACAAGACTACAGTTGCAGAATAATATCAGCCTCAGATCTTGTAACATCAGGTCAGGAAACTGCACGACAAAATCTTGTCAGCCTTAGGATTTGTATTTATTCTGCAGGTGTGATTGACAACTGCAACCGTTTCTGTTGTCCCATAAATCATATCATTAATGCATAGCCCAGTGTGTCTTTTGTTTGAAAGAAATTGGCACTACTAGAATTTATTCTTCATCACTGTCACAAGCACAGTGATTAATAGCTCAGGGTGAAATGCAAAGTGTTTTTTCATACACAATTATAATAATTCAGTTTTGGATGGATCATATGTCAGTATCAAGATCATTTATTTCTCTTGCTTATTTACACATTTTCCTATTGTGTGACTTGCAATGCTTTCCTTAGCCTTTAACACGTATTGGTCTCCCTTCTTGGGCATATCTACAAGTCCCTTCCTGCATTTGCTTAATCCTAACGTGCAAAACGCGTTGGGAGCAACAATACCGCCATATTCTCTCCTAATTCCTACATTTGGTTCAAGCTGCAGCCAGTTTTTATTTTGTATATGAAGTCAGTGTTACACTTCTCTTCATACACCCCATTTGCACTCTTTTGTAGTCTATACCAGGGTGTGTGCAAACTGGGGGTGGGAGATTTTCTGGGGGTTTAGGGAGTGCAGTGCTTACAGGGGCCCCATACTCTTCACCAAAACATTTAAATGCGCACGCGAGATCTCTGTAAATTCCCTTACCTTGTCGCCAGCGGCTTCTGGCCAGGGTCACATGATGTCGCATTGCCATGGGTAAGGAGGGGGTGGGCGCAAGCAGAGGGGGAGAGCAGGCAGAGGGGCGCAGAGGAAAAAGTGTGTGCACCCCTGGTCTATACCATAAATATCAGTGTCAGATAAGACATACCGGGTCCCTCATCCAGTCTGGGAGTTACCGTAGTCATTTTCAGAGGCCCAGTTTCTCCTCTTCCTCACCGGTGACGATGAAACCCTGTATTGGTGTAACCTTAGCCAAAAGCAAATACAAGGTGTCCAGAAGAAGAGAAAAGTGAATTACTAGTTTTCTAGATACCTCTTATTAGTTATATTTTGTGCATCAAGGAAGAGACAACTTGAAATATATTAAATAATATTTATAGCTCAATCTTTTACTCCTGTATTTTATACCCACTGGAGACACAGAGAAGAATGTGTAATCACTGGAACATTTTGTAATAGACACATTTTAACAGGACTGAGATCATAATAACTGAGAATGCAAAATTCAGCCATGCTGCCAAACATAGAAGGCTTTAGAAAATACATATAGGTTCATTTTTGTTGCATCTAATTTGCTCCAACTATTAACACATCTGTTTTACTTTATAATATGCCCATATTAGAAAATACAAAGAAACATATCATTCAGGCAGGGGGCACTGTTGGCCTGTACACTGTATCGCATTAACCTTGTGTCAAACAAAATCAGTGTTATTCAGCTTCTCAACTGTTCCATGCAATAAAAAGGCATGTCAATATATAATTGCCCCACACACAGTACTGTATATATAATAAGGTTTCTTCATTTAACAGTTCACAGCAATTCCAAGGTTGAAGCAAAAACACTTACCTAATGCACATATGTAGTGTTTAGTCACCAGTCATATAATTTCTTTTTATACAGTATCCTTTTATTCTCAAATGATTAGGTAAGATTTCTGCAGCAATCACTTCATTCTGAATGCTCATTATACTGTAGATAATTCAGCCTGGAGAAACAAGTTCAATAGTGCTTATTTTTCTCCTGACGGGTCTTGAGATGAAGCTTGACTTCTAACAGAGATACAGTTCAGAGCCTTCACCTAGTCTAGCTTTTATTTAGTGCTGTGAAAGATTACACTTACTGCAGCAACTAAGTTGTGATCATTGCTTTGTGCACAATGAGGTGCAGTTATGTGATGTGTGCAAACCTGACCCATACCTTTATATTCTTTGTGTCACATGATGGAGCTTTACAAAAACCTGTTTTATTCCGAAGACTGAAACATTTTCAGGACAGTAAACTGTATAGAAATCTCACGTATACAGAAGTGATTGATTGTTTGCAAAAAGGACATATCCGGCCTGATGCAGTAAAGTCTGATAGAAAAAATCGCCACGATTTTTAAATCACCATTTTTGACAGCGTTGCTATCACAGTATGCAGAAAGGCCGGAATACCTGTGACAGCAACATTTGCGAGTAGCTGGCGACGAGATGATCGGCCCTCTGAAAAGGGCTCACCCGGCGAGTTGATTCTGCTGCAGAGAGAGAGAGCGCAAATCTGGGCCGAAATAAATTTTTTTAATTTAGATTTTATTACTAGTGTAGATGAGCAGGGGTCTCCAGAGCAGAACCGCGTTGCTTTCAGGTCTGGGGACCCCCTGCTTCCCGAGATACAGGCCCCGTCATGGGGTGTCGGTATCTCCTATGCATTTTATTCCCATGGTCACGTGACGCGGGGCATTTACATGCATAGGAGATACCGGCACCCCATAACGGGGCCTGTATCTGGGGAAGCAGGAACTTCCCCCTTCTTGATATCCAAAACGGGCATTACGCCACCTCCCCAAAACTCGCCTAGACATTAAAGCCCCATCTGCCACAGGCCCCAGTCTGGCATCCTCTAAAACTCCAAGGGAGACTATTTAAAAACTTAAATTAGTCCCACCGCCTGACTAACACCAACACAGCTTCCAGGCCACCCAGTATGCCAACAATAAAAATGCCCCGCCCAAGTCGCCCATCCTCCCTAAACAGCCCAATTTCTTGCTCCTCTTACTCTTTATGCGGGACAACAACCCCACATATCTGCTTAACAAACCTTGCCATCACCAGCGAGATCCTTAAATTCGTTACTGGGGATTCACTAAAAGGACATGCCCTCCTTCCCTAAGATAACTCCTTTTTCAATTTTTTTCCTAACTACATCCCTACACTGCTCTACACACTAAGTTCCGCCCCCAGTCCCCTCCCAGTTCTTGCACAAACGGTGCCCAAAAAAAACCCTTGAAAAGTCCTTTAAAAGCCACAGTCCCTCTTTCCTATTGAGATAATTCCCTCGCTACTCCATTGCATTGATCCTCACCGGTGCTATTGCCCCTTTCTCCCCTCTGCCCTTCTGCTTACGGAAGCACTTGCTAGATGCATGCAAACACCGAACTTTCCTCCCGCCGGCAGCCCAGAGTATTATATACTGTCGGCAGCTGACGCACAGGGAGTCGGCCTCTGTGGTGTCTTTATGGACAATTGCAAGGCAAATTATGGACAGCCACAGGTGCATATCTGTGTAATCTGATTTTGCCTTTTTATGCACAGACATGCGCTGCCAAAAAGCTTCATCAAAACGCAGCCACACTCCCCCCACCCATCCCCCCCCCCACACAAACAAGTTGTTGGTCTCCCTGATGGTATCCGAATAACAGAAAAGCCCTATCCACCTCTGAGGCTCGTTCTCCACAATTACAGTGGCCAAAATTGCATGCACCTCTAACCAATTACAAAACATCTTGGGATTGGGGTCCCTGTCAACATCCTTACCCTTGCTATCCACGTTTGCCTTCGCTTTCTTATAGCCTGGCAGAAAATATATCCTCACAATCGCCTTTTTTAATTTGTTGTTTAACTGCCGGGGCCAAATACAGCCCTGGCGGCCCTGCATGCACATACAAGCTTCCTTTAAGCTACTTTACTATTGTCTACCCCTTTTTCTTACACTTACCGCCAGAACCTATAAGGATCAATACGTCTGCAGCTGCTGACCTCAGGCACCGCACGGTTTCTTCCAGACACGGTACCACCGGTCTGTACTGTGGGGCAACCCTAAGCCCCCTCAGGCACTGCACGGGTACTCCCAGTCACGGTACCACTGGCCTGTACTATGGGGCAACCCTAAGCCTCGTCAGGCACCACACGAGTACTCCCAGACACGGTACCACCAGCCTGTACTATGGGGCAACCCTAAGCCTCGTCAGGCACTGCAGGGGTACTCCCAGACACAGTACCACCAGCGTGTACTATGGGGCAACCCTAAGCCCCCTCAGGCACCGCACGGGTACTCCCAGACACCGTACCACTGGCCTGTACTATGGGGCAACCCTAAGCCTCATCAGGCACCGCAGGGGTACTCCCAGACACAGTACCACCGGCCTGTACTATGGGGCAACCCTAAGCCTCGTCAGGCACCAATGCTTTCACTACAGAGCTATTCCCTGATACTCCACTACCCACTACCCCTAGCACCGATCCGGCTCCCCACAACAATTCTAAACTATTTCAGAACCGTTTAAGTGTAGCAATCATACCTGTAGCAGATGCTGGATTACCCTGTTCCTGCGATAGTGCTTGCATCACTGCTCATGGGGCCATCTACTGTCCCAGTGCTGGTGTATCCGAAGGACCAAGAACCAGGGCATGTCATATACTGGTCCTTCTCGAAGGTCCTAAATCCTGGGGGGACATATAAAAACAGGGGTGATATGTTATAGTTACATAGTTGATAAGGTTGAAAAAAGACATGCATCCATCAAGTTCAACCTATGCTAAATTTAGACGACAGATACATTATCCTATATTCTTACTTACAGTATATTGATCCAGAGGAAGGCAAACAAAAAAACCCCCAGAGTCATATCATCCAATGATATCTCATAAGGGGGAAAATAAATTCCTTCCTGACTCCAAGAATTGGTAATCAGATTACTCCCTGGATCAACATCCTTCCCATGTTTACTTATTTGGTATATCCCTGTATACCTTTCCTTTCTAAAAAAAGATGTCCAACCTTTTTTTTGAACATATCTATTGTATCTGCCAGCACAGTCTCCGTGGGTAATGAATTCCACATTTTAACTGAACTTACTGTAAATAACCCTTTTTTTTGTTGCAGGCCGGCCCTCTTATGGCTCATTAGAGAGGACAGACCCCCAAAATCAAGGGATCATACAATCTTAGCCCACTCCCTACAAATCTTTGATCAAATCTGCAAAAACAAAAAAAAGCAATATCTCATCAATCCCATCGCCTTTGTCTCTAGTCATGGACAACCCAATATTCGCACCAGCATCCCACCCTCAATCCTTCCCAAAGTGGAAGACCGTGGGCATTACTAAAATTAAAAACTACTGCAAGGCAATAGGCTAAAGTCTTTCCAGGAGATACAGTTAGAACACGAGATCCCTAACAAACATTTATTCCAATATTTACACGTGAGACACTTTCCCTATCTTTCATCTCTAACACTGCAGATATTTTTAGGCCACTGACGACCTTTGAGTACCTTTTTCAGAAACCGAATACCTCAAAGATACGAGAGCCCTGTTTTTACCAGGTGCAAATTGTAACAGTGGGAGTAAATATGGCTGCTGTTAATGAAGGTCAAGCCTGCCATTACCCCTACCTGTCAGTAATACACTGGTATTATGTTACATGTATGTATAATGTATTATGTCTTAACCTGGTTCCTGCACCTCAGGGACCAGGGGTTAATTTTGTTTGCTGTAAAAATGTTGTGACCTTTCCCTGTAGCATTTTGTATGTTACTCATTTTATCTTACATTTCTACCCACCAATCAGGGTCTGGGCATGTATACAGCACCTGTCCCTGAATGTTTCAATGTTGTGGGGTTACTGTACTAGATGGTGGTGAGGGAGACCCTAGCTAACCATGAGAGTTGCAGAAGTTGTTGCAGTAACAGAGAGAAGTTGCGATGTCCACTCCTGTGCTGGTGTCAGGCCTGGGGTCATGTTTTAGAGGGCACTGCAGGGGACATCTCTGCAAGGAGGTCCCTGCAACTAGATTGCCAGGGTAGCCCCAGTTTTCCCCAGTTGGGTATGTGTCGTCTGTTTTTTTGTATAGTTGTGGATAACTTTTTTCCAATAAATTAATTTGATAAATTCTTGTGTTTCTGTCTGGCGAGTTGATCCCTGTTATTAGTCTTGGTCTCCTGTGAGGCTTTTATCAAGTCCCAATAAGTCAACCAACCAAAATGTTATCAAGTGGGAACAAGCCATGGGTGCGTTTCTGGAGGAGGAGGAGTGGGAGGAGATATTTGAGAGGCTGATCCAGATGTTCATATATAAGAGAAACAAATATTAAGGTCCTCCACAGATGGTACAATACCCCAGCACGTCTCCACATTTTTTTTCACACTGGCGAAATTGTGGACATATTGGTACATTTAAAAATATCTGGTGGTCCTGCCCCAGAATGTCAACATACTGGAGGAAAATCAAGAGATTGATAACCCAGGTAACGGCATTGTCCCTCGCTGGGATATGGGTACTTTCCTGATTAACAAACCCATTGAGCAAATAGAAAAAAGGACTCACTGCTTTAACACAAGCTCTTGGCTGCCAAGACGCTGATAGCTAGCCACTGGCAACAAGAACAACCGCCAGAAATCAATATAGTAAAAAATAAAATGAATACCACAACAGTGGCATAGCTAGACATGCGCGGGCCCCTGGGAAAATTGTCAGGGCCCAATTAAGAGTGAGCATATTCCGTAGATTCAGGAGTTTCCATCGGCCCACCCCCCCCCCCAGTGTGTTGGCTGTCCTGTGAGCCCCCTTCCTTTTCTCTTCTATATTCACCCCTCTCTCCTCATGTATTTCTCTCCCTCATCCTACAACCCCTCCCTCACTACCCCTTTTTTCCTCTCACACTCTTCTCCCCCCCCCCATGGCTATCACTCAGTAGACTCCCCCCCCCTTCCATACTCTATCCAGCCCCCTCAATCTTCCCCTCCACCCACTGGCCACACAGATACAATTTCCCCACACACACATACAATTCCCCCTCTACAATACAGTACCCCCCGACCCAAACACAAATTAGAATAACCACCTACACACACTACAATATCCCCACCCCCACACACAAGTGGTTGAAAAACACTGGGGTACACATTACACTGCGCAGTAACTTCTTCTTTTAATACAGATAACTATAGACACCTGTGTAAAGAATGACAAACTATTTAAAAAATGCTCTAATAAAAAGATTGTCGCGTGTTACCTCAATTGCTTGCACTGAGGTACACACAGCACACTGAGACACTGAATCACCCACAGCACACTGACAGATGCTGAGGCACAAATAGCACACTGACAGAGCAAACTGTAACTGAAAAATGTACACACACACAGCATACTGATACACTAAAGCACACTGACAGACTGAAACACACACAGCAAACTGACACACAAATACACACAGCATACCTTCCCACAGCAGCACATAGTAACTCCTCCCCCAGATGTAATGGAGAGCAGGGGGGGGCAGTGCTCTGCAGGTCTCTGCCTCAGTTCCGCCCCCAGCCTCTGCTGTCTGCTCTCTGCAACCTCGCCACCAGCCTCTGCTGCCTGCTCTCTGCAACCTCGCCACCAGCCTCTGCTGCCTGCTCTCTGCAACCTTGCCCCCAACTCCCCTCCCCTCTCTCGCCGCTCCCGATCCAGCTGTTTAGGAACCCAGAGAAGGAAGGGGGACCTGACTTCTGTGGTCGTCGGCTCGACTGCTGGGCCAAATGTCTCGGCTCTCCCCCCTGTCGGTGACCCTGAGCGGGCCCCGCAAGAGCACAGGCCCCCGTGCTGACCGGGCTATAGCTATACCCCTATTCCATAACGCTCATTGAGAAACTCATGAGTCTGCTTGAGGACAACATAACAGCTTCCAAAATATATGGGAACCATGGAGACCATATGTGAGCTGACCTGGGCACCAGGAAGACCTCTCCTCCAAATGGACAATGTTGGGTAACATCCAATGGTTCTCTCGAGATTTCTCATTAAAAGTGTATTATCTTCTTTGAACGTATGTACGTATGTATATGCTACGTATTACCCTGGCAATAGAGCTTCCCCTCTCTCCACCACCCACCTCCTTATTTTCTACATCCCTGCCCCACCCACTATTTACAAAATCAATAAAATACAAGTTAACAAAAAGAATAGTCATGTCAGAAGAGAAAAAGGAAATACATATGGAAAGTACCCTGTATACAGAAAATCCTAACCATGCTGTGCATTATGAATTAAGATTTAGCAAGGGAAACTTGCAAACTAAATTGACCTCATTGGTTATTTCCTACTGCAGATGCAGCGGCCATTATTCAAACAAATCACGCATTATGTACATCGGAATACTGATGTCATGACACGGGATGTCTTCCAACCTTACCGCCTTAAGACGCGAGTGCGGCGAGTGCAGAAAATGGCATTTTAGAGTTCTGTTTTTTAAACACTTAAATTGACACAGTAGCACAGTAGCACAGTACTGTACACATTGCAATTCATTCATTTCATTGTACTTAAAGAAACAGAATCCATGAAATTCAAACAAAGCAATCGCGATAAGCGTGGTTGCCTGGGGCGATTGGCCGCGTTCATACTGCGCAGAGTACAGCAGAGCACACGCAATCGGCGCCGTGATGTTTGAATAACGGCCGCTGCTGCTGTATATGTTTTCTTTATGTGTCCATTTCTTAAATGATTGAAAGCAGAGAGCGTTTTTATGGATGTGAAACTCCCTGTATCTCTCTGCATTTAGCACAGGAATAGAAAGAGTATTACATGTCTGTTACCAAAATATAGCTACCCCTTTGGCATGAGGCAAATCTTGTCAATATGTTGACCTCATATAAATAAATGTTAATAATATTTCTATGGATTATCAATACACTATTCTTCCTTATCTTACTCCCCTTTTATTCCTCTGTTGTTATTTCGTATACAGTACGTTGGAAACCTTTTAGTAAACCAGATACAGAGGCTCACAGATATTGATCATAAATACTGTACATTTTTTTCTCTACTTAATATTGACTGCTTAAGTGCATTGCCGCCAGTAAGCCTATGCCATAACATCTTAGAAACTTTATCATTTTTAATTAGGTATTCAATGCAGTTGAGCATTCAAAAGTCGCCGGGTAGAGTATGTCTAATTCAAATCTGTTATATTTGAGGCAAGTAAAAACTATTACAACCCAATAAAATATTTATACTGCTAAAGTTCCATCTTGTACATCTTCAGATGATTTTTAGATTCACAAAGAAAGTTTGGCACAAAGTTACTAGCAACAACATAAGACCATAAAGTACGGTTATGGGAAAACTAGAAACACCGGGTCTAATAATATTAACCACAGTTAGGATAAATACTTTTGATATTTTCAGAGTAACCATCCCCAGCCACAAGTAACAAAAGACTACAATTTTTTGAGTTTTACATGGGGCGCCATTAGCCTATTTAACCTAACATTAACCTAAATTAGGTTAACCTAATGAATCTCAATCTCTCTCTCTCTCTCTCTCTCTCTCTCTCTCTCTCTCTCTCTCTCTCTCTCTCTCTCTCTCTCTCTCTCTCTCTCTCTCTCTCTCTCTCTCTCTCATATTTGCTGCTATCTCTGATATTACAGCTGCTCTGTTATTGGTGTTCTTTAAAATATTGAAGCATTTCTATCTTCACACATTACCTGCTCTCCCAGATCTACCTCCGCACAATCCCACTTACTGCTTCCCCAACGCCAACTCCCTCACACATTACCTGCTCTCACAGCTGTACCTCCGCACACTCCCACTTACTGCTTCCCCAACACCAACTCCCTCACACATTACCTGCTCTCACAGCTCAACCTCCGCACACTCCCACTTACTGCTTCCCCAACTCCCTCACACATTACCTGCTCTCACAGCTCTACCTCTTCACACTCCCACTTACTGCTTCCCCAACTCCCTCACACATTACCTGCTCTCACAGCTCTACCTCCGCACACTCCCACTTACTGCTTCCCCAACTCCCTCACACATTACCTGCTCTCACAGCTCTACCTCCGCACACTCCCACTTACTGCTTCCCCAACACCAACTCCCTCACACATTACCTGCTCTCACAGCTCTACCTCCGCACAATCCCACTTACTGCTTCCCCAACGCCAACTCCATCACACATTACCTGCTCTCACAGCTCTACCTCTGCACACTCCCACTTACTGCTTCCCCAACACCAACTCCCTCACACATTACCTGCTCTCACAGCTCTACCTCCGCACACTCCCACTTACTGCTTCCCCAACACCAACTCCCTCACACATTACCTGCTCTCACAGCTCTACTTCCGCTCACTCCCACTTACTGCTTCCCCAACACCAACTCCTTCACACATTACCTTTTCTCACAGCTCTACCTCCGCACACTCCCACTTACTGCTTCCCCAACTCCATCACACATTACCTGCTCTCACAGCTCTACCTCCGCACATAATCGCATTTACTGCTTCCCCAACACCAACTCCTTCAATTAACAAGCAGCTATCCGACACACACACACTTCCCATCCCCCAGTACCTTATGTAAACACTTACCCTTCCTTATAGATTGTAAGCCCATTGGGGCAGGGTCCTCCTTACCTACTGTAACAATGTTTTAATGTTTGTTATTTCATTGTTTTTGTCCTCCGACACTATTGTACTATGCTACGGAATATGTTGGTGCATTATAAATACATGCTAACAATAATATATCTATATATACTACACTGCTTTTTCCTATAACCTCTGGACTGCAGCGCGAGGGACAACAAAATATTACAGAGGTTTTTCATGGCCCCTGGAAGCAAAAGGGATTTTTATTTATCTTTTTTTCTTGCCCCATGCAAAACTTTTTCATTTTCAATATAATTGACATACTTTATGAAGAGACAAATGGTCTCAATTATATAGTATTGTGTTTGAAACAGTTTTGACATTTCACTTGTGCTGTCTTACAGAGATACAACAAAATACAGGCTTGTCATTTTCAAATACATTTCAATATCGGTCTTTTAGCTCGAATGTACTTATCTTAAAAAAATGAATATGCTATTTCCATCTGGTCTCCTTGGTGAATTATTCATGTACAACTCAAAGAAATTCTTGACATGCGCTGTGTTTTTCCATAGGTTTTCTGCAGTGGGATTTCTGCAGATGAACAAAATCTATAGATGTGTGAATAATTAAATAAAAATCCCAAAGATAAAGCTATTCACCATATTTTCATTTACATGTGCAGATATATGCACCAAGGGAACAATATAATGGCATTATTGAAATCCTCTAAAGACTCTTCATTGTTAATCAAATGAATTGAGTGTATGGATATCCAATGATACCCATACACCAATGCCTACAAAAAGATTGCTGATGTGGCTAAAATCTTTGGATATTTGTAACAAACTTCAAGAAAGCTTCTACTGCGGTTTTGTTTTATTTATATATATTTTTAGTACAAATAAAACAAAGGCTCTTATATTCATGAGAGTTTTTCTATGTCTGAATACGTTTGCCTATACTGTAAGAATCCATATACATGAGCAACTTTACAGTATTCCCAATGCACAGCCAACGTGACAGGTGCATGTCCTTGTTCCTCAGAAGAGAGACCTGCTTGTGAAAAGCTAAAACAATGTGAGGGGACTTTGTGTAGGTAATTCTATGAAGGAAGCGTTTCAGATATGCCATATGCCAAAGAGCTTTGATTAAAAATCCCTTTTAAGCAGTTAACATTTATTTACATATACTAATGAAATGACCATTGGTGGCCAACTCCAGTCCTCAAGGGCCACCAAACAGGCCAGGTATTAGGGATATCCCTGCTTCAGCTCAGATGGCTCAATCAGTGGCTCAGTCTTCAACACTTCTTTCAAAGATCCTCTACCTCTTTAGAGCACTCCCAATTGAGGTCAAGTTCCAAGATATGAAGGACCTAAAAAATATACAATGAAATTCATGTGGGGCTTCCTGAAAGCAAGGACAATAATAGGTGTTCTCCTTCAGGCTAAAGTCATGGGTGGGCTGGCAGTGCCCGGTTATTGGGAATACATAGGGTGGGGCACACATTACCCAATAGGGTTCGATGGGTGGACATTGAGAATCACTACAGTTCACCAACATCACTGGGGTATATACTGTGGATACCTGGGAACCATACAGTTTATGGGAGGAAGAATGTTCCCCACTACACACATGTCCCTTAGAATATGGGATACCACAGCGGTAAAGGAAGGGTTAGTACAACTGTCATGGAACAAGATTTCATATTTCTCTGTCTCCCTTTGCAGCTTATGGGATTCATTTCTCCCTAGTTTAGCTGCCTGTTATTTACCCTGTCCCAGCAGCTTGCTGCATGTGAAAAGGCAACAGTTTTGATACACATGTTGTTTACACAGTCATAGCCAGTGAGTTGCTATAGCAACCTCAGCCTTTCTCTCAGAATGGGCTAGTCTGCCCTCCCCCTCTGCCTTGCTGACAGATAGTCTGTCCCCAGACTATTCCTGCTACCCAGGTTCCCTCACACTTCCTTTTACTTCCTACATTGGCTGAGTTAGTACGTTTCTGTTACCCCTCTTCTGGCATGGCCTCATCCTTTTCACCTTTCCCTACTATCAAGCACATTCACTATAGAGACATTCTCTCACAACACCATCATCCACAAGTGCCTTTGTGTATCTATGCTTTCCCAATAAAGTGAAGAAAAGACAAAGAACTTGTTGTGCTTGTAACAGGAATGAGTTGAGCTATCGGGGACTATTCATACCACACATGACTCTGGCCTCAGAATAACAGCCAAATAACACTATGATCCAATGTTTGGTAATCCAATGTTTCTTCCATGGCAGAGGAGGGACAGTTTTAAATGGTGGATGGACAATAGAATCACTAGGATTGGGATATGATAGAAGAAGGAGGGGTTAAAACATTTGACTTCCTAATAGAGACACAAAAAGTACCAAATGCAGCATGTTACCTGTACATGCAAATCAGGCATTTCACCCAAAGCACAATCCATGGGGTTATACCAGACACTTGCACATATATGTAAATGGTACGTAGATGTGATCCACAAGTTAAAAGTCTGTGATCCAGTATATACCAGGAGCTTATCCCAGAGGGAAAGGGTTTGGAAGAATTACATATACAACAATGGGAGGCAGACCTAGGGAAACAATGGGACCCGACATATGGGAAGTCACAGCGTTTGTCTCCATGAGCACTGTGATTAAGGAATATAGCTCCAAGTTACTGTATATGTGTTTTTATACCCCGTCTAAATTTGCATAAAATATATACGCATGTGTCAGCCGTATGCTTTACAGGGTGCGGTCAGGAAAGTACATTCATACATACCTGGTGGACATGTTCACAGGTGAAGAGGCTCTGAACGCAGGTATTTCACCTACTGAATAAAGTCCTGGGCACACTGTCAACACCGGATCCCTGGTGGCCCTATTGAATTATCCAATTCAGGGCATACCTAATGGAGAGCGTAAACTCCCTCTCCATATCCTGTTGGCGACGAAATGTAGCATAGCGGCCACATTGAAGAAACCAGCCCCAGCCCCAGGCCTCCAAGCAGTGATAGAGTATCGCAGACCTTATGCTATGAAAAAATTACAGCGTTCCCTAATGACTTCATGGAGAGGTTCATGGCAGTCTGGGAACCTTGTTGTATGGGATGAGAGCAGCATGGACAGATACCAGACTCTGTACTATATAGTGACTATGTTTATAAGAAAAAAAAGTGTGCAACAGAAATGTTAGTGTCATAACGTGTTACTGCACTTGTGTTGTAAGTACAGCTACGTGTGCATCCCCCCATACCCCATTTATTATTTCTGTACCCATCTAATTCCCCATCCCAACCTCCTCTTATTTTTCGTAGCCCAAAACTGTGAAAATGAAAATGAATGTTTAAAAAAAATAAAAGAAATTAACAGCACCAGATTTATCCAAGATTTCTTTTTTTTTTTTAAATGACCCACCACAACATTTACACTGTGATTACCGTAATTGGGCAAGGTCAGAGCACGGGGGCCTCTGTAAATGCCGGCTTCCGCTCCTGCTACCACGCATCGCCTTGACGACGTGATGTGATGCGAGGGCCTGTAGCATCAAGGCGACACGTCGTCCGCGTGGTAGCAGGAGGAGATGCCGGCTCCGGAGGTGGTAAGAGGCCGCGCACGCACACACCGTGCACTGGACCCTACCATACTGCCAGCCGGTCCTGCATTTATTGTACGTTACTATTTAATAGATGTATATGTGGTCAACACGTCTGTATTATTATGCCAACAAAGATGAACATTTCTTATTTGTATGGATTACTTTACTTTAATTGTATGGCATATATTTTTTGTATTTCCCATGCTCCAGGTTAATCCATCACTCTTTTCAATAGCATTTTTCCTGAATAACCTGAATAACGTGTGCGAGGCAGCAACAAAAAGATCTAGGAAATAGCCTTCTTGAGAACAGATAGGAAGCCAAGAGTGACACACTCAAGAGGCATATTCATTAAAGCACGAGCAGAGCATTTCAGTGTGAAAGTGAGGCCGAGAATGAGAAAATCCAATAAGCTCCCTCTCTCTTTATATAACATGAAAATACTTAACCTATTCAACTTGTGGTGAGATGTTTTCAAAGAACAATTACACATGTAAAAATATGCATTATATATGCCGCTATTTAAACTGCTTGATTGTCACCACAAGTTAAATAGGTGACGTAGTTCTGTGGTATATCACCCCCCTTCTTATCACAGTCTCCACTTTCCAGTCCGTTGGTGAGGGGAAAGACTAATTGTGTCAAATAGAACAAATGTAATGCAGGAAATATATTTAAATTAGGTCTTGCAGTGATGTTTCTGCATAGACAATCCTTAATTGATACAGTGACATTTATTGCATCAAATTGAATTCTCTTTTTGAGGGAATTGCAAAATACGCAGTTTAGTCAATAGGTCTCTTAGCAGGGACAGGCTCGGGCGCGTCCCCAGCTGCTGCCCCAAGGAAAGACCTATTTGCCACTTTTTTTTTAAGGGTTATAGGATTGAAGCAGTGGGTTCCCTGTATCTCCCTGCTTAGCTCTTACAGGCGACCTCCCCGCACACAGAGAAGCTGCATCTCCCTGCATATCTCCTACAGGTAGTCTCCCTGCTCAGAGAGAAGCTGCATCTCCCTGCACATCTCCTACAGGCGGTCTCCCTGCTCAGAGAGAAGCTGCATCTCCCTGCACATCTCCTACAGGCAGTCTCCTTGCTCAGAGAGAAGCTGCATCTCCCTGCTTAGCTCTTACAGGCGACCTCCCTGCACACAGAGGAGCTGCATCTCCCTGCACATCTCCTACAGGCAGTCTCCCTGCTCAGAGAGAAGCTGCATCTCCCTGCACATCTCCTACAGGCGACCTCCCTGCACACAGAGAAGCTGCATCTCCCTGCACAGCTCTTACAGGCGATCTCCCTGCTCAGAGAGAAGCTGCATCTCCCTGCACAGCTCTTGCAGGCGATCTCCCTGCACACAGAGAAGCTTCATCTCCCTGCACAGCTCTTACAGGCGATCACGCAGTTTGCATTTTAATAACATAGGACTGAAGCAGGGGGTCTCTGGAGCTGAACTGCATTAATTTCAGGTCCGGGGACCCCCAGATTCCTGAGTTACAGGCCCCCGTAGGGGGTGCCTGTATTTCCGGCAAGTTTAAATGTCGTGGTCATGTGACGCGGGAGATGTACACTTGCAGGAAATACCGGCACCCACTACGGTGGCATGTACCTCGGGAATCTGCGGGTCCCCGGACCACCAACAAACCGGGTAAAGCTATTTAACCCCTTCGTTACCTTAGCTGTTAACCACTAAGGTAATGAAGGTGTATTTTAATTTTAATAACATAGGATTGATTACGGGGGTCTCCAAAGCTGAAATGAATGCGGGTAAGCACCGGGGACCCTCAGATTCAATCCTATTTAGTAAAAATAAAATAAACTCTGTCATTTGCAACTCGTGATTCCGATCTCACCACACTTTGGGTGATGATAAAAAAATGTGAGTGTTTAACCTGAGATTTGAATCTAGGAGCTTTGTGAATAGCAGTTACTGGCAAAAAAAATGGGAGTTTGGGCATTTTTTCAGCTACCGCACGGCTGTTAATAGCAAGAGTGATAACGCTTTGTTATAAAGTAGTTTTACAGCTATATTGCCATGTTATTGAAAATTTGTGACCAGCTACACAGGCAATATCACTGGAAAAGTGCACTTAACAAGCGTTAAGTCACTTGGCCCCTTAGAGTAGATATCTTTATATATTTTCTTTCTTTTCTTTATCTGTTGTATTCGCTTCACGTAATCGTGTAGAGGTGGGGTCTTGTGGTGATGAGATATTTGTGTTATAAAAACATCAAAACTTCCATAGTATAACACCTTTTACTTAAAAAAATAGAAAATAAGGATTATCCCAATGAGAGATGCCTCTGTTGGTTTTCATGCATGGTAAGTATATGGATGTCTGGTATCCCATTGTGACTTCTCCATGCGCCCCTCCGCCACTGCTGTTGATTCCAGGGAACTGCCTTTCTTTCACCTGGATCCATGTGCCATAGGACATCTCTCTTCACACCACTGTCTATACAATATATACTGTTCATACAGTATGTGTGGAAGCCAGTTTCTGCCTGGTTTTTGGGCCAGTAGGGTACATTTGCACCCCAGTTAAAAATCTGCCAGCCAGCCCCATCACAAATGAATCCCTGTATGACGTTACCATGGCTTGAAGGAGGCTTTGAAGATATGTAAATGCACGCAGTAATTCCTTTAACTTTGCTATTGTGTTATAACACATTCTAGATGCGAGTATGTCTTGATTACATGAATTAAACCATTTATTTCCTGGTAATTTTTAAATCGTACATCTTCTACATGATCAGCCAACATATTTTTGCTACCTGAACCAATTTGAATAAATTGCAAGAAGACTAACGTTAATTGCAAGCCTAATTTATATCTGTGTACTGATTTTTGGGGAGATTTGATTCTACTTGTGCTAATTTAAAAGCAAATAGAGAGCTTAGGTCAATCAGTTTTGACATGGTGATGTCTAGAAGTATTGAGGGAGCAATCCTTGATGGGTTTTGGGTCCAATTGATCTTGACTGTAGAACATAAAGACCTTGAAATGCAGTGACGTGATGGAAATATTTGCTACGGAGCAGAAATGTTCTTACGATAGCCTCCTGTGTTTCTGATGGCTCCTTAATTGGAAAGAAACTTGGATGACTTGCTTTTTCAAAACTTAATTTAATGGGGACATATTCATAAATACTGATTATACATTTGGAATGGATATGAATCCTCTTCTCTACAAACAGTGCACAACAGTAAAATGGTTAATTAAATGCAAAGGTATATTCCCCAAGAATGGTTTAATTCTTTGCACGTGGTTTCAAGGAGCTACGTTTGGTGGAATAGCTCGTGCGTCTGCTGCCAGGAGAGGGAGGACGTTCCCTGAGCCACACACAGCATCTAAGGCTAAGGCCCCGCTCCCAGAGTCAGCGCACCTGCGCTGCTGACAGGCGGTGCGCTGAGATACACAGACCGCGATCTGCGGTCTGTAGGGAGCGGGAGCCGGAGCGGGAGGTGGGCGGGAGGTGGGAGGTTTGATCGGGAGGTGGGCGGGAGGTGGGAGGTTTGATCGGGAGGTGGGCGGGAGGTGGGAGGTTTGACAGGGAGGGGGGGCGTGGCTTGAGCGGAGGGACCCGCTACTCTCCCCCCCCCCCTCCCTCCACGGACTCGGGCTGGAGCTGGAAGGTAAGTTTAAACACACACACGCAGGCACTCATTCATACACGCGCACACACACACACAGGCAGGCACTCACACACTCATACACACACACACACACAGACAGAGGCAGGCACTCGGGCACACACACACACAGACAGGCACTCACGCACTCAGACACATACACACACAGACAGGCACGCACTCAGACACACACACAGAGAAAGGCACTCACCTGCTTTCACTCCACACTCCTCCCCGCTCCCCGAAGCCTCTCCTCCTCCCGAAGCCTCCCCTCCCCATTGGCTCACAGCCACACACGTCACGCGTCAAAGCTAGGAAACACCATTCTGTGGTGTCTCCAGCGGCTGACGCGCTACAGCGTGTAGTGCTCTGTGCAGCCAGTGGGGACCGGGACCGGCTCGCGAGGATTCCCCTGCTGGTGGGGAACTCGCGACCCGCCGCCCGCGCCAACGAGCGCAGCGGGACCGAGGCCTAATGCTGGAACAACAGACTGTATACCTGAATTTCCGGAGGGATATCTGACTGTGATGCACCAGTAGCAGTGAGGTCTGATGTACTGAAGTAAACATTCGGCGAGCAGCTACTTGTTGGCGCATGGGTCTACCCATACAATGCTTATTTTGCATTGACAAATTGTGAGTGTGCATTGGTCTTGTGATTTTTTATTAAAATTTTGTTACCAGATTTTACACATGGATCGGGCGCTTTTTCTCTTGTTTCTCCAATATATGTATGTATATATATATATATATATATAATGGAAATATTACTGTGTGCTCATTTGCATGTCTTAGACAGGTCTGCAACCCTGCCTTTCACCATTATCACCAGGCATACAGTGCTTCCATTGCAGCAAGGGATTCTGGGAAATGACATGCAAATTAGCACACAGTGCCACCTTTTGCTTCAAAACCATATAACATGGTACCCTTATGCTTGCTGCATTGCACAGCTTTTGAGCACAGCCTGGGTTAAGATGCATAGCCAGTAAACCTACCCACAGACAGCTGTTTCGACCTTAATGGGTCTCATCAGTGTGAGGCTGGTTATACTGGCTTTGCAAAATTAAGCTAGGGATAGGGCTATGGGCACATACACACACACACACACACACACACACACACACACACACACACACACACACACACACACACACACACACACACACACACACACACACACACACACACACACACACACACACACACACACACACACACACACACACACACACACACACACACACATATATTGCCAATTCCTGTTCATTTTACAATTACCTATGTGAAAACAATGGTCTTTCTGTTATCAGCGCAAGATGTGACCATACAAACTTCATATATTCTACTTTATTTACACTGACTAGATTTGAAGCCAAATAAAGGACATGCAAATACAGTAGAGGCAACTCTTATTCTAACAAAAACCAGTGGCAATTCCCCAAACAACCCAGGAAACACCCAGGTACATTCTGAATACATGCCTTAAACTTTCCTTAAACTAGCCCCAGCATTTCTGCATTGATTAATGGCCTCTCAGATTAACAGCGGGGGTCCCTGGCAGTCCCATTGAAACTGAATTGGAATGCCAGGGATCCCTGCTGTGTTAATCCTATGGGTCGTTAGTCAATGCAGAAATGCCTTAAACGTGCCTCAAACTAGCCCAGAACATACCCAGCACATACCCAGCACACACCCAGCACACACCCAGCACATACCCAGCACATACCCAGCACATACCCAGCACATACCCAGCACATACCCAGCACATACCCAGCACATACCCAGCACACACCCAGCACATACCCAGAATGTAACCCGGCTAGTTTACGGCAAATGTTAGAATAAACGTTGCCTCTACTGTAACAGTAATTTAAAAAAAGAAATTTGTATGCCTAAACACAAGATAAAAATTTGTGCAACATAGTTAATTTTTATTTCTAATGATATTTGTAATAATCTAGGAATTTTACAGAATGAGTCATTACCAACATTTACTCTACATTTGGAATATAAGTTGACCAACATTTGGCAACAATTAATATTTTCTATCCATGAAGAAGGCTGTCTTCACATTTAGGGTGAGCACTCGTGTTATTGCAGGTACACAAGGGACTGGAAGTGCTGGAGAGAATCACTTTATTCACACATAGCTCATGAATGATACAAACAACTGCAATTTGAGCTCCAACTTCTTGCCCCGGCAGTAACCTATGTCACGTCTCGGAGGGGTATATGTACACCATCAATCATGATTTGAAACATGGCCTTCTGAAGAGTTGTAAATAGTGTGCTATATGTTGTGTTTATGTATTTAGTGTAATGCCTGTTGGGAAAGATGCTATGAGTACCAAACAGATTTGAAACTTGACATCTAGAATAATCTTTATGGTAATGGGAGTTTGCTTATATGGCTGTGTTGTCCAACATGCTTTGTGTATTTCAATAAACATAACACAATCATAAGTAAACTGTTTTGAGGCATGTAAAGTATAGGAAAACAGACTGTTATTTTATTTTATTTTTTTAAGATATTATAGAATTTTTTGCAGTGTGGGTCTCTTTTGTGAATGGCTTAAAAGCCTATAAATAATTAGGTAAAATATAGATTGCTTGATGCATTTTGTACACAGTTGTTTGTTTGGCTTTTAAGAGCAAATTCAACACTTTAAAGTCCCTTAAGTGATAATGTAGGCAAAGTGTCTCTGTCATTGTGATTGCCAGCTATTTCTTAAGCAGCTTGGTGGTAAGCCAATTTCTCATTGTACATGCTAGGCAAAGCAGTAGCATGATATAGAAATCAAGCCAATAAATCCATATTTGTCATTCTTTACTGAACTGATCGGTTTCCTAAGGCATTTAAAGTCAAACATCCATATGTTTCCTCTCATATTCTGTTAAGCTGTCGTTCTTGCTGTCTGGGTGAGTGAATAGCCTTAGCTCCAGTTCACCTTGAACAGCTTTGCACACAGATAAAATATGACATTTAAATATAACGCAATAAAGTAAATACCACCTTACCCTGCAATTGTTCTAAGCACAGCGAAATAGCAAACAATCCTTTTTGGCAAGCAGGGAGAAGACAAAAAGACAGGTCAAAATGGTCTGTTGAAAGTTTGCTTTCAGCAGAGGTCAGCACTGTTAGGCCTTTTTCTTTGATGACCCAGCAGCTCTTGTAGATATGAAGCTAAAACAATCAATGGTTTCATTCAGATAGATGGTCTGTGTGCCATAGAACGCACCAGCCTGCAGAAAGAGATAATTTTGTCACCATTCTTCTAAAAAGATTGGTGTATCAGATCTGTTTGCTCTTAGTGATCCAAGCACATAATAAATATCCCCATTTCCCTGAGAAACACACACATTTTTATTCTGTGCTATAGTTGAATAGGACCAGATATTTTAATATATTTTGTTTCTTATATGACCTTGAATCGCGTTGCTGTATAGTGCTCACTGTTTTTCTGTGTAATACAATTGGTTTACACTTTTCCTATCACTAATAGCTTTTCTCGAATTCCTGTAACCACTTCACTGCCGGATGTATCTTTTACACACTGCTTCACAATGTCCAACAGGATTCTAAGGAAACACCAAATTAGGAAATGTTCAATCATAAAAATACTCAATTTTCTTCATCGGATCCTCAAAACTATTATTTATTTTTTAATAGTTTTTGACACAGGCAGGGATGTAACCAAGAGACGTGCCCAGCGGTTGGACACATAGTGAAGACATTAGTCCAGATGGGTGAATCCGCCCGATTCTGTTTCCTGGACTTTCTCAAATTTTCCCCACAAAATCCATTTTGTGGTGTAAAATCCGCCAACAGATCATCAAAACCCGCCATTGGACATTTTTGTAGGATCCAATCCACGGATTCAGCAATCCGTTGGTGATTTCTTAAGAATCTGCCAATGGATTGCAGAATCCACGGGTTGGATTCTACAGATGGAGGATATTGGTAATAATAATAATAATAATAATAATAATAATAATAATAATAATAAAATATCAGCAAAAGGCGAATCGCCCTTTTGGAGATTGATCTGCTGAGATCCGTGGACCAAAAGAACCGGTCGATCCGCTGCGGATCCAAATTCACCCATCTCTAACCATTAGAGCCAGCTAAGAGCCCAATCACTCTGCAAGTCTCTCTCTCCCCCCAAGAGCACTTACTGAGGTTAGGAGGCTCTTTATGAACCATATAATAAGAAATCTGGTAAAAAATATTTTTTCTTCTAAATATTGTGGGATACAGTAGGACTCAACACATTCGGCGGGTTCGGTTCCAGGCACCCGCCGAAAAGTGGAAATCGGCAAAAAGTGGAACCTAGCATGTGTGCGCTCTGCACAAAAAAAGCTATGTCCAACGGCGATTTCCCGTGTCTCCCCCCTTCTGTGCCATCCCACAATGCAGCATTCTGCACATGCGCGGACTCGGCGGTCCTTTCTGCGCATGCCCGGACTCGGCGATCCCTTCTGCGCATGCACGAAAAAAAGGACTGCAGTCAGGAAACAGTACCACCGTATTGGTGGATCGACGAGAAGCAGGGCCCTACTGTATATTATTTATATGTTACAGAGAAAATGGAAAAAACATAGGTGCAGAATTGTATACCTCCCACTGTTATATGCGTATTGCATAATTCCTCCCTTATCTTTTAATTTACTCCATTTACAAAATGAGGATGTCTGGACTCACCATGTAGATTATGAGCCTGTGACATGTAGGTTAGGTTACCAATGGTGTTAAGTCTTATGGTACCTTTAGGCTATTCCGGGGCAGTCCATTGGTCAAATAGTGGAACATCATGTACGTGACATAACCTTCTGGGTATTTTCCCCATTACATATAAGTACTTTGATAATGTAAGTTTCATACAGATCCTATTTGACAGCACAAGTACCACTGGTAACCATGATTCAACAAAGTGATAACCACACTCCTGTGGCTCCTGAGAAAAGAAGCGGGCAGCAAAAGGAAAACAAGCACACTATTCACCCTAAATGTATTTTGTTAGTTAAATTGCAATAATTAACTGTCTAGCAGTTATTTAGTAGGATCCACGTTATGGATTTTTCCCCAATACTAAATGCAGTGTCTTACCAAGAGTTCTCCCTCATTTTTCATGTGACCTTGTATAGAATTTTCCTACGTGTAAGGGTTGCTGAGAAGTATTGAATAGGGACCTCTTGATTTTAACAACATGTGAGTAATAAACAAGTATCTATCATGGAATGTCAATTTTGATTAGCAAGACATCAGTCAAAGGTCATCAGCCTTAGGGCCTTATTCTCTATCTGCCAAAGCGACCGTTCAAAAATCCCTATAAGCTGGGGATTTTCTATCAAAAACGGCTGCTTGGCAAATATAGAACAAGGTCTTTAGTGTGAATACGTAGAAGTGAAGTGACTCACATTGGTACGTTTTCTATCTTGTTCTATATGTAATATGTAATGTAATATCTCACTTCAGCTATCGCTTTAATTAAGTCAATGCATACTTGCTAACCCAGGCAATGTAACAATTCTTTTGATAGAACATTAAATTAACATTATCTAAAATGCAACACTAGTATTTTAGTCCTGAAAAATGTTTGAAATACAAACATATTACTGCAGCTAATTATTACCACACTATAACAATTAGATCCCAGATTTAATTCTATAATAATTTAAAAAAAAAAAACCTTGGGTAAAGGTTACAGAGAGGTCAACAAAGATTCGCTACAGAGATAGATCCCACAATGTTTCTCCCGTCGATAAATTGTGCGTCAAACTAAGGAGAGCATTTAATATAATCATAAAACTCATTAAAAGGACGTGTCAAGTACATGAGCAAGACATACAGGTTAGTGATAGATTTGAGCTGGAAGAATAGAAGGACAATGTTGGCAGGGCAGCAGTCGGTAGGTGGCAGTGTCACACAATACAAAGTCCACGGCATGGAGATTTTACTGTTGATTCATATCTGGTATAAGCTGCACTGCAGGAGAAAAGAAACACACGGGCAAACCAAGCATTTTAATAATGACATGGGACCAAGTACTTTGGTTATTCTAGTGTTTTTCCAGCACCATTCTTCACAATATTAAACCCACCGTGGAGGTGTTATGATGATGGAGATACATATTAAAAAAAAAAAAAAGAAGCTGAACTGGATATGCCTCTAATGTGAATGTGATCACACTTTGTGACGTGGAGCTATCCCGGAAGGTGAGGCCACCTCCTCAACCCCCCAGGAATGCCAGTTCCAGAAGAGAACGCTGAAGCAGTATATACTGTGTGTCCAATTACACTGATTAAATGGATCGGTGCTGTCTGGGTTTGGTGAGAGCGATTCATGTGTGGGTTATCTACAGCAGGGGGAGCCCAACTCCAGTACGCAAGCACCCCAACAGGTCAGGTTTTAAGGATATCCCAGCTTCAGCACAGGTGGCACAATCTGTGGCACAATCAAAGACTGAGCCACCAATGCTGAAGCAGCTACCTGCGCTGAAGCAGGGATATCCTTAAAACCTGACTTGTTGGGGGGGCTTGAGGACTAGAGTTTGGCACCCCTGCTCTACAGTACAGTTCACTAAATGATTGTTCATCTTCTCCATCTCTACTATCAGGAAGGAGTCCATGCAATGACATTAGGGGTTTGTATGGGGACCCCTCTCATTCCTCTTTATTAAATTACTGTTCATTCTGGAAAGGAAACCCTATGTCTTGCAGTGTCTTTAAAAAGTAACCAACAATTCATTTTGGCAATCAAATGATCACAATAAAAGTAGGGGGTTGGCTATCTTTTCTTGTGTTTTCTTACAAGTGTTTGGAATTAAAAACACTTGTAACCATCAAGCTAAACGTTCACGTGTAGGCATAAAAATGAATATCATTTAAGCATCTAATACAGAATCCTTACCTTAATTCTCTCTATCACTAATTGTATTGCTGTCTTAAACACTCAACAGGTAGAGGAAATGTCAATTGCTATGCATGACAGTTCTAATACCATACCTCTTAATCTGGCATTCTATGTATTTGGTTATAGTACAGTAGTTACAGAAACAGCATTGATTTACAGGCCAGCCTGACCATGTATACTGATGTTATAGCAAAACGGTTGATAGCTATTATTCCTTGTGCTTTCTGCTTATTTACAATACATTTAATAATAGGTGTTCGATAATATGCATTGCATGATCAAGAAAAACATTTTTTCTACTGGGAACCGTATCAGATGGGCTCAGTTAATTTTAATCATTGAACAGAAAGCTTACATTTGATTATAATTGGGAGCTTTGAAGTACTAGATTATGTAGGTAAATGTTTATAATAGAAATGTTGTACTTATTCTTTTCTAAAATCCTCAGAGCCATTAGATACTTGCTCACATGGCATTCTAGATGCAATATGTATGTATTTATACATGTTGACAGAGTCTATGCCTCAAGCTGAAGAAGATTAGAATGGAGGCAAATTAACATGGTTTAGAAAGACTTTGTGACATTCCCCTCTCCAAAAAATTATTGCTTGGCCACATATTGACCTTGAAGTTTTCATACTGGAAGGAGTTATGTCAAATAAAATAGAATAACAGAGTCTGAGCTGGTTTCTGGCGTCTCTTAGATTTTGACAGATCTACAATATCAGAGATATTTGGACTTAGGTTTAACTTTGCAAGTTTCATTATCTAATGTAGACATATTTTACTCGTTACTATAGACGGGGTAAAAAATCTGTGTGAGTTATGATAAGGATATTGAAATCTGTGCACGAAGATAAAAAAATGTCGGTTATCCCCAACCAATATCTTTTCATTTGGGTAGAACATATTGTAGAATAAACTGTACTTTTGACATAATTACGTGAATTGCTTTTTTTTTAATTTTAGCATCTGTTTCTGCCCCATAACAATTGTACAAAGAAGATGAAGGTTATAGAAGTAAGTGGTTATAGAGTAAAACTAGCAGCAATCTGCACCCTAAGGAGCTCAGTCTAGGAGGCATTAATGGGAGTGTTACAGATGCTGCTTCTCCTTTGTTTCACCTGCTTCAGGAGATCAGCTTTCTCTCTTTGTCAAACTCCTGTGTCCTGACATATTTAGCTCCTAAAATTAATTAGGATTAAATGACTGTTGCAGCAATGAGAGAAAGGTGATGATACTGAAAGAGTTACATTGTACAGAGGAATAATGGGAATACTTGGCCCCTTGCAGACACACTTACCTGAACACCCTCCCTCGTCTCTAAGTTCTCCAAACTTAACACTTAGATTGTAAGCTCTTTGGGGGAGTCCTTATACCCATTATATGTTATATTATTATGACGTGTATTACTGTTGTAAAGCACTATGTATATGGATGGCGCCATATAAATAAAGGTATACATACATAAATACATGCTGTACATAGATACATAGCCAGTAAACTGAGTGCCTTGGATTTGTGGTGGCGCCATTTTTGGCAAAAACGTGCAGGCGGTGCTGACTAAGCCACAAGACACCTTATGGTGCCCTGCCATAATATCACCATATAATAAAACCACAATTTGTAATCAGTACAACTCACTGAACTCAAAACATAAAGATATTGTTGGTGACAATGTAAACATCATGATATGTGCATCTCACTAAAGGTACCGTTGGCTTAACTTGTATCTCCATAAAGACAAAAGTAGTCCAGTACACCAAATAATTAACACATACAATTCCCTTGCCACAAAGTGCCAGATTGTCAATGTTTTAGTCCAAATATAGATCTTCCGCAGGGCTTGATTGGCATCACGGTGCCCAGAAACATGTATACACTGAGACAGACCCAGAAGTGCGTCAGAACCAGAACAGGCTTCCTGGAGTGGTCACGATGAAGCCGTAACATAAACACCATAAACCAAAATACTGGACGATTGTCGCTACAGTATGCTACAATAAAACAACGCTTTTTAATTTCCAATGTACTTTTGACTTTATGGATCCATGTTTGTGTACAGTCCACAGCTGCCCACACAAGCGCCGCTCCTGTAGTATTACCTGCATGATCCTATGGTTTTTGTTGGATATTCCGGGTATGCAACGATTTATTTTGTCCTCCCTCAGCAAACTACATTTAGGTCATGGTATATATACTTCCTAAGTAGCAAGAAACATGTATGGCTGCGTGAATAATTAATTTATAGCATGCACATTATACTAAAATTATATGACATTTTGCACTGGAGAACCAATGAACATATGGACAAGATTGTAAAGCTAAAGTGGTTAAAATGCATACAATCATTGTGAGTAATAGTATGCACATGAGCACACTAAGTTTAGCTCACCCCCCATCTAAGTCATAGGTGTTTCCCTAGAGGTACTGTATGCTTGCCTCATTACACAACTTATACTGCCTTTGCAATCTAAACGGCAGCTGTTGGATTCTGTTGGACCTGTCAGTTAGAGCCTGACTACTGATTATGCATTCATTTGTGAAGTTAATAGAAGTTACAAAATAGACAATGAAATTGTGGAGTGTAAGAGCAGAAACATTATACCATGCAAGGAAAAGAGAAGAAACCAAAGAGTTTATTTGGATATTTTCCACATTCCCAAACAGCTGCTGTACCCCATTATCCAGTGGGTGAGATATGATAGCACTAGGAGGTACTACAACCTTTTATTATCTTTACACAAAGAGTACCACTACATGGTATATACAAACTTTCAATAACACGTTAAAAAATATATTATTATTTTTTGATAGCCCCTTTCTATTTGTACAGCATAAATCTTTCACAATTCCAAAAGTCTAAGGAGCTTTTCCCCGAAGTTGAAGAAATAACGATCTTTTTTTTAAATCAGACATAATACTACAAGTTTAAGACACTTCTAATATTGCCATTCACATACACCATTTAGAAACAAAATAGCAGACAGGAACAGTGGCTAATGACTTAAAAAGAAGCATTCACAGAATATCACTTTACAGGTCAAAAAATAAGAATATTTATTTGCCAGCATTACATAAAATGTATGACAAGCTCAGTATAGATTCAACAATGAGAAGCTGGTAGTGATTGCAAACCAGGTACATTACGGTTATGGTGAGTTAAAAACAAACACTAGATGTGCTTGGATAGTACGTGGCGAAAAAATAGTGCAATAATACAGTTATAGTGTGTAAAAAAGTATCAAAAGTCCTGTACAATGTACAAGATACAGTAAAGATGTTACCTGCGATGAAGCAGGTTCGTTGGAACTGTGGAAGAAAAACAAAATCACTTATGTTATTTTGTATCTCTATTGTATTTTGAAAGTTTGTCACTTCTTATCCACTATAACCCAATTACTGTATGTTTGTTTTGAAATCACTACAGTCTTCATAATGCAGTAGATGCTTTGTAATACTTTAGGCAAAAGCCCTAGGGAATAATGCATGTGAAATGCATTTCTTATTTTCAGCTTATGTTATTTTCAAGTAGAGATGTGCAAACTTTTTAGTTCACCTTTACATTGCAAATATGGGGATAATGAACCCTCTACAGTATGTTAAGTTCGAACACCAGAGTATTTCTGCATTGAAGCAGGAAGTGTGTTTCATCTTCTACCTCTCCTAGCTCACATCCCAGGTACAGACTCATCTCCCAGGGATTCCAGTTATGTCTGTGTCTGCCTGTGTCTCTCACACACCTCTCCTAGCTCACATAGCAGGTATAGTCTCATCTCCCGTGGCTTCAAGTTCTGTCTGTGTCTGCCTGTGTCTCTCACACACCTCTCCTAGCTCACATCGCAGGTACAGTCTCATCTCCCGTGGCTTCAAGTTCTGTCTGTGTCTGCCTGTGTCTCTCACACACCTCTCCTAGCTCACATCGCGGGTACAGTCTCATCTCCCGGGCTTCCAGTTCTGTCTGTGTCTGTTGGTTTGTATTTCCAGGCTGTGGGCTCTCATTCTGTACTGGCACAAGGTCTGTCTCTGCTTTGGGTCATTTACCTTCAGTAGGTAGGGTATATTCTCTCTGTAGGTTGTGGTAGGTCTCCAGCGTATTTGAGCGCTGCATATCATTTTTTTATTTCGTCACATACTGCTCCTTCATTTCGCTGGTGATTGAGTTGATTTGTTTTATCGGCATGCTGTTGATCTGCATGGGGATTTTTTCTTGGAGTGAGTGGACGTTGTTTGATGGCACAGGGTTTAGTGAGGGGCTTTTGGCTTCTCATTGCTCTGTAGCAGTAAGACTGTGGATGGCTGTTGTTTAGGTGACCCAGAATGTCAGTGCTCTCTTCTATACAGCAGGAGATAAAGACAACACAAAACAATTCTAAGTGCAGATGATAGTGCTATAAGTGATGTAGCAATTTACAGTTGTGTGAAAAAGAAAGTACACCCTCTTTGAATTCTATGGTTTTAATTATCAGGACATAATAATAATCATCTGTTCCTTAGCAGGTCTTAAAATGAGGTAAATACAACCTCAGATGAACAACAACACATGACATATTACACCGTGTCATCATTTATTTAACAAAAATAAAGCCAACATGGAGAAGCCACGTGTGAAAAACTAAGTATACCTTATGATTCAATAGCTTGTAGAACCACCTTTAGCAGCAATAGCTTGAAGTTATCGTTTTCTGTATGACTTTATCAGTCTCTCACATCGTTGTGGAGGAATTTTGGCCCACTCTTCTTTACAACAATGCTTCAGTTCATTGTGGTTTGCGGGCATTTGTTTATGCTGCATTTATGCTGCGACCATGGTTATCGTGACAACGAGCGCAACTGCACTTGCAGCGTGAACAAAATAATATGCCTCTATGAGGCTGTCAGGAGAGTGTGACTACGCGCGTGATCAGAAGTTCCGGCGCTTGCGATGCGCGAGGAAACTAATACATTTGTTTCCTCGTGTGACGGCTGTATCAAGCGAATAGTTCGCCCAATGAGGGCGAACCAGCTCCCTTGACATCACGGCCGCATCCACGACATGCCCCTTTGTCAGGACCAATTAGAGGGAACAAATCGCTCCAGCTAAAGGCAAGCGTTAATCCACTTACACAGACGCGCGCGCGTGTGCACACACCCACCATGGACACGGCCTTAATCTCCATGCCAGCTCTTAAGGTCCACCCACAGCATTTCAATCGGGTTAAGGTCTGGACTTTGACTGGGCCATTGCAACACCTTGATTATTTTCTTTTTCAGCCATTCTATTGTAGATTTGCTGGTGTGCTTAGGATCATTGTCCTGTTGTATGACCCAATTTCGGCCAAGCTTTAGCTGTCGGACAGATGGCCTCACATTTGACTCTAGAATACTTTGGTATACAGAGGAGTTCATGGTCGATTCAATGACTGCAAGGTTCCCAGGTCCTATGGCTGCAAAACAAGCCCAAATCATTACCCCTCCACCACCTTGCTTGACAGTTGGTATGAGGTGTTTGTGCTGATATGCTGTGTTTGGTTTTCGCCAAACGTGGCGCTGTGCATTATGGCCAAACATCTCCACTTTGGTCTCGTCTGTCCAAAGGACATTGTTCCAGAAGTCTTGTGGTTTGTTCATGCAACTTTGCAAACCTAAGCCGTGCTGCCATGCTCCTTTTAGAGAGAAAAGGCTTTCTCCTGGCAACCCTTCCAAACAAACCATACTTGTTCAGTCTTTTTCTAATTGTACTGTCATGAATTTTAACATTTTACATGCTAACTGAGGCCTGTAGATTCTGAGATGTAACTCTTGTTTTTTTGCAATTTCTCTAAGCATTGCACGGTCTGACCTTGGGGTGAATTTGCTGAGACGTCCACTCCTAGGAAGATTGGCAACTGTCTTGAATGTTTTCCACTTTTGAATAATCTTTCTCAATGTAGAATGATGGACTTTAAATTTTTTGGAAATGGTCTTATAACCCTTCCCAGATTGATGGGCAGCAACAATTGCTTCTCTAAGATCATTGCTGATGACTTTCCTCCTTGGCGTTGTGTTAACACACACCTGAATGCTCCAGACCAACAAACTGCTAAAACTTCGGCTTTTATAGAGGTGGTCACAATTGCTGATGATCAATTATTCAAAGGCATTTGATTAGCAGCACCAGTCTGCTACTTAGCATCTTAATTCATATGGAATCAGTAAGGGTGTACTTAGTTTTTCACACATAGCTTCGCCCTTTTGGCTTTATTTTTGTTAAATAAATCATGACACGGTGTAATATGTCATGTGTTGTTGTTCATCTGAAGTTGTATTTACCTCATTTTAAGACCTGCTAAGGAACAGATGATTATTATGTCCTGATATGTAAACCCATTGAATTCAAAGAGGGTGTACTTTCTTTTTCACACAACTGTAGGTCTTGGCTCTATTGTGCAGCCTACTCACAAGATGTCAGTGGTAATAAAGCGTTTCCCAAAAACTGTGGCAATAATGTGTCTTTGTATCGGGTGTGCATCACATGAAATTATCCCAAGGTAGGAACATCAGGAAAGGTGAACCTCAGCAGTATAAGGGAGAAAATATAGCCATAGCACAGATCAATACAATAAAACATGTTTATGTATAAAGGATAGAAATGTGCACTTACAAAAATGCAAAATGAAAAAGGCAAGTAACACTGTCGTGTGTGGCATACACCGCTGATCACTGCCGCTCACCATACCAGCCTCCATTCCAACACCCCGTCATTCACAGGAACCCCTCACGCTCCGAGCTTCCCCACTGATCGTGCTTGCGGTCTCAGCTCCGTCACGTCCCCGAGGGTGTGCGTCACTTCCGGAATCCTCTCGGTTAGCTGGCAGTCTGCGCGTGTACCCGGTGCTCTGTATTAGGCTGAGTACTCCACTCTACGCGTTTCGCCAAAACCGACGGTCATGGCTTCGTCAGGAGTATACCGCCTACATGATAATGCTAGCTATATATACCCTGCGTAATTAAACTAATAAAAAAACAACTGTTGATCGGCACTCATTATATTCAGAGCTGGAACAAATAACTATAGTTTACCATTGGGAACATGACAGAATCTCTCCCTAAGGAGTTACAAAGAGAGCAAAGAAGCAACTTACTCTGTATTAGCAAAATTTACAAAGCACATATAAGTCATAATTCTATTGCCTCCAATAAGTATCACGATATACTCATCATTGTGAAAAATACAATGTATAGTTAACACTTTATCTACCGTATGTTAAGTCATACAATGAAATGCATATATGGTAGATAAAGTGTTAACTATATATTATCATGTAGGCGGTACACTCCTGACGAAGCCATTACCCTCGTTTTTGGCAAAACACGTAGTGTGGAGTATTCAGCCTAACACAGAGCATCGGGTACACGCGCTGACTGCCAGCTAACCAACGAGAGGATTTCAGAAGTGACACACACCCACTGGGACGCGATGGAGCTGAGACCGCAAGCTCAATCAGTGGGGAAGCTTTGGAGCATGAGGGGTTCCTGTGAGTGACGGGGCGTTGGAACTGAGGCTGGTGTGGTGAGCAGCAGTGATCAGCGGCGTATGCCAAACACATGACAGTGTTACGTGCCTTTTTAATTTTGCATTTTTGTAAGTGCACATTTCTATCCTTTTATACATAAACATTTTTTATTGTATTGATTTGTGCTGTGGCTATATTTTCCCCCTTATACTGCTGAGGTTCACCTTTCCTCATTGCCA
The DNA here is from genome assembly GCF_040206685.1 of Ascaphus truei. Classification (NCBI taxonomy): domain Eukaryota; kingdom Metazoa; phylum Chordata; class Amphibia; order Anura; family Ascaphidae; genus Ascaphus; species Ascaphus truei. Next base: position 8,536,255 of record NC_134492.1, on the reverse strand, counting down.
CAGTTTTTGGGAAATGCTTTGTTACCACTGACATCTTGTGAGTAGGCTGCACATAAGAGCCAAGTCCTAAATTGCTACACCACTTATTGCACTATCATCTGCACTTAGAATTGTTTTGTGTTGTCTTTATCTCCTACATGCTCCCCCTGGAACTGTGCAAAAACTGTTCTACGTCTGGGACCAGAGAAGACGAGCCCCACCAGAGGGTGTTTGAGCAGGGAGTGACAACTTTATCACATCTATTTTTATTCACAAAATTATTTCCACAAAATTGCCCATTTTATGCCCACTTTACTGTCACTTTAAAAAAAGTGTGCACTTTCTGTGTATAAGCGCCTTGGAGATCACTTTCACACATTTACTTTTCTGTACCGTGAGCAGTAGAGGAGAGCGTCCCAGCTCAGCCCGGCATGCATTGTTTGATGTCCTCCTGTGTACTTGGAGAAGGTGTTTGCAGAATTCTAGATGCAGTATTTCGAGTGGGGATGGTATCCAATTTTGTAAAGTCTGGGTATGTTACAGGACCCCACACCTCACTGCCATAGAGAATCATGGGCATGATGATGCTGTTGAAGATTTTCCTCCAAACACTTATTGGTGGTTTGAGGTGGTACAGCTGTTTCTTTATTGTGCAGAATGCTATGTGGGCTTCTCGTTTAGTGTATTTATGAGCAGGTAGAATCCCCCTGATGAGCTGATTGTTAGACCGAGGTATATGTACTTAGCTCGCTGTCTGTTCCAGTGTATTGTCATTCAGTGTGAATTGTGATTTGGTTGGATGCTTTTTAGATTTTTTCTGGAATACCATTATTATTTGAGACCCTGCCCTGTTGGAGGCCTTGTTCTGTTGCTGACAGCAGGAGCAGACTGTCTCCATAGAGTAGAGATTTATGCTGCGACCATGGTTATCGTGACAACGAGCGCAACTGCACTTGCAGCGTGAACAAAATAATATGCCTCTATGAGGCTGTCAGGAGAGTGTGACTACGCGCGTGAAGTTCCGGCGCTTGCGATGCGCGAGGAAACTAATACATTTGTTTCCTCGTGTGACGGCCGTATCAAGCGAATAGTTCGCCCAATGAGGGCGAACCAGCTCCCTTGACATCACGGCCGCATCCACGACATGCCCCTTTGTCAGGACCAATTAGAGGGAACAAATCGCTCCAGCTAAAGGCAAGCGTTAATCCACTTACACAGACGCGCGCGCGTGTGCACACACCCACCATGGACACGGCCTTAATCTCCATGCCAGCCAAGGGGAGCCCAGATTCTGAGGTGGATTCCAGGGCTGCTGCCGGCTCATTAATGTATATGTTAAAGTGTGGGACTCAGGCTGCTGCCCTGTCTAACTCCACGGCTTTGATGGAAGAAGTCTGTCCTTTTGTTATTTTCTTTCACTTAGCATTTGTTTTTGGAGTAGATACTTTTGATGGCATCGTATGTTCTCCCCCCTATTCTGCTCTCTAGTATTTCGGGCAATAGACCTGGATGCCTGAAGGAGTCAAAGGCCTTTTTAAAGTCCACAAAACAAACAAATATTTTGCTCTTGTTGGTGTTCTGGACATGCTAATTAATCAGGCTGTGTAGGGTGTAGATGGGATCCATCGTGCGAGGCTTTGGCAGGAAGTCGGTCAGGTTCTAACTCGGAACACGCTGCTCGCTCTCAATCCAAATAAATTAGTGTACTTTTAGCCTTGAAAACTTCATCAAAACATTTTTATTTCTCTTCAAGTTTGTGAATTTCGACAAAACTTTTAAGGTTAAATGTTTGGATTGAACATTTTCAAATTTTCATAATTTTTCAAAACATTACAGAGAACTTTGCATATCTCTGCTGTCAGGGACCAGCCAGTGCATGTTGTGTGAGCGACTAGAACAAAAGGTATGTCTGAACAGGGGAATCCTGGATTGCAGTGTGACAACAGAGAAGCACGGACCCTCCCAACCCTGCTGGAAGCGTTTCTAGCCTTCAGAGAGGTAAGTTACAGCTGAGCTGGAAGCCAACTGTTGTAGTGGAATAAGCACAGAGCCTGAGATGCAACACTGGGACAGGACAGGAGAAAGTGCAATCCTGGATCAGGACCAAAGTAAGTGCTAGACCGAAACAGGACAGGAGCAAGTCCAATAAAGAGGCAGAACTGGAATAGGTGCTGAACTGGAAGAGGATAGGAGCAGCTCCAAAACCAATGCAGGACATGAATTGGAACAGGACAGGAGAAGGTACAACACCAATGCAGGACATGAATTGGAACAGGACAGGAGAAGGTACAACACCAATGCAGGACATGAATTGGAACAGGACAGGAGCAGGTACAACACCAATGCAGGACATGAACTGGTACAGGACAGGAGCAGGTACAACACCAATGCAGGACATGAACTGGTACAGGACAGGAGCAGGTACAATACCAATGCAGGACATGAATTGGAATAGGACAGGAGCAGGTACAATACAATGCAGGAAATGAACTGGAACAGGACAGGAGCAGGAACAATACAATGCAGGACCTGAATAGGTGCTGGATCAGAACAGGACAAGAGTAGGTATAATACTGGATCAGGATAACACACAATACTAACACTGCAGTGAGAAGCAACACAAGTACTCTTGTGTGGAAAAGACATAAGACTTTCCTAAATACAAAAGAAAGCCAAGGATTAAGTAAGGTCTAAGGATTGAAAATAATCAGATTATGTATCTGCCATCAAATTCTATGGCCCTTATTCTGTATGCTCCGATATGCCCTATACCGGGGTGTCACACAGAAAGACCCTAATGTTGTTAGAATAGCATTGTTTCAACACTATGAGCAACTCTGTGAATGCATCCAGTAACACAAGTTACAGTACCTGGAACTGCACGGGTTAAATATCAGTATACGTGCCTGTTCTATTACTAGACACCCGTGTTAGGAAAGAATGATCTTCAGACAATCTTGAACAGCAGTAAAACAATAAATTTTGAGTTAAAGGTCACCCAAATAATAATTTACCTTTTTAAAAAAGGCTGTCTGGACATCTCAGTGGGTACTCTGTTCAGAAAATAATGGATCACTGGTGCCACATCATTCTGTTTTGTGCCTGGAAATGGAAGTTAAATTATATGTTGCAAGTATAGACACACATTCCCCAAACTGTCATAGTCGCACTACTGCCAAATCACACTTATTGTCCTGAAGGAGTTGCGATTAATTTCACTTTGTCAGACACATTATTGCTACATCCATTTACTATTGAAACAACATGTGACTTGACAATTGACACATTTTAAAGCAATCCCCTGATCAGCGTTAAATAAGTAAAAATATGTACTATACAAAAATTAAATGTATACAGGAAAAATGTAACTGGTATATGCTCAGAATAGCATTGTATACAGTAGGTATGTAACCTTTCCTCTAGCTTATTTCCTTTTATATATGAATAACTGAACACTGCTTTTAGTTACCTTTATGAGATAATTTTACTAATATAGGAATGATAAATCTCTTAGCTCAAATTTGAAATGTTTGCCTACATTGTATTTCATTTAAGAAGCCAATGCAATTAGCTATGATTTCAGCTATTCATAAAATGTTCAAATAATATTGAGAAAAATCAGCATTTTCTTATTGTCAGATTACACGTTTCCAACCATTTGAAATAATAAACTCAGTATTAAAAGCTCAAGTGTCCTTAAGTATTACATGGCAGTAACCGCAAAACCTATACATTATATATGTAACACCATCTATACCAGGGGTGTGCAAAGTTTTTAACTTGCGTCCCCTCCTGCCTCCTTACCTCCTGCTTCGTGCCCCCTCTCCTCCGGCATCAAATGACGTCACGGGGTCATGTGACGTCACGTGACCCCCGCAGCATCATTTGCCGCCGGTTACCATGGCGACACATCGTCAAAGATAAGGTAGGAGTAGCTGCAGAGGCTTCGGCGGTCCCTCCCCCGGCACTTAATTTAAGTGCCTTGGGGGAGAGTGCGGGACCTCTGCAGTCACTGCGCCCCCCCCCTGGAAAATCTCCCGCACCGCTGATCTATACCATGGGTGGCCAACTGCAATCTTCAAGGGCCATCAACAGGTCAGGTTTTCAGGATATCCTTGCTTCAGCACAGATGGCTTAGTCGAAGACTGAGCAACTGATTGAGCCACCTATGCTGAAGCAGGGATATCTTGAAAACCTGACCGGTTGGTGGCTCCTGAGGACTGGAGTTGGCCGCCCCTGATCAATAGTATTGCTGCACACACTCCATAACTTAAAATATAGTGTTTAAAATATATTTATATTTAATCATTATAGGTACAACACATATACAGTGCAATCATTACTTTGAATTCAATTAAAATAAACAAATGCAGTAAAATAATAATAATGCACAGCCCATAATAAATGGGGTACGCTTTTGGAGCTGAATGCAGTAATATGTGGCCAATACCTCATCTTCAACCTTCAGGGTAATATTAAAAGCACCTTTAAATTAATCCGGGGGAAGCAACAATCTTTCTTCAGTTAGTAATTGGTTCCAGTACAATGGAGATAAAAATCTAAATGTCTGGACCCCTGAATGAACACAAGGCTTTGCTCCAGCTATAATTCTTATTTGATATCTTGATCTTAGTCAACAACTAGGAAAATAAAGCTTTTACAGCAATGTTCACAGGTTTGAGCATGGGGGTACACACCTTTAAGAAAAAAGGATAATTTGTTAAACTAACTAATGTACGTCCCTAAAGTACAGTAACATCAAGGAGCACATGTCTGCAAAATAAAGCAAGGGTCATATTGTCATAACAGCAACACAATGAAGATTTTCCAACTCTGCAAATAATATCAAGATTAAAGGGGCAAGAAGATTGTTAAAAACAAAAGTTAACTTGTTAGACAAACTAGCTACAAGGATGATTACCGTACGGAAATATTTATACGGTTTTTGCACTTGATGAATAGAGAAAAGTATCAAACTCATTAGTAGATTGTATCATTTGTTTTGAAAAACAATACATAGATAAGTACAGTAGCATCATCAAATGATAAAAATAGACATATATCCTTATTTATAAGATGAAATATGTAAGATTTCAGAAATACATCCTAATTTCTCGCTATGCACCATCCCGATTCTTGCATTCTGCTCAAGTATGTCTTCTCTCTACCCCCTTTGTATCTAAAGCCCTCTCCCGCTTTAAACCTTTTTCACTGACTGCCCGTACCTCTGGAATGCCCTTCCCCTCAGTACCCGACTAGCACCCTCTCTATCCACCTTTAAGACCCACCTTAAGACACACTTGCTTAAAGAAGCATATGAGTAGCACCGTAGATATTACTAGACATATGATACATAAAGCTTGCCCCCCTGCAGAAGCACTTACCAAAATGCCCTCCTACTGTTTCTGTATGTTCCTCCTACATACCATTGTCTGAAGCACTTATTCCCATGACCTGCTTTTTATATTATATTATTTGTTATTTATATGATTACCACATGTATTACTACTGTGAAGCGCTATGTACATTAATGGCGCTATATAAATAAAGACATACAATACATCAAGCTAATTAAAAAAAACTGAAACAAAATCTCAGCTAGAATATAAAATGTACGAAGTTCACAATCAATTACTTTTTTTTAATGCGAAGCAAAGGCATTTGCCCGTAAATGCTGTTATCATATCACTTTCCTTAGTTACAGTTTACATTAAATAAACAGGGTTACTCAGCTCCGGCTTCAAGAGGTTCTCTTTCATATTTCCAGTGCGAATATTCAGAAATTAAGTGGATGTTGAATAAGATCCCTGAGGAAATGCATATACTGTATATAGTAGAGGGAATTGAAACTGTGACAGTATTTTAAATAAATTAATATACAGTAGGTTCAACCATTTTATGTTTAGAATTCTTTGGGATATTTTTGCTCTGCATTTTAAGTTGACATAAGTTGTCTTTCTTTGAAGTATTACAATAGCTTTTCAGTTCCAAACACTTATCTATAAAAAAATTAGGGATCACGTTAAAGTTTGCACAAAACTCAAATTATTCTGAATTTGAGCCACCATAAATAGAAATGGGAGAATCAGTCAAAATTCTATCTGTGCATTTTCCACACTGGTTTTAACCAAAATCTGAACCGTACACGTAAATCCTAAAGCTGATTGGGCACAAAAAAAATCAGATTTTGTCTCTGGAATCTTATAGATCTGGTTTTCCCGAAATATGGCTTTTGGTAGAGGAGGAGAGAGAGATGACAAGTCAGAGACACCTTGTGAGGAATGAGGTACTGGTGTCAGGCCCAACAAGATTAGAACCCACAACTGTTGCTAATCTTGGCTGCAGCTCTAGCAGTGTGAGCGAACCATGTGATGGGTCCTACTTTTGAGCTCTACTGCTCACACCTGTATCTATTCAGCTAATAGCATATCTCACAGGTATCTCAGGAGGGCTCTTTTGGAAATCCTTTCGGAAGTGTGAGGTGTGAATCATTGAAAGATACTTTGCATATTCCATTAGCATCTCTTCCTCTCTCTCCCTTAGTGAGACTGATTTGTTGAAATCCAGGGCTGATAGGAATTTGCCAAACCACTTTGGATTTTGGTGAAAGCGTATGATCTAATTTTTTCAAAATGTTAAATGATGTGCTTTTTGGAGTTGAATGATATGCTTTTATACAATGTAATTTTGGAGAAATTAGAAATGATGTAAACATTAAGAGAATGTTAGTGTCTTGATTCATAGTACTGTAAACCTAGAGTGACTATTATTGTTCGTGCCATTGAATAATGTTAAATATAATACTGAATAATGTTGAATACTTGTGTCATCTATTTTGCCTAGTTGCAAACATTATAACTCGCAAAGAAGATTTCACTATGCCTTGGATGAAGTGAATGCTATGGGAGTGATCATGCATAGGGTAAAGAAGTCCCACTGAAAGATAAACAAAAAGGTGACAGAACTCACTAAACATGCACTAAACACATGGGAGTCGTGAATGTTCTGAGGTAGCAGATCATGACATTCCGATGCTGCTAGAAAAAGTGTAATTGGAACATTTCACTTTGCATTTATTGTGACAGGGCCAGATATAACCTTTCCTGGCCCTCTTCCCCTTGGAATTTTACTAGCTAGAATTACTGCTAACCGTTATACAATAGATACAATCTCCCAAACGCATGCACGTTTGCAAACCTGTAATGCTTTGTGAGATACATTATGTTCATAACAAGTTGGAAGTATTATTAATATAGGTGTATACATCATGCAGGACATTCACGTCAGCCTTCCTCTTTCTTTTTTGAGCTGTGAAGATGCAGCAAGATCTGCCGCTGGACCATCATAAGGCAGAATATTTGTTACAAGTAATGAGACGGAATTGAACCCATGGAGTAAGGAAGACAGGGTAAAATTCCTCAGTTTGTAAAGCTGATATGTACAAATGCAGAAGAAAATATATATGATCAGAACAACGTTATAAGACTCTCAAAATTACAGTTATGATTAGTGCAATAGTAACGTCTCAATTTCAAAGTATTGATGCTTGTAAAGCTGGATAAATCAAAATAAAATAAACTTATTCACTTAAAATGGCAACTTTTTAAAGAGACATGAAAATATTTATGTATAACGTAATCTTTTCACATACTATCATGTTTTGATATCATTATTTTATCATCCAGGTTTGGAAATCTGTGCAGGAAACCATCACTTCTTTGTCCTTTTCGTAAACAGCTCCTGTCAATGCAATTTTAATTTGTAGTACAGAAAACTGGGTTATTGGTGTTATTCACAAGGGATTGGAATAGCAGATGTGTCTCAGAATTCTCAAATGTTCAAACTGTTTTCAGCTATGCCAGATGTTAGAAAATGATACAGTAAAGTTCCGGATTTATTCTAAAACAAAAAATGTTAAATCCCTCGACATATCAGTTTAATACATAAAGCTAGTTGTCATATAGCTGCAGTATAGTTGTACATACTCTACTATAATTGTTCATGTATGTGTGTGTAGAGGTATCTGTACCGTGTTAGTCGAGCTTAATAATTACCATGTTTCAGTAATGCCTATGATATACTGCTCCCTTGCAGCTATTAATTCAAGCTCCCCTATTTTATCTGTCAGGCTTCTTGCATTAGCAAGCATGCATTTGTTTTTTTCAGCCTGTACTATTATCTTATCTGCTCCTTCCTTTCTGCTCCCGCTTGGTTTAGTCTTTAGAAGTTTTCTTGTATTATCTGTATTTACTATGAGTGTCTCGCTGCTTGTCACACTCGCACTTGTCCCCATTCTACCTCCATAACCCCTTGTTTCCTCATCTGTGCAGTGGAGCAGCATAACTTGTACATCATGAGCTGTTATCCTTCTGTTATATTGTGACAAGTTGTGAGTTCTTGAATTGGCTAAATGGGTCACTGGTTAAATGGTGCTCTGCTACAGTCTGGTTCTGTTGCTTTAAGTTTGTATTCCCTTAATTGAAAAACGTACCATATTTAGGATTAAAATACAAAGTTGGCATGTTTAGACAATTCAAAGGGTCGAAGCTTGTGTCAGTGTGCTCCATAACAGCAGCGATGGCCGGACCATGCTGGGTTTTTGAGCTGGCTATGGGGGGAGGGGGCAGGCTGAGGGAGACTATCCCCACGTGTCTACAATCCCCAGGGGCAAGAGGGAGGGATTAGGAGGGGGGTAAAGCAGCAGTCCAAGCTGCTGTTTAAAAAACAAAACAAAAAAGAAGCCGTTCTCCTGTGATTGATCGGTGAAGATTCAACTCGGGGGTTCACTAAATGGCTGTCAGTAAAGCAGAAGAGAACCAAATATGCAAAGTTCTGTGGGGAAGATCATGTGACCAGGCAGTCACTAGATACAATTGGTGCACTGTTAGAGAGAAAAGGGGTGTGCCAGAGCCTGTTTCAGAAGAGGAACTATGTAAATAGTTGCTATAAAAGGAAAAAATGCTTGTTACATTATAATACATTGTTGTTTTTAAAATAAATGCTACAGGTATTTTCTCATAGTCCCAGAACTGATTTATAAGATAAAGCACACACGTGGGATATTGCTTGGTCTGCAGCTTTAATAAGGGAGCCGCAGGACTAGGGGGGTGGAACGTTTAAATGCTGTAGTGAAATCTGCTAAGAATTGACTGTACTAAATTGAAAGTAAAGTGACAGTACAAGGAAAGCTGAAAAGTACAATTAAACATGATGAATTAATCAGTACAACAAGTGAAAACTGTACCGTCATCAAGGAAAAGCAAGCAAACACGTATGCTGTAATTCTCATAACTAGTGCTTAATTGAAATAATTAATAGCCACGCTAGCAAATTGCCTTTTAGTAGAAAATTGAAGAATTGATAAAGTGCAAAGTGCTTTTGTAATTTTCTAACAGTGTTTGCTGAAGCAGCAGGGATGTCTCCTCGCAGCAGGGCACCTTGCAGGGAGTCGTGTCTGCAGCTTTATTCTAACTGCTTGTAGCATCCGATGTTTAGCTGACCTCGAGCTGTGCTATTAAGTGTCTCTGTAAAGTACTGCAACTTCTCTCAAATGTTCTTTTAACTATTTAAACAAGATAGAAAATGGAAGGAGTTTGCCAGCACTGCTGAAAAATGTATCATTCATATTTTTTCCCCCAATAACGGTGATAGAGAAACGGTATTCATTAACCAATACCCTGCTGTGGTCTTTTATTCACTCGTGTTCTAGAAAGAATAATGTGTTACAATTATAATATTTGCCAACTAATCTCAAAAATGGTTTTCAGAAAAAACAAAGTCATCAAAAATGTAACGCACGCAGACGGAACTTTCTTGTTAAGGAGGCGGATGAAATAAGACGTCTGGCAGCATTTTTGCAGTACTTTAATTCAGCTGAGATGTTCCACAGTCTCACATTTACAATTGCACATAGTATTTTGTTAGCTAAATAATATGTTTAATTTCTGGTGATTCTATGAGTGAATAAAGATGACCAGTACACATTAAAGTAGGGTCTGCTCAATGCCAGTCTTCAAGATTCCCCAGCAGGTCAGGTTTTAAGGATATCGCAGCTTCAGCACAGGTAGCTCAATCAGTGGCGGATTGGCCACTGATTGTGCCACCTGTGCTGAAGCTGAGATATCTGTAAAACCTGACAGTTGAGGGGTCTTGAGGACCGGAGTTGAGAACCCCTGTATTAAAGAAACCTTAAAAAGGCTTATGATTGTAAGCTCTCCGGCTCAGGGATTTCCTTTCCCATTGTCTGATGTTATGTTTGTTGCACTTATTATTGTATTATATTTCCATTTATTGTATAATCTCTTTGGTAAATAACTGTGCACATTGTTGACACCATATATACAAATATATATATACATACATAGTGAATAAAGCAGGCAATGGGTTTACTCAAAAACAGTGCATCGTGGAATGTGACTAGAGCCCATCCCTCCCCCCTGTGTAGTGTGCGATTTATGACTAGAGGTGATAAATAGTCCCTGAATGTGAGTGATGTAAGAGTGTGTGAGTGATGTAAGAGTGTGTGTGTGTATGTGAATAATACAAACATTGACAGTCACCAACAGCAGGACTGCACTGTTAACATCTCAGACTACACACCAAATCAAGCATAGTCCTCAGTATTATCAAAGGGTCTCACATTCTGCCCTACCAAGCCCATGGACAAGATTGAGCTGGGCAGTGACCTGGAAGAGTTCTTCAGAAGTCTGCGTCTTAAAGAGTTCTTCCATGACCGACACGACCAAGAGTGCGCCAACCCTGCAGAAGGAGGGCCACTGCACATGAGCAGGGAGAAGCAAAAATCCAACTGGATTCCACAAAATGGGCGCAACCCCAAACTGGACCGGTACATTGAAAGCTTTAGACACAGAGCCAAATCCCCCATCCTGGACAAAGTAAGGAAACAAAAGTATAATCTGACACTGATCGAGAGGAGAACCATAGAATCGCTAAAAGCCAACCACAACATAACAATCAAACCTGCGGACAAGGGAGGAGCAGTGGTCATAATGAACACCACAGACTACCTGCGGGAAGCGCACAGACAATTCTCTGATGCAAACTATTACACCAAACTGCAGGAGGATCAAACAAAAAAATACATGAGAGAACTCAACAGGATCAGTAAAACACTCCCGATCCACACAAGAGAACATTCTACATGCTCCCTAAAATTCACAAAGAGGGTAACCCTGGCGCCCGTTTATCTCTGGATTTGGCACCCTGATTGAGAATATTTCTGGCTGGGTGGGAGGCATTCTAAAACCACTTGTCAGGAACACACCCAGCTATATCCAGGACACCACAACCTACTTAACAAACTTAATGCTATTGACCCCCTCCCAACAGGAACACTACTAGCAACCATGAATGTAGAGTCATTTTACACTAACATCCCCCACAAAGATGGGATTTCAGCCTGCAGATACTTTATGGGACCGCAGGCGCCACTCACAGAGACAGTGACTAAATGCATCAAATTTATTCTGACCCATAACTACTTCACATTTGGAAATGACACATACCTCCAGACAACCGGGACCGCTACGGGCACTCGGATGGTGCCACAGTATGCCTCAGTTGGACCTCTGGTGAACAGGACCTCCTAAAGATCGATGAGAACTTCAATATGATCCACCCGACCATCAACCTCAAACTCACCCATTTTCCTGTACGAAGTATATTTCCTAGACACCACCATTACTATAAAGAACAACCAACTACAGAGTTCTGTATACCACAAACCTACAGACAAAGCCAGCTATTTGAGGGACAACAGCATCCACCCGACACACACTAAGCATGCAACCATCTACAGTCAAGCCATACGATACAACCGGATATGCTCCGACACTGCAGACAGAGGCCAGCGGATTACAGCCTTGAAATCGGATTTCATAGACCGTGGATATAACCACTAAATTGTAGACCAGCAAATCCACAAAGCCACCAGAATACCAAGAAGTGATCTCTTTGAATACAGACAGAAAGAGACAAGCGACAGGGTACCTTTGGTGATCACATATAACCCACACCTAGAAGACCTACGCAATATCGCCAGGGAACTACAACCCATTCTCCAGGAAGATACAAGACTGCAACAGGTCTTCCCTGAAACACCCTTATTATCATACAGATGTTACGCCGGTGCTGCCCGCAGACCAGACCCGTCCCCTGAGCTGAAGGGGGAAGTGGTAATACACGCACCCGCAGCAAAGGGAGCATGTCCGGAGTGTGGTATGAAGCGTTGCCAGGCCAGGTGTAGTAAGGTAGACAATACTTGCCGGTACCGGTTGTAGAGATAGAGTGATGAATGCCTTGCCGAGGTCAGGGAGTGGAGAGTGGAGATAGGTCGTAGTCCAAGCCGTGTTCATGGGGTTACCAGAGTGAGCGTTGTCCAAGGAGTGCCGAGATCGAGTGCCAGAGGGGGTAGTCGTACAAGCCGCGTCAGAACCTGTGAAAACCCTGAGAGAATCCAGAAGTACTTCCATACAGAGACTATGTCGAGCAAAGACTGAGAGCAGAGAGGAGCTAGATAAAGCAGGAAGGTCCAATTAGGAACGGAGGTGGGACAGGAAGAGCTACGGGGAGACACTGCAGATTGGTGCAGGCATAACAGGCCAGGTGAGTCTTGTTGGTAGGAGAACGAAAACCCGGGCGCTACCTAGGAAGATGGTAGGTATAGTGAAAGGGGGATATAACAACCTTGGTAGTAGGCAAGGTGTCCCTCTGCTTCTTTTCCACCTGTGACTCAAAAAACCCCAATAAAGGATCTACCCAGGATCCTTCAACAAATGAGACAAGAAAAAAAGGGGGGGATGGGGGAGCACTGGTGAAAATCTGATAAATAACCTAAAAAGGTTGTAAAATGCTCTATGTCAATCTCAAGGGTTTTGAGGGTGTATAATAAATTTTAACACTCACACGGCCTTGTGCGAATGCTGTCGCATAAAGGTATCTTTTGGGCTCACTTTTCCTTCTTCTCTTTTTCTTCTTGCGTCTCCTTTCTGTCTTCTGGATACTTTCGCCGCCTTGCGTCTGTAATTTCTTTCTCCTACTTCTTTGATGTTCGTCACACCACGGCCAAGTGTGAGTGCACACTTGGAAATGGTATCTTTTAGTTCTCCTTCTGGGTCCCAGCTAGGAGAGGTCCACTGGTGCTTAACGTGGGTCCTCACCCCCCCCCCCCTGATAGGGTCAAAAAGGTCTGAGCCCGATGAATACAAGGCTAAAGTCTTTATTGAATGGACAGTACAACAACAGAACACAGCTAACTCAATCCGTGAGTCACTCTGTGGGAAAGTAAAAAAGCCAGTCTTTGGGAAATCGAGCAGGGCTTGTGGTGCTGCAGCTGAACTGCCTCCGCGTCCGGATGTAGCGCTGCACGTCCGCGTGCCCTGCTCCCGACGGTGGCTTGATAGGACCAAAAATGTTGGGGTATTTTGAGCTACGCGTTTCGCCTTTTGTGCTTCCTCAGGCTCCGTAATTCGAATCAACCTGAGTATGCTCGTGCAGTGTGCGGGGGCGGAGCCTGAGGTCCGGGGGACGGGAAGAAGAGTGTGCAGACTGAGCATGCTCCGTAACTCGTGTACGCGCGTGAACCGAGCCAGTGGATGGTGCAGGTGTGCGTGCAGGAGGGCGTGGGCGCGCACGGCGCTGTACAGAGGAATCGCAGAGGGGAGTGATCCCGTGATGGTGGCAGGGGCGGGGAGCCGGGGAGGCCGGTAAGGCAGGATTGTTTTGTGTGTCCAGTGGCTCCCTGCAGGGAGGGAGTGCTCTGTGTGAGGAGCGTGGAGAACGCCGATTCCTGACAACAGACAACCTCATAATCTCAAGAAAATGATGGTGAGGAGTAAAGTGTTCAACAGTTCAACTGAATGCGGGAACAGACCATGCCAGGACGCACGATGCAAAACCTGCACAATGCTCCACACAGCGGGCACAATACAAATACCACACAGGAATCTGGAGTACAAAATCAGATGCATATATAGAGAGACTGATAAAGTCATACAGAAAACGATTACTTCAAGTTATTGCTGCTAAAGGTGGTTCTACAAGCTATTGAATCATAAGGTATACTTAGTTTTTCACAAATGGCTCCTCCATTTTGGCTTTATTTTTGTTAAATAAATCATGACACGGTGTAATATGTCATGTGTTGTTGTTCAGTTGAGGTTATATTTACCTAATTATAAGACCTGCTAAGGAACAGATGGTTCTGATATGTAAAAACATAGAATTTAAAGAGGGTGTACTTTCTTTTTCACACAACTGTATATATATATATATGAGACAGTTGACAACATTATAGAATACTACATTTCTACATCACTACTTTATATCACTTTTCACAGATTGGATTACATGTTCCTAGATGAGATTAAATGGCCATGAAATTATTACATTTATCAGTGCAATGTTAAAAAGTATTATCAAAATAATTGATTAAAAATGAAGTTGAAAGAGGTTTTCTAACTAAGGGCCTCATGCAGTAAGCCCCGATAAGGCTTTTTCGGCATTTTATAGCCGTTTTTTGCCCTCCTGATTCAGTAAGCCCCGATAAGTGGGAATTATCGGCAACTTTTCTTCCGAAAAAATTTTTTTCGCCACCCGGCTGCCGATAAGCCACTTATCGGGACTTTTTTTTCCCGCCTGAATTCAGTAAGCCCCGATCAGCTTTTTGGTGCTGATCGGCAGGCCAGATTGGAGATTTTATGGCCAATCCAGCCCGCCAACTAAAGTTGGCAACTTGCTGAAGGAGAAGCATCGGCAAGGGCGACACTTAGGAAAAATCAGCCCTTTTTCCTGCCTGTGATTGATGCCGGGGGTCTCCGGAGCTGATACCCGCACCGGAGCCCCCCGGCATGCATCCGAGGCAGGAAAAAGGCATTTAAAAGCCACTTCATTACCTTAGCGGCTAACCGCTAAGGCAATGAAGGGGTTAACCCACCGTGCCAGCGTTATTGTGGGTAGCGGGGATGGGTGAGGGGGGTATTTGGCCCTGGGTGTGAGTTTAGGACTTGCGGGGGGGGATGCGGGGGCACTTAACCCCTTCACGACCGTAGCGGTTAATACCGCTACGGTCCTGAAGGGGTTAAGGCCTCCCGCTACCCACCCGCAAGCCCTAAACAACCACCGTTGGGGCTAATGCCCCCTTCACACACCCCCACTACCCACAATAATAAAAAAAAAACACCCCAGCCCCACAATAACGAATTAAATAAATAATTAAATAATTATATATATATATATATATATATATATATATACCCAAAAACACCTATACCCCCCTAACATACAGTATAGTAATGGGCAGAATGACTATTATCCACAAATGGATAATAGTGCAGTTGTCCATTTACAATACATACACAACAATAAAGACTTTAAATACATATAGCACTCACCCATGTCCCACTGCCACGATGAAGGCCATCCTCATCTTCATCCTGCCCATGCCCCATCCGCTTCTGCAAAACAAACACAAGAATTACAACATCCAAATTAATGTCCCCTAACCCCTTAATCACCATAGCGGTTATTAACTAGTACTTGAACCAATCAGAGTAGGGATGGAGTTCCCACGCTCTGATTGGCTGGCTTACCATGTGAGTCCGGCCATGTGTCATTTCATGACGTTTTCTTAAAGGCAATAGCAGCAAAGCCATTCTGATTGGCTGTGCTGGCATTGCCTTTAAGTGACGTCATCAATTTTTTTACATCGGCCAAAACACATGGTTTTCACGGCCCAATCAGGGCCGTGGGAACCATATGACGACAAATGTGACGTCATAGGCCTATAAAAGCCTATGTCGTCTCATTTTGAAGGCAGATGCCGAGGAGGACGGACCTCTCCTGAAGATTGAAGACCAGGGCGTGGCACCGGACGTCAAGAAGACTCCGGAACAAGGTATTGTAATACAGATTCACTAAGAATAAAACTAGTACAACCCTTGATTGTCATGTTTTATTATTTTAATGTTTAATTTGTTATGTTTTTTTTTCTTTTATGGGTTCCTGTTCCTGGATCGTGTCGTGGATTGTTTCTTGGATTTCTTCGTGGCTTGCTTCCTGGATTGGTTCCTGCACTTGTTCTTGGATTGGTTCCTGGTTTGGTTCGTGGATTTGTTCCTGGATTGTGTCGTGGATTTGTTCCTGGATGGTGTCGTGGATGGTGTCGTGGATTGGTTCGTGAGTAAGCTGATCAACGGGAGTCGGTGGGGGCAAGTAATGGTAAGTTAAATAAAGAAATGTACTTAATGTAACTGTTTTTTGTGTTGCTTTTTCATGTTTTCATTTTTTACAATGCATATCATTTCTTCCCACTGTATGTATGTCTGTATGTATGTGTACAGATATATATACAGGGTAAGAAATGATAGTGTTGTTAAAGCTTCTAATTCTGTATTGTTAATCATTGTGGCTATGCATTGATGTGTGCTAAATGTATTTTATTTTTAGACAGATGTAAGTTTTGGGCTTCCAGGCCGTACAGTAGGATATGGAAAGCCTTGCTTTAATATATTGTAATTGTTGGTGTACTTTTGACTATGTTTTGAAGTTGTTCTCTGTTAGGATAGCTTTAGTTCATTGTGTAATTGGTATGGATGGTATTTTAATTGTTTAGGGATGTAATTGATGTGTGGTAATTCATTGATGGTGAGTTTATTGTATTAAATAATATACTTCTTGTGATGTATGGCGATTTGAGTGGCATTATTGTATTGTTAACATTGATTTGCAGCGTGTACAAGCAGTTTACATGTTATGCTACATGTATACACTGTAAATGCAATGTTTTATGAGGCATGTGAGCCTACAGATTGAATGATTAAATGGAATTTGGTTAGGCAATTGGTTTTTATTTCACTGAGGATGTTATGCATAACTGTTGTAGGCATTGCAGGATGGCTTCACCCCTTAATTACCTTTCAGGTTAGTACCCGATAAGGTGATTAAGGGGTTCAGTGTTATGTTAATGATATTGAAATGTTGTGGCTATTTCTAATGTTGGCAACGGACCCCAAGGATGATGCTGGCGACGGAGACTTCTTATTGATGAGGTTAGTACAAGTTTCTTTACATTTTAACGTTATTGAATGTGTTTAATAATGGCCAAATAATGTATTATCCCTATGTGGATAATAGTTATTTGGCACATTATTGTACTGTATGTGCTGGGGGAGGGGGTATTAGGCCCAAGGGTATTTGGTAGGACTCCCCTGTGGGTATTGGGTGAGGGTGGTTGGGGGGCTTTGTGGGGGAGGGTATGTGGGTGATGGTGGCTTAACCCCTTAATAACTGTAGCGGTTAATAACCGCTATGGTGATTAAGGGGTTAGGGGACATTAATTTGGATGTTGTAATTCTTGTGTTTGTTTTGCAGAAGCGGATGGGGCATGGGCAGGATGAAGATGAGGATGGCCTTCATCGTGGCAGTGGGACATGGGTGAGTGCTATATGTATTTAAAGTCTTTATTGTTGTGTATGTATTGTAAATGGACAACTGCACTATTATCCATTTGTGGATAATAGTCATTCTGCCCATTACTATACTGTATGTTGTGTATTGATGCTATGTTTATTGGGGGCATTTGTCCCCAATAAACATGCTACTATGCGTTAACCCCTTCATTGCCTTAGCGGCTATCCGCTATGGTAATGAAGCAGCATTAATGTATTTTAATAATATTGTGCGGAAGCAGGAGGCCCCCTGAGCTGAAGCGCATTTATTTGTGGCTCAGAGACCCCCTGCCTCCCGAGTTACAGGCCCCGGTTTGGGCCATCGGTTACAGTGTGGACGCCATGTTTATTGCGGGGACGCTATAAACATGGCGGCGACACTGCCACCCGGTGACACATACCGGGGCCTGTAACTCGGGAAGCAGGGGGTCCCTGCTCCACAAAGCAATGCGGTTCAGCTCAGGGGACCCCCTGCTCACTGTACAGTATAATTAAAAAGACATTCATGCTGCTTCATTACCGTTGCACATAGCCGCCAAGGTAAGGAACGAGTCTTTATTGATGTGTGTGTGTTTTATTTATACTGTACATGTGCAGAGGGTCTCCGGAGCAGAACAGCGTTGGTTTGAGGTCCGGGGACCCCCTGCCCCCCGAGATACAGGCCCCTTTATGGGGTGCCGGTATCCCTCTGGTTTGTTTACAGGTCGCGGTCACGTGATCGGGACCTTTAAACGCCGAGGGATACCGGCACCTCATAAAGGGGCCTGTATCTCGGGGGGCAGGGGGTCCCCGGACCTCAAACCAACGCGGTTCAGCTCCGAAGACCCCCTGCACATGTACACTATGAATAAAAGTTGTTTTTAAATACTTTTTTTGGTGCCGATGTTTGCGCTGAGAGAGCGGCTTGTCTCTCTCAGCTGCAAACATCTATCGGCACCAAAGGCCTATCGGGAGCCTTATCGGGAGCCAGGCTGTATCGCCACAGGTCATCGGCAGCTTTGCTTTCGCAGTGCTTCAGCAGGGATCGGAAGGATTCGGCCCTTACTGAATACTGCGAGGGCAAATCGCCCAAAAAAAACATTTTCGCAATTCGTGCCGAAAATTTTGTATCGGGGCTTACTGCATGAGGCCCTAAGACCACAACTTTGGGGATTGATTAGACTAGCAAATAATAATGCCTGAAAACTGAAAAATGACAAGATACTGAATTGAATACAATATAACTATGAACCTCAATCTCATTTATACCACGTTCTATATAGAATGTACAGTGTGTTGGAATTGAAAAGATATCAGCATTACTAGGTGGAAAAAAACATGGCTAGCATGGCTCAAGGGCAAAGAAATCATGGAAATCAGATTGAACTGGTTTTTCAAATGACACATTTTAGAAGGGGGTAATTATGCAAATATATTTTTAAGATTTTACATTGGATGTTAACATAAATCTTTGTTCTAGATTGACAGGTTTCAATTTTAATTTTGATAAATGAAAGAAAACTATTTTGACTAGTTCTCAAGATTGTCAGCATAATGTTCTAATGAGATGTGTCAACATTTAACTCGTGCAGTTTCCATTCTTATTGGCATCATATATATATATTTGCCTTCAAATATTTTCTGTGCACGCTACCCGTCTATCTGAACAAGCTCCTCACCCCACCACATGCAGCCTTATCATCTGAGATCTGACTCCAAAAGACTGTTCATGGTCCCAAGGTTCAACAAAGTATCCATCCGCTCCTCCTTCTCTTACCATGCACCCCAAAACTGGAACAATCTACCGGAGACTCTCACAGCCGCCACCAGTCTAAGTTCTTTAAAAACGAAAGCTGTCTCCCATTTTAATGTGGTCCGTAACTGTTACATACGCCTATAATATGTATTTTCCTTAACTGTGCATACAATATCTTGTATATAATGTATACCCTGTTCACTTATGTAACTATGAATTTGTAACCATGTATTTGTCATCATAACTCTGTGCCCAAGACATACCTGAAAACGAAAGGTAACTCAATGTACTACTTCCTGGTAAAACATTTTATAAATAATAAAGCTGCCAGGTCCATGGTGGAGATGTTATTTGTCCATTTTGATACATCTCCCTTATAGTTGCTTATTCAATAATCACGGGCAGATACGCCACTTTGGAGCTTTTAAAAAAAAGCCCCATAGTCCTCTTTTTATGATGCTATGAAGACTTTCTCCCTGTGCTGTAGATTTGGTATCCAATCAATGCTAAATTCTTCTCCATCATGCCCAAGACTGCAGCAATCTGAACAGGAGCCAGAGATGAAACAAGTTGCACTGATTGTAGTCTCAAAGTTTAATATATCCCATTAAAATGTAGCAGGAAGAATCTCTTACAACAAATTCAACTCACTGATGAGAGACACTTAGTTGGTGGACTATAAAATGCCTCACTAATAATGCTTAGAACCGGATCCCCAGAGCTCTGTTAAGTCAAGGCTCATAATGTCACATTATCTAACACAATAATGGACAGTATTTTCCCTCAGGTTAACCCGTATCCACAAAACTAATTATGCGACAAATCAATGGCCGTTGTGTATGTCATTAGCAAAGTCTTAGCATCACGTTAGAACAACATTGCGTTAACTTCCAATAACATGGCGTTACGCCGGTCTTACCTAAAAGTGCATTACTCCCATCCAGCCCCTGAAATATGGATTGCTGGAGAGAAGAAGAGAGAAGAGAGAGAGAGAGCGAGAGAGCGTAAATATGCTAATGTAGATATGCAAAGTATATTCAAATGTTTGACATTAGTATCTTTCCCAGGTATCTTTCCACGTATTGTAAAAAGGAGAGTTTGGGGAGGTATATTAGTATATTAGGGTTCTCGGGTAAAATAGCATTCTCTCTTTCCCTTATTTGAGGGTCTGGATGGGAGTAATGCCACCTTGAGATGTGAAGTAAATAACGTCATACTATATCCCTGCGGTAACCTTTGTGGATACGTGTTCTGCATCTAATTTTTACTTACGGCCGTTATAGTTAACACCACCCTCATTGTGGCCGAAAACAGGAGTCAATGTCACGTTATTGAGTTTTTAATATATATGCGTTAAGGCCTAACAAGACATTATATAAATGGTGGCAGTAATAATACTTTAGGTTAATGCCATGTTAACTCACTGAGATCTGTGGATCTGGCCGAAATGTTGCAACATTACATTTACCTTTAGTGTAATTTAACCCTTTAAATGACCCGTGGCATGGTCACCACATCACAGGGTCTGGTACTCCACGAGTTTTGCTCGTTGCCTAGCGGAGATCACTCAGCCCTCCATGTGCAATCTGATTGGAAAAGGACTCATTCTCTTTCATCATCATCATCATCATCATCATCATCATCATCATCATCATCATCATCATCATCATCATCATCATCAATTGGCCAGAAGAGCAGTGGCCCTTGTAGCATTCAAAGAGTTGATGGCTGAGTACTCTTTTCGATGCTTGCTATACATGCAAAGTGCCAGACAGTACCACCAAAGAATAAATGCAAATATGTAAAAGGGGAAAAAGGGATCCCTGTAAATCCCTAAGAACTATAATGTATAGAAATCTGTAGTTCCATGCTCCCAAATAATGAAAAAATTGAAGAAACAAAAGGATTATCAAAAATAATTAATTTATATTGTTGAGGGGAAAAACACATACAGAGGTAGTGAAAAACATCAACAGTGTGCTACAAGCAAAGATGCACGGAAACAAGGTATCAAGGTTTCCCACAATGTCCATAATACAGTACCTCCGAAAAGTCGATCCAGAAAGTGACCTGAAAACTCAAGCCAAATAAGTCCCCAGATATGTAAATATCTACACAGTTAGATGGCTAGCTAGAGGAATATGGAAAATGGACAGAACAAAACTGGATAAAAAAAAGTCCAGAATAAGCTAAATGAGTGAAGGGAAAAGCAAACAGAAAAAAACTACGAGGTGGTGAAAAATCAACAGAGAACAGGTCAATGTAAAGTCAACAGAAACAAAAAATGATCATTATTAAAGGCTTTTTTAACCTCCAAATCTGGTGAGTTCCCCAACTTCTTTTCATAGCAAGCGGTAGTCCACTCGATCATTTTTTGTTTCAGTTGCTGCCTGGATCGGAGGACACCACCGGTTTCACCATTGTTGCAGGAGGAATGGATTAGTGGTGACACCTTGGAAGGAGACGGGGTAAGGTGAAGCTTCTCGGGGGGTCACACAGCCTGGTGGGAATTCAACCTCTCTGTAAGTACCCCGCTTCTTATACCTTGCTTAACCCCTTTGTTTTTCTCCCCTCTTCCTGCATCTATACTTATATGTACCGGACATTGCTATTATCAATTTAAAAGACTGTTATTTGATTCCACTTACCTTTTTGCTTCTAGAGCTGATATTTGTTTTTTTGCTCTGCATGTAAAGTCAATATAAGGGGCAACGTTTCAAGGTAAGGACCCTTTCTTCTGGCGCATTCCCATGTAATGACGCAGAACAAATGCAGGGCTTCCCTTAAAGTAGTTGTACTCCTCGTCAAGTCCAAAAGATCGATAAAAGTAAGTGGCCGCTCTCTCCATCTACTACTCGATAGCCCGGAAAGTGAGCTGTACAGTATAGTGACTACTACCATTTTCTTGGTACACTTTGCTCATCCAGGCCAGACATAGGAATGCCAGTTTGGATTTTCTGTATAACTCTCCATATGTTGTGTTTAGTCATCTGGTTGGTGCACATTTTATTTTTGCACATGTTTGCAGCTATTTATCATTAGATTATACACTTCAATGTTTTTACAACTGTCACATATTGGTGTGTGTATATATATATATATATATATATATATATATATATATATATATATATATTGTGACAAACGCCCCTCTTTTATAGCGCTGACGTCTGTCTGGGTTCTTCCCGACACGGTCTTCTAGGGTTAATTATACTACAAACAGGATCATGCAAAGTATTATATTGCTTAACTCAGGCTTCTGCCTGCTTTATTTTCATCCAAGTAAGGGACTGCAGCTTTAACAGGTGTAGGCAAGAGGCACTCAGACATTTTCATTCAGTGGTTCACTTATATCAGTGTCATAGCACTTCACACAGTGTCACTTTTAAGAAATAAAAACCAAATCATATAAAGAATCCTATCCCTTTCAGGGAACTAACTACACATCAGAATCAGCTTCTAACTGGGAACTAACTGGGCCAACTAACCTGGTTCCACAGCTTAAAACAATGCCCTCTCATTTAGGGTCACTAGATACAGCACAGTCTTTTAGCAACAGCAATAAACATTTGTTTTGTCTTATCTGTTCGTGGTGGGAACACGGTCCCAAGTGTCCAGGCAAATCCTCTGGTACTGTGATACTTGGAGGGGCCATCCACCCCGAACTGGATTCCGGGGAGCAGCGATACCCCCAGCCTCCAGGCTCTAAGGAGAGAGAGTGAAATGCAAACCTCTCTGCTCTAAATACCTGTGCATGTGATTAGAAGAGCAGGTGAGGGAGAACTAGACCCATTGTAATCTGTGGTCTGGATTTTCCATCCAGCTGCCTGAGTTAATGTGAAGCTGTGGAACGGATCATTTTTAACTATTCCTGCACTTTCTGACCTAAAACAGGGCAGAAAGCTGCCTAACATCTTTGGACTATGTGTGGAAGAAGAAAGAAAAAACAGGCGCACACCTAGTGCATTAAAGTATAACAATTCGGTTTATGGAACAATAAAAACAGACATATGCCCACTCACAAGTATACACGGTAATCAAGCAGTTATGAGATAGGCCCTCATAAGCCAATAAAGCCGTCCGACTCAGCAATGGTGTCCTCTCCTGTACACTAGCAGCAACTATTATTCACGTATATTAGACTAATATTTAATCACATTTAGGAACATTAATATATATAATTAATAGTTGTATTTACACATATTAAGAAGCATTACATGTACTTTCATATTGAGGATTCTTCTGTCCTTGCTCAGTAACATCCTTTGCTGCACCATTGACTCCAACTGCTATCCTCAAATTTGGTTAATTATCATTGGATTAACAACAGGTATATATATTTGGACTTGTTGGGTGAAGCATCAAACCCTGTGTTATTTTGTAGCAACTTAAGTGCTGGCTAATGATGTAAGGGGTTAAATGAGTATTTATCATTTATTTTCTATGTTTAATAGTATTCTCCAATTCTTGAGACTTATTCATTAGAGTTTGGATAAACTATTGTTAATTTAAACATATGCCTAATTCAGACATTGTATGTTGTCAGTAATATTATCATTAACAAAATGAAAAACATAATTTAGAATACTCCCAATTACTGTCCTAATAGTGTTACTGAATGAAGTTTAATATACCTAACAATATTTTGTATATATTTCAACTACATGAACTATCAAATGATCACATTCTTTTTAGAATATAGTGCGGTCCTCATAACTAGTCTATTAGGATTTGCACAGCATTAAGATTGAGACAATAGACTGGTTTAACTTTTGTAATTAACTTGTGTAATTAATCTTTTAATTGTTTTATTGGTGTATGCAAAATACCCTTGCTATAAATACTGTGTGGCCACATCCAATGGGTAACCCCTGATGAAGTCATCATAGATGACGAAACGCGTAGGGCGTGGCTAAGGCAGAGGAGACATTTTCCCACGGAGACCTTCGCTACGGGCTGAGAAAAACGCAGGCTGTGAGAGGCAAAGCAGAACAGAAGTCCGGATCCTCCGTTTCCCCCGGTGGTGCAGCAACCAGAAGCAGGCAGCTGAAGGTCCTGGTTCCCGGAGGGGTTTCCTTTTACGGGGCACCCGACCGGGTGGACGTCACTTCCGGTTTGAAGGAGACCATGAGGCTAGTGTACAGGAGAGGACACCATTGCTGAGTCGGACGGCTTTATTGGCTTATGAGGGCCTATCTCATAACTGCTTGATTACCGTGTATACTTGTGAGTGGGCATTTGTCTGTTTTTATTGTTCCATAAACCGAATTGTTATACTTTAATGCACTAGGTGTGCGCCTGTTTTTTCTTTCTTCTTCCATAGGTATCTACAGGGAGTTGTGATCCCTTCTAAACGGGCTGCCTTATACCTTGATGCGTTCACCTGGAACGGGACTCTGTGTGTTTTTTAAGGTTTTTTAAGGTTTTTATGGATTGATACATTGACTCAATACTATAGATTTTTATTTTTTATTTTTGTATTTTTTACATTTTTTCACCTTATAATATTTTTTATTAAAGATATAGTACTTGTAATTTTATATGTAGTATCTTAAAGCAACATAGGTTTATTTTTATCATTCACCTTTCTTAGCCACCCCATTGGTTGTGTGATCATAGTTAGTTAGACTTACTCACAGTTAGCAGGTTACTTTAGAGGCGCTCCTTTGATTTTTTTGTTTTGTTTTGATATATATATATATATATATACCTACATCTATGCAGAAAAGATGGAAGCAGGAACTCCAGGAATTTAGAAAAAAATAATAAAGTTTATTACAAAACAATCAACGTTTCAGCTTTCTCAAGGCTCCTGTTGAGAGCCGAAACGTTGATAGTTTTATAATAAACTACAGTATATTCATGTTCTCTAAAGTCCTGGAGTGCCTGCTTCCATCTGTTCTGTATTCCTGTCCCCAGCGGTTTGCATCCAGGCAGGATACTGTCTTCAGTGGAGTGCCACTATATATCTGTGTGTGTATGTGTGTGGTGTGTGTGTGTGTATGTGTGTGGTGTGTGTGTGTGTGTGTATATATATATATATATATATATATATATATATATATATATATATATATATATATATATATTCTCAATATTCTCAATACCCTCCACAGCTCCATATGCTCACTTTCAAGTTAGTGTTGATTTGTTAAGCATTGGTTTTCAAATGCCAGACTTTGATGTAACAAGTGTTTTGAAATTACTTATAAATGGACAATGTAGAGAGATCTCGAGACAGAAGAATACATGAAAAGACTTGATTATCTAACAAACATGAGAAATATCACAAAATTCATCATCACAAGTATGCTGCAGGCATTTATTACTACACACAAAAAAAAGGTTACTTGAGAAAACATTCTATTATTTCCAAAGAGTCTTAAAGAAATGTAAATTCAAAATGCAGCCTGGTAAAAGATTGTGAGCTGGGAGAGTGGGTGCGGTGATCTTATAAAGCGCTAAGCTAAACAAGATCTCCTATACTGTGACAATGAGTGCATGTTGCAGGGCCGGTTTGATGGCGGTTCCATCGGTGCAGTCGCCCCGAGCCCCGCACTCTTTCCCCCCTCCCCCCACACACACCCCTGATGAAGTCGAAGTTCCGACGAAACGCGTGGGGTTTTTTCCAGTACCCCTACCTGAGAGGTGAGATTACAGAGCACGGAGCACTTTACTTTGAACAAAATCCTGCTGTTAAAACCTGTGTGGCATCTATCAGCTGCTACAGTATACCGGGAGGACCATTGATATCTGGAAGAGGGTGTAATCAGCGCAAATTGCAGATACAAGTTTTCAACCAGTAACCCCCGGGACGCTGCTGGTCAGCGTTGGGATACTCCAGACGGAGAGTTGTAGTGAGTTCCTGTTATTATTGTGCCATCTGGCTTTTGGTCCCGGAAAAATACGCTGGCTAGCGTGGGAACACCATCGAACTGTTACACCATCCTTACATCACTGAATGTTATTCAGCCCGTTACTACACGTGGGAAAACTGCGGCACTTTTAAAACTGCTGCTTCCTCTGAAACACTGGAAAGAGAGGGGATTATCACTTTGGATCATTAAGACGCAGTGCAACTAAGATTCTCTAATATTAACTACATATTGAGGAACTTGTTGTTGGTTCCCTCCCATTGAGGGGTAACTATCTTTGGACATTATCCATTGGATACATTCTTCTATTGTAGTCTAGTATGGGGTGATCGCTCTGCTCTCTTGTATTGGAGGACTAACATCATGTGGGTGTTATATTTTATTATGTAAATATAATTTAGGAGTCAGGTATCAGCGATGTTATGTTATTTGCTTATGAATGTGCACATTCTAGCTCTGTACATTTTTAATATTGTATTTTGTCAATAAATTTGAGTATCTGGAGCAAACATCTCTTGTTCACTCTCTCTCGCTCACTATCTCTCGCTCTCGCTCACTCTCTCTCGCTCTCTCTCTCCTGCTCTCTCCCGCTCTCTCCCGCTCGCTCTTTCTCTGTACAGGAATGACTATCCCGCCTAAAAGAGAAAAATGTGACTCACGAACACTCAGAATCTCTGTAACCGTTAGACATACTGTACAGCAGCTATAAGAAGACAATGGTGCTTGCTATGAATACATGTAATTCTGCAGTGCCAGGTTCATTCACAGATTCCTTCTACAAAGGTGTTTAAGCCCCAATTTTCAGTCAAGGACCTGAAAAGAAGGCAACACATGTTAACTATTCTCCGCATTTAGTAAATAAGCCACTCGGCCTGTTACTAATGTGGTACAGTAACAAGCAAATACTGAATGTGCAAGCTCTCCTTGTCCTTTGATTGCTTTCAATGCCTCTTGCAATTTTTTCCCCATGGAAACGTGCAGTAACTTCTCCTTCCCTTAACAAATCCTTTAATGTGTGCTCTTATAATCACTATAAGAGCCATAGTGACTAAGCCGTGAGGCTTATACCATCTCCAGCATGCTGCAGTCACTATGACCCATTACACAGTCTCACTGACAGGATTACGGCGCTCAGGACTCCGGGCAATACCTGTTTAATGGGGGACTGTGTGAGCAGGAGGGAGAGGAGGGGAATTCGGGTTCTTTTTGTTGCATGTGTGTGTGAGGGTGTGCGCGTGTGTGTGCGCGTGTGCATGTGTGTGTGCACGTATGCCGTTTGCCAAGAACAGGGGCTGTTGTTAAGGCCCTACTACTCCCCTTTGTCTCCCCACCAGGCCTGACTGTCCCCCCTTAACCTATACACTTAAATCATCTGTACGATGTCTTCCAGCAAGAAAGATGTTTTATGGTGTAGCATTGCTTAGTGAATGTGGTCCTAAATACTGTTTTGCTCCTTCTTTTAAAATGTTATTGTGTAAAACATCAGTTTAAACCATGTTGATACTAAATGCTTATTGAACACTTTACTTTGACTATATAAGGACAGATTTGGCACAGTCTATGACTCAGACGTTGATAAATACCTGTAATCCCATTATCCTTGTACGATCTTCTCAGAACAAAAAGCTGAAACACTCCCCAAGTTATTTAAATTATTGAAGTCAGTTAGTAAAACATATATTTAATAGTCCTAGGCAGGTAATATGTGTTTTAGTTAGCAGAACGTCTGTAGTCAGGGCTAAGGCAAGATGTCCTCTTTCCTGCGCGATTTTCTAAGCAAGTAGAATTGTAGACAGCTTAAAAAAAGCGAACTGTTACAGATTGTTAATGATCATTATGTTACCAAAGGCGGATTTCAAAAACAAACAATGTGTAGAAGCTTTATACATTCTCAGCTAAAAAAATACTGTAAAGGAATAAATAAGTATTAAACTGAAGAAAAAAAACTACAAAGCAGATTTATTGAATCACTCAGATAATATAAAATGTAGATGTGACATAAAATGCATACATGGACTGTTATAAGTATTAAAATATATACATACAGTTGTACAACTAGAATTATAATACAAGGTTTAAATTGCCAAAAATGCAATGATCTGGATTTCACTTCGAATGATTTTAATATACAAGAGGTAAATGCAGCAGTGTGATTAGACATTCAAAGAGGCGCAGTAAGAGATAAAACCTTACAATTATCCTAAACATTTTCATAAAAGCATTATTATTCCCTAACCCAGGGGTTCTCAACTCCAGTCCTCAAGACCCACAACAGGTCAGGTTTTAAGGATATCCCTGCTTCAACACAGGTGGCTCAATCAGTGGCTCAGTCTTCGACTGTGCTGAAGCAGGGATATCCTTAAAACCTGACCTGGGGGGCTGGGGGTGGGTCTTGAGAATCAAAGTTGAGAACCCCTGGCTTAAGTAGCCCCACGGCATTGCAGTATGTACAGTAAAGCACACTATTCATGAATACAAGCTCCACAAGGCATTTCAGTATTCAAAGGGTAATTTATTAGAGCAGGGGGGCACAAACATTTATGTTTGTGCCCCCCTGCCTGCTCTACTCCACCCCCCCCCCCTTACCTTCTCTCTGGCATCGGTGTGTCATTTGATGTCGTGTTACCATGGCAATGCATTGCTACTTGACCCTGCGGCGTCATATCGCCAGAAGCCGCCAGAGAACAGGTAATTTATTAGAGCAGGGGGGCACAAACATTTATGTTTGTGCCCCCCTGCCTGCTCTACTCCACCCCCCCCCCCTTACCTTCTCTCTGGCATCGGTGTGTCATTTGATGTCGTGTTACCATGGCAATGCATTGCTACTTGACCCTGCGGCGTCATATCGCCAGAAGCCGCCAGAGAACAACTAAGGCCTTGCGCACCCGGAATTTTTAAAATAAATTGTGCCCCCAGTTTTGTCACTCCTGTATTAGAGTACCCTAACTGGGAAATTGGGGCAATACTGGGGCATAACCTTGCACCCTACTTATCAAGGGAAAATAGCCCATTGCTACGTATGGAATCTTTTTTCTTCGATTGATATGTTGTCTCAGTTTTGCAGCCAAGAGATTTTAACAAATAGCTTTCTAAGTTAGGAGATTAATGGGATCCAGTTAACATAGATCATAGCATGGCTAATGGTTCTGGACAAAGTTTATTGCTACAAATACTTTTTATATATGTGCAGTCACACCAGGTCCAAACAAAATATAGAACCAGAACAATTCATCAATCTGTAGATTTTATTCAAATGTGTAGTTTAATGTTGCCAATTGTCAGTGAATATAAGGCAAATGTGTTCGATACATATTGCAAGTTGATAGAAAGCTTTTTTTTGTTGTTTTTAATATGTATTCTAATAAAGCATTTGTGGATGCTTTAGCAATTTTCACAAATAAGCAGCCTAATTATTACAGTGTTAACATTGCAATTCTCCCTTTGGTGCCGGAAATAGCTTGGGGGATTTTCACAGACTGGGAACAAATAAAACAAATATAATTCTACCAGTATTGCTGTTGTTGCTTGTAGACTATTTTTACTGCTTCTGCTATTTCATTAGCACTCATTTGTACATTCAATATATCCCTTATGACAAACAACGCTGTGCATGCAACTAGCTACATAAAATACAACACTCTGCACTTTTGAAATGGAATAGGCAAATTTATCTACTTAATGCACCAACGACCCTTTCTGCTGTGGACTTGTTCGGTTCAGTGAAAGTCACTTTTATAACTATCATATCCAACATACATTATATCTTGATTGCCCATTGCTGAAATATGCTTCACTGCAGTGGCAGTACAGTCTGTTTTTGTTGTGCTAAATGATTATGGTTCGTCCATCTGTTTATCTCAGACATGTAAAACAGCATGGCACGTTTTTGAATAATCTGTAGTATTCTTCTTGTATCTGAAAAAAAAGGACATTTTCCTCAGAATTATAATATTCAAGTAAAAACTTGTTACCTGCAAAAGAATAGACGTGACCCATGTGGGCTTCACACCCAACTTCAGCATATTTTGACATGAAATCCCTCTATATGTATATTGCATGGATTTGCATTTTGCTTCATCAGTATGCATAGAGTACATCACTCTTATGCCAACTTAAAATGGTGGTCAAAGCTACAAATCAAGATGGATGACTAAAACGTACATATACTGCTCATGCAACTAATTTGATATGTCAAGTAAAATGTCTCAAAATGGGAACAGTTCTAAATAGAAATGTGCAATTGACCCGGTGTTTTTGGTTTTCCCTAAACTACCTTGGTTTTGGTCCTGGCTTTGAATAAGGGGGAAAATGTACATTTTATGAAAAAAATCATAATGGCATGTCATTTGAAATGGGGAACCCTGCATTTTAATGATAGGGGGAGAGGGCAGGGCTAAATCATGGGGAGAAACCCCAACTTTAAATGGGAAGAAGATATAAGAAGGAAGAGAGAAAAACAATGGCAGAGAGGAAAAATTGAACAGGAGAAACAAATACATGGAAGGGGAAATAAAGAGACCCGAGTTAGAAGAGAAAAAGGGACGAAGAGAAAAGAGCTAGTGAGAAAGCTGTGAAGGGGAAGGGTCAGAGAGAAGGATGCTGGGGGGGAAGAGAAGGAAAGAAGTGAAGGGGAAGGGTCAGAGAGAAGGATGCTGGGGGGAAGAGAAGGAAAGAAGTGAAGGGGAAGGGTCAGAGAGAAGAATGCTGGGGGGGAAGAGAATCATGAGAGTTATAGAGATGACAAGAAGGGAACAATACGAGAGACAGGAGGAGTAAAGAAAGAGAATGCTGTGAATGGGAAAAGAAGAGAGACAGACATCACGGTGTAAAAAGAATAGAAAGAGAGCATGTGGGAAAGGAATTTAGAGGAAGCAGAGAGACGAGGGGGAAAGAGGAGAAAAACATTTTGGGGGAGAGAGAATGATATGCTTGGGGAAAGGAGAATCATGAAGGTTAAAGAGAATGACATGAAAGGGAAATGGAGAGAAAAAGATACTGTAGGTGGAAAGAGACAAGGGGGGAGGGGGAAGAAAATGAGAAAAGGAAAAAGAAAAAGTCATTGGTGGAAGATAAACAGTGAATGACATGAGGGGGAAAGAAGAGGAATTCGTGGGTGGAGGAGACGAGAGAGAGAGAGAGAGAGAGAGAGAGAGAGAGAGAGAGAGAGAGAGAGAGAGAGAGAGAGAGAGAGAGAGAGAGAGAGAGAGAGAGAGAGAGAGAGAGAGAGAGAGAGAGAGAGAGAAATATGTTATATTTGTGGTGTCTCCATTCTTCAAATGTGTCCTAAGCACCCAAAAAACAGTTGGTGGATCTAACTACCAATAGTATGTATGCCATCAGCAACAATACTGACAATAATATATATACAGGCATACCCCGGTTTAAGGACACTCACTTTAAGTACACTCGCGAGTAAGTACAAATCGCTCAATAGGCAAAAGGCAGCTCACGCATGCGCCTGTCAGCACGTCCTGAACAGCAATACCGGCTCCCTACCTGTACCGAAGCTGTGCGCAAGCAGGGAGAATATAGAGACTGTTACAAATGTGTTATTTCCATCAGTTATGCACGTATATGACGATTGCAGTACAGTGCATGCATCAATAAGTGGGGGAAAAGGTAGTGCTTCACTTTAAGTACATTTTCGCTTTACATACATGCTCCGGTCCCATTGCGTGTGTTAATGCGGGGTATACCTGTATATTGTGACAACTCACTTTGCAGGGTTTTTTCTCTCAGATGAAAGGCACGAAATATAGGGTTCGCTTATCAGGTTTATTATAAACAGGGAACAAAACCCTTACCTCCTCTCTGGAGCAGAGAGTCAGAGAGGTTGAGGGAGTGAGAGAGTGAGAGAGTGAGAGAGTGAGAGAGTGAGAGAGTGAGAGAGTGAGAGAGTGAGAGAGTGAGAGAGTGAGAGGGTGAGAGGGTGAGAGGGTGAGAGGGTGAGAGGGTGAGAGAGTGAGAGAGTGAGAGAGTGAGAGATAGAGATAGAGTTATATATATATATATATATATATATATATATATATATATATATATATATATATATATATATATATATATATATATGAAAAGAGCAGGAGAAAAAGAAGCCCATAAAGATTGCACTCTGGTATACCGTTGGCAATATCAAAAACACATTTTTGATTTATTGTGAGGTTAATTGGCTCATCTTCTTACATCTGATGTATACATGATTATTACTCCATGTTCTGCTTATCTGGGATTTGTATATAAGCTAGGGACAATCTTCTTTGTACTCCCTGGCTTTTTCAGTGTTACCTTTGACATGACAGGCACTTTAGTCAGCATACTCCTTTGGTTTACGCACAGGGGATCTATGCCATACTTTTAACATTTCTGTGCTATCTTTTATTTCTTTTTGTGACAAATTATTAATAAAATGTGTTTTTGATATTGCCAACGGTATACCAGAGTGCTATCTTTATGGGCTTCTTTTTCTCCTGCTCTTTTCATTCATTTTGGCCCTTTAGCACCACAGACATATCTACCGAGTGTATATATACCCCTGTCAGTTTATTGGTAACCTTTATTGTGCAGTCTTGTGGATGCGGGTCTGTCCTTTCTCTCAACTCTCATATTATTTATATATATATATATATATATATAATATAAAACCGTTCTTTGGCTAACGAACTGCTTTTATTTGTGCGAGATTTCGAGATACACTGATCTCTTCTCGCAGCGGTGTTACAATGAATAAAGCAAGAGAGGTTTAACTTATAAACAGTGCATCCTGGAACCTGTGACTGAAACCTGTCCCTCCCCCCTTTGCGGTATGCGATTTATGACTTGAGGTGTTAAATGGTCCCTGAATGTTAGTGATGTAAGAGTGTGTGTGTGTGTGTGTGTATGTGTGTGAATGTGTATGTGTGTGTATGTATGTATGTAAATATAAATTTATAAAGCAACCACAATGTATACAGCACTTT
Organism: Ascaphus truei; assembly: GCF_040206685.1. NCBI lineage: Eukaryota > Metazoa > Chordata > Amphibia > Anura > Ascaphidae > Ascaphus > Ascaphus truei. Next base: position 8,503,245 of record NC_134492.1, on the reverse strand, counting down.
ACAAAAGGCGTGTGTGGAGTGGAAGTTTATATCAATGGTGTGGGTAGGTAAACTTATATTTACACACACACACACACACACACACACACACACACACACACACACACACACACACACACACACACACACACACACACACACACACACACACACACACACACACACACACACACACTCTTACATCACTAACATTCAGGGACCATTTAACACCTCAAGTCATAAATCACATACTGATCAGGTGTAACTCAGCAGCTACAATGTATTCTTATATTACTAAGGTAACATTATCGATTGTTACAATTTGCAGCTCAAACTGCTGGGAATGTTGGCAACAAATTGTCACATAGAGGAAAGTGTTACAAAGATCTTGCACTGTTATGGAAGTGTGTTCAAATCTGCTATGAAATCAAAGGATGCTCAGTATATTACAACTCATTAAAAATAGCATGAAGAGTTGAATAATAAAAACAAATGTCGTAAGTATTATGTAATATTCGAGAACTGATTTGTTTAAAAAACACACACATATTGCTTGGATTGCCTCTTTAAAGCAGGATGTGAGGATTTCTGGGAGCACACCACACTTACTTTTTTGGATAAGACACAAAGAAATATGAAGATAAACATTCCTTGAAATGCGTTGGTTATAGTGAAGAGATATGCTGTGACCACTGATTTATTGACAACATGAAGAACTCCAAACATCCAAGTGGCACCAAGAAGGAACAAAAGGGCGAGGGCCCCTCGTGCGCAGGATCTGTATGGGAACAACATCATTTCAATTACTTAAGGAAGTTCATCTAAGGCAGGGTTGCCAACTCCAGCCCGCAAGGGCTACCAATAGGTCGGGTGTTCAGGATATCATGACTTCAGCTGAAGTACGGACTTATTGAACCACTTGTGCCGAAGCAGGGACTGAATGAGCCACCTGTGCTGAAGCAGGGATATCCTTAAAAGCTGACCTGTTGGTGGGGCTTGAGGACAGGAGTTGGCCCCTCCTAATCTAAGTAACACAAAATGATACAATAGTATATAGTAGTTATGCGACTCACACTTCAGGCTGCGCTGCAGCACCACTGAAAGACGATCGCGTATTTCAAAGTACACTAACTCTTTAAAAAAAATGTATTCCCTTATGGGGACTGCATTACCATATGATTTTATTTTGAATCTACGGTGAGTTACTCCCAGAGGTAAACATATGTCTATAACCATATGATGTGTATGAAAGCTGGAACAATTAGCTGTATACTTTTATGGCAGCTCGTGCATTCTGTATATCAATGGAAAAGGTGTATCCTTTAGCATGCGTAAAGCAGCCATTTCCCCTAACCAACTACTGTAGATACATTTTTGATGATGTTGTTGCAGGATTCGATCCCGGGGTTCCCCCTGAGCTGCAGTCATTTCAGCTCAGGTTATCCCCCTGTTCCCGGGATACCTACTGTACAGTTGAAGTCTTCAGTATTACTTCCTGGTTATTAAAGGAGATTTAAATGGCCGTCCAATAGGAAGCTGCAACTGATGCTACGGCTTTCTATTGGCCTAACATCTCGCAGCTACAGTACAGTACTTTGTTCTCCCTGAAGGGAGGTTTAAAGCTAGTAACTTCACCGGTATGTTGATTGTCAAGCGGGGGTCCCTGGAGCTGAAAATAGTGAGGTTCAGCTGTACACGACTCCCCCTGCCCCCCCTGTTACCATCTTGGAAAACAATGGGGGCAACAACCCCCTCACCCCCAGAATATGGGGTATTGCTGCTATAAGATAGGGCATATTTGGATTTTTGGGCATGCATCCATAACCTTTTTAAATGTTCTTTTATGTTACAATAACTTTAAAATAGTACTAAAATAATTTATTCTAAAATGATAAAGATTATTTGTTTTGACAATTGTATCTATCAAGCAAAAATGATTTGTTAAATTGAAAAGCGACAGATGCTGTCATAGAAGTTATGGGGGCGGGGGCTGTAGACTTGGGGAAAGAGAAACCAAGAAGAAAGCGAGCTAAGTCATTTAACTAGAACCTCAATCTAAATGGATCTCGACTTTGGGGATAATAATAAGTCATGGTGCAATGAAAAACATTACTGAAATATAGTTGGGCTAGATCAGGGGTGTCCAACTCTGTCCCCAAGTGCCATCAACAGGTCAGGTATTAGGGATATCCCTGCTTCAGCACAGGTGGCTCAATCAGTGGCTCAGTTGAAGACTGGGCCACTGATTGAGCCACTTGTGCTGAAGTAGGGATATCCTTCAAACCTGACCTGCTGGTGGCCCTTGAAGACTGGAGTTTGCCGCCCCTGTGTTAGATTATACCATGTGTTGAAAATACACCACCTAAAAGAAAGCTACAGTAAAAAAAATGAGCTTAGAGCAATGTTTCAGGCTGTCTTGCCAGGGAAATGTTGGGCTTGTCATTTGGTGGTTTTAATGTGAGGAGACTATCACCAAACTGGGTACAAGTGATTATAACAAAGCATGGCTAAATAAAAGCGCAAAACACACAATTGTGAAGTGTGTGTATTACAGAACGGTGCAGTTGTGATATGAAAAATACTTCAACAAAAACCACTGGAAAAGTTGTATGATAAACAATGTAGTATCAGCCTCCAATATAATGTCATAAATATTGACTGGTTATGCAATCTAAAGTGGCACCGTTTTACGTCTTATTCTGTATATTGCAACTGTGGCAATAGGATAGAGCAAAGAATATGATATGGTATTACTGTGGGATACGTGTGTATATGATGAACCAACATCTCCTATTTATTCTCTAATCATAGCAATATTATCTTTTTTTGTCTACAAGGTTCCTGCATTGCACGGGGTGTTTTTATTTACGGCATATCTGCTACATATTGTTGAATGATGTTCCCATAATATTATTATATCATGCAAAGAGATTCCTTTTTCTATAGTTTTAATACCTGTAATCAGAATGATTTAAATAGTTAGATAAGGGAAGAAAAACAGCAACCTAATAATTGCTATATCAGGTCAACTAAGTCTAGACCAAAATTATAGTGTGGCTTTTGCTGCAAAACAGTATTTTACAAAGTTCATATCAATTCCTTTTAAAGCTGCAATCCTGGCTTCTTACTACTAATGGTGTTTTTTGTTTTACTTGTTTATTTTATTTAATCGGAACTGTCCCCAGGCATATAAACAGTGGTCATTCATAAGTTCAATACCTGGTGAGAGAACAAAGAAGCAGGCACAAACATTAGGCACATGCGATGAGTCTACAATAAAAGGGGAAATCTTTTGGCACAGTAATTATGGAGCATAATTGGATGTTCCATGACTGCGTGCTGGTAAGACAGCACCGTACACTGTGTGTGGATCAAGGCTCCAAATAAAAGAGACTCATACTGTAACGCAGAGATCCCTGTAGCTCAGCCCTTGAGGTAATGGCATGGGCTGTGAAGCCCGCTGGGAGTTACGGTGCATTGGGAAAGGCATGTCATGAAGCACAGACCTTTAGAGAGCCAGCGGTCAGGGATCACTCTCCTCCAGTGAGGACCTGGGTGGAGGACTAGGTTAGAAGTGGACTCTAATCACCAAAGTAAAAGAATCCTGTTATTTTCTTGTGATTATATTGTATGATACATGCCTGCCATGAGAGGTATGAGTAAAGCACATTGTGTGCAACCTGTAACTTGCCTTGTGTCTACTTATTCTATAAGTAATGTGTTATTGTGCTTATTCTTTAAGCAATCAGGGCCAGGAGGCCTAGTTACATACAGTATGATTCTGTCCTAACACTTTGTTGGCTAGGTTAAAGGTTTACGAGACAAGCAGAATCACTGGGCTTCCATATGTACATACTAAGACATCCAGGTATAAAAAGAGATCATACCTTATGTTTTCGCAGCAACTAACTTCTGATTTCAACATTGCGGTATGTCGGAACACTTTGTATATTATCACTCCGAATGCCATCAAATTAACCTGGGAAATAAAGGCAAAAATGTTGTCACTAAATCCAGTATTTATTCAATTATCCTAATATATAAATAATGGAGAAATTTTTGCACCTCTCCACGGTGGCATTTGGCCATACTCATTTAACAACCAATGAATGTCTAGTGAGTCTTTGTCATGACTTTACAAAATTGAAATCTCCACTGCAATGTTTGCCACAACCCTGAATAGATTGCAACATGAAAGCTCTATCAAATAGTAAGTCAATATAGAAAGAAAGAGTAGGCTTGTCCATTTGTTTTCTTCTGTCTGTGTGTTAGTTTTACCCTTCATGAAGAGTCAGGACAAAATCAAGTATAAGGCCGCGCGTATAGTGCCCCCGACACCGACGCGATGGATGACGTTACCTGTTGCCACTCGCGACAGTTGAATTTCGCTTTGCAGCGACATCGCTAGCAACCTGGCCATTGATTGGTTCAGAGGCTGTCACGTGGCAGCAAGCACCAGATTTTTGGTCGCTCCTTCGAGTCGCGCTTACTATAAGCACTTGCGACGACGACAATGCATTTGTTTTGGAACGACGTCACGTCGCCGTCGCATGGCACTATAAGCGCAGCCTAAGAGCTATTTAGAGTCAATAGTGCCCAGTATCCAACATGGACCAAGGCCCCTACCAAGTAAGTTGTTGAGGAGGAGGGTTGAATAGGTTTACTAGGGTCTGTAGCATATAAGGAGATAATGATATCAATGTTTTATTGTGTCTCTCTCTCCCCATGAACAAAACAGGAATGTAATAATGGGTGAAAACATTTGCAAGTATACAAAAATCTTACAAATGTAGCACACACTGTCATGGACCAAAATCTGAGGCATTCACATCTCTCTACTAGTGGTAAGACATGTTTTTAGTGTTGTTCTAATTGACACAATCATTCTAAATTTGGCTTGAGAAACCCAGGCAAACTCTCTTGTACAGTATTTATAAATTGGACAGTGTGTATATGGTTTTAAATCACTGAGCTTCTACTTGTTACCCTTTACACTGCTAGAGGTCCAGCCACATCAGGGGGGCCCCACTTCCACTCAGGCCGACTGAACTCTAAAGCAGTTAGCCCGATCATCACCTTGAAAACAAGCATTTTTGCCACAATGTACTGTGCCTGGTACATCAATAAGGCCTCTGGCATGCCAGGTACATCATAAGGGCTCCCACGTGAAAAGGAAGGAGATGAATTGGTGGCAGTCACAAAGTCACATGTTGGTATGTTTTCTGCCATGGTTTCAGGGTCCAATGAATGGTTCTTTAACTTCCACACACTTTGTTGGATATTTATTGGCGCATTTTGACTGCAGAACTGGGTGAAAATATGTCCCCATAATTTAGTAGAAAATATTCCCGTTTCTGCCAGTGGGGTTTTCTTGATTGATAAATCTGCTGTAATAGTATTGAAGATGGGAAACTTGAAACAACTAGAGCCCATTATGGGTGCAAAACCTTATCAATGGAAGATAAGGAATACAGGGCCTTATGCAGAGAGCATAGAATTTTAAAAGTGGCGAATTTCATAAAAAGTAGCTTTTTTGGAGAGTTTTATTCTCCATATGCAGAAAAGTGCGAATTCTGCTATGTTTAACATGGATGCGTGTGGCGAGTTTAAATTGGCGAGATGCGCGCTTCAGAAACGTGTAAAAACAAATTCGCGCCTTTTTTTCCCCTTTACTATAGGCGGCGAGCGCCATCTTGCCATCTTTTCCTGGCGCGGCAAAAATGCGAGAATCGCGGCATTTTTTGGCGCGAACAGCCGCTTTATGCCGTTCGCACCTCTCTGCATTCGGAGAGTTTTAAAAATGGCGAGATGGAGTATCTCGCCAGCCGCGAGGCGAGTTTTAGCAATTGAAAAAACAAAATGGCGCGTTTTTCGGAACTCGCCATTTTCTGCCGGTTTCTGCGCGAAATTGTACAAAAAATGGCGAATTTCGAAATAACGATGCTCTCTGCATAAGGCCCACAATCAGTTATTGCTGATGTAATGATTAAAGCAGAAATCTCACCCACGGTTGATGTTTATTTTTTAAATATAATTGGAACTGGGGATTTTAGAACAGACGTGCTTTATTTTCAGATCTGGGGTAGGGCTATAACAGCAATTTGGGATTGATTTGACCTACAATTTAATGGTATGTATACTTTGAAGTTTCTTCTTTTCTTTTAGCAGGCAAGTTCAAAAATTAAGCTTTGGCCTCTCCACAAACATTTACGATTCTCTCCTATACTCAGATTAGGTTTGTTATAAAAACTGTATCAATGTACTTTAGAAATAGGACTTAGATGCAAAACAGCCAATAAAGGAACATGCTGACTACAAGCCCAGATCATTTTGATGATCTGGATGTTGTTCAACTACAATAATTCTCCCCAATTAAGATTATTGGGGAAACAAATATTACTGCAATTTCTATATGATACATTAGGTCAAAAAAGTTTAGGGTGAACATGAGTACAGCAGCAAGTGCAGCAACTTAGGCTTCATGCTGTTTAACAGAAAAGCTTTTCTCCAGATGAGCTAAGACCTTCAGCCTACGAATGTCTGCTCATGTGAAATAGTGAGTTCTTGTCTGATGCTGCAATTTGGGTTAAAAATAGCTGTGATGATGACAGGGTACATAGGAATCTGTGAAACATGAAGATAACAGTGTAATCTTCAAAGACAACCAATCACCAATAACAGATGATACAACACAATGTATGAAATATCAGATTATGAGTCTGTTCACATACTGTCTTCTTGGACCACCTGCTGAGGTTTTCTACAGTACTGCTGACATGTCAAACTTTATTTCATAAACTGCAGGTATGAGACACAATTCTACCTTAAAAACCAGTTTCATTATACTAAGGGGGCTATGCACTAAGCTCAATGGGTTTGCGTTCTGATGTTCAAAAAAAGCATGTCCGTTAAAAAGTGAGGCCGGTGACACGATTCACTAAGGCCTTGAGCCCATTTTTTAACGTACGTGCTCAAAACACCCACAGCGTACATGTTGCTTGTTTCCCCCTGCTAGCGTTCTTAAACTTCACGTACGCTAGCTGATAGAAAAAAAAGCTGCATGTAACATTTGCATGGAGATTTGCCATCTCCATGCAAGGCTGTTACAGGCGATCGTACACTAAATAAATACATTTGAATAGTAGTGTACATGAGCAGGGGGTCTCCGGAGCTGAACAGCATTGGTTTCAGGTCCGAGGACCCCCTACTTCAGGAGATACAGGCCCTGTTATGGAGTGTCGGTATCCCCTGCAGAATTTCAATGTCCCGGTCACGTGACGCGGACGCTTGAAAGTGCAGGGGATACCGGCACCCCATAATGGGGCCTGTATCTCCTGAAGTAGGGGGTCCTCGGACCTGAAACCAATGCTGTTCAGCCCCAGAGACCCCCTGCACATCTACACTATGAAACACATGTATATTAAAAAAAGATTTAACAAACATCAATACACGACCCCTTCCCTCTGCCCTAACACATACAGTACATTAATGTGCAAAATTACTATTATCCAGATATGGATAATAGATTATTTGCCCATTATTAAAAACTGCATTAGCATGCCTAAATAAAGTAAATAAAAACAGTTGCCAGCTAATCCAATGAATACAAGCAGTAACAACATCAACAATTAATTAATTAAACCATTAACCAATGAAACCAATTAATTCCTAAATCACTTAAAATGAATAGTAACACTAACCAAGCAAACCAATGAATTACTACAACATTAATGAATGTAAACATTAAAAGACAAAGAAATACATTCAAACAATATCTGAAATAACCATAAAACGCATTAGCTAAGATAATACAACATTAACTACAAACGAACACCAATCGCAAACATTGTATTATCATTAAGCAGGAAAAAAACAAACAATCACATCCACATAAGAAATTGAAATTAAAAAACCAACAGCAATACCAAGCCACAAATGCCCCCCCAAATATTGACATAATAATGTATTAATCTGTACCCTAAAGTGGTACAGATTAATATATTATCAGTCAATGTGCCTCCCCAAAAAAAATCAAAAAACACATCCAATGAAGAAACCTGTAAAAGGAGACATTTACAAATATTCAATATATTACTTACCATTAGAAGCGGTGGCCCTCCGACTCCCGGGGTAACAGGAAGCTCACGTACCTTGAAGGCCTCCAACAGCATCCAATACCATCGCCATGAAGATCCGGATCAGGTACCCCAATCTTATTTTTTCTTACTTTAATCACCTTCTTCTATCTTCATCTGTCACCATTTCTTGATCTTCTTTATCTTCTATCTTCATCTGTCAATCCAAAAAACCCCATTGTAAATCCCAACCGATGTCTCGTCATCTTCTTGGGCTCAAATGAGGTGTCACGGCCTTAAATAGGGCTTGTGACGTCAAATTTAGCCTCAAAATGGTTAACAGCCACCTGATTGGCTGTTCAAACCATGTTCCGACTTTAATTTTTTTTTTTTACATGACATCACTTAAAGGGAATGATGCCAGCCAATCAGAATGGCTGTGCTTCATTTGCCTTTAAGATGACTTCACTAAATCCAAGATGGCCGGCGTCACATGGTATTTCAGCCAATCAGAGTGTGGAATTGGTTCCCACGATCTGATTGGCTGAATTACCATGTGACGCCGGCTTCGTCATGTCATCTTAAAGGCAAATGAAGCACAGCCATTCTGATTGGCTGGCATCATTCCCTTTAAGTGACGTCATGTAAAAAAAAAAAACTAAAGTCGGAACATGGTTTGAACAGCCAATCAGGTGGCTGTTAACCATTTGGAGGCTAAATGTGACGTCACAAGCCCTATTTAAGGCCGTGACGCCTCATTTGAGCCCAAGAAGCTTACGAGACAGCATCGGCTGGGATTTAACATGGGTTTTTTTGGATTGACAGATGAAGATAGAAGATAAAGAAGATCAAGAAATGGTGACAGATGAAGATAGAAGAAGGTGATTAAAGAAAGAAAAAAGAAGATTGCGGTACCTGATCCGGATCTTCATGGCGGATGGCATCGGATGCTGTTGGAGGCCTTCAAGGTACGTGAGCTTCCTGTTACCCCGAGAGTCGGAGGGCCACCGCTTCTAATGGTAAGTAATATATTGAATATTTGTTAATGTCTCTTTTTACAGGTTTCTTCATTAGATGTGTTTTTAGATTTTTGGGGGGAGGCACATTGACTGATAATATATTAATCTGTACCACTTTAGGGTACAGATTAATACATTATTATGACAATATTTGGGGGCATTTGTGGCTTGGTATTGCTGTTGGTTTTCTTTCATTTCAATTTCTTATGTGGATGTGATTGTTTGTTTTTTTCCTGCTTAATGGTAATACAATGTTTGCGATTGGTGTTCGTTTGTAGTTAATGTTGTATTATGTTAGCTAATGCGTTTTATGGTTATTTCAGATATTGTTTGAAATTATTTCTTTGACTTTTAATGTTTGCATTCATTAATGTTGTAGTAAGTCATTGGTTTGATTGGTTAGTGTTACTATTCATTTTGAGTTGGTTTAGGAGTTAATTGGTTTCATTGGTTAATGGTTTAATTAATTAATTGTTGATGTTGTTACTGCTTGTATTCATTGGATTAGCTGGCTACTGTTTTTATTTACTTTATTTAGGTATGCTAATGCAGTGTTTAATAATGGGCAAATAATCTATTATCCATATCTGGATAATAGTTATTTTGCACATTATTGTACTGTATGTGTTAGGGGGGTGTATTTAGTTAGAAATATTGTTTAGTATTTTTGTAGCACAACATTGGTACCGCAGGCCCGCGGGTACCCCGGGACTCCCGCGGGGAACACGGGACAGCTGCGGGGTCAGCCGGGGACACCCGCGCGACCCCCGGCCTCCCTCGGGGACCCCCGCGGGGTCAGCCGGGGACACCCGCCGGCCTGTTGTATGGGTTTTGCGCATGCAAAAAGGTAAACAAAGAATTTTTTCTAAGTCCTGCTTTTTATCACCTGCCTTATGCTGGTGAGCTTTATTCAGCGCAACTTTCACGTACGATAAGTTTGCGTTGCTTAGTGAATCCCGCAGAAGGCAGGATTCAGCGCAAACAGCTCATCGTACGAGCAAAGTTGGACTTTGAAAAATTTCCAAGAAAAAGTCAGTTTTAGAGCACAAAGTGCCTGTTTGCGCGGCTTAGTGCATAGCGCTCGGCGGAACTTCACGTTCTAAAAGCAATTTGCGCTCTTTAAAACGACTTATCACTGCTTAGTGCATAGCCCCCATAGACTTAGATTTTAACAGTGAATTGGGAGAGAAAGTACATGTGATATTTATGCAGATGTGCTTGTGCCTCAGAGAAAACATATAATCTCAAGCAACATAAATACAGTTACAATACAGTGTTGGAGAATGTAACACTTGTTTTCATATTTCACAACTGAAAGTTATACTTACAAGAATGATGAGACAAGCTGGTCCAATAAAACTCCATATAAAGTTATTTTCTGTGCTCAGCCAACACCTACAAAAAAATTAAACCATCACTAGCTCCATAGTTTAAATTGTTGTAAAAATATATTCAAGCACTGGTTAAGTGTCTGCCATTACCATGATAAAAAATAAACTTACACTTTATCAGTGCCATAGTATTTATAGCCTAAAACTGCAGAAATTCCGACGACGATAGCTGGGCTGCAGTATCCAAATATGTAAAAATTCTTGTGTAAAAAACCTCTATTGTAGATAACGCCAACAACAATGAGATAGAGATGAATTCCCTCAATGCACATCCAGGCGAAGGCTGCGAGGAAGAAATAATGCAGCGAACCAGCGATGATTGCACAGAGAAGCTACAAAATATCAAGAACACGCATTGTTATTCAAGTGTAATTTATTTCAAATCAGAATGCAATATCTTTAAATACAGTTATTTTTTACCACACATGTATGTGGTTCATGTAAAGTACTAACAAAAAAATGCACTGTGCTTTTTTATTAGGTTTAGTTTGTGCCTTTTCCTCAGCAAAACATTGAACACACTGGAATGTACAGGGCAGCTCTTTTTTAACCGCTTAACACCTGAGCAAACAATACTTTATCCCACTTATATTTAAAAAATATCTAAACACCGGACGACAAACTGTTTTGAGTCTGGTTTCTAGGTGTTTCGTCATTTAAAATATTAGTAACAACTTGTATGACTAAAGGGCCCTCACAGATATCTAGCTTTACCTCCACCCAACATTGTTCAAATTGATACATTTGTATGATTTGCCAATTTAAGCAAACTAAGCATTTATGTGACTAAGCCTAAAGATGTGTAGTCCAATAGATATTAGTGCCAGTGATGACTATGGTGGGATTTGATGGTAAAGCTGCTCAGAGCCAACTCAGTAAACATGGCCACTCTATAGACATTATGCTAAATGTGGTGAAGCTGCTTCTATGCACAGGAGAGGATTTGTAATCCTATCCATTTGAATGGAGCTGATCTCGTCTGTAGAGAAGCTTCACAGCATATTGCACTGGGGCCTATATGTGTAACTAAAATACTCAACCATCACTGTGATATGTGCCAAATTTGGTGGTTACACTAGGGATGCCAGGTGTCCGGTACTGAACTGTCCTGTATTTGGACACTCTGTCAGTAAAAAAAATTAGAGGTACTGTAATACTGGACATGTATGTATTGTGTACGTGTACATGTATTGCCTCTCTGGGTTGTGTCCGGTATTAATTCTCTGGACATAGTGACCTAATCAGCTTGGGTGGCAGCGAGATTTCCCCGAGCAGGGACATATCAGGACTGTTACCTCCATCCTGAAATGCTGCTGCTGGGAAATGCAGCCAATCAGGAGGAGGTTTCAGGAGCAGGGGGCGAAGGAGAGGAGGAAACAGCATGAAGAGGCGAGAGGTGTGTTGTGCGCATTGCATCTTTCAACATTATATCCAGTATTTTTGGAGAAACCACTTGGCAACCCTATAGTTACCCCTGGAATTTAGATGTCAATTGTATCTGCTTTATCTCTAAAAAACTACCAGGATATGTTATGTAATTACTCACAAAATGAAATGCCTTCTATACAAGAACATTGTATACTATATAAACCTGCTCTTTAGTCTCTAACAAACCCCTCACTTTAAGCATGGGCTAACGGGCTCCCTCAGAGTATTCAACACCATCAGAAACTTTACAACATTATCAATAATAAAGTGGAAATACACATAACTGTTTATTTATTGTGTCCATTTGTTATTTTGCGTTATAGCCAGAACCTGCTTGAATAGTTAAATGATGATTGTAACAGGGACTTATCCTTTTTTAAGTAAAACTGCCTCAAAATGCTCTGAGGAATCCAGCAGGGAGCTGGTTAATTGCAGCCAGTCAATTAACCAGGCTACACCTGGCTAATCAGAGCTCCAGAAAAGACTCCTGTGGGAAACAAATAGGAAAGACTGTCATGGGAGAGGGGGTTTGGCCCGGTATTAAAGGGGTTACATCCCATTTGGCCACCCCCTGCTCTCACCTGGGAGGCAAGGCATTAACTGGAATGATGTCCAGTACGGTAGTTATGCCCCTGCTTCAGCACCAACTGTGTATCCCCCTGTGAATATGTATTGTTCCCATTCCAGTGTCTGCACCAACACATACACTGGGATCTATGTCGGAGGGAAAGGGTTAATGTTAATTCGGTGTTTATGGCCCTTTGTCCCTTTTCCCGCCTTTGCAGGCTCCATTTTGCAGTTTCTCCATAGGTCGCCATTGGGGCTCAATACAATCCTATGGAGATTCCGGCGATCTGGGCCCGTTTCCGTAGAAGACCTGCAGGTGGCGCCTAAGAGGAGGAGCGGCGGTCCCCCATTGTAAGTCAATGGAGCCATTCATTTCAATGGGGATTCCTCGACGCCGACCTCCAGGAATGAGTTGGCAGCCATCCAAACCGCTGATCGCAGAAGCGGAAACAATATCTAAAAAAAGAGCTTTTGATCACACTAGGTCAAGTTCAAATACAATTGGCATGGGAAACTTAGGTTCTAGGGCACCCAGGAATAAAATTATTTTTGCCCCTAGACCCTAGGAACCCTCACACTCGACCACCACAGGGTCCGAGAATTAAGGACCCCTGTAAAGGGTCGCGCTCGCCATGAGGGTCGCGCCATTGACTCTAATGGCGGAGGTAAGAGCCGCGAGTGAAAACGGCTAAGTCGGAATGAGCAGAAACCCAGAACCCATAACTCCGGTTCGGTTCAAACTAGAGGGCTGAGATTCGGCCACCATGTAGTTCTAGTTCCGGCAGGATTGCATGGCAAATACAGACCCTCTCGGGGCAACAGAACGGAGTCAGGGTAATTGCAAAGTTTGGGTTTCTGCCATTGACTTGCATGGCGGAAAAAAGCCTCGTGTTCTAAAAAGGGCTTTTAAACTGTATTTTTGTATCTCTGGTTCTGGGGGTCATGGAAGGATGATATTTGGCCACTATGGCAAGGGTCCTCCGGCATGAGGACCTGTCAAATTTTAGCCCGCTCATACCCACAGAACAGATTATTTTAATATGTGTAGATATTAAAGAATGTATTGTATTTTGGGTCCAGGGTAAAAGCCCGGGAAGGCTAGATCCCATATGGTATGTTAATGCTCAGGGGGGAGACAAGTGGTCTACAATAAACCCCCTGATCAAAGGCTGCTTGTATATTCTAGCACAAAAGAAAGCAGGCCGTGGGTACTTGTGATAAGTGTTGTATTTCACACCTTGGGACAAAAGTTTTCCTGTCACAAGCAGACTGGTCGACGCCAGTCTTGTGGGAGGGGGGCTAGGGAAATGAGCCCCTGATTAGAATAATGCACAACCAGTGGGTCGGTATTACTTTGCCTCTCAAGTGAGGTGGCAAGGAGGTATTGGTGCAGATAATTGTCATCCAATGTCGTGCACCTCCTGTTAGGGTATGGGGCTGAAACTCCATATAAACGAGTGTAAGCTCTATGCCCAGTGTCTTTCGTGATGTCTTCATTTGAACCTGTATTGCTGAATGAATTGCCAATCCTGTACCTGATTGCTTCATTGTCCAACCCCTAAGTAAGTGCTATTTCTTGTCTGTTATTTGTATCATCTTGTGTGTTGACCTTCTTTTAGGAATAAACTATATTTCTTATATCTAAGTCGTTTTCAATTCAACCCAGATATTTTGTGTATATTATATCCTATCACAAGTTACCGTGACAAAGACTCCTTAGCCCTCTGACATAGGAGAGCAGAGAGACACTCCTTAGCACACAAGGGTGCTGACACAGGAGAGCAGAGAAGCCTGCACAAAGACTCCTTGGCACAAAACTGTGCTGACAAAGGAGAACAAAGACAGAAGATTGACACAAGAAGAGACAAGTCTGCTAGACACAGCCCTGTCTACAAGGAACCAGCCTTCCAACCCTGCAAAGAAATTAAAGCGGCTGTTGCAGTAACCAGAAGGGACTGCTTAGACTCTGTTAGGGTGGCTTTCCCCAAACACAGATAAGAACTTTTATATTTTAATGCCAGAGTTTGCATAATATTGTTTTGACCTGGAAGTAGGTTAGCTACCCGGTGGGGTAGCTAGGGACCTAGTGAATAGTTAATCTCCCAAGGGGAGTAGACTTTTATGTTATAGTTTGTTGTTTATAGGGACACGCTAAATAAAGTCCTGTTTTAATTTCACCCAAATCGGTCTCCATTAGTGTACCTCTGCACACATCTCTTACAATCATGAGCATGAATGATGTCCCCAAGTATCTATCCTGTTAAAATTGCATTTTCTTTCACTTTTTCCTTATTGTCACTTCCCTTGTGAAATCATAATGTTATAATTTTCATAGCCGAGTATGACAAGTGTATCCGACTGTATCTACCACTTAATAAAGTACAGTACTAAACAAGTAGCAAGTATTGAATGTTCTGTGATATTTGTTATTGGGATTTTTTATAGTTAGTCTTTCATGCCTACATTTGTAAAGCTATTACACTTATTATAAATGATGAGACAGCCAATAAACTGTTAGATATTCTATTCTATTTCAGAGGAGTTTAAAATAATTTTCTATGAATACCCAAACAGATTTTTTGTTTGAGTTCCAGGAACCTTGGTGAGGCAGATATATTACTCAGCTTGTTACTTTGTGTGCAAAAAAGACCTACATTTTCTATTTCTACTGGTATCCTATTAGAGATGTGTGCAGAGGTTCATATAATGGAGACCGATTAGGGTGAAATTATATCTTGGCTTTATTGAGCCTGTTCCTTTATCCAGGCAAAACATAAAAAACAAAACAAAATAGCAAACCCCTATCCCATTGTAAGAGCAAATTTACTTCCCCAGACCCTATCTGCAGGACTGGAGGGATATTCCCTTTACCTGCTGATCACCCCAAAGTCTCAGGAGGTACCTTAATTAGGTGGCCCTCCATGTCAGTCTTTAGCAGGTTCCTGGGTCCTCTGTGTCCAGGAAATATAGGTTTCTGGGTGTTGATCGCAGCACATCCTTTGTGCTCAAGACAGCGTCTGTGTGCAGGCTTCTCTGCTCTCCTTCTGTCAGCCCAAATATAAGCTAAGGAATCTCTCTCCTGTGTCTCACAGGAGGCTTTTTGCAGAGCTCTCATTAGTCCAGGTGGAGACTAGTTGAGTGGCTGCAATCAACTATCTCTCTGCTTGATTCTCAGAGCTCTGAGGCTGCTTTATTTAAACAGGCGTAAGTCGCTGTTACATATCCACAACACAGTCATGTTATAACAGCTGAAGAGGCCTGAAGTGAAAACTTGGGGTTATTTGATAAGGCTACATGTATAAATTAAATGCCACTGCTTCCCTTACTGCTTATAAATATTGATTGGCAACATGAAAATAAATATGAGGAAGTTATCTTTCTACAATAAAAAAAACAACAACGAGGAACAGATTGCTGTGTATATTTATTTAGTGGGACTTCCGCAGATATGGTTGTAAAACAAATTTGGAATGCAGATAAATTTACATTTTTGGCAGTAAAAAAATGTGTGTGTACTGTAAGTTTAGAGAACAAATTGATGTGTTTTTCAGATGTAAATTGTCACACATAGTTAAACAGTTTTTTTCGACTAAAGAGTTTTAATTGCAGTTTTTGGACATTTCACAGACTGAAAGGGTAGTTAAGATATACATTTAAAAGGAGCAAAACAACTCCACATAACCAAGCAGACAAGGTCTTCAATATATGAGATATGTATCAATAGTCTACTGTATACTTATAGTATAGCATAATATAGTCATCTATAAAGCAGCCTCAGAGAGCAATACATTTTAATTAGCATTTAGACCCAGGCTGTGTTTGGGTGCATTCAAAGTTTAATTACTGTACTCACCGAGAACATTAATAGATATTGGGATAAATTATGTTTCTCTAGAGATAACTGCTTGAGGAAGGAATACAGTAGCTCCACTTTCCATTTTTATAGATATAAAAGGAGCACAGCTTTCAGAGGGAAAGGTGCAGATAGGAAGGCAGAACACACGGCTGGTTCCTTGCTCCTAGGAGAATTGAGGCGCATGATATACATGGTGGAGTCAGCTCTTAAGAGTCTCTCAGTGGCTGAGTTTTCATACTACCGTGGGACTAGTTTGGAAGACGATACTAAAAACCAGTGGGGTTTTTCAACTAAAATGGTTCTGGTACTCTTTGTAAAGTAAAAAAAACAATATCCAAACTATCAATAAACAAATTAAGAAAAAAAGAGATAGTACGAGGGCGGGGGGTGTGGGAGAGGGGGATGAGGGGGAGGGGCAGAGGCATTTATCCAGCGCCCTCACAGTATTCAATCACCCGTAAAAATATTTTATAAACCCTGTATGGAGTTTGTGCTTGATCTAAAAAAAAAAAAAAGGTTACATGGCTCAGTTCTTTTGAGTTGCCTAGAGCAGGAGTAGACAACTCAAGTCCTCAAGGATCACCAGCAAGTCATGTTTTCAGGATATTCCTGCTTCAGCACAGCTGGCTCAAACAGTGGCCCAGTCTTTGATTGAGCCAGCTGTGCTGAAGTATGGATATCCTTAATACATGACCTGTTGATAGCTCTTGAGGATTGGAGTTTGGGACCCCTGGTCTAGACACATTGTATTGTAAATGTATGAAAATACAGGGCACCTGACAGCATGGGCCATGAGAGAAACAACTCAAGAACAAAGAATATACAAGTGCACTTACAGTTAGGGTCGCTTACAAGAGAGCCGGGACAAGTGTCCAGTGCCTGGCGCCTGCGGGAGGACCCAGCCTGTCAGCGCTGGAAGTTCTGGTTGCCGGGCCTCTGGTTGCCGGATGCTGGTCCCTGGCTCTCCTCAGCTATGGCGGGCCCCTCTCAGCCAAGCCAGGCCTCTCTCCCGCCGGTGCGCACCAGAAGCTGAGCACAACTTTGGGGACGAGCAAAGCTTACGGCCCGCAGCAGCAGCAGCTGGGGAGAGCCGGGGCACAGAGGCCTCAGACCACCTCAAAGGTAGGTAGGGTGTGTGTGTTATTTTGTATTTTGTGTCGGGGGGTGGGGGAGTGTATTTGTGTGTGTGTGGCGGAGTGTATTGTCTTTAGTGTGTGTGGGTGTATTGTATATTGTATGTGGGGGGTGTATTGCATTTTGTGTGTGAGTGTATTGTATTTTGTGTGTGGGTGAGCGTATTCTTTTCTGTGTGTGGAGGTGTATTGTATATTGTGTGTGGGTGTATTGTATATTGTGTCTGGGGGTGTATTGTATTTTGAGTGTGGGGGTTATTGCATTTTGTGTGTGGGGGTTATTGTATTTTGTGTGTGGAGGGTGTATTGTATATTGTGTGTGGGGGTTATTGTATTTTGAGTGTGTTATATTTTGTGTGGGTGCGGTGTATTGTATTTTGTGTGTATGGGGTTATTGTATTTTGTATGTTGGGGTTATTGTATTTTGTGTGTGTGTGGGGGAGTGTATTATATTTTGTGTGTGGGGGTTAATTGTATTTTGTGTGTGGGGGTTTTATTATATGTTTTGGGGGTATTGTATTTTGGGGAGGTTGGTATTGTATTTTGGGGTGGGGGTATTGTATTTTGGGCGAGTGTGTATTGTATTTTGGGCGAGGGGGTATTGTATTTTGGGGGGTGGTATTGTATTGTATTTTGTGTGTGCAGGGGAAGTGTTTGTGTGTGTGGGGGGGGGTATTGAGGAAGAAGAGGGTAATTAAGTTATATTAGAGGGGGAGAGTGTGAGATGAGAGAGGGGGTGGAGAGGGAGATGGGGGAGCGAGAGGGGGAGCGTGAGACAGAGGGGCAAGAGAATACATGGGGTGAGGAAGGTGCTCGCATGGAGGTGTGAGAGAGGGGGGATAGAGGAGTGGGCTCGTGAGGAGGTGTGAGCGGGGGGATAGAGGGGGCTCGTGAGGAGGTGTGAGAGGGGTGAATAGAGGAGAGGGCTCGCGAGGAGGTGTGAGAAGGGGGGATAGAGGAACGGGCTCGCATGGAGTATGAGCGGGGGGATAGAAGGGGCTCGTGAGGAGGTGTGAAAAGGGGGGATAGAGGAGAGGGCTCACGTGGAGGTGTGAGAGGGGGGAATAGAGGAGAGGGCTCGTGAGGTGGTGTGAGAAGGGGGGATAGAGGAGCGGGCTCGCATGGAGGTTTGAGATGGGGGATAGAGTGGGCTCATGAGGAGGTGTGAGAAGGGGGGATAGAGGAGGGGGCTCGCGTGGAGGTGTGAGAGGGGGAATAGAGGAGAGGGCTCGTGAGGATGTGTGAGAGGAGGGATAGAGGGGGCTTGTGAGGAGGTGTGAGAGGGGGATAGAGGGGGCAAGTGAGGCGGTGCGAGAGGGGATAGAGGAGGGGGCTTGCATAGAGGTGTGAGAGAGGGGGATAGAGGAGGGGGCTCGCGTGGAGGTGTGAGTGGGGGATAGAGGAGCAGGCTCGTGTGGAGGTGCGAGAGGGGGAGATAGATTAGGGGGCTCACGAGGAGGTGTGAAAGGGGGGAGGGTATAGATATGGGGGCTTGCAAGGAGGTGTAAAATGGGGGGGGGGCTTGGTTGAAGCGCTAGTTCTGGGCCCCGGGAAATCTGTCTGCGGCCTGCTTACAGTATACCAGAATCACGTTATGTAGCGGACAAAGCAAAGATATGAAGCCCAGAATATTGCACATGTAACTATGACCATAGTAATCTCAATCAAGGCTCCAAGAAACAGTATGTTACAAAACAATAAGATACCTTAATAGAAGTGCCACCGGATTTAACAATCCCACAGACCCGGCTAGAAAGTATACTTAAAAAAATAAATGTAACAGTCTAATCGGCTTCCCTAAACAAATGTAATAATGGTACTGTAATAGCAAAGGTTAGGCTGTACTCATTTTTGGGAAATGAGATACACGTTGAAAATTGTAGGGGCCTCTTAATAGGGAAAGTGTTATCTTTGCCTTTATTCCACCTCCCCTTATCAGAGAGCCAATAAAGATAAGGGGAGGTGGGGAGGGGTGAGGGGGCTCGGACTGTACAAGCACTTGGTGATAACAGTGACATCACACAGTGACATCATATAGTGACATCACAAAAGGGATCAGCCGGAGGAAATAAAACCCCTCCTGTCGATTATTTCAAAATATTTAAAAATACTTATAGGTGTCAGACTTTGGTAAACAACGCATCAATCACACAGATGAGCACCCCTCAAACATATCACTGGAATTAGTTCACTTTGGTCCTAGGAGGGGTTGCCCCTTCAACATGTGTAAGAAATAAAAGCAGAAGATACACCATAACTAAATATTATTTTTGCAATAGTAGGAGACAAAGCAGAAAGTCGGCAGCATGCACCTCCCTGCTCGCCCCAGCGGCTTGTCATGGGTAAATGTAGCTAATTGCTATGAATATGATCATGCGATTCTAGAGAAAGCTTCGGGGATGAAGCTGGCAGGCACTCGTATACATACGAGACTAAATCCACGGGTAAATCCACAGTATATAGGCTGAAGGGGCCGTTCACGCTACTTTCAGTTGAAGGAAGCCAGCACGGCCACTTCAGACAATATGAAATAAGGTCCTCTGTCTCACAGTCATGCTGTTTCATACTGTAGGACAGAGGGAAATATAAGCTGTACACCAGATCACTGTATTCCTCAGGAAAGGGATAAACAGTACGGTTACTGCGTGCCTTAGTGAATATTAACCACCTTACAATATCTAAACAATATAACAGCAGCAGTTATGCATGTTTGCTTCTACTTTGGGATTATACAGGGCTGCACAGAACAGACTGTGCAGGCTCTTGTTTAAATATATATATACACATTAAGACATTTAATTGCTTGCTTGAATATGACTTAAATCAGAAAAACAACAGTTTCAAAATATCTCCAAACAATCCTCCCTAAACAACTGAAGAGAGGAAAGTGAACACGTTTGCTACAGGAAATATACATTTTGCACGTTAATTCTTCTATAAAAGTTAGCTTGAGTATGCTTCTGTTCCCTATTGTGGCATCACAGATTGTTTTGTATTGTATTTGTAAGTACAGATAAGATACCTTAATAGAAGTGCCACCGGATTTAACAATCCCACAGACCCGGCTAGAAAGTATACTTAAAAAAATAAATGTAACAGTCTAATCGGCTTCCCTAAACAAATGTAATAATGGTACTGTAATAGCAAAGGTTAGGCTGTACTCATTTTTGGGAAATGAGATACACGTTGAAAATTGTAGGGGCCTCTTAATAGGGAAAGTGTTATCTTTGCCTTTATTCCACCTCCCCTTATCAGAGAGCCAATAAAGATAAGGGGAGGTGGGGAGGGGTGAGGGGGCTCGGACTGTACAAGCACTTGGTGATAACAGTGACATCACACAGTGACATCATATAGTGACATCACAAAAGGGATCAGCCGGAGGAAATAAAACCCCTCCTGTCGATTATTTCAAAATATTTAAAAATACTTATAGGTGTCAGACTTTGGTAAACAACGCATCAATCACACAGATGAGCACCCCTCAAACATATCACTGGAATTAGTTCACTTTGGTCCTAGGAGGGGTTGCCCCTTCAACATGTGTAAGAAATAAAAGCAGAAGATACACCATAACTAAATATTATTTTTGCAATAGTAGGAGACAAAGCAGAAAGTCGGCAGCATGCACCTCCCTGCTCGCCCCAGCGGCTTGTCATGGGTAAATGTAGCTAATTGCTATGAATATGATCATGCGATTCTAGAGAAAGCTTCGGGGATGAAGCTGGCAGGCACTCGTATACATACGAGACTAAATCCACGGGTAAATCCACAGTATATAGGCTGAAGGGGCCGTTCACGCTACTTTCAGTTGAAGGAAGCCAGCACGGCCACTTCAGACAATATGAAATAAGGTCCTCTGTCTCACAGTCATGCTGTTTCATACTGTAGGACAGAGGGAAATATAAGCTGTACACCAGATCACTGTATTCCTCAGGAAAGGGATAAACAGTACGGTTACTGCGTGCCTTAGTGAATATTAACCACCTTACAATATCTAAACAATATAACAGCAGCAGTTATGCATGTTTGCTTCTACTTTGGGATTATACAGGGCTGCACAGAACAGACTGTGCAGGCTCTTGTTTAAATATATATATACACATTAAGACATTTAATTGCTTGCTTGAATATGACTTAAATCAGAAAAACAACAGTTTCAAAATATCTCCAAACAATCCTCCCTAAACAACTGAAGAGAGGAAAGTGAACACGTTTGCTACAGGAAATATACATTTTGCACGTTAATTCTTCTATAAAAGTTAGCTTGAGTATGCTTCTGTTCCCTATTGTGGCATCACAGATTGTTTTGTATTGTATTTGTAAGTACAGATTTTCTTTGCCTTGTTTCCTTCATGTACAGTATGTGCAAATACATTTACATTGGTAATTAATAAACCTACATTTCATAATCGAACAATTCAACCTAAAGTAAATGTAACATGTTATGATGTTGCACAGTATCCCCCACCCCAAAGCATTTGGCTAGGAGATCATAGAATGGGAATAAATATTTAAATCTGATACTTGTAGAAGGAAATGGATTAAGCTAGTGGTTGCTACAGTAACTCTAGTCCCCATGGGTCACCAACAGATCAGGAATCCCTGCTTCAGCATTGGTGGCTCAATCAGTGGCTCAGTCTTTTACTTAGTCACTGATTGAGCAACCGGTGCTGAAGCAGGGATATCCTGAAAACCTGACCTGTGGGTGGTAGCCACCATAAGCAATGGAAATGAAGCTACAGTACGTACCTTGTTCTTGCTCATATTTATTCCAATAAGAAAAATAAGTTCGGCTAAAAATAATGAGCAGCAGAGATTTTTGTGAATCGTCGTCCTGGTGCTTTGAATTTCGCTGAAGAAGAGGAATGTAAAAATGCACATGAAGAGACAGATCAGTGAGATGATGATCCCAAGCTGAGTGATTCTTGTTAGAATGTTGTAATGAGTGATCCCCTGAAGAAAACAAATACATCAAATTAATAACTCAAAAATTAGGAAAAATAACACACACATATATATATATATATATATATATATATATCGACTAATCCATTGTTACAGTTGGCTGCTCTCAATTCTAGTTCTTAGTTAAAGACAGGTTATTTTAAAGAGCTCCCTGTTCATATACTGTAGGAAATGACTCTGTAACTCAGCTCTTAAATTAAGGGCTCCAATAGCCCAGAGCAGTGTTTCGCAACCAGGGTTCAGCGGCCCTGAACCCTGGCATCCCGTGGCCCTGCCCTGCGGTCCCGCGGGTTCCATGGCCCTATCCCGGGGTCCCGTGGCCCTCTCCTGGGGTTCCACGGCACTCTCCTGGGGTCCCGTGGCCCTGCCCTGGGGGATTCCACAAGCCTGCCCTGGGGGTTCAGTGGCCCTGCCCTCAGGTTCCACGGCCCTATCTTGGGGTCCCGCGGCCCTGGCCTGGGGTTCTGCGGCCCTGACCTGGGGTTCTGCGGCCTTGACCTAAGGTTCCCTGGCCCGGCCCTAAGGTTCGGCGGCTCTGGGGTTTCCGAGGCTCTGTCCTGGGGTTCCGTGGCTTTGCCCTGAGGTTCCATGGCCCGGCCCTGTGGTTCCGTGGCTTTGCCCTGGGGTTCCGTGGCCCATGCAGTAAGTATTATCTAATACTACACAACTGATTTACATTAAAAAAAAACATTGTATTTTTGAAAATAGAACAGATGAAAAACACCTAATCATAAAATTATCCTCAATAATCATTTAAAAGCAGTTATTTCATTGTGTTTACCTCTGAACTATTTGTAAAAGTTCAGTTTTCCTTTATAGACGTACTGTACGTTTCCAAGACTGGAAATGTCATTAAGATACTGTATTTATCATAAAAGAGCACTGACTCTAAATGAGCAATTAGATATGAGATCTAAATCATCCCAATCAACAGCTACCTTTATAAATGGTACGTACAGTATGCTGACTATTTTACACACAAAGGTTCAAACTAATGAAAGACTTATTGTATCTTACCCTTAAAATCTCTTTACAAATATAACAACCTCCATCAACTCATAAAACATAAATGTCAACTACAAATGAATTATCTCTTTGAGTAAATTGTATGGAAGCGTTATCAGGAATTCTAGATAAAATGGGTAACTCTAATTATTTCTTCCTTCCGGCTGTATTACAAACATGAATAGCGTTCATGCTCCAAAAAATGTGTGTTTTTTTTATTTTTTAAATCAATGTTAACTTCTGCTATTTTTGTCATTTTCTAGGAAAGAATTCTGTGCATGGCTTAAATGAAACAAATGTCCTTAAATTATAATCAGTTGTAATGTTCCTAGAATAGTGAAGCCACTTTGGAGGTATAAATAGAGGTAGCTGGCTTTCCTCCAGCATACTTATAGTTCTGCTGATCTTGCCTGAAAGTCATATCATATTTGGGACTTTTGCTACAGGATAAAACAAATGAATTAGTGTGACATGGAGTATGGTAACTTGACATGAAAGCCACTAATAACATTTGACTGTCCACACACCAGTGATTTCGAAAGGAAATAAATAAAAAATACATGTGATCAACTCAGTGGTCTATTTAATCTCTGCAGTCCGAACGCCTTGCTATTGTGTTGTTAAATGGCCAGGCCCATGGAGTGTCAGGCTTTAAGGACTACTGTATATATTGTTACTTTTATTATCATTTTGAATCTTTATTATTATATATTGCATATGATGTACTTTGCATGTTACAGAATAACCAACATTGGTGAAACATGGCTGAGTATATAGAGCAGGAGTGGCCAACTGCAGTCCCCAAGGGCCACCAACAGGTCAGGCTTTAAGCATATCCCAGCTTCGGCACTTGTGGCTCGATATCCTTAAAACCTGACCTGTTGGTGGCCCTTGAGGACTGCAGTTGGCCGTCCTATATATAGAGTATGTGCTAAAGACAAATGCAAACAGTGAGAATGTGTTAACACGGTTAAGAAACATTTATCTAAAAATAATTAAAAATAAAAGTTCAAAAAGTGCTCATTAGAGAAGCTGAACTGCAACATGAACTGATAAGTGATAAGAAGGGAACGTGTGTGTTATTGTCCTACATTCTATGAATGTGACAATCATGGAGGTGCCTCATGAGAACCCTCTGCAGTCCTCAGAACAATCCCGGCTTAGTTACAGATGTCTCCTTCATATTAAGAGGAGATGGAATAATGTATTGCTGTTCTGAACAAAATGCGACACTGTCAAGTATGTGTGTCAAATTGTGTATTATAGGACCATAAGAGCAACCGTTGTGGTTGTGACATTCACTCGATCTTATCTTAAAGGAGAAATCCATGCAATATCCTACGTGTGGGTTTTTTTTTTAATAATAAATAAATCAGTTCTGGAGTATCAGATAATATGTACTAAAATGTTTTTTTATTCAACTCCTAATGCAATTTTTAATTAGTTTTAATATATTGACAGCGGTGTATTTCCCACTAGGCCCGGGCCTAGGGCGGCAAATGTCTGCCCCAATATACATTTGCTGCGCTCTCAGGTCACCCAGGCCTAATGGGAAGGCACTTACTGTAGCTGCCGCCCTCCGTCCCCTTTCGTATCGCAGCGTCAAATGATGCCGAGGAAATCACCAACGTGACGTCACACGGAATCTTGTTGACATAGCAACGCAGCATCAAATGACGTCATGATGTCTTATTACCATGGCAATGCGACACCAAGCAACATTACGTTGCTGACGTCTGCAGCGTTATTATGATGCTGCAATTCGATAGGAGAACGAGGCAGCCGGCACAGCTGAGTGCCTGGGGTCGGTGCTATACTGAGCATCCTGTGATTTCTATACCAGGCTTTAGCACACTTCCCCAGCAGTGCAAGGTCTCTGCAACACTTTCCTGTTTGGGATAATTTGTTGCCAATATTCCCAGCAGTTTGAGCTGCAAACTGCAACAATAGATAATGCTACCTTAGTAATTTAAGAATACATTGCAGCTGCTGAGTTACACTGACAGAAGGATTGATTGAAACTGAAAGGAGGCCATTTAGTGAACCCTGGGAAGCAGGATCTTTGCTGATCGATTAGGGGAGAATGAATCAATCGGCAGCTTAGGTAATTACTTTTCAATAAAGATAATCAAAGGCTGCATATATTAAAATTAAATTTTTTTTTTTTTATTGCTGCTTGGATTGCCTCTTTAAAGCTGGAGACCAAGCAATATATCCTACATGTGTTTGTTTGTTTTTGTTTTTAATACATCAGATCTGTACTATGAGAAAATACTTGTAGCATTTAAAAAAACCAACAACTGAGTTACATTTTTTAATGTATTATAATGTAAGAAGTATTTTTTGTTTCTATAGCAACCATTTACAAAGTCACATCCCCTTCCTCTTCTGAAACAGGCCTTTTTGAGCCCTGCCCTCTCTCTATCAGTGCACCAATTGTATCTAGTGACTGCCTGGTCACATGATCTTCCCCACAGAACTTTGCATCTTTGGTCCTCTTCTGCTGCACTGACAGCCATTTAGTGAACCTCTGAGCCGAATCTTCGCCAATCGATCACAGGAGAACGGATCAATCGGCAACTTAGCTAATCACTTATCATTGTGTGGGTTGTATTGAAGCGCATATTAAAGGGGGAAAAATAAGCAACAACAAAAAATGCAGCTTTAAGGTACTGTGGTAATACAGTTACTATTGTCTGGAAGTTATTATAAAACTATAACCAATGTAGTGTATTAGACAACATTTAGTTTATAACTAGATGTAAAAGTTTATAAAATCTATAAAATGTCTGGCTGCAAAATTGGTGTAAAAAAAGTGATCCAAAAACAGCACTAGTTTTATGAGGAAAAACATCCAACTATAAATAAGGTAATTTTTTTTGCTTCATTTAATTAGGTGCTACATTTTGCACCATTATTATTAAATTATACTAATAAATAGATAACAGATTTATTACAGTCTCCCAGCTGAATAACTGAGGCACAGTAACATTGAAAACAGGCCAAGATTTACCAATGAAACAGGACCCTTTAGAAAGCTACTGGATTTTTCCCTTTGATAAATCAGGTGCAGATTCTGGGCTTGGCTTGTGCTTCAGTTTTGCAGATGTTGATAAATGAGTGCTCAGTATCTATAGTGATGAGGGCAGCACATACACTTACATACACTTCACTGGAAATGACTTCGCCAGATAAAGATACATTTAAGAACCACTTCAAAAATAATGAAGGGTAAAGGCAAGAAAGTCACTGTGAAGGAGAATACTGTAACTGTATTAAACTATGATGATTAGAACAGATATCTGGAGGTAAAGTACTCAAGAATCTTAGACACACTTTCCAGAAGAGGGTTTTATATTTCATGACTCCCCTCCCCCCCCTCAATTGGGTTACATATACCCGTAGTAACCCACGTGTAAGAGGAAATAAATATACTTCAAAGCACAGGTTGTACAAGAAAGCATTGCATACTAATGCCACAATGGAATATTGCACTTGGAGCAATATTATAATATGAACAGTGTCGTAACACATTTCAATCAGCATCGATAAGTACGAATACTTCTACAACTACATAGTTGACTAGTGATTGTGTCTGTATCAAATACATTTAACAAATGGTAATTTTGTCTCATGACTGTACATACCAATGTGATAAATGTCCCAGCGGCAGCATCTCACTGCACTTAATCACACAAACCACATGACTTCAGGTGTATTCCGCATGGATGCTCTGTCTACGGCTTATGAAGTTTGGAGTGGGCAATATACAGCATTCAAACCATGTTCACTTTTCAATATAATTTAGGGAATATTTGTTGCTACCGTAAATGGTTATTTCAATTTGCAGCATCAGCCTCCCCAAATGAAGGCGTTACGATGCTTTATGAGCTGTTCCACGGCAATATGACTCACATTCGCTTAGATTATCTCCAGCTTTGGATTCATCGCAGTAAATGATCTCTGCGTGCGGATGTATAAAATACAATTTATTGTAACTCAAACCCTCTTAACAAGAGCTACATTACTTTGCATAATACCTTTGAATGTATAACGCACAATTTTTTCTAAGTACTACTTTAACACCACAAAAACCCAGATATAATAATAATACACCGGAGAAAGACAACTCCTCGTATGCTACAGCTTCTCCAGAAAAAAATGGTCCCAACAAGAGATCTCGTCAGCGGGAAGCGCAGCCATATTGGAGTTAAAATAATGTAAAAGATATAGTTCAGTCATTTAAAAAACAATCCAACTATATATTGTGCTCTCTATCAGTTTACATATAGTAGATGATTGCACTTAGAAATATACTTAATATCCTACCCCTGAAGAAGCTGTTAGTAGCGAAACAACGTTGGGAAATACAGAGAACAGCCTCGAAGAGATTGAACCACGGAAGTGACGCGGAAGGTTACATAGTTACATTGTTACATAGTTACATTGTTAAATAGTTACATAGTTGATGAGGTTGAAAAAAGACATATGTCGTTCAAGTTCACCTTATGCTAAATTTAGGTGCAACCGCAATGTTGAGAGAGACGAGGGGGAGTGATCACTCCTGGCAACGTTTCAAATGACCACTTCTTCTTTTAAGCGGGTAATCTAAAAGTATATTTGTAAGTGCAATAATGTTTGAACAGATCATTTGGTATTAAACATTGTACTCTATACTTGGAACGTTTTTTTCTTCTTCTCTGTTTTTCTCTTACATGCCTATGAAGAAACATTTTTTCAAGATCCTGAATTTCATCTACTACATGTGAGTTGATAGAGAACAAATACAACATATATTTGGATTGTATTTTAAATTACTTTTTACTCTGGGAAGATTGCGCTCCCAACTGACCAGACCTTTTAATGTTTGGCTGTAGATTTTATTTTTAAAGATTGTTTCCTTAGTAGACCATTGGGGCGAGCTACAGCCTGCAAGGCATGTGTTTGCAATACATTGATAGCCTGTCTGGCATCAAAGGTATTGAATCACTTTGTTGCAAAAGGGCACCATAATGATTCATATAACATTGCCTTAAAGTAAAAAAGTATGCTACTTGCATGTCAAATAAAAATATCACGTGTGTGCACATTCACATGTCTCAGACAGGACTGCAACCTGCTTCTCCCATTATCTCCTACCATACAGTGCTTCCACTGCAGCCAGGGATTCTGGGAAATGACATGCAAATGAGCACTTGCATATGGATTTTTAACATTAGTGAAAGACATAGGACATAATGGAGAAGTTCTGCGGTAATCACTATCGCACACACCTGCTAGAAAATTAGATCAAGAACACACGATTATCGCACATATATTGATGCAGCGGCCGTTATTCGAACACTTCATCCCGATTTGAAACCGTGGGATGAATTTCAGCCATCCCGCACTAAGATGCGAGCGCGGCGAGAGCAGAAACACGAATTTTAGGGCCTCATGCAGAGAGCAGCGAATTTTAAAAATGGCGAATTTCATAAAAAGGAGCTTTTTTGGAGAGTTTTAATCTCCATATGCAGAAAAGTGCAAATTCTGCTATGTTTAACATGGATGCGTCTGGCGAGTTTAAATTGGCGAGATGCGCGCTTCGGAAACATGTAAAAACAAATTCGCGCCTTTTTTTTTCCCTTTGCAATGGCCGCGAGCGCCAGTTTTTTTTGGCGAGGCAAAACGGAGACAATCGCGCCATTTTATTGGCGCGAACAGCCGCTAGATGCCGTTCGCGCCTCTCTGCATACGGATATATTTTAAACTGGCGAGATTGCGGTTCTCGCCAGCCGCGAGGCGAGTTTTACAAATAGAAATGAAAAATTGGCGCGATTTTCGGAAATCTCCATTTTCTGCTGTTTTCTGCGCGATTATCTCCAAAAAATGGCGAATTTAGAAAATTCGCTGCTCTCTGCATAGGCCCCTTAGTGTTCTGGCTTTTCAAAGTACACATTACAATTCATCCATTTTATTGCAAACGAAGAAACAGAATCCATGAAATTCAAACAAAATATCCGCGATAAGCGCGGGTGCCTGGGATAAGCGCGGGTGCCTGGGATAAGCACGGGTGCCTGGGACGATTGGCCGCGTTCATGCTGCGTGGGGAACAGCAGAGAACTCAAAATCGGTGCTGTTATGTGTTTGAATAACGGCCGCTGCATCAGTAGAATGCTCAGTTAATAAGTCAGGAAATCTGCAGAAACGTTGTGTGGTAATATGCTTTCCCAACGCTATCATTTATTTCCCATTTCACAACCGTTAGTGAATATCGGGCAAAGTGTCAGAGCACTTTTCACTTGCACTATTTGCCGCGTGTGTCTCAGCTTACAGCCTACCAGATGAATGTCAGGGAAGAGTTAAACGATTAGCATTTTTCATACCCCCGGTAATAGGATTTTACCATTTCCGAGGTGGCATTAACCTCACTGGTAATATTATGCATTACATGTAAGAAGAATGAATTAGAATTTTCATACATTTTATGCAACCACAAGTAAAACTAATTGGGAATATCCACACATTTTGATGTTGGTAAATCAACTCTTATGAGCAGGCTTTAGGAAATCAAGTGTTTAACCGGCTTATGTTCTTGTCAGATAAAATACATGTAATGTAAGGGGGAAAACCGCTTCACAGTTTATTCAGGAGGGCCTAAGGAACTAAGTGCTATAGTATGATAAAGTTTAATTTAATTTACAAACTGTCTTTGTGACTAGCACATAAATGATTTGTATTAACAATTCATAGATGCTCTATCAATATTATACAAAGTAACAGTTAATATTTCCAGCTGCAACCGTGAGATTTACGAACCATTTAGAAGAAATTACTAAACCAAATTCTGTCATAAAACACAGAAAAAGGAACAGTGGCGATAGGCTGTAATT
Source organism: Ascaphus truei (assembly GCF_040206685.1). Taxonomy (NCBI): domain Eukaryota; kingdom Metazoa; phylum Chordata; class Amphibia; order Anura; family Ascaphidae; genus Ascaphus; species Ascaphus truei. The sequence goes on along the minus strand of NC_134492.1, from coordinate 8,472,955 downwards.
TGGGTCAGTTTAATTAACCCACATTACAGTATAACCAATATCTGCAGGTTTTACACTGAATAGGCATCAAATGATAATACAACCTCCCCTGAAAATGCAGAAGATGCGAAATAAATCACTCTTGAGCGTAAATAAAGAAATACAACTTCCTTTTTTCAAATCCATTTCATTATGGAAAAAGTAATCTCTCTTGGCACCAATGAGAAAATAATTGGAAGGTTGGAATTGGATTGAGTTTTGTAACTAATTAGATCAGCTGATTTGTGCCTTGCTCTATTAAAATTATTATTTATTTGAACTCAATAAATAGCATAAAATACTTACAATGTTGTTGTTTGATGACATCAAAATAGCAAAATGAGTGAGGTGGTTACACTTGCAAGAAGTGTGAGTAACATTGGAATTTACCACCTCACAACCTTCAGTGGACCATGCACCTTTCATGGTTTCTGGTAAGTAGCTCCAAAAAGCACATTTAGCGGTGTTAATGTCTGCAAAAGACTGTAAAATGCAGTGTTTAGCACACAAATACATGTCCACTTACAGTTGTGAAAATTTACGAAATTACGAAATTTTAGCGAAATTTACATTTTCACCCCAGAATTTTATTAGCAACAAAAAAGGCAAATTTCATCATAAAAAGTTGCAAGGTCGCATGAGTTATGGCAGCGGTGCATAAACTGGGGGGGCTGGAGAATTTCTAGGGGGGGCGCGGAGGTTACTGAGGCCCCGCGCTCTCTCCACGGCATTTAAATTAAATGCCGGGGGAGGCGTGAGGCCTCTGTAACTAACTTACCTGCTGCCAGCCGGGTCTTCGTGGACGCCGCGACGTCATTTGATGCCGAGCCATTGGGAGGGGCGCGAACGCTGCGGTTTCCGGCAAGGGGGCGGCAGCTCAAGAAGTTTGCGCACCCCTGAGTTACGGTATGTTGCTTTTAACAAAATCAGGTTAAAATTGGCTAAACAAATTGGCAAAAAATAGCAACATCGCGGAAATAAATTGGTGAAAATGTTGCCATTTTCACCAAATTCTGAAAATACATTTCAGCTTTTTTGTACCTTTCAAATTGCAAACATTTCATGTAATTAGAAAAAAAACTGCAAACTGGTTTGTGACAAGTTCACACATCTCTAATTAGTGCTTTCTACTTTAGGAGCTGTCAGAAAATTAATAAGATTAAAAACCAATAAACTAAAGCATTTAATGCATTGCAATGGCTACAATGATTTAAATTTAGTTAGATATTCATTTCAGCGTTAAGGACATTATGGTAATCCTAGAGATAAACAACAAACTTTACCTTTAGTTCTTAATGAACACTAAATTATCTAGAAAGCTAATCTAGCTCACAGAAGGAGAGCAGCACATTGTTCTGTAACAGCAGCATGAAAATATGCAAACACACATCCATATTTGTGGGTATAGGCAGTCCTTGGTTATCCATCGGAATCCGTTCTGGAAGTAGCGTTGGATAGTGAAACCGTTGTAAAGTGAGTCCCATGTTAATCAGTGGCGGTGAGCATTGGATAACGCATTCAGGCGTCGGGTAACGCATTCAGGCGTCGGGTAACGCATTCAGGCGTCGGGTAACGCGTTCTGGCATTGAAAAATGGCCCATAGGTTGCATTGTAAAGCGTTGGATATGCCCTTCATTGTAAAGTGAAACGTTGGATAGAGAGGACTGTCTGTACTGTAATGCAGAGGTGCTCAACTCCAGTCCTCAAGCCCTTCCTCTCGCTCAACAGGTCAGGTTTTCAGGATATACTTGTTTCAACATAGGTGGCTCAATCAGTCCCTGCTTCTGCACCGGTGGCTCAATCAGAGGCTCAGTCTTTGACCGAGCCTCTGATTGAGCCACCGGTGCTAAAGCTGGGATATCCTGAAAACCTGGTTTTTTTGGGGGGGTGGGGGGAGGGGGCTTGAGAACTGGAGTTAAGCACCCCTACTGTAAATATATGAAAACTATGATTTTGCCTATATTGTGTTAACATTGTTGGGGAATATGATTTATTGTTAAGAAATCGTCAGAATAACATAGTCATAAAAATGTATTTATTTTAACAAAAATATGTTACTTTCATAGTGCTTCATCCGATGACTATTTTCACAGGAAATACAATAAGTCCAGTTAAGAAGGAGAATACTTTTGTTGCTATGGAATTGAAAGTTTATTGTGCAGAAAGTTGAAACCACTCTGGTGAGACTTATTACAAATTGTCAGCGACTGGTGCCGACTGAGGATGGTTGTTTTTCTCTCTTCTAGTTTAAGACCGCTAAGGGGATTTGTCTTGGGTGGTCTTAGTCTACAGCAGCCATGTTATTCTATGTGATCTGTCAGTGCAAGAGAAATCAACAGCTGATAGCAGAAGTTTGAGTTAGTGGAGAAAAGCTTTATTTATTTTGCCTGAAAGCTATCCCTAAGGTAATTCATGAAGAGGTCACCTACCTACAGATAGTACTCACAATACTGGATAATCTTGAGAATTCATAAGAATGACACTTTTGTATAAATAAAGAGGAACCTTAAGCTCTAAAAAATGACATAAATCAGACTTCAGAAATAAACTACTTTTGTCTGCTAATGTCCTGTGTACAGTATGTGTCTGTCCTTTTTCTCCAGTGTCTCAGAATGTCTGACTTCACTGTAAATGTGTGTGTCGATATCCCCCTGCCTTTGGGTATCACAGTTTTGAGTTGCAGTTTAGGTAGGTGACTAGGTAGAACTTCTGTGGCAGATGAAGTATAGATAGAAAGCTCAATAAGTACAGATGTAGCCACATATTAGGTGTGGGAGGGTTACAGTATACTGTTTTCCCAAAACATCATGCCAATTTGTGTGGGGGTCCTGTAAGGAAGCATGGTTGACACACTGCCCTTTCTGGGCATAAAGTAATTAGAGAAGTAAGGCTTTATAATTAGGGGGTAGGATGTTAAGATCCCCCAAAAAAGACTATAGCTGGACAGCAGATGCATTGCTTCAGCAGTGGGTGGCCGAGGAAGACTTTGCACAGTGCCAGCAGACATTGACAAAAAGCACAATAGGCGACAGTGGCAAAGCACGCTGGGTAAGCCCTTTAGCAATGGGAGTGGAAGGGGGTGGCACAATGTACTGGTACAGGCCTCTAATTGTCAGAATTTTTGGAATCCTGGATAATAATGCATTGCACTAGACCAGTGTTGGACAACTCCAGTCCTCAAGGCCACTAACAGGTTAGGTCATAAGGATATCCCAGCTTCAGCACAAGTGGTTCAATCAGTGGCTCAGTCAACGACTGAGATATCCTTAAAACCTGACCTGTTGGTAGCCTTTGACGACTGGAGTTGACCACCCCTGCACTTGAGAAAAAGCACTTAAGTTGTTACGGTCACAGAGGGAAATATAAAGGAAGGTTAGCCAGGGTGGGGTAGGAACTCCATATGCAAGTTGGAACTCCGGGCGATGAAGGCATAGAGGGGACGGGCGCTGTGAATAGGAACAGGAATAAATTTGCTGGTTGTAGGTGGAGCAGGCAGCATGCTGAACAAAGGAAAGCATAAAGCAACATAGTGACAATAAATAATATACATAAACCAGGCTTAGGGAGGGAGGACCGACAGCTGAAACAGTCCACATCTAAGCTTTGCATGATAGAGTAAGGCAGCGCTTATAGTGCTGGCGACAGTGACGTGACGTTGCGGCAAAACAAATGTATTGCCGCCATCACGGGCGCTTATAGTAGAAGCGCCGCGATGGAAGGAAGTCAAGTTAATTAGATTTTTCCAGCGACCACAGCGTGACGTCACCATCACCGTCGCCGGCGCTGGCACTATAAGCGCAGCCTAAAAGTCAAGTTTCTGATTTCCAGCCGGCAGGAGGCTAGGAAATGTTTGATATTTAAAGGAAGATATCAGCTGTGATTGATTATTCAGTCTGATACAGCCAGGATAACTGAAATCTTGGGCTGTCATTTTACTCTTCCACACAACAAATACAGGTTGTGGGACATATCCAGTTTATTTGTCTCCGACAACAGTAAAAGAAATGTAGTTTTACCAAAACTGAGTCGTTTCTAACTCCAACGAGCTAAAATCAAACATTGTACTTCTTGGTATAACCTTCCATTCTATCTGTTTAATATTGCCCCATTGTTCTGTCACAGTTAAAAGTAGCCAAAGTTTTGTGCCAAGTGTTAAAACAAAAATGAAAGGCCTCAATATAATATGATAAAGAGCAGGGTAACACACAGTTACTGATGCAGTAACTTATCTTACTTTCTTTTTATACTCTAGACTCCTCTGCACCTCCATACTGTATATCTCAACTCTGAGATACATCTTCTCTGGTCTCTCATTACACCCCTACTCGTCTCTTATGCTCAACCCAAGGTTGTCTCATCTTTGCACCTTTTATCTCTACAGCCCTCTCCCGTCTCAAACCTCTCACTAATCTCTCATTACCTATGGAACGCTCCTCCCTCTCTCACTATTCTCTCCCTACCTATGGAACACTCCTCCCTCTCTCACTAATCTCTCTCTACCTATGGAGCGCTATTCCCTCTCTCACTAATCTCTCCCTACCTATGGATCACTCCCCCCTCTCTCACTAATCTCTCCCTACCTATGATTCCCTCCTCCCTCTCACTAATCTCTCCCTACCTTTAGAATGCTCTTCCCTCTCACTAACCTCTCCCTACCTATGGAACGCTCCTCCCTCTCTCACTAACCTCTCCCTACCTATGGAACGCTCCTCCCTCTCTCACTACCTATGGAACGCTCCTCCCTCTCTCACTAATCTCTCCCTACCTATGTGTTGCTCCTCCCTCTCTCACTAATCTCTCCCTGCCTATGGAACGCTCCTCCCTCTCTCACTAATCTCTCCCTGCCTATGGAACGCTCTTCCCTCTCTCACTAATCTCTCCATACCTATGGATCGCTCCTCCCTCTCTCACTAATCTCTCCCTACCTATGGAACGCTCTCCCTCTCTCACTAATCTCTCCCTACCTATGGAACGCTCCTCCCTCTCTCACTAATCTCTCCCTACCTATGGAACGCTCCTCCCTCTCTCACTAATCTCTCCATAATCTCTCCATACCTATGGAACGCTCCTCCCTCTCTCACTAATCTCTCCATAATCTCTCCATACCTATGGAACGCTCTCCCTCTCTCACTAATCTCTACATACCTATGGAACGCTCCTCCCTCTCTCACTAATCTCTCCATAATCTCTCCATACCTATGGAACGCTCCTCCCTCTCTCACTAATCTCTCCTTACCTATGGAACGCTCTTCCAGTCCAAATCCACCTCTTAAAAGAATCTGATAACATTTTAGACACCTCTACTACAAATTCCAGGTGCATTTGACCTCACTGACGGCACTTCTAATAATGCACTTTTACTCAGACTTTGTCTGTAAACCTGCCTTAGATTGTAAGCTCTTCGGGGTGGCGTATCCCTTTATCTTATTTTGTCATTTACTTGTTGCACTTATCCCCATTACATTATGTTGCAACTTTGTAAAGCACTGGGAACATTGTTGGCGATATATAAATAAAATTACTCATACAACTTCCATTAACCAACTACCTTAATCAAACTTCTTTCAAGCTTACGCAGAAGATATCTGGATCACCACATACCTCTAAATGCTTTAAAGTGAATATTATTTTCTCAAGTTGGTAGAGTGTCGGTGGGTTGGAGGCGATCGCGGCAGCGATAACAGGCGAGTTTACCAGCTCTTTTGGCTCTAATGCATCATTATTCTCTGCCACATCAGCGGTTTCAGAAGATGCCAGCAGAACACCAATACTGTCATATCTCAGAAACACTATTGTTACTGTGCCTGGAAGGTAGCAAAAGAACACACAATTCTGAAAATATTAGTGAGATTCAAACAATGCACACCAGTTGTAACATTTTGGCATGTAATAAATTCTGTGGAAATCGTTACAAATAACTGAAGATTGATTGTAACTGTTTCTGTGGATTTCATAAAAAGGAGAAGGTGAATCAGCCGACTGATCTATTCCTATGTAAATTGCTACATTGTTATTACATTTTACAGTATAATAAGTAATACATCCTTCATGGACACAGCCAGTCACCTTAGTAGTTTGATAAATGACATTAGAAAGAATTGTAAAAAGTATAAATGATATCACTTAACCATTCTGCAATCCTCAATAAATGTGCAGGATGTGAGGATAGAACATTCAACTTATGATATATCAGCCATGAATTATCTATGTGTTTAAAAGCATTTAGCATTGTCAAATAATTATCATCTGCTGTCAGATTTGAGTTCTGTATTTCTCTTATGTGGATACATATCTGGTTGCAAATAATAGCATTTTTTGGATGATTGTGGGACTAATTGCACCTGGATTAATACTAAAGGGACTGATTTGACAAATGCTGTCAGATCTAACATTGCATTGTGCTCATTTATTCAATTAATATTGTTTTAATGAGCTGTGGCACATTTATTTGAATAAAATATTTTTAGCAGTCATTATGCTAGGGCAGTTAGCTTGCACAGATCCCATTCCCCTTCACTATCATTATTGTATATATTATTTAGTATGGGATTAAGGATGGGAGAACCATTAAAGAATACCAGCACAAATATAAATGGCATTTTTTTTCTGGATAATCGATCAGCAGTAAGTATGGAAAACGTTGTGTTACCTCATGAATCAGTTGCTCGGTGCATGTATTATGCTAACAGGTCATTGTATTGCATGGCAATTTATTTCTCAGCCTGTAGCTTTTTCATTTCAGTTTTAAGACAGATGCTGTAATGTTAATAGAGTAATAAACCAGATTCCATTATTATTATTCAATTTATTAAGAGAAATTTACCATGATGAGTTTGCACTTCATGAATGCAATCAAATACATTTTTTTCTTTAATATTTTATACACCATACCACCATGAGTCTCCATGTGGTATTGTTTATAAAAAAGCACTGATTAAGTTTCTGGTGTATGAATCCCAAAGCACCTGGCAACTGGAAGAAAATCTAAGTGATCTTCATTGGTTCAAACACAAAAATACTGTATACAGTATATAGGACTGAATTTGGACCAATAAAATCAAAACAAAAATTAAGGTAGGTATAGCTTACAAGGAAATGTCTAAAATATACCACCCAAGTTCACGTGGCAACTCACCTCCAATCCCAAACTCCCTATAGTAAGAAGGTAACTCTAATTCTGGACTCCCCATCATATCAGGTGCCTCTAATCCCGGGCTCCCTGTAGTAAAAAGGCACCTCCACTCCAAGGTTCCAAATAGTAACAAGGCGCCTCCAATCCTGAGCTTCCCTTAGTAAGAAGGTGCCTCCAAATAAAGCACTTTAGTTACTTTTAAACTTTCAAATGTCAAATATTTTGGTCTGAATGGCACAAATAATTTGTCTCCATTGCAAAAATATTTAATTCATTAGCATTTTGCTACTGAAATAACAATATTTCAACAAAACATCTTGTTGACCTTTTGACCCTCTATAACAGGGGTGACAAACTCCAGGCCTCGAGGGCCACCAAAAGGTCAGGTTTTCAGGATATCCCTGCTTCAGCACAGGTGGCTCAGCCACTGATTAAGCCACCTGTGCTGAAGCAGGGACATCCTGAGAACCGGACCTGTTGGTGGCCCTAGAGGGCTGGAGTTGGCTACCCCAGCTCTAGAATCTCCAACTAATTGTATAACCTTCCCGGGTGTATATATAGCCACTACTTACCATTTGAGGGATATGCTTCCCTTTTCTTTGGAGAAATCTTTATGTAATCTCCTTCCATAAATGCGTGAGGGTGGATGTGTTTCATGTGCTGAGAGTCAAAGGTAAACAGTTTGAGAGCTGTGAAAGACAGTGCAGAAATGATGTATTTCAAGTGGCAGCTCGGAGGAAAAAAATTATAATAATAAAAATACCAAATTTCTCAGAATGGACCCAAAAGTAAGAACGTGAATAATACCGCTTTTCTCCCAATAGGACTCCAAGCGCGCCACAATTACAGTATAGCGCACGGTACGCAGCACATAGGAATGTTACAGACACAGCCCCTGACCCGCAGAGCTTACACTCTATGATTTTGGTGCCCGAGGCGCAGGGAGATAAAGTGACTTGCCCAAGGTCACACAGAGATGACATCGGGAATTGAACGAGGTCCCCCTGATATAAACTCTGTCATTGTTTATAGCATCAGCACCTTTACTCACTGAGCCGCTCCACGCCTATTTAAAGACTGAAATGTTTTTGATTTCTTGTATGATAGAAGAAATGTTTTATAAACATACATATTAAATGCATTTTTTTTATTTATAGATGAGATACGAAAACATGGAAAAGTATAGTTACAGTATTTGAAATCTGTTGCTCCATTAAAATATCTCTATTTTATAAACATATATATATACATGTACTGTATACCAAGAATGTAAAACATACATGGATGGCCTGCTACGGTTTGTTAACTGTGTGCAGCTGGTCTCAGTTGCTTATGGGAGGGTAGTGGCCCCTCCCCCCCAAGGTTTAAGCTTGCCCCACCCCATTTTCCAAGTTGGCAGGTCAGTTTCATTTTGCCAGGTTACGACAGATCCAATGTGATCATTCTTCCTGTAATTATACAGGTAAATAAGAATTGTAACCCAGGTAGTGCTAGGACCTGCTACGGCCATGCCTTGTAAGTGGCAGCAGGCTTAAGGCGCTTTGGCCAAAGGGTTAAACTAAATGACTCTTTTACAAGAGATACATAGGTATTGCACTGTGTATTTTTGTCACATGGGAAGTAGCTTTGGACATTTTTTTTTGTTTTTTGTTGTATACATGGATGACAAAGTAACCAGGCTAGATAAAGTACATACATTAGATATTAAGGACTTTTTGTTTTCTAATTTGTGAATGATTACGGTATGTATATATTTCATTCAGTTATATCTAAAAAAACAAGATAATTTTATTTAATTAATAACAGCTTTCTTTTAGTTTATTCACCATATACAGTAGATCTATCACAGGTATTACAGCAGTTTCATCTTATCCAATTACTTAACTGCTTTCCATTTGGTATAGCTTTAAACATGAAATTGCAGTTATTTTATTTTATACCAAACATTTGCACTCATTTTTTTTTTTTTTTTTTTTTTTACATCTGGAAGGGTTTGAAAGCAAAAAAGTTAAAACAACCTCAGATCTGGCGGATTTTGTGACTCAGAAAGAGGGGAAAATAAGTGATCCAAAGAGGCATCCAATTGAATCCATTTAATTATAATCTGTGCATCATGTAACTGTTCTAATGTCTCCTTTTGACACTTCCAAAATCTCAAATTGGAGCACAGAGGAGGCAAAAATGAGAGTAAATGCCATTGTACATTAATAATAATGATGCTATTTGCAACAATTTTGCTCCAAAATTGTCTTAGTACATAGACCCTTTTGTTATGTAACCACGGTGGTTTTACGATTTTACCTATATCACTTGCATTGACATCCAGCTGTGTCGTCTTTTTGAAGTTCTCTGACATGCCGAGCGCAGCCTGCTCTGTCACGTGCATCAGTTTGGTGAGGCTTTTTCTTCTGTTATCATCTGGAAGCTTTTTCCAAACCCCAATTTTATCCTTTTCAACAAAATTGTTCACCGTGTTAACAAAAATCTATAAGGGTATAATATATATATAAGTTTAATTATATCATACATTTACTATTCATTCTTTAAACAAACAACGTCAAGCCCAAGTCCCTTACAGTAATAGTAGCATTAGTGAGAGTATCTTTGTTCAATGCTGTGGTATTTAAAGTTCTTAGCAATGGAGAGGTTGCAGCCAGCACTTCAACATACGAAATCACATCCACAGGCAGGACTTCTCTAGTGGTGCTTCTCTGAATTTCCTTTAGTATTGCAATTGGATCTTTAATGGTGTTGATCTAAATGAGAGAAAATGAATAGTTTAGCTCCACACGCATACATACTAAGGACATACAACACTTACATTTGACATACACTTACACTTACATTTGACATACAAACTTCAAATCATTATCATTTGAAACCATTAATGCATAAACTATAATTTTCATTAATCTTTCATTAGCGATATACCTTGAGTTATACCTGTTTAAAGTGTAAACAAAAATAATAAACAGCAAAAAACAAACTACATTCAAAATGCTTTATTATGCATGTTAAAGGAGCAACATTTTGGGCCCCTAGCGACCTCATTGCTGGTCGGCGACATACATCATCATCATTTTTTGTTTATTTTTTTTTTTTAAATGGCATTTCACTAGAGCTTCTATTTTTAAAGTAGTCAATAAAGACCCAGATGCCCTAAGCTCCATTAGGATATTTAACCGAAATCAACATTTGCTTAATCACAACGCATTGGGTGATTGGTATCCAGGAACAAAGACAGCAGAGACTTCACCACCGGTATCACATCCCAGGCGACCAGAAGTGACGGCAGACGCCAAGAACAGACGCCTGGAGTTCTTGAATCACACAAGCGGAAGGTCGCGGTGCATGCAGTGTTGCCATCGCTATTTCATACTCTTCAAGATGAGCCATTGTTGCTAGCTACACTTGTAAGTTGATATTGTTATTTATTTTATTTATTTATTAAATCTTTTACCAGGAAGTAATACATTGAGAGTTACCTCTCGTTTTCAAGTATGTTTTGAATAATAGAAAAAGAAAACTGAGCACTACTTCCAAAGGCTTTGGTAAGTCAGGCAAAAAGCACACACATGAAAGAAAAAAATATCAAATGTATTGGATCATTGGTAAAAGCAGCAAATAGGGACACAGCCCACACCTACGCGTTTCGAGCGCAGCTCTTTATCAAGGTACCTTTGGAAGTAGTGCTCAGTTTTCTTTTTCTATTATTCAATGCTTGCTGAAAACGGAGGCACACCTACCCCAGGATGAGAGGCTCAACTACCCCAGGACGAGAGGCCCACCTAACCCAGGACGAGAGGCCCACCTACCCCAGGACGAAAGGCACACCTACGTCAGGATGAGAGGCTAAAATAAAAAAGTGAGTTATTGATTCTTACTTCTGTTTCTCTACACCATTCATGTTTTAACCCCATCGATGCTTATGTGCCTGGACACCAGAGAGTGTTGATTTCCCTACTACAGTGCCAGTGGGATCTCTGTCAGCTAAATCGAATTATTGTGGGCCATGATGTTTCTATGGAGGTGTACCGAATATTATCTGAAACCATAGGGGTATTCCATTATAGGCATTTTCTATACATATTAGGAGCTACTGTAATACAGCAACGGGATTGAAGGTTTTGGAGCATCACACAGCTTTTTTTCTATCTTCAAGTATGTTTTGTTCACCATATTGCTGAATAAAAAGGTTTTAAAGCATACCACATTAGTGTTCCATATCTCTCTCCACATATACACTCTCATTCTCACAAGATCCTCTCGGGGTTCCCTGGAAGAGATCTGCTATTTGTGTTGCCCTTTTGAAAGCTTACAGAACAGAAAACCGGACTGTACATCTCTCATTCTGGGGACAGATACCAGTATATGCCTGTTCTGGGCACTCACATGTGACTGTAAATTGTTGAATTTCCATTTATACTTTCCTTTTTTTTTTAAAGGAATGCACCAAATAGTTCTCTTGTTGTCTTCTTTATTCTTCTTCCCTTGCACATTATGCTTCTATCACAGTAGGAGCAACTTTGAAATAGTCTGTGTTATTTGGGATTTTCTGATCATTTGCATATCCACTACAGAGGATAATCTCATGTTAAGCAAATTTTAAGAAGAATTTTAAGTGCTATTAATGTACAAAAGAGGCATAGGGGCTTATTCTGTAAGGCATGGGTGTGCAAACTGGGGAGTGCGCCTCCCAGGGGGGCACGAGAAATTCTAGGGTGGCACTGCGGTTACCGAGGCCCCGTGCTCTTCCTTAAGGCATTTAAATTAAATGCTGGGGGAGGCGTGAGGCCACTGTAACTCCCTCACCTGCTCTCTGCCGGGTCTTCGGCGACGCGTCGCCATGGCAACGCAGCGTCGCATGATGCCGCGGGGTCATGTGACGTCATGCGTCACCATGGCAACGCGTGTCAAATGATGTGGCGGGGTCACATGACGTCACATGACCCGCAACGTCATTTGATGCAGAATCCTTGGAGGGTCGCGAACCCAGCGGCTGCCGGACAGGGGGGGGGGGGGGGCGCAGCTCAAGAAGTTTGCACACCCGTGCTGCAAGGTGTGATAAGTGCAGATTACGTGCTATCGCAGGAAAATCCCCATCAAAGTCAACAGGACCTTACATGTGAAAGCACGTCTCCTGCGCTATCACACCTTACAGAATAAGGGCCAGAGCAAGAGAGACTATTTTTACCTTTATGCAATATGTGAAGAGGAACACACCTGGGATACCTGAGAAATACGCTCATTGGAATATGCAAAGTACGACCGCGGGTGCCGGGCGGCGCGAATGCGGCATGAATGCGGGGATGCCCAATTTATTGCGCGTGGAATTCAGATGATGCAGCCGCCACGCCCCCGTGAAGTTTTAAAATAAAGGCTGGCGCAGAAGTACTGTATATCAATGCAAATGATTTAAATTAGCATATTTTCCTTGGGACTCTACTAAAATCCGACTCTACTAACAAGCAGAACCCACATGTCAGGGTCGTAATCGGAGCGTTAGGTAAAAGCACATTATCCGCGCCATGCTGTGTGAAGAGCAGTTACTTTTAACCTGATGTCAAAGGAACATTTTCTTTAAAAATAAATACAAATAAACCCCACTAGGTGGGAAATGGGGGGTCTGAGGTCCCCCTGCCTCCCAAGATACGTTCCTCCATAGGTCATGCAGATCTGCTGCATGTTTAAAGGTGACACGACTTCCTATTAGCCCATATGTACCATATTGCATGCCCAGCAGCCGGCATTACCTACAGAGGTAAATATCTCGAAAAGCAGGGGGTCCCTTGAGTTTAAATTAATGCGGTTAAGCTCCGGACACCCCCTGCTTCCCACCTTGTAAAAAAAAGAAAAAACCCTAGGAGGAAACGCGCCTAAAGAGCTACCAACAGGTCATGTTTTCAGGATATCCTTGCTTCAGCACAGGATGTGCACTGATTGAGCCCCCTGTACTGAAGCAGGGACAGCCTGAAAACCTTGAGGACTGAAGTTGGTTACCCCCTGGCTTATACTAATGGCTTAAGCAGAGGCCATTGTTTTTACATATGTAATGGGTATTCCCTTCTGTCTGACCCACCCAATCTCACATTGGCCAGTGTTGTCTAACTGGTCCCCATTACGTGATCGTGTATGGTGGTGCACCTGCAAGTAACAGCATTCCTGAGTCTCCCGCTTGATGGTATTAGGGGATGTCATCAGGACAGGTAGCTGAGGTAGTGGGTGCAAGTCCTACCTATATCATGTGCAGCGCCTCCACCTCATCATGATCTATGCTTCCGCAGGGAGATGGTCCTGGTGAGGAACTCCTTCTCGGTGATGACTTCCACTGCAGAGTAATCTCACACTCACACAGTGGGGGTATCTTTGAACAGGGCATCTTTATTGACGTACACGATGTAGTAGACTGCCCCATGCAGCTCTCAGCTCTAGCCGCACATTGCTCTGTGCTGTCCCTTTGCCAGGTACGCCCTCCCAATTGGAGTGGGATCCCCTCTCCCGGTAGGGAGATCACCCCTGTGCCAGGTCCCTGGACACAGTGTGGCCTTGACAGGCTTGATCTGGAACTCGTGCCACTAGTTACAGCACTAGGGTCACAAAGCTATCCTGCAATCCCTTTCACAGGTGCCAAACACTTTAGCAACAACAACCTAACTTGACAGTGTTGTGCCTTATATACCTCAGGGGTCAGGCACATCTCTGATGTCACTAACCAGGGACTCATAGCATGCAGCCACTCCCATCCATACATAGGGCACCTCACCAGGGTGTGAGCGAAAACCTCCATAACTACTGCTGGCATTCCTGTACTTACCAGGGTTTACTGTCAACAGGGAAGATGTCTGCAGTCCATTATTATGCATGGCTACACATATAATTACCTTAGGGGATATGCGTTAAACCCGGGAAAAATAACGTTGGTTACTAATTTAGATAAGCTAACATTATTTACTCTGACATTACAGAGCCTACTGTACAGTATCTGGCCAAAAGTTTGAAAGACTATTTCATGAGCTAAAATATGACCTTAAATACCTTTATTTTATATTTAGTTACTGGGTCAACATCATTGAAGTTTAGTAATGTTATTGCTAACAACAGAGGTAACTTACACTGTTCCTTGTTAATGGAGCGTGGTAATACATGCAGGGGTACATTCTCAGAAGTCCATTACATCTGAGCTACTACCATGATTTTACCTAAATAGGTACTTCCATGGGTTTAATGGGTATCCTCAAAGGGAAATACACACGATTCACGTCATGTGAAGTTAGTACTGCCTTACGTTAGCTTCAAATAACAGAGCGTTAAGCCTGCCTCACACAAAGGTGGCATTACTTCTATCAGGTCCCTGATAGGTGTTTAATGAAATGTAAAGAAGAGAAGACAGGAGAGGAAAAGAGCCTTCTTAATAACAATATGATAGCTAAATTATACCTAACTGTGGTGTTACCCTTATCCAGACTCTGTAACAGACCCGCCTCAGGGGGTGGGTGTTTCCTTTTATTGGACCAACAAGTAGTGGAAATGAGACACACTTTCATCGGTAAAGACCAACACAGCTACCAACCCTTCTTTGCTTATTAATTAGAGAAGATTTATATATTATATGGTGTTTTCAAAATCAACTAGGAAACCTCAGGACATATATCGTATGTATAAATTTACAAAAATGTTCACAAGTAAGAAAATGAGGGATTTTCTTGTGATTTTCTTTACCTCCTTTATATTGTTCCTTGTAATTGTAGACATAACTTTAAACCAAAAGGAAAATGTATAATCTTCAATGTTACTTACTTTACTTAAGGTTTGATTAATACTTGCGGATATGCAGTTATCATCCAAATGGCACTTGACTTTTAGGTTTTCTGTGGAAAGATGAACAAATGTAAAACTGATTTACATTGCTTACACAATGATTCTGCATATATACAGTTGTATAAAGCCACCGTTCTTAATAGGAGTATACAAGATGAATCCCAGATAATTCCTGCAGAAACAGAGGCATCATTTGGAATGCTCGCCGAAAGTTGGCTCGATTTTGAATACAAAAGGTGCACCCTCCCCCTTGTGTGTGTGTATAGAAAGTGCCCACTCTCCCCCAGCTCACTGCTAACATCCTCTGTGCTACAACTTTGAATGACATAGTAGTTAAATATGGCAGTGATATGGATATGTGCACTTTGTATGCATAAGATCTTTTACATTTAAGGTCTATGGCCGACTACTACAGTAACTAGTAGTCGTGGTGTTATTCCATACAACACCCTTCCAGCTCCGTGCTACACTTCACCGCACATTCCGGCTCCTAAAAGATGTGTCATGGAATTGCACGGAGCTTATGAGCCAGGACATACACATCAACGTTTACTAAGCTATGGTATGCCACAAAGCCCCGTACAGTCCATTTAAGTGAATGGTCCAAAAGGTACCTTCAAGCACGGGAAGGTGTTTTAACATAGCTGCTTAATAAATATTGGCCACAGTCTTCACGCCATTCTTAGTCATCATAGTAAAGCTAATAAGTCTATTAAATATTACATTTCAGTGTCAACTATAGTGTATACGTTTTAAGAGCTGACAAAATATCTTGATCCTATAACTGAAGAAAGAAGAATCGTTTACACTCAACTATAATAAGACTCAGAATGAAACAATTTATTTTGTGATAAAATGACTTCTTTCCTTTTTTAAGTTTAAATATATTTAGGATAACCAGGGAAGAGAAAATCCTGCAGCATTTTAAACATGATGTACTAATTCAAATCTGCATAATATCTTTTACACTTACCTTGACAATAAGTACCATCATTTGGTCTAAACTGCAATCTTCCTGAGGATGGCTGATAACCTTCCTCACAGGAACAATTGAATCCTCCAGCTGTGTTCTCGCACTTTGCATGATCACCACACTCTACATTTATGTGTTCATTACATTCATCTACATCTGTAAATACCATGCAAAATTGGAGTTTAATAAGGTATTTATAAATGTAAAAATTGCCCACTTGTTAGTAAAATTCATGATAGCACAAATCAGAAATGCAATTTTACACCATATAAAAAGCTTCCATGCCTTTCATTTTCATCACTCCTTAAAATTAACCAAAGCAAAACTATGGGAGTTAATAATTAAACTGATAGTGATGATAGGGACACTATTACATGGATATTCCCAGTTAAGCCAATACCCGACCGATCCGATGTATACTTGCTACAATCTACAAGACTAGATCTTTCTAAATACAGCTGATAACCCGTCTGCCCTCTCCATACAGTCAAAATCACATGCAGAAAAAGGGGAGAACACAGGGGGGAGCACAGGTTTGAGAAATGTACCACGTATATATTCAATGTGTTCTCCCCTTTTTCTGCATCTATAAGGATCCTGGATAGGTCCTACGGGGGTTCTAGAGTCATAGGAAGAGACGTCGGAAGCAGTAACGAACCTTAGTTACTATATAAGGTCGTTACGTTATATTACACATTTATTTTTGCATTGTACTTTATCTAGAGGGAGCGCCCGGGTACTTTCTTCTTTGCTATAGTCAAAATCACATACCTGTGAACTGCTTCTATTTTGGGAGCCGCTTTTCTAAAAAGAAGTATGTACCCAGTATCGTACACTATGTAGAATTGGGTACATATTTTTCCTGTGAACTATAAAAAAACTGTGGTTTTGTCTGCCTATGTTTATAGGTTAGCTAGAGAGCTCGAGATATAGCCAGGCTTACAGTCCATGTGGCTGCAGAAAAAAAGGGGAAACCCGTGGCCCCAATGCGGGCCCGAACATGGCCACAAGGACAGCAAGTCTTGTGGACCTGAAGATTAAGCTGAGGGGTTCCATGCTTTTGAATGGGACACCGCAGCGTTAATTCTTCACTTGAATGGGCCATCTGCGGGGAGAGAAATACCCGTACTCCCTTTCAGATGAGCCGGCCCCTTTGATCAGATATGGCCATGTAACCTCCCTCTCATGATGTAGAGCCCCATATAAGGGCATCTATGTCATCCAGGGGGAATGAAATTCAACCCTGTTTACCTTCAGCAAGTAGGGACATGGCCCCCGATGGAGAGATGCAGAGACGTAGCTCATCTGAAAGGTGAGTACCGGTATTCTGTCTCCCTGTTGCTGGCCCCAAAGGGTTAATGCTGCAGGGTTGCATTCAGAAGCACGGTACCCCGCAGAGTTAACCTCCAGGGCCACTTACTGTCCTCTGTGCCGCAAGAGCCATAGCCGCAGTGCAGCCGCACCGGAACAGTGAAAATGACGTCTGCGGGGACACTAAGGCTACGCTTATACTACTGCCTACAGCGACGGCGACGCGACGTGTGATGTCACACATCGCCGTCGCTATAGCGAAAGTTGCACTCTGGTGTGCGATGTCGCAGGCGGCAAGGGCTATGTGATTGGCTTGCTGCTAGTCACGTGATGCGGCTGTCTCTGGGCGGTCGCTACGGACTACATTGAGTTGCTTTGCGGCTGCACGCTGTTGCCGTAGACTGGATTATAAGCGCAGCCTAAGTCTGGTTACATCTGTAGAAACTCACTGAATACATTTTGCTCTCAGTGGTAAGGTGATGGCAGAGATTGTATAGAGGAGAACTAAATGGAAGTCAGAGAGAGAGAACCATCTCATACTGTTCGGAAGCCCAGTGATGCATGTTCTTAGTATAAAGTTGATCACAGTCACATTACATGTACAGTGCAAACACAAGAAAACTAATGGGATGGATGTTACCAGTGTACCAGACAGATGTTATCAACACAACTACTCCCAGTCACCTGGAGCAACGTGTCACAAACGGAGGTTTGGCACTTCTGCCGCTGAAAGTCTGCTGTGGGGAACGCCAGGTGAATCGGAAAACTCTACTGTGAGCTGAAATATCTATATTACCAAGACACAGATCCATGAGATCCGCAAGTCAGACATGCTGGCCTTCGCGAACTGGGATACTTACACTGTATGCCAAATGGGAGTAATTACTAAAATTCTTACCACGCGAGGCAAATCTGCTATTGTATTGAAATATTTATCATAATGTAGTAAGACCTGTTGAATGGTCCAAATAATACTTGCTATACATTACTTGTCACGTCAGTAAGGATTGGTTAATTTCTTCACATACAATTATATCCACTTTTTTTCCGTACTGTACATTAAAAACGTACTTTTCCTGTATGTGTGCTGGTAGTGAACATAGTAAAAGTGTAATACTTGGTAAGGACTTGAAAACAAATGAAAATTAACAAATGCAACTGGAAATGGAAAGATATAATGCACAGCTACATATGAAATATAACGGTTGTTTTAATAAGTTATTAATGTCTCCTGGCATAAAAAAAAGCCCCCAGCAGATTTATCAAACAAATATTTAGAACCAAGAAGGGAACCCGGTACAAAGAATCAATATTAGTGTACACCATTACGCCCCGCAATTTGCTTGTGACAGATGGCAATGTGCCTGCATTGCAGCACACCAACATATTAAAATGTACAGTGCACTATTCATGCTCTACTCGAATATAACTGTGTGCGCTGAGTGTGTGCTTAGTCAGCTAGAAGATAAAACTGCAAGATATGCAGTGAACTGGTTATCGCTCAGCGATGGCTTGTATTCCTATAACACAGCACCCTCTATGTAACAGTGTGTTCCTCTATGTAACAGTGTGTTCCTCTATGTAACAGTGTGTTCCTCTATGTAACGGTGTGTTCCTCTATGTAACAGTGTGTTCCTCTATGTACAGTAACAGTGTGTTCCTCTATGTACAGTCACAGTGTGTTCCTCTATGTACAGTAACAGTGTGTTCCTCTATGTAACAGTGTGTTCCTCTATGTAACGGTGTGTTCCTCTATGTAACAGTGTGTTCCTCTATGTAACAGTGTGTTCCTCTATGTAACAGTGTGTTCCTCTATGTAACAGTGTGTTCCTCTATGTAACAGTGTGTTCCTCTATGTAACAGTGAGTTCCTCTATGTAACAGTGTGTTCCTCTATGTAACAGTGTGTTCCTCTATGTACAGTAACAGTGTGTTGTTAACTGGGTTTTATTTCACTCTCTTGACCAGAACATGTATGTTTAAGCCACAAATGCAACTAAGACATTGACAATTGGTTTAATCTTCTTTTTGTTCCACGGATTCATGAAGGTGGCTCGCAGAATAGAATTATTATTATTAGGTTTAGCAAAGGAATGTCACTAATCTGGTGGCTTCCTCCAGCAGGATGCATACGATGAGTCACTAGAAATCACAATGAGCAAAGGCCTGCTAACAGACAGTGTTAAACAATTACAGAGTGTTTTTGGTTTCTGAAAATCATGGAAGCACATGGGACGGTGTTCTCTGGTTTTATTCCGCACTCACAGTATGCCAACAATGAAATAGAGGCAACTGAAGGAAACTCGGCACAGCGAATGTGCAGTAATCATATGGGGCTTTAAAAATAACTACAGCTATTCCTTTCAGAATATGATCTAGCTTAATACAGGGGTGCTCAACTCCAGTCCTCAAGACCCCCCAACAAGTCAGGTTTTCAGGATATCCCTGCTTCAGCACGGGTGGCTCAATCAGTCCCTGCTTCAGCACAGGTGGCTCAACCAGTGCCCGATTCAGCACAGGTGGCTCAATTAGTCCCTGTTGAAGCTGAGATATCCTTAAAACCCGACCTGTTGGGGGGCTGGGGCGGAGCTTGACAACTGGAGTTAAGTACCATAACATACAGAAATTTTTTTTAAATCTGCTTCTCATGTCAATGCAATATGAATGTATTTTTGCTTCTCTCTGCAGATGAAGTGCAGCCTGTAGTTCAGTGCAGGAGCTACTGAGTGATTGAAACGCTGAAGTTAACTATTAACATAAATACAGTATTAATGAAAACGGGATGAGTTGTCAAGTAAAAATCTCCACAGACTAAAATATGGGTTTTGTGAGAGAAAGATAAAATGTTCTCTCAAAGAGATTTGTGTTTTGTTTTTTGTTTACATTATTAGAATATTTGACTAAAGATAATATATTGTAGATTTTTACTTCACATGGGAATGTAAAGTTCAAACAATTAAAGAAAGATTGAGGGCATTTGTAGAAAGTACTGGATGGGAATGTTCCATCAATTTAGTAGTCGTCTAAGCAACATACTGTAGCTTTGATCCAGTTCTACTAAAAATATTTGCAGATATAACAGAAACCATACATAATATACTGTCCAGAAACAAAACCATTTACAGAAAAGCATAATACGTTCTCACACAAAATAGAAAATAATAGGATGTTGAGGTTCTTTTTTTGACAAATAAATACCTACAATCATAAAGTACTCAAAACCTAGAAGAAGAAAGATGTTAGAAGCTTCCCAGGCTTAACAGAAACAAAATGCAGTAATCGCACGGGAAAGGTTTGTTGGTGTCCTGGGTGCGTGATACAGGTTTATATTCAGAACTGGAATACAAACTGTGTCTTCAAGCAACATATTGGATTTTTGTGAAAGTTGAACATCGAGGACATAATTGTACAATCAGTTCAAAAGCTTTGGTCTGAACTTTCTACATATTGAAATACTATGCTGTATTTTATAATCCTTTGCAAAATTGGCTATTTCTAGTTTACAATGTTTGGCGTTTTAAATTTTAAAAAATCACTCCTTCTGCAGTGGTGTTTTTTGCTCACAAATCTTTCACTCCACTTACTGCTTTGGTTATTGATGTGGCAATTTCTAAACGCAGCCACCATCTCTAGTAGCCAAAATGTACATGGATTGTAAAGGCGTTTCTCAAAGAGAACAATGCATTTCTATTATGTTCTAACGGGAAGTAATTAAACTGCTTTTAGCATATTTTATTCACACCCTAAAATGGTGTAAAACCAGGTGTTTACTTTTCATGTATGGACATATAAACTTTATGTACAGATGCGACTGCCGGTTATAGACTGCTTGCCAAGGAAAATCTGTGACCATCTCGCTGTAACGCGTGAGATGGGCCACAGCAGGCTGTGATGGTCCATCGGATTAATACAGCGGAGGTCCCTGTGTTTGAATGGGACTCGCATCCCGGTAGGAGTCACACAGCGTGAGTCCCATTCAAATGCAGGGACCCCCGCCGTGTTAATCCGGTGCAGAAATCTCGCAGCATGGGATGGGTTTCAGTGCAAAATTCTCAAGGCAAGTAATCTACAACCGGCAGTTGCAGCTGTATGAACACATATAAATTCATACAAAGAGCACCATGCCACTGCAGCTCTCTATAGTAAATAATACACTCATTGTATTGCGAAACAAAAAAATGACATCATACTGTATGACATAAGGCAACATTTTCGAGTCCAACGGCTAGATCCACAGAGCTGCGTCATAACGTGATGTCACCTAAAACAGGGACAGACGTTATGTTCCCTGAGGTTAACACGTAGTCTCAGAGCTAATTATATGCAAAAACAATGGCCCTGATGTTTCACATCAGCACAGGCTTAATGTCACGGTGTTGTAGCGTAACGATGCGTTATCTTCCAATAACAGGATGTTAAGTCTTAGCGTTACTCTGAACCAGACCAGGAAATAGGTCTACAACTCAAGTCACATAGTTACATAGTTACATAGTCACACCTAACTGTGGTGTTACACATATCCAGACCCTGTGAGCTTTATTTCAGGGTGTGGATGTGAGTAACGGCAAGTTTAGTACTGTGTGATATATAGTAATTCATGTAATTTATCACTAATAAACTTTAAAGTTAGCACAATACTTTTTATCTCAGAAAACATGACAAGTTACAATTTTTTCCTTTGCAGATACACTTTTAGTCCTAAGGCGACTTTAAGTTATTTTAATGTCAAGTGACTTAACTGAGCAAACGGGCTGAGATTCACTTTCTCGCTCTCGCCCTAACTTTGCCCCCAAAAATGGAAAAAAAGGAGATTTTTTTCAATTGAACTTTAAGCTCCAAAAGTAATTTGTTTCATTTTTTTTTCCAAAGGAGAGGTGTTTGGGCAGAAAAGGGATATCCTTTCATTCTGTGAAACTAAGGAGGGATATTTTCTTCAACAACAGGACCAGGGAGTAAGATCGACAGAGCAGGCAGCAAATAGTAGGCAGCAGATGTGACAAATATATGTAATAGCTACTGATTATCTTACCCATGTTTCAGTTTGTTATCATGTATTTTTTGAATAAATAATGTTAGGAAGTATGTTACACAATCTCTCACCAGGGGCGGTTTTAAAATCTTTGACTGAGCCTCTGATTGAACCACCTCTGCGGAAGCCGGGATATCCTGAAATCCTGACCTGTTGGGGGGGCGGGGGGGCGAAGGGGGGCTTGAGGACTGGAGTTCAGCACCCCTGCACTAAGGTAGCTCTGTATTCTGTAAGGGCCGAGCTCTGCAGAGCCCTATAACTATCCGCTTCCTTTGGATTTGTGGATATAACAATTCTTCTAGATTTCTTTAGATACTGTAGGAGCTTGTAGGATAATATACGTCTTCCCAGTTCCTTTGGCCAAGCATCTTGCAGGGATTCTTAGTCATCTTTATCCTGCTATCCTCTATCTTATTGAAATAGGGTCATCTTCATCCAGAACCCTGATATCTCAATAGATACGTTGATTTACATGGGATTGAAACTAAAAAAAGCTCTCCGACAACTACATAACGCTATATACTATAAGTGAACGCCAAATAAACTGCAATATTCTGCTATTAAATGGTCTTTTATAACTTTCTCTCCCATCAGGAAAATTCTAGGTTGATGGAAGGGGAAATGTCAATATTTTAACTCTTTATACTACTTCAGCCCCCAAAAAACGGTGAAATGGAGAATGTGACTGTCATGATAATATCATGAGATATTGAGTATTTTAATAAATTTGGCAAAGACTTTTTAACCAAGTGGAAAAAGGGAAAATTTGAATAGTGCGCTAACGCATGAGAAAAGTTTACACGTCTCTATTAGTGTTGTATTGGGCACCAGTTTTTCTGCCAGGAGATTGGTTAATAGCTACATTTGCAGCCTGTTTCTTCCATTATAATACGATCTAGAACATTATCTATTTGTTCCTTCAGTCCAAAAACAAAATCATATTGAATAATATTAATACTAGATTTACTAGGATAAGTAGTATTAGATGTATGAATAATATTTATGTACTTACCTTTACAGAACGTTCCATCATTAGTCACAAACTTTTCCAAGTCACTGGATTTAAAACCAGGTGCACACATACAGTAATAGCTTCCATTTGTATTTGTGCAGTTTGCGTTTTCTCCGCAGATATATGTAGCATTTTGACACTCATTGTCATCTATAAAAACAAAGATTTTTTTTATTTTAGACAAATATTACAGAACAAAGATTTGCTACTCTGAAGAATTACACACAAACCACTATCTAATATGAATATATTATCGTTCAGTTACTAAAAGCTACATATCTTATCTTATTACTTTAAAGCGTTGCTTTAAAGCATGACTATCAATGTTTTGACATTGGACTGCTTGAAAGTAGACGGCTAAGCAATTCTATATACTTCAATGGACTTAAACAAACACTTAGCATTGTCACTAATTTAGCCCGTTTTACTTATCCATGCACAAGGAATTGTAAAGATAAAACATTTCAATTAAATGAAACAATATAACAATGACCATATGCCACTTTATGTAGTCTTCATATGCCCACAAATGTTTCACAATTCTCAAGTCCCTGCATACCTTTAGAAAGCAAAGGTATACAGGATATACCAAATAAGTAAACATGGGAAGGATGTTGATCCAGGGAGAAATCTGAGTGCCATTAGTCAGGAAGGAATGTATTTTTCCCCTTATGAGATATCATTGGATAATGTGTCACTGGGGTTTTTTGTTTGCCTTCCTCTGGATCAATATACGGTAAGTATGGATATAGGATAAAGTATCTGTCGTCTACATTTAGCATAGGTGTGACTTAATGGACGTATATCGTTTTTCAACCTTATCTACTATGTAACTATGTAAATTGTAGATTGAAAATATATTTTTCATAGAAAAGTAATTCTTTACACAAACTGGTTTTCGATGGTACTGTTATCATCATGTAAGGGTTTCCTGGATCAAACGATTAATTCTAATCCTTAGAACTTTACCATTTGTAACATAACACAGTCATCACGTCAACTGAGCAACAAATTAAATATACCGGTATATCTCAGGTGCCCCCTCTGCGTCCCCAGAAGTAACGCCTCTGCTGTGTCAGATGCTGCTGGCAACGCATTACAAGCTACTACAGGTATATATTGCTAAGTAATATATACTAGGCATCTTCCTTCCCAAGCTTCTAAACTTGTGCTACAGGCAGAATCAGAACGCAGAGTGCTGGCCTGCCCCCAGCAGTGGGACCATTTCCAGAGAAAAGGGGGAAATCCCTACTCCTACCCCTACCCTTACCCCGCACCGGCCATGTGCCCTGGAGGGGTTAATTCTATCAAGGTGTTTTGTAAATGCATCTTTCATGCATCTGATTCCTGCCGGGGGTCTCCGGTGCTGGTATTAATGTGTATCAGCTCCGAAACCCCCGGCATCAACCCGATGCAGGAAAAATGCATTTTTTTTCTAAGTCCCTCTCTCGCCACAAACTCTGAAGCTTCTCAGCAGCTTCACGCCAACTTTTTCTGGCTAGAGAAATTTGGGAGGAAATCACCATTCTAGAGTAGCGATATCGAGCCTATCGAGGCTACTAGAATTACACGAGTTTCAAAACTGGCGATAAGGGGCTTATCGCGGCTTACTTGGCGACGTGTTTTTGACGGCAGCAAAAATTGGCGATTCAGTACACTTAGAGAGGCTTTCGAATCGCTGTTGGCATTTTGGGCTGATAACAGCTAAAAAGCCTCTATAACTGGGTAATGACGGCTACAAGCAGAGGCCCCTAAATCCCTTAATATTTGTGTGCTGTAGGATCACTGTCTTCTATTGCTTAAAGCATCAATCCAGGTTGCATTTCTTGCTTTTTTGTTGTTCTAGGTATGAAGCAGGGGTCCCTGGAGCTGAACCCCATTAATATCAGCTCTGGGTACCCCCTGTTACCAGTGATACTTACCTCTGTATGTGCTGCTGGTATCTCTGTAGAGTTTAAATTTCCAGGTCATGCGGGGTAATAGGAAGCCACAACGGATGACGTAAGGGATTCTTATTGTCCCGCATGACGCGGAACATTAAAACGCCTCCAAGTATGTTAGGCACACAAGTTTCCTGGCTGCAGAGATACTGCCACACCTACGGAGTTGAGTATCTTTGGAAACAGGGGGACCTGGGAGCTGAAATTAATGGGGTTCAGCTCTGGAGACCCATTGCTTCAATCCTACATTATATATAAAAACAAAACAAAAACAAGCGCTGCAATCTGGATAGCTGCTTTAAAACAGCATATATATTTCAGGGCCCGTTTCAGTTTGGTGTTCTTTTATTCTCTTTAGACTTTAAAGCAATTTAAAATGTTGCAATGTTAACTACCTCAGACTATGAAAGGGATAAAGGAAAGAGAAAGATGACAGCTTAGGTAAAATGGAAAGCAGCCAAGGTCCCTCTGGACTCCAAGGTGAAATGCCAGAGGCCTTCCTAATTGGCAACTTCAGCCTCTAAAAAGGGATATTGATCCTATGTTATCCACATCTGAGATGAGGTTCTGTCATTGTCTCAAAGGGTTACATTCAATATTAACGTGTTGTAATTAGAAGTTCTGTTTTCTACAAGCTCCTGCATTTTGTATATTGATTGATACCGCCATGCCGTGTAATGTGTCATTAGTTTGTTATTGTGGACTATTTCTCTGAAATACTTCTACCTACAGTACATTTTGAAGTTTAAATAGCCATCTGCAGCTAATGTCCACCTGTAGTGTTCGAGTATACGCTTTATTTTTCTACAGAGGTGTAAACAACTTATAACCCAGCTCTTGATCTTCTCCATGGGGATCTACCTTCTGTTAGAGAAGAATATACAACTCCTTCTATCCACTAGTCTGAGCAGACAGGAGGAATTTTAAGAAAAGGATTTGCTGAACCAGCTAAAATATATATTTTATTGCAGAAATCCATTGTTGCTGGTCATCACTAGGGTGCAATCACTGAAACATTGTCTCAATAAAGTCATTTTTTTATTAACGTGGCGGTGCAAAGCCTTATGCCAAAGCAAATGAACATGACCAAACCAAGTATCCGGCCGCTCCTCCTTCTCTTACCGTGCACCCAAAAACTGGAACAACCGAACGCAGACTCTCACAGCCTCCACCAGTCTAAGGCTGCGCTTATAGTGCCGGCGACGCAACGTCGTGGCAAAACAAATGTATTGCCGCCGTCGCATGCGCTTATAGAAGAAGTGACACGATGGCGAGACAGAGCGATGGCTTGGTCGCGATCGCTGGTAGTAAAGTCAATTTGATTTTTCCAGCAACCTCAGCCTGACGTCACCATCGTCGTCCCGTCCTGTCGCTGCCGTGGGCACTATAAGCGCAGCCTTAGTTCTTTCAAAACTAAGGCTGTCTCACATTGTTATCTGGTCTGTAACTGTTACATACGCCTGTAATATATATTATCTCTAACTGTGCATGCAATGTCTTGCATATAATATATACCCTAAAAAATGTATGGTATTACAGACAGCACTTCTAATGCAAATATAAACAAACTAATGTCTGGTGCATGGGAACAAAAGTAGGGACACTTAACCATCCTAGAACTATAAAAAAACAAAAGGAGATGTCCCCAGCACTCATTGGGAATAGAATGAAAGCACTGGTCAGCAGATTTGCCAGAAAATATATAAGTTGTATTGAAATGAAATATACAATATATCACTCGTGTGATATATTTTATATTTCATTTCAATACATCTTATATATTTTCTGGCAAATCTGCTGACCAGTGTTTTCATTCTATTCCCAAGGAGTGCTGGTGACATTTCCTTTTGTTGTTCTATAATGTATACCCTGTTCATTTTTGTAGCTATGTACAGTATTTGTAACCAAGTATTATTTGTCAACTCTGTGCCCAGGACATACTTGAAAACGAGAGGTAACTCTCAATGTATTATTTCCTGGTAAAACATTTTATACATAAATAAATAAATAAGTGTATCAATTATTTGAAAAAATGAACCACCCAATGCGAATGAAAAGGAAAACTCTTGACAAATTTCCCTCTGCGCATTATCCGCTCTGATTAACACTTTTACCCTAGATTCCATAATTAAGCATGCCGTTTTTTGTAAACGACAATAATTTAGCATTCTGTGAAATGTGATTTTATTATGAAGCTCAGTGTGAAAAACAATCATTGTTATAAAGTCTTGTAATTGAATGACCGTGGATAGTGAGTGTTAACCTACTCCACACTTAATTGACTAGGCGCCGGTCTATATTTACTTTGCAGGAGTCTCTTCTCTTGTTTCTTTATTGCGTTCTGATTAAATTAGTCAAATATTAGAGATTTTGAATGTATTTGAATATGATAAACACGGGACATTTGCAGCTAGTGAAAAAGTCACAAACGTGTTGGCTATATGTCACCCGACATGAAAACATGTTCAGTATCCTATCTACATACAGTACACACTCCCCAATTCCAATGACTCTAGCTGATTGCAGCTGTAACGTTAATAATACATTTAGAGGGAATGTTCTTGCTGTACCTTTGCCTCTGTCCTTTTCTATACAGATGTAGCTCGTTTTATTGACACTGGAGAAACCGGTTACAAGTCAATATGGGGTACTTCAGGATATGATAGATTTGACCACAGAAGAGGGAGCTTTGGACTCTGTGAATACAGAGGAACAATTCTCATTCTTAAGTGGCACAAAACATACTGAATTTAAAAACAAATCCATCTTTTGTCCGTCTTTCTCCAAGGGTCCACATCTCGAAACATTCGAGAGGCTAGTGGAGAAGGATTTACAAACTCTTGCTAAAGGCTTTACCTTCACCACTTCTTTTTCCGATAATATGTCTAAAGAGGAACGATCACATTTATATTCACTGAAAAAGAGGTCTGATATAGTCATTAAAAATGCGGACAAGGGGGGAGCAGTGGTGATTATGCATGCAGATGCCTATCGTACGGAAGCCTTAAGGCAGCTTAACAATATTCAGGCATATTGTAGGCTAGATAGAGATCCTACGCAGTCATATCTGGCGGAGATTCGTGATTTGTTGGATCTGGGCAAGGAACTAGGAGTATTAACAAAACAGGAGTCGCTTTATCTTTATAATCCTTTTCCTATCGTGCCTATTTTTCACAATCTCCCAAAGATCCATAAATCTCTTATCTGCCCTCCGGGCAGACCTATTATATCCAGTATTGGATCTTTGGGAGATGGTCTATCTAGGTACGTGGACTATTTTTTACAGACTTTAGTTAAAACACTTCCCTCTTATTTGAGGGATTCCTCTGATTTGCTTCTAGATATTCAAAAGATCAATTGGTTAAACACGTTCATGTGGGTCACACTTGATGTGACTTCATTATATACGATAATTGATCACACTTTAGGTATTAGAGCTATCAGCTATTTTCTTAATCACTCAAATATACACTTGGCACAGAGCACTTTTTTATTAGATTTGGTGATGTTTCTTTTACAGCACAATTATTTTTTGTTTGATAAACAATATTACTTACAGTCACAGGGGACAGCTGTGGGCACGTCATTTGCACCCTCATATGCGAACCTCTTTATGGGATTTTGGGAGACTATTCACATTTTTGGTGACACTAACCCATTCAGAGAACACATTATTTTTTATCGTCGTTTTATAGATGACTTATTATTTATCTGGAATGGGGACACGGACACACTTCACGCTTTTTTTTGAATATCTAGAGGCTAATACTTACAATTTAAAATTCACGCATTCATATCATGATACACGTATTGACTACTTGGATATACATTTATATATAGATGTTGGTCAAAGAATACAGACAAACATCTATACTGTAGGAAAGAAAACTCCAGAAATTCCTTGCTCAGATCCAACAGTGCCCATCCAAGATCATTAATAAGGGGCATTCCCAAAGGACAATTCCTAAGATTAAAGAGAATATGTTCAACAGAAGAGTCCTTTTTGTTTCAAGCGGAAGAACTCAAGAAAATATTTAGGAGTAGTGGCTATGGAGAAAGGGACCTGGAAGCTGATTTTGTTTATGCACTAAACACTGATCGTTAAGAACTTTTGATTAAAAATAAATCAAGAAATTATAACAATGTTGGAAGAAATATTCACATACAGAATGATGCAACTAGCCAGTAACCTCTCTTTATAACCATGTTCTCAAAACAAGCTGAGCAGATCAGGTTCATTGTACAAAAACACTGGGCAATTTTAAAATTGGATAGAGATCTTGATCCGTATACAAGCTCAAACCCAAGAATGGTTTTTAAGAAATCAAAAACTATTGGGAATTATGTATCCCCTAGCCTATTTTGCTCAGCTACAGATAATGTGAAAAAACTGCCTAAAGGGTTCTTCAAATGTGGGAATTGCAATCTCTGCAGGTATGCAACATCAATAAAATCAATTAAGAATATCTATACAAATCAAAAATATCGTATTGAGTCATTTATGACTTGCAACACGTATTTTGTAATTTAGCTGCTCAGATGTGCCTGTGGGAGTGGCTATATAGGTAGGACGATTAGGGCACTTAGAGTTAGAATAAGTGAGCATATTCGAAGTATTACAAACCATGACGATCGGTTCCCAGTAGCATGTCATTTTAATGCTTGCCCCCTAGGATCACTTACTTCATTTTCGTATAGTGCTATTGAACATGTACACATATCCCCTAGAGGAGGAGATAGAGAAGCTCTCCTCAATTGCAGGGAGATGCACTGGATCTATGCCCTTGGGACATTAGCACCCAAGGGCATGAATCAAGATTGGGAACTAAAGCATTTTTTAAATTAGTGTTATATTCCCATTTATATACATATCTATGAATATCTGTATCCGTGACTATCTCCCTAAAAATTAAAATTAAAATTATAATAAAAAATAATGACAAAAAATTAATAGTTTATTACTTATGGTTATGATGCACTTATAATAGACAGATGCATATAGGACAGCACTTATTGTAGTATTTTATTGATTCTTTAATTGCATTTATGTGTTCTCATAAATATATATTTTTTATGAAAGTTGCAACCATTTCAGCAATTCTTTATTGTTCCTCACCTATTCAAGAAACGGATTCGCAGATTTATTCTATTTGTTTTTAAATGAATGTTATTGTTTCTTTTCTTATTTCTATTGATATTACTGTTTTTGCTTTTTCTATGTTTATATTTTTGTCCCGCTCTCAGTCTTTATTAGACTCCTCGCTTCCACGAGACGCACCTATTTACTCTAGAGATTTGATTGGAGGAGAGTTCTACCAATGAGATGCTCGTGCTTTTAATTCATACAGCGTCATCAGAGCCGGTGGGTGGGGAGCTGTCTGCGAGACCGCGAGGTCTGTATGATACTCCTCACTTCACGAGAGACGCACCTACTAACCTAAGGGATCTCATTGGAGGAGAGCCTTACCAATGGAATTGATCTATATATTTTCGCGCCAGATTTGACGCTGCGTCACTGATGTTTGTGGGCGGGGAGCCTTCTATAAGACTGTAGGGGGGACAAGACGCGAATCATCTCTTTGATAAAGGGCGTTTTGCCTGAAACGCGTCAGAGTGTTTTGTTTTTGTTCCTCGTTACCATGTTTAACAAATAAATTAATATTTTTAACCCACACCTTGCTGGTCCCTCCTCGATTTGCTGTGCTCTGTTTCTATCCCATGATTCTCCTTTGACAAGTCAATATACTTTGGCTCTGGGGGAGCAGTAGTCATTGGCAGCCATGATAGTTTTACCCTTCTTGCAGCTTTCTCTGAGACTGCTGGGAAACTTAGGGAAAGATTCACGAAGCTCTAATGTAGGTGATTGTACAGCAATTCCGTGTTTACTGCCATTCCAGTCAATGACAGTTAACATGGGAGCTCAGTGTGATAATCTATCCTGGTGATGAACAGCACTGGGAGACTTCGTGAGGAGGAGAGTGTGGAGCAGCACAGTTTAGGACCTCGTGGTACTTGTACCACCTGTTGAGAATCTCTGCATATTACAGTATGCATAATGTAATACGCTCCACCAACACAGCAATCATGTCCGATACATGATAGAGACTTAAAGAGTAAACTCATTAAGTGGCACAAACGAATGCTGCAAAATAGAACCAAATACAATGATGGATGATGTGTTCCACATTCTTCTTAACCCTCTTCTATGCAGAAAAGTAATGGTGAGAAATAGCTATCATTTTTAAAGACACAACTGTGAAATAATACACCATTTGATTAGGTTTTATATTTGACTTCTAAGTTAACTGTCAATTTATTTGTATTGACAAAATCATGTACAGTATTTAGTTGATATGTTATCTAGTTAGTAGGGCAGTTGTTTAGGAGTATAGATTTGTCAAGCTACTGTATGAAACTTTTATATTACGCTGCTTGCCTCCATGCATCTCTGTGTATAATTTGCAAAATTCTGTATTCTGAATCTGTGAAATAGACTAACTGATACTATCTCGTTAATAGTGTCTGATAAATCCCAAATAACATGTTTACAATTTAGAACATTATATCTTCTACTGCAGCAACTTATCTGTATAAAGAGAGACTTTTTAAAACATAAAATGCTTTTCCTCATAAGACAACTGTAAAGCATTTTCAAAATAGATATGCAGTTTTCACATTTGTTTGAAGCCCAAATTATTTGTTTAATAGCAGGATTGCTTGTGGTGCATTTATTCTCAAAATTACTGTTTTATAATACTTGGTCTGTTCTCAACCTATTATCTTAAAAAATCACAATGGGAGGAAGGCATGAATAATTCATTGGTTATTTACAGGAAGTGTGTGTTAGCCCTTAGTTGGGAGGGTACGTCTTTTTGTTATTAGTGTAAAAATGAATTCAATGCAAGAATGCATTACAATTCTGTTTTTTTTTAAATTAATAGCAGTCACAATTTCTAATATTCATCATTAAAATATAAGATAAGAAAGGAAATCTATTAAATAAAGGAGACAAGAGTTAATGGTTCTGAGGTATTTTTCGTATAAATATGGAAAAAAATATTTTCATGTCATGGTGAATTGAAAATTTCAATGCAAAGCGGTAAATATTTCTCATAAGTGAGTACTGTATATTGTACCAAAATATTAGGATCACTAGTTTATATTTGTATATAGTTATCATATCCCCTCTTAGACACCTCTTTTCTAATGTACAGTAAACAAATCTAATTTAGTCTCTCCTCATAAGTTAGATTGTCCATCCCCTTTATTCATTTGGTGGCTCTTCTCTGCACTCTCTCTAGATCCATAATGTCTTGTCTAAGGAGTGGTACCCAAAATTGTACTCCATATTCAAGGTGTGGCTTTATAAAGGGGCATACTTATTTTTACTTCCCTTCCATCCATTCCCCGTCTAATGCAAGATAAGATCTTGTTTGCCTTTGCAGCTACTGCATGACTTTGGGCACTATTGCTGAGCCTGCTGTCTACAAGCACTCCTAAATCCTTCTCCATCAAGGATTCCCTCAATTTATCCCCATTTAATTTGTAAGTCGCCTGTTTATTTTTTCTTCCCAAATGCATAACCTTACATTTATCTGTATTAAACCTCATCTGCCATTTACCTTCCCACGTTTCCAGTCTCTCCAAGTCCTTCTGGAGAGAAATTACATCCTGCTCTGATTATACTAACTAGTTCACAATTAATCCGTTTTGTTATATTAAGTAAGGGTGCACACTTTCACTGATCTTTAGGTTTTGGTTCTAAAACAAAAATATATAGTATTTTGGTTTTGGACATGGTTTCGGTTCAAAAAATGTTTGTGATTTGGTTTTTACCAAATAATGATTTGTGTGGATTTGGTTTGGGAATCAGATTTTATTAAGATATGGCAAAAACTAAAAATAAGCATGGAAATGCTAAAATAGCATAATAACACATGTAAAAAGGGTTAACATACGTATTATTCTTGTTGCAGGAACGGCGTTCCCATACTTATTCTAGTGGCAGGAACAGCGTTCCCATACTTATTGTAGCAGCAGGAACGGCGTTCCCATACTTATTCTAGTTGCAGGAATGGCGTTCCCATACTTATTCTTGTTGCAGGAACGGCGTTCCCATACTTATTCTAACCACAGGAACGGCGTTCCCATACTTATTCTAATCACAGGAATGGCATTCCCATACTTATTCTAGCAGCAGGAACGGCATTCCCATACTTATTCTAGCAGCAGGAATGGCGTTCCCATACTTATTCTAGTGGCAGGAATGGCGTTCCCATACTTATTCTAACCACAGGAACGGCGACCCCATACTTATTCTAACTACAGGAACGGCGTTCCCATACTTAGTCTAGTGGCAGGAACGGCGTTCCCATACTTATTCTAACCACAGGAACGGCGTTCCCATACTTATTCTAGTGGCAGGAACGGCGTTCCCATACTTATTCTAGCGGCAGGAACAGCGTTTCCATACTTATTCAAACACAGGAACAGCGTTTCCATACTTATTCTAACCACAGGAACGGCGTTCCCATACTTATTCTAGTGGCAGGAACAGCGTTCCCATACTTATTCTAGCAGCAGAAACGGCGTTCCCATACTTATTCTAACCACAGGAACGGCGTTCCCATACTTATTCTAACCACAGGAACGGCGTTCCCATACTTATTCTAAATACAGAAACGGCGTTCCCATACTTATTCAAGCAGCAGGAACGGCGTTCCCATACTTATTCTAGTGGCAGGAATGGCGTTCCCATACTTATTCTAACTACAGGAACGGCGTTCCCATACTTATTCTAACCACAGGAATGGCGTTCCCACACTTATTCTTACTACAGGAACGGCGTTAGCATACTTATTCTAGTGGCAGGAATGGCGTTCCCATACTTATTCTAACTACAGGAATGGCGTTCCCATACTTATTCTAGCAGCAGGAATGGCGTTCCCATACTTATTCTAACTACAGGAATGGCGTTCCCATTCTTATTCTAGCAGCAGGAACGGCATTCCCATACTTATTCTAGCAGCAGGAACGGCGTTCCCATACTTATTCTAGTGGCAGGGACGGCATTCCCATACTTATTCTAACCACAGGAACGGCGTTTCCATACTTATTCTAGTGGCAGGAATGGCGTTCCCATCCTTATTCTAGCAGCAGGAACGGCGTTCCCATACTTATTCTAGCAGCAGGAACAGCGTTCCCATACTTATTCTAGTGGCAGGAATGGCGTTCCCATACTTATTCTAGCAGCAGGAACGGCGTTCCCATACTTATTCTAACCACAGGAACGGCGTTCCCATACTTATTCTAGCTACAGGAACGGCGTTCCCATACTTATTCTAGCAGCAGGAATGGCGTTCCCATACTTATTCTAGCGGCAGGAACGGCATTCCCATACTTATTCTAGCAGCAGAAACGGCGTTCCCATACTTATTCAAGCAGCAGAAACGGCGTTCCCATACTTATTCAAGTGGCAGGAACGGTGTTCCCAAACTTGTTCTAACTACAGGAACAGTGTTCCCATACTTATTCTAGTGGCAGGAACGGCGATCCCATACTTATTCTAGCAGCAGAAACGGCGTTCCCATACTTATTCTAGCAGCAGAAACGGCGTTCCCATACTTATTCTAGTGGCAGGAACGGCGATCCCATACTTATTCTAGCAGCAGGAACGGCGTTTCCACACTTATTCTAGTGGCAGAAACGGCGTTCCCATACTTATTCTAACCACAGGAACGGCGTTCCCACACTTATTCTAACTACAGGAACGGCGTTAGCATACTTATTCTAGTGGCAGGAATGGCGTTCCCATACTTATTCTAACTACAGGAATGGCGTTCCCATACTTATTCTAGCAGCAGGAACGGCGTTCCCATACTTATTCTAGTGGCAGGAACGGCGTTCCCATACTTATTCTAGCAGCAGAAACGGCGTTCCCATACTTATTCTAACCACAGGAACGGAGTTCCCATACTTATTCTAGTGGTAGGAATGGCGTTCCAATACTTATTCTAGCAGCAGGAACGGCGTTCCCATACTTATTCTAGCAGCAGGAACAGCGTTTCCATACTTATTCTAGCAGCAGAAACGGCGTTCCCATACTTATTCTAGTGGCAGGAACGGCGATCCCATACTTATTCTAGCAGCAGAAACGGCGTTCCCATACTTATTCTAGCAGCAGGAACAGCGTTCCCATACTTATTCTAGTGGCAGAAACGGCGTTCCCATACTTATTCTAACTACAGGAACGGCGTCCCATACTTATTCTAACCACAGGAACGGTGTTCCCATACTTATTCTAGCAGCAGGAACGGCGTTCCCATACTTATTCTAGTGGCAGGAACGGCGTTCCCATACTTATTCTAACCACAGGAACGGCGTTCCCATACTTATTCTAGTGGCAGGAATGGCGTTCCCATACTTATTCTAGCAGCAGAAACGGCGTTCCCATACTTATTCTAGCAGCAGAAACGGCGTTCCCATACTTATTCAAGTGGCAGGAACGGTGTTCCCATACTTGTTCTAACTACAGGAACGGTGTTCCCATACTTATTCTAGTGGCAGGAACGGCGATCCCATACTTATTCTAGCAGCAGAAACGGCGTTCCCATACTTATTCTAGCAGCAGAAACGGCGTTCCCATACTTATTCTAGTGGCAGGAACGGCGATCCCATACTTATTCTAGCAGCAGGAACGGCGTTTCCACACTTATTCTAGTGGCAGAAACGGCGTTCCCATACTTATTCTAACCACAGGAGCGGCGTTCCCACACTTATTCTAACTACAGGAACGGCGTTAGCATACTTATTCTAGTGGCTGAAATGGCGTTCCCATACTTATTCTAACTACAGGAATGGCGTTCCCATACTTATTCTAGCAGCAGGAACGGCGTTCCCATACTTATTCTAGTGGCAAGAACGGCGTTCCCATACTTATTCTAGCAGCAGAAACGGCGTTCCCATACTTATTCTAACCACAGGAACGGAGTTCCCATACTTATTCTAGTGGTAGGAATGGCGTTCCCATACTTATTCTAGCAGCAGGAACGGCGTTCCCATACTTATTCTAGCAGCAGGAACAGCTTTTCCATACTTATTCTAGTGGCAGGAATGGCGTTCCCATACTTATTCTAGCAGCAGGAATGGCGTTCCCATACTTATTCTAGTGGCCGGAATGGCGTTCCCATACTTATTCTAACCACAGGAACGGCGTTCCCATACTTATTCTAAATACAGAAACGGCGTTCCCATACTTATTCAAGCAGCAGGAACGGCGTTCCCATACTTATTCTAGTGGCAGGAATGGCGTTCCCATACTTATTCTAACCACAGGAACGGCGTTCCCATACTTATTCTAACTACAGGAACGGCGTTCCCATACTTATTCTAGCAGCAGGAATGGCGTTCCCATACTTATTCTAGCGGCAGGAACGGCATTCCCATACTTATTCTAGCAGCAGAAACGGCGTTCCCATACTTATTCTAGCAGCAGAAACGGCGTTCCCATACTTATTCTAATGGCAGGAACGGTGTTCCCATACTTTTTCTAACTACAGGAACGGTGTTCCCATACTTATTCTAGTGGCAGGAACGGCGATCCCATACTTATTCTAGCAGCAGAAACGGCGTTCCCATACTTATTCTAGTGGCAGGAACGGCGATCCCATACTTATTCTAGCAGCAGAAACGGCGTTCCCATACTTATTCTAGCAGCAGGAACAGCGTTCCCATACTTATTCTAGTGGCAGAAACGGCGTTCCCATACTTATTCTAGTGGCAGGAACGGCGATCCCATACTTATTCTAGCAGCAGAAACGGCGTTCCCATACTTATTCTAGCAGCAGGAACAGCGTTCCCATACTTATTCTAGTGGCAGAAACGGCGTTCCCATACTTATTCTAACTACAGGAACGGCGTCCCATACTTATTCTAACCACAGGAACGGTGTTCCCATACTTATTCCAATAACAGGAACGGTGTTCCCATACTTATTCCAACAACAGGAACGGTGTTCCCATACTTATTCCAACAACAGGAACGGTGTTCCCATACTTATTGTATGTAACAACCGGGGAGTCACGCCGCTCTCGGATTGCTCCTCACTCACCGGCATCACCACATCACCACAAGGTTCACCCGTGCCGCACTCTCTGCCCCCCTTCCGGACCGCCCGATCACTTCCACACTAAGGCGCATGCGCGCACGCCGGCATCACACAAATAGTGCTGGCTCTGGGCGTGCACCCGGCCACTCGCGCGGGGGCCTGCCTACACACGGATGCACGCTCCAGCCTCTTAAAGGCACAACCACCCGGACGGCACTGTGCAATCAGATGCAGGCACATTACCCTGTCCTCTCTAGCTCCACCCCAGGGTGCTCTCCTGACCTATCCCTGCCGGAGACTGGTCCTTCCACACCCCCCCACTCGCTACCCTGCCATTGGATCCTCTCTCCTACATGTACCCTGCGGTTTCACTAACTCGTCGGCTGAGCATAGAACCAGTTGTTCTCATCACTCTCTGCCTCCCTCGTCCTGTCTTGTCTTGTTTTGCAGTCTTCCTCGTGTACCGAACTGGCTTCCTCTTCGACTCTCCGTACCTCTGGCATCCCGAACTTGGCATATGGCAATACGACTCTCCGCACCTCTGGCACCCCGAACTCGGAAAACGGTAAAACTATTACGTCTCTCTCTCTAACCCCGGACTTGGCTAACAGCACCCACTACCATCTGTACCTCTCCTGCCCCGACTCGGACACCCAGACTATTCTACTCTCAAGACGTGCCCTCATGGCTGTCGGTGGCGTTATATCCTTTCCCACCTCAGCACCGCGGTCCCGCCTCGTTTGTGGTGAGCTCGACCTGACATTCTAGTGGCAGGAACGGCATTCCCATGTCATCATGTGACCCTGTGGCATCATTTAATGCTGAAGACAAGGTAAGGTGGGGGGAGCGAGCAGGGGGGAGGGGGGCAGACAGGGTGTCACCGGGGGGAAAGTTTGCACACCCCAGCCCTAGAGCAGGGGGTTTCAAGCTTTTTTTTAATAAGGAACCCTAGAATTAGATTGTGAAATTATGGGGAAATCCTCTCCCCTCCCTCATTATCCCTCCCCCCACCTTGCACTCTCCCCTCCCTCATTATCCCTCTCCCCACCTTGCACTCTCCCCTCCCTCATTATCCCTTTCCCCACCCTGCACTCTCCCCTCCCTCATTATCCCTCTCCCCACCCTATCCCCACCTTGCACTCTCCCCTCCCTCATTATCCCACTCCCCACCTTGCACTCTCCCCTCCCTTATGCCCTTCTTATTCACACACACACACACGCACACACACACACACACACGTGCACACACACACGTGCACACACACACACACACACTTTCAAATGACCAGTGTCACTAATTTATAAGAAATCAAGACAAGGAAATTAATCTTTGTTTGATATGCATAAAAAAGTGATAGGAATGTAGCTGGTATGCTCCCGTGGGTGAAATATTGTAGTGTATTAGCTTCGCCCATTTCTCGCATGTGAGAACAATGGCGCATCACCTTGTAATACTGTATGCACGGTGTGTCCAGCTGCAATGTGCCAGTGGGAGCCATAATGTTTGCTACATCTGTACTTCTGTAATTTGACTTATCCTTAAGTAGACTTTTTACTTTCGATCCAGGATGGTGAACGTAATGGTGCAGCCCAGGGATGCTCAACTCCAGTACTTAGAAACCCCCTCCCCCCCACCTCCCAACAGGTCAGGTTTTCAGGATTTCCCTGCATCAGCCCAGGTGTCTCAATCTTCGACTGAGTGAGCCACCTGTGCTGAAGCAGGGATATCCTTAAACTGACCTGTTTGGGGGTCTTGAGGACTGGAGTTGAGAACCTCTGGTGTAAGGTATAAAATATGTATCGAAATGAATGTACAACATTTATAAGGTTACCATCTGTAAATTGTTTGTAACGTTTAAATATGTGTTTAAATTTCTCTAGACGATGAAATGCTACGTAAAATCAAGATTGAACAAAAAATCACTTAGAGACACTTAAATATGGACGCGCTGACACACTGTCACAAAACAGTGTGCAATGTGAAAGCTTTTCGATTAAAATCACTTTGTTATTTGCATTATGCGGATGAATAGGTTCAGGAAACGGGGGACGTACAAACAGGGGGGTAGGTTTGGATGGTTGAAGACGTTTTGTGCTGTCTTCTTTTCATTTCAAGCAGATGTTTATTTTGTTTGATCATAAGTGCATATAAAAGTATCGCTCTTCTTTAATCAGCAGAACCATGGAAACAATTATGTCACGCAGAAAAGTTTTCTGCATTTGAAAGTATTGCATTTTTTTTACCTTCCTCCCTGGAGTTTAAGTGAGAGAAAATCCATGTAGTGGAATAGGATATCCTTTGCTTCCTATGGGAAGGCAGAATTTCATTCAGGAAGTTTGGTGTATTACAAACTATGCAGAAAAGAACATAATCTGCCTTTTTGGATGCCTTAGTACTAATCACTTTTTGTCTACAACTCTAACATGTCCTCGAACCTTTGCCTAATGTTCACCTATTTCCTAAAATGTCACCAGAGGCCATATTCTGTATGAAGGGAGAATGTAAATATAAGTCTGACACAAATAGTTTCTTTGCTTTTATTTGCAGTATGACACTAGTTCATTCTGCAACACCATTTTTGTTACCCAAATGTTCAAAAGATTGTTCACTATTATTTGTATCTTTTATTTGTGTGGGGCCAGGGAGGACAATAACACCGCAAGACAAAAGAGCACATGTATGTGAAGACATTAGAAAGTCCCTGCCCCAAGGAACTCACACTCTAGAAGGAGGGGAGTGACAACATACAGAATAGTGTATGTGAGTTTCTTATGAAGGGTTTTGCTATTACCATCGGGACTTTAAATATGTGTTTCCATGATTAAAGTGAAAGGGAGGAGCCGGGAGAGTGCCGGATACGTCCCCGTGAAAAGCATGTTCGTGATTACCAAAACTTTGGAATTAACGAGAAATAGCGCCAATTTCACCATTTTCTTCTCCCTGCTTCTGTCAGGACACTTTTCCCAAGCAGTTGTTCTCGGGCATTGAACACTGAGAAATAAAGTAGCTAAATAGCTGATGCAGTAGGTCAGTGTTAATGTCACTAAAACAGGTGACCCCAATTTGTAATCCCAGGGCCAGCTGTCCTTGTGACCGTGCACTGGTCATTCAAGCTCTCTGTGCTTCAGGCACCAAAATTAGATTGTAAGCTCTACCGGGCAAGTCTCATTGTCCTGGAGAATTCTGTATAGTGTTGTGTACACTGTCAGTGCTATACAAGGGAATAAATAGAATAAAAATACATGGAGGGTGCGTCCCCTCACTCTTTTGTGTGCAGAAACATAACTGTAAGGAAT
Organism: Ascaphus truei; assembly: GCF_040206685.1. Classification (NCBI taxonomy): domain Eukaryota; kingdom Metazoa; phylum Chordata; class Amphibia; order Anura; family Ascaphidae; genus Ascaphus; species Ascaphus truei. The sequence continues at coordinate 8,432,320 of NC_134492.1, read as the reverse complement.
ATAGTAAGCTATCAGACATTTTTACAACACAGATTGTTGGCAGAAATATCTGTTGTTTTAATTCTACCCAACGGACACTATTTGATTATGTATTATACTTAGGGATTCAGGGATTTCTGTGTTTATTTCTTTGCAAAACCAGTCTTTATTTTTACTGATGTTTTCATTTGAATTTGGTGTTTATCGATGTCATTGTCTCGTGTCTGTCAATGGGCTCCCACAAAAGGTGGAATTTATTAGGAAATTATGTTTCATTTGCATTTTATATCAGTTTTAACCTATAGTGGCAATGATGGTGGTGTAGAACAGGGGTGCTCAACGCCAGTCCTCAAACTCCTCCCCACCCCTCCCACCCCCAACAGGTCAGGTTTTCAGGATATTCCAGCTTCAGCACAGGTGGATCAAAGACTGAGCCTCTGATCGAACCACCTTTGCTGAAGCAGGGACTGATTGAGCCACCTGTGTTGAAGCAAGAACTGATTGAGGAAGATGTGATATTCTGAAAGCCTGACCTGTTGGAGGGGCTTGAGGACTGGAGTTGAGCACCCCTGTTGTAGAAGAATAAGTAATTTGAAAATATTTGTCTGACCTCTGTGAGTAGAATCAAACAGATCTGCCGTGTGTATTTGGCTGTTATTTTGCGGTATCATAGAGAGATACAATTTTCTGCCGACATAATCCTTATATAAATGAATCTCACCATGAGTTCAATAGATAAACTAGTGTCTGTGGTATAGCTTGGGGGTAGGTGAAAAAGATTTGCAAGATTTCCTCTGTCAGTTTCTATATGGCACTAAATTACTACCTGAATAACACAAAGAATGCCCTGGAAAGTAAGATTGTTGTAATATTAATATGTTGTGATGCCACAGTGGACATGATACAGGTATGTTCCCCAGGAATATGCCCTAGACTAGAGAGAGTAGAGAAAAGGGAAAGTAAGGGAGTAATCAACCAACATCTCAACCACAAGAGCATTCTTTCATAGTCCATATTTGCAGTAGCAATGCTAAATAAAAACTAACAATGTCATTTGTAATGTAGCCTCCTGTGTTTGGAAAGTGGACTTTTCTATATAGATAAAGCAAATATGAATTACGGGATCCATGGACTTGCATCGGGATGGGGGTAGGACCTTTGGCCACATGTTTCCTTTCCCAGTTAAATCAGGAGAGTTGAGGTTCTTAGACAGATTTGGAGAGGTGGTTAACTTCTTTCCCTGGAGACCTGGACCAGAAGCAGGTGGCACTGAGCTGAGTTCTACTGGCTTATCTGGAATTGTTGTCAGAGGTGGAGTGAAGAATTTGTCTGTCGAGCTACACAAAAATAAGCAGATCCTGTCTGTGCTGAGAGGACTTCTAGCATAGGGGGCATGTCTGGGTGAAGGACAGTGTTTGCAGTCCTAAGGGATCTGCTCTGGCAGCTACATGCAATTAAGGACAACCAGAGTGGTCAGAAAAGTGGTGGTGGCATTAAGTTAGGATAGAGGAGCAAGTAGGCATAGAAACAGCATGCATTCCCTCCCATGTCCGTGGGAAATTGCCTGTTGGATACATTGATTAGCACAACTGAACAGCGGAAAACACTGAAGGGACAGCAGCAAGCACACCAAAGGGTTTGTCTCCTGGGGTGGCTATGGTTGGCTAGAATGTAGAGCCTCTTTTGGTGGGAAAGTACTGGGGATAGGGCTGAGTCAAGCCTGAGGTTCAGTGTTGTCTCTGGAGGGGACGAGGAGGTGGTGGGTGCCTTATGCCAAGGTATCAGAGATCTTGGGGATAGGAGATAGAAATAGGTAGAAATGGAAGGACTCTGCAGAGCAATATGTCTGCTTTTTTTTAACATGGTTTTGGAGGGTGGGCTATGTACTCAGGAGTGGTGGATGGTCCTTCTAGCATCGCAGTCGACAGGTGATCCTTTTGAGACTAGAATCACCTAGGCAGCATCTGTAGACAGGATCCCACTGAGGACAGCAATACAGAATTTGCAAGGATACTGCTGGCCGTGCAAAAGAGTTTGGTGGCATTCCATGTGCTTTTGGCTTAGTTGGGCGGTGGTTCTCAACTCTCAAGTGGTAGCTGTGGTGAGACCAACAGTTGAGCATGCCTTAACCATTGGAGAGGTGAGGAGCTGAGGTGAAAGTGGAGAGATTGGCATATACTTCTGAAAACACTCATGCATACTATAATAAGTAGCTAAATACATGTGAACATGGCTGAGATGGAAAATAGGTGAATTTAAAAATGCAAATATATTAATTGAAATATTCAAATATGCTTATTTCCCAGGTATCTCAGGAATGTTCACAGGTTTCTCTCCACGTTTTGTATAGATTTGTGTTTTGGTTGATATGTAAATCAATGATTACTCTATTAAATCTCACTTTGTCTCTACCTAATTTTTTAAGTTAGATTCTTTGGAGCAATTTGAAAAAAGTCAAAGTTCAATCAACAATCTCGAATTTACATTTTTTGGCTAAAATGTTCTAGCAATGTTACATTTATTTTCACACTTTTCCAAAGTTTGAGCAAAACATAAGGCTAACCCAATTTGGGCAAAATCGCGCACGTCTAGTTATGGAAGTTGATATGGGTTTTCAATAGGTGGCTGATTGGCAACAAATAAAATGGGGTGCAAGCTATTCAAGGGGCTTGAAGGTCGATATACCAATCTGCTTTCATGTTTTGACTGCTATACTCTTTAAAAAAAAATAAAAAGCTGTGTTTCCGTTTTTCTCCACTTTGGTGTCATTGGGTTAAGGTATTAGGTGGTGGGGGCGGAGAAGCTCGAATTGCAAGCTCAAAGGTCAGTTTTATCCATCAGTAATACCTTTTGTGCAAATGGTCAAGGGTCAGCTAAAAGTATGCAACAGCAATAGAAAATACTTAAATATGCAAACTAGAATAAACTGGGTTTAAATACGTTGCAAATTTGCAGTGATTTATAAACAGCATTTGTAGAGACAAACATACTGGGCTAGACATGTAGCAGGAGTTTTATATAAATGATGACAATTTGAATAACAGCTACAAAACATTTAAACTGCTATGAAATCTGATATTAACATCATGAGTCCATCATAAACTTGAATACAAATCTGGTGTTATTGTCACAATATCAACATTTCTGAAGTGTACACCGTGCAACCATAGACTGATTAAATGCTATAGGATAAAAATAAAATGGTAATAAAATATAATCTAAACATGCCAGCTTTTTGGGGTTCATATTACAAAGTGTTTTAACTATTAATACCTAAATATTACTATGTGAAATAGACGGACATTTAAAGATGATAAACATGATTAAATAACATGCCAGAGGGGTTATGTATCAAACTTTCCTAGCTGCAAAAACAAGATGTTGCTGGGGCAAAAACAGCATCATATTTATCAAAAGTTAAAACCCTCACTGTTTTCTGTAAAATATCCAACAAGAGGATGGATGAACGGTACATTCACAAATCCACACTTTGAAAGCATCCTACTGGTGCAAGTAGAATAACAACAGAATTAAATATAAGCAGCACATATATCGAGACATATTGTTTATTGTGTAATTTCACCGAGTTCGATAAAATCAACTTGAAATGAAGTAAATTACAACAAAATCTCCAATAAATCCAAAACCAGAAAGTAAAGGAGTAACGTGAAATAAACCAATATATATATACCTGTGACACAAACTATGGATACCTTTTACTGTTATCTTCCATTTTGACAAACTGAGTTATGTTTTGTAGTATGTCCATGAAAAGGGGAATTATGCTTACAATTAATTCATTTTCTACCAATCTCTCCATGTCTATACAAATGAATGGTATTAAATACCGATTAGTTGGGGATAAAAACATTTAGAAAACTTTCAACAAATCAGTTTCCATTAGCCCCTAAAAAGCTCCCTACTCTCCTCCTCTCATCAGCCATATGTCAGCCAAGCAGTTAAAGAATAAAGAAAGCACTATAATAACAGACCAAAAAATAAATACATTCCATGGGGAGGGAAAATTGTACTGGCATGGATGGACTAGAAGAATTAATAGTATGAATAACTTACTGTTTTCTCTGTCTCTCCTAAGTAAATACAAACAAATTGGGGACATGCAAAGGCAGTTTCCTTCTTAGGGTGGGGGGAAAAGACTACATCCTTAGGCTATTTCTTATACAGTATTACTTCATGGTATCCAAAAGTTCCCAAATATGTGCATGATAGATCATATCCAGTAACTGAATCTCAGTCTTCTGTGTGGCATTGAATTCTTTCTGGATAAGAAGTCTGGTATCCCAGTAATCTAGCAGTGACCATTTTATTTTTAGCAGGCATAGCAAACCAATCTACAGTTGTGAAGTGATGTTAAAGAGCTAAAGCAATGTTTAAAGTAAAGCATATGTATCCATCAAGCCATTTACCAACATCTGGGATAAACCAATAAAGAACATCATGTGGCAGCAAAAAAAAAAACAGAGGTAGTGCTGAGCAAAACGTTACCCGAGGTCCTGATGCTCTAGGTCAGTGCTGCTCAACTACAGTCCTTGTGATCCCCCAACAGGACGGGTTTTAAGGATATCCCAGCATCAACACAGGCGGCTAAATCACTAATTGAGCCACTCGTGTTAAAGTTGGGATATCCTTAAAACCAGATCTACTGTAGGCCATGGTTCAGCCATCAATAATTGAGATCCAGCGTTCAGAAGAATGGACCAGAGATCTATAGAGTGACCCATCAATCTGCTACTGGCAAAATCCTGCCTCTGCCAAGACCAAAGTCCCACAAAACATCAATGCACAGGCAGATCCCCAAATAGGGGAAAACCAGCTCACTGTTACAGGTCTGATAATGAAGGGGAAATAATTTTAAATGTTTGCTACAAATGTCAATTTAATTGCAGATGATCACTTGATGAGCACACAGAGAGAGACCCATGCAGCTTCACAAGGTGAAATAATCCTGTTTCTGTAGAGGATTCTAATCACGCTCACTAGCAGGGAGAGGCCCAATTAGTTATTCTGAGAAATAAGTTGGATAATAGCCTACACACATAAAAGTTGCATGCAATAGAAGGTGACCATACCCAAGGTCAGAAGAACAAAAGGGAACACCTACTTCTGAAGGTCACAGATCATCATAGATCATCATAGAAGAGCCATATATATCCTGCTCCAATTTTATTAACATAATAACTCTCCACAGAAGATATTAACAGATCATATAGATGAGGGGTACCCAACACAAAATACACTTACCTTGGGAGGAGGTCTCCAGTGCTGCACTGGTTCTGCTCGTGGATGTGGAAGTTGGGCCCAACATTCGGCGCAGACTAGAACGAGAATGAGGCATGCAGCAGCTGTCGGGGGCAGCGCGGCACGCTACTCACTGGCAGCCGGCGAGATACCGGTAGCTTGCAATCGATGTGTTGCAGATCCCTGATCAATTCCGTATTATCAACTGGTTGGCCAGTCAGTCAGGGGCCCGTGCGGGAGGACATATTACAAATGCAGGGGGCATTCATTTTAGCACAATGGCTAGGGCCACGGGTAAGCCCACACCTGCTTTCTTCCCACTGACCAAACTAACGTATAATGGCATCAGGGGACTTCAGAAAAATCTTCTCCTTGGCATAGTAATAGGGAAGCCGGAAGGTGCTCTGTACCAAGATGTACCAGAAAGTACCAAACTATGAGGAGAGAACCGACCTACTTGACCAGTACGACAAAAATAACTGATGTCAGTACGTAGGAAAGCAGCGACCCTTATATGGGCTGATGGAAACCGATTTATTCTCATTGGTTTCATTCAATAAGGAATGAAGAGAGAAATACAGTTTTTCCAGACTTCCTTTTATCAGTTGCAATTTGGAGCTATTACCCAGAGTTATTAGTAAGTTGGGATGTGCTTGAAAAATAAAATCCCCACAATTTCCTGTAACACGCCTTGGACATATGGGACTATTATATTACATATGACATATTATTACATATTATAGCCATCTAGGGTACACTGCAAAGGATGGAGTGAAAAGATGGAAGACGCTCTCCACCTGACAAAGGTACTGTACTTCATAAATGCTACTGAAATGCATGGATTTTAATGCCAGAGAGTGGAGTCTGGTGGGCAACCCTTGTAACTGGAGACAAAAGGGGTTTTCACACCTCAGGATCAATTTGTAGACCTGATCTACGATGTCTACATTTTATCAAGATAAAGCAAAGGAAAACCAGACAGAAAAAGGACCAATTGATCAATCAATAAACTAATTCTGCTTCTTATTTATATTTAAAAAATGAAAGCACCCTTAGGGACTCGTTTAGGAACGATATTTGCTTACATTTGCCATCAACATGGTAATGTAAGCATTTTTCAAACCAGGAAAATCCTGGAGAAAGAGAAGAAGTGGGTGAGATTTGTTTTAACTAGTGCATTAGGAAATCACCTTCTAAAACTCTGACGGTAGCAATGAGTTTTTAATTGCTGTGCTAGAACACATTCAATCATTACATAAGGAACATAGATTATTTCGACTTCCTGTTCTGAAGGAAAAGAGTAGTTTCCCTTCTGTGAGCAATTGATTATAGCAGTGATTCATAGTGATAGAAAAACATAGTGTTAAGTGGGACTGGTGCCATTTTAACTCCACTAGATACATTGCCAGATATTTCAATTAATGTTCACAAAATCAATTTCTTATCAGGGATAGCACACATACTGTAAGTTTTATTTTACAAACACAATCTTTAAATTAAATCAGTAAACCTAAAAAATACAGTTAAGGAACCAATTCCTTGTTTCTTTCTCTGGCACCATTTTCACAAAATGCAGACAGTTACTGTGTTCTATATATGGAGGGTAATGTGTGGTTAGATTCCAATCATGCCACAAATTAGTGTGCCTATTCAATAAACTTCAATAAGTGCGTTACTGGGCAAAATGTCCATTTTCAGACGGATTTGCATGTTACGTGTTCATCCTTTATTGCCTATCTAAACCGAGCAAAAACATCAGTTTATATTTAATTTGCTACCAGCTATACAATTCCACCCAGAATACACATTTTGTGCAATTGAGGCAAAATGACATATTTATTGGCGACTGATTAAGATGTGAGTTTGCATATTACATAGAAAGTCCCAGCTAGAAATGTTGTCTCCTCTAGGGAGGATAAATAGGGCTTTTACAAGACAGACAAAGGCCAAGGTTCACAAAAGGGTGGTAACCTTTAGCTTGCTGTTACGCCCATGAATGGGAATAAAGATGGGCTGAAATTCAGCACCTTTTGGGGATCTTGGCCAAAGAGAGAAAGCAATTTGGGAGAGAGTCTACTGACCTCCAAATAGATTCCCTATACTTCATGTGCGGAGGTATCTGCAATCACATGATACCTGGGTTATACAGTACACAATACATATACTGTGCTGCAGCCATTTGGATGTATTTTACATATTTATATTAGCATATATCCCAGGTATCCCAGGTCTGTTCTCAGGTATCTCCCCATGTGGAATACACTATAGGTTAATTTATTTTGAGTTATATAAAGTAGATCAAATGTCCCTTTCCTAAGTTGGTCTCAGTCTCTCTTTCCTCTTCAGCAAAAGCCGTATTTCATGTACCCCCAGGGAGGTGAGATTTCTAACTCCAAACATACCGTACTGATATTTATGTAGATCATTTTTAATGAATACGACAAAAATGCCTGATTTTTGTCACGTTAAAATCGCATGCTGTTTTATGGCGATATTGCATTGACAATATCAGAGTTTAACGAATAGGCATCTACATTTTTTCCTGGCACTTCTTTCAAATATCAATTCCTTTTTAATATGCCAACAAATGAATAATGTTTGAACACATTAAAAGGTGTATCCAAAGTTAAATACACTTCTAGAGGACCCCCAGAGGTTAACCCAAGGGTAGCCAACTACAGTCCTCAAAGTCCACCAACAAGTCAGGTCTTTGACTGAGCCACTGATTGAGCTACCTGTGCTGAAGCAGGGATATCCTGAAAACCTGACCTGCTGGTGGCCCTTGTGTACTGGAATTGGCCAAACATGGCTAAATTAACGTGGTCCAGCACCTTTGACCCCCTGCTTAACACCCAGGCCAAAAATAATAGAGAGAGATAAAAAAAAATTAGTAGGGGAAACTTGTCCTTTAAAAATGAAGGCAGACAGTAACACAAACTGGAAATATCAGTTTCTCAAGTTGAGCAAATAATGAAAAAGGCAATGTGAATTCCAGCACTTGTAATTAGTCACGTATGGATGATTATGTTCTGCAAAAGACCACAAATGTTAATTTATATTTGCAAAAGACAGAAAATCATTTATGAAAACCACAATGTAAAATGACATAAAGAAAAATAGCAGTGTAAAACTGCAAAAGAGAGTGATTAGGTAAATCAACTCTGACATCTAAGAACATTCAAGGATACGTAAGTGAAGGAGAGTGCAATACGTGTGATATTAATAAGAAAGTAGCCATATAGAGCATTGGTGAACAAGACTCCTCTTCTCCCCTGGGAACCTACCTGTGGGTGTTTTAGTGATTATGGAGGGTGCCCATCCTGGCGGCGACTGCTGGTTGGACCACCTGGGATGGCTTCCGCTACCTGGTGAGGACCCACACCGGAGGTAATGCCAGGGGACGGGGTGTCCAGAGATGGGGGCTTTTAGAAATGGCGGAAACACTGTTCCAGCTGCTAAAATAGGTGTCGGAACAGTGTTCCAGCGAGTGAACCAGTGTTTTCCAAACCTTTCCCCATGAGCCTACTTAGATTTTGCAAAGGCTTTTGATACGGTTTCACACAAGAGGTTGGTGTACAAATAAAGCAAATTGGACTCAGTAATAATATATGCATCTGGATTGAAAACTGGTTAAAGGACAGACAACAGAGGGTTGTCATAAATGGAACTTTTTCAGGTTGGGCTAAAGTCAAGAGTGGAGTACCTCAGGGATTAGTACTGGGACCCCTGCTTTTTAACTTGTTTATTAATGACCTTGAGGTTGGGATCGAGAGCAAAGTCTCCATCTTTGCTGATGATACTAAATTGTGTAAGGTAATAGAATCAGAGCAAGATGTAATTTCTCTTCAGAAGGACTTGGAGGGACTGGAAACGTGGGCAGGTAAATGGCAGATGAGGTTTAATACAGATAAATGTAAGGTTATGCATTTGGGATGCAAGAATAAAAAGGCGAATTAAAAATTAAATGGGGATAAATTGGGGGAATCCTTGATGGAGAAGGATTTAGGAGTGCTTGTAGACAGCAGGCTTAGCAATAGTGCCCAAAGTCATGCAGTAGCTGCAAAGGCAAATAAGATCTTATTTTGCATCAAACGGGCAATGGGAAGGGAAGTAAACATTATTATGCCCCTTTGCAAAGCATTAGTAAGACCTCACCTTGAATATGGAGTACAATTTTGGGCACCAATCCTAAGAACAGACATTATGGATCTAGAGAGAGTCCAGAGAAGAGCCATCAAATTAATAAAGGGGATGGACAATCTAACTTATGAGGAGAGGCTAGCTAAATTAGATTTATTTACATTAGAAAAGAGGCGTCTAAGAGGGGATATGATAACTATATACAAATATATTCGGGGACAATACAAGGAGCTTTCAAAAGAACTATTCATCCCACGGGCAGTACAAAGGACTCGGGGCCATCCCTTAAGGCTGGAGGAAAGGAGATTTCACCAGCAACAAAGGAAAGGGTTCTTTAAAGTAAGGGCAGTTAAAATGTGGAATTCATTACCCATGGAGACTGTGATGGCAGATACAATAGATTTGTTCAAATAAATGTTGGACATTTTTTTAGATTGGAAAGGTATACAGGGATATACCAAATAAGTATACATGGGAAGTATGTTGATCCAGGGATTAATCCGATTTGCCAATTCTTGGAGTCAGGAAGGAATTTATTTTCCCCTTATGAGACATCATTGGATGATATGACTCTGGGGGGTTTTGTTTGCCTTCCTCTGGATCAATAAGTAAGTATAGATAAAGGATAAAGTATCTGTTGTCTAAATTTACCATAGGTTGAACTTAACGGACATACGTCTTTTTTCAACCTCATCTACTATGTAACTATGAGCCGCGGCCACACCAGGTTTCTGAAACAACCACCTAACATTATATTACAAACTACCTATAACATTAACCTGTACATACAATCTATATAATTAAAAAAATCAATCAAATTCCATCTTTATTTATCACCAAGGAAACCAGTGGAAATTGCACAGCTATGTCCAATTCCGTTTTAAAATACTGCTTCCTAAAGCCAAACCGAGTCGCTGTCACAAATATCATTATATTTTTTAGGCTCTAAAATGTTGCCTTGCCCTTCCAGTATTTCAGAGTTATGAAACATTTGTTGTGTCCGTGGAATGCTACACATGTATGGTTTCAATCTGATCCATTTCCTGTACTGGCATGTAAGATAAGTCACTTACATAATTCACTAGAGGCAGAATCAGAAAACATGAATTGTAGAATTTTGTATTCATTTGACTTCCTTAACGACATTATGCTTTCAGCATTATTTTCCAGAATATCAAGACGAAAGTATCCTATTGCCTTTAATTATATATTTTTTCTGCTAAATCTAGTGCATTTTCTTTGACCCCAAATTGTACAGGGACAGTTTTTTTTACCAATGAAACACTCATACATAAAGCCAATAGTTGATTTTTTTTTTCACATTGTTAATAAACAAATATTTTTTCCTGTAAATAATAGATACACAAAAAAAAATGGAGTTGAGTTCAATAACTAAGAATAGGCAGTATTAAGAAGTTATAAAGAATGGCTTGAATCTCCCTGAGCTTTTTAGAGCTGCAGGCATTGCGAGAAGAAAGTTTCCCATGAGATTGAAGCAGTTTCACTGGTATAATTGGAAAATACCTTAATAGCTAACATCAACCAGGTTTTCGATGCTGGTTGAAACTTCCCATATTTGATCTGATTGCACGCTATTTTAGAACACCAATGTCTTTTTGTAAGTACTGCAGGTACCTTTTCCCAATTGTGTCTCTACCCGTAGCACTGATTACACCACTGATCACAGCTGTATAGGGTTCAGGTCCTCTGAACTTGTACTTTCCGTTATAGTGGTGAATGCCTTTCTCTTGGAGGTTTACATATTTACAGGAAAAGTGTAACTCCTACCTCTATGCACCTGTATGAAGGCCCTAGGGAATGATAGTCAGTTAGAGATTTAAGTACATTTGGAACAGGGTACAATTCTACACATTGCACTCAGTTACCCTATAGCTTGAGTCCACGAGAAAGCCCTAAAGTATGTATTTGCATTAAACAGGGACTGGATGGAAAGAAAGCATAATTATGCCACTGTATACAGCATTAGTAAGACCACACCTTAAATATGGAGTATAGTTTTGGGCACTACTCCATTAAAAAAAAAGACATTATGAAACTAGAAAAAGTGCCGAGTAGAGCCCACACATTAATAAAGGGGATGGATAATCTGATTTATGAGGAGAGGCTAGCTAAGTTAGATTTGTTTACATTAGAAACGAGGCATCTAAGGGGATATGATAACTATATACAAATATATTCAGGGTCAATACAAGGAGCTTTCAAAAGAACTATTCATCCCAAGGGCAGTACAAAGGACACGCGGTCATCCCTTAAGGCAGTGTGTCCAAACCTCTCCTCATGACCCATGTCCACACCAGGTTTTGTGAATAACCAATGCTCTCGCATCAAGGTGAATGTACTTTTTTTCCATACTAATAGAATGTTAGGTGGTTGTCTGAGAAACCTGGTGTGGCCACGGATCACGGGGAGAGGTTTGCAAAACACTGCTTTAGAGTTGGAGGAAAGGAGATTTTACTAGCAACAAAGCAAAGGGTTATTTACAGTAAGGGCAGTTACAAAGTGGAATTCATTACTCATGGAGACTGTGATGGCAGATACAATAGATATATATTTTTTTTAAAGTTGGACATCTTTTCAGAAAGGAAAGGTATACCACACAGGTAAACATGGGAAGGATGTTAATCCAGGAACAAATCTAATTGCCGTTATTTGGAGTCATTTATTTCCCCCTTAGACATCATTGGATGTTTCACTGGGGTTTTTGTGTTTGCTTTTGTCTGGATCAAAATACTGTAAATCCAAATATAGGATAAGTATCTGTAATCTAAATGTAGCATATGTTGAACTTGATGGATATGTATCTTTTCAACTTCATCTAATGTTCAACTATGCCGCTATGCCACTATGCCACTATGCCACTATGCCACATGATGTTCCAGAACACATCACCTTAAAGGTTGAACGGTGTCAGTAGATGTTCCTGAGTGCACAGTATCTTAAAGGAGCAATCAAATCTCTTTTTAAAAAACATTTATTTTTGTTTTTACACAGTTTTGACGCAGGGGGTCGCAAGAGCGGAACTCCATTCATTTAAGCTACAGGACTTCTTGCTTCCAGAGATACAGTACTTACCTCCGTTGGCGGTGACGGTAGCCACTCCGGCTGAGCTAGCTGAGGTTTAAAGCTTAAATCTCCCGAGTCACATAGGCCAATAGGAAACCGCACCGGAGTCTGTCACGACTTCCTATTGGCCCGCATGGAGCGGGAGCTTGAAAAGCAGCCATTAATTGATCCTCGCAATGCCAGCTAGCTGAGCCTGACTGGTTACCGACACCCCCTACGGAGGTATGTATCTCCTGAAGCTGGGGTCAATCCAGTATAAGAAAATCAATGTTATATAAAAGAACTTGGATGGCCGCTTTAATTCCACGTTTGTAATACAGAAGACGGACTCCTGATGTGGCTATTAAAATATACACTTCCAGGTGCTCATGTGCAAAATTATTGGTGAGTGTAGCCTGGCAAATTGTTTGAAACAAGGAGAAAAACATATTTTTTGTAGTATGTGCTATCCAATTGAAATGTAATTGACCAGTGAATGAACACTAGGGACTCTTCTGTAGAAAGTAAGAATATTATCAAATTGATTTTCTTGGTGTGTTGCCTCTAGCTGATTATTCTGTTAATGCCACATCACAAAACATTTGTCAAACATTTCTTTTAATTATATTTGCCCTGTGATTCAGCGTTCCCTTCACATCTGATCCCGGGATAGAGGATGTAAATGTGTATCCCTACAAAGCACACAGCGGGGAAACGTACAGAATTTGTTTACAACTTTCCAGATTCCATTTGCCACATCCTCAATCACAAATCAAGATGGAAAAACCTCAGCAGGTCAACAGGACTTGGCAATGGTTCAGACATGTTTTAATAAAATTATTATTTATATTCTGCACAACTTCTCCAAGGCTAAGGGACACAAGAGAATTAAGGACAGACGTTTATTGTCTCTGTTACCAAGCATACCTTTTTTCTTAGGTTGTTTTTGATATTATGCTAATTGATTTTTAAGATGAATAGGAGTGAACCATGAAAATTGGCATACTTTAGACTTGTTTTAATTCAATCTATGCATTTTTTAAAGTGTTTGTTTCCTTTCTTTGTCCTGCATTATTTCTAGTAATGTTGCTTCTTCTTGTACCACTTACATCCTATTGCCTCATATGTATGTAAGCCCCCTATGCGATTACAGTTATTGTTTGTCTATAAGAGGTTAATTGTAATTGTTATTGCATTAAGCAATAACCTTTAAGTAAATGTTGCAGTTAGGCAACTGCCACTCAAGCTCCACCCACCTTCCAGAAAGGACCCACTCTGTCACCCAGAGTGGGCGTATATTGGAGGGTCCAGGATACCGCCAATGTAACCATGGTGACCAGTTAGGTCACCATAACCTATAAATATTGGGGGTGGGGGCTTAAGGCCTTAGACCACAGGAGGATTATGAACTAACACCCTAAAGAAAGAGGTGGGGTGTCATTTTGTGTATGTATGTTTCATGTGTAACTTGTGTAGGTGTATGAGGTCATCTTTTGTTATTTTCTATATCAGGGAAAGTGCCCCTCTTAGTGGTAGGGCCACTGTTAATTGGAACGGACCATTTCTATATCAGTGATAGTGATGTACAATGCAAGATGACCAAGCCATGTGGACCATCCTGGACCAACTGTGCAGGGCCCAGGAAAGCATGTACTATGAAAGCCTGTCCTGTTTTAGGAAAATAAAGAATGTTCATTTTGTTTGTCAACTAAAAGTCTCTGGCGCCCTTTATCAACTTCTACAAAACTTACACACCTAGCCTGTCAGACACCAGCCTCTGAGATCCAGGTAAAGAGAGTCGAGTGCACAACACTACACTTATACATTCACCTGTGCAACTCACTCCTTTTAAGCTGGGTAAGGGCAGGGGTTACATGTACAGTAGGCCATCTTGATAGGGGTGTATTATATAGATCTTTAGGAAAGGCATGGGTGCCTGGAACATTGATTTTAGGCTCTCTGTTTAGTTATTCATCTGGTTTAATAACACAAGTAAAATTAGTATTTTATGCTCTTCAGGCAACCTATAATCCCCTTTCTGCCACCAACCACTAAGGTGTCAGTATAATATACTGTATGTACCTCTTTACAACTCCCTTATTGATGTCACTGATAACACTCCTCTACGGTATGAAATCTCCCTAAATTATACAAATCATTGTTTTTTTGTAAATCGTTTTTATTACCAATGTTTTTTTTTCTTCTCATTGCATTCAGGAAAAATTCTTCTCTCTAGATAAAAGTTGTGCTAAATGGTTTGTTGTAACACAGAAAATCTTTTATTTTCTGCATATTTTCATAGATTAGTAAAGTTGTGTCACTTTCTTATACATACAGTGATTATCATTTATTTTTAATCCTTTTATTTAAACAAATTAAATTAGGTCTCATCTTAGCACAGATTTAACAGAACAGGTTTTTTTTACTGCATGTGGTGAATTGTTATCCTCATAGGAAAGCTGTGTCCTCCTCAAAAAAGCATAACATTTTCACCCTGCGCCATGAGTTGGAATTTCCTAGCTATTAATATTACCTAAATTTGATGTTAAAGAGTCAAACAAATTGCATTAATCTGAAAGAGAGATTGTTTCCATGTTAGATTCTATGTTTAAATGGATTTGAAGCAAAAGGTGAAACTGTGTGCTCATCGGCATGTCATTTCCCAGAATCCCTGGCTGCAGTGGAAGCACTGTGTGCTAAGAGGTGAAATACAGGGTTCCGACTGGAGGTGGAGAGACAAGAAGTCCCCAGGGAACAAGCACTCGGTCACTCTCACAAGGGAGATGGATTGTTGTAGGGTGAGGAATGTAAATGGATATGAGTATGAGGTATAGATTATCTACTGTATAGCGAGAGTAACCACAAAATAACACTGTGTTGGAAATTTTTACCCCATATATTTTATATGTTCTGTACCATTAAAAGTGTTTTTATAGCCTCACCATTTCCAACACCGTGAGATTTTGGGGTTACTCTCACTATAGAGGATTTATACCGCATACTCCTGACCATTTGCGTCCCTTACCCTATAATCTCAATCCATCTCCCTTGTGTGAGTGACCTGGGGTCTTCTTGTCTCTTCACCTCCAGTCTGAGGTTTGAGAGACCCCCAGTGCGTGTCCGTGTGTTTACCTCTCCCCTAATGCAGCCCCTCCCCTACCCCCCCCCAACATAGGAGTGCTGGTATCTATGCCATGTTTAGCTGAAAAGCAGAGTTAATGCCTAAAACCCCTGATGCAAATATCGCCATCCAGTGATACTCCATTTTTAGGAGAGATAGGTCAAAGAGAGGAGGAGGGGTGTTATTTTATATTGCAGACACATTACAATTTACACTGCTAACTTGCCCACCAAGCCCACCCTCTTTTGAAATTCTAGTTGGCAAAATCTGCCTCCCCTTTTCTAAGCAAATCTTGCTTGCTGGCATCTACCGCCCCCCTCAAGCCCCTCTACAATCCCTGACTGATATCACCCAATTTCTTGGCTCCATTTCCTCTCTGAATGAGAAGAGTGAGCTGCTAGTTCTTGGGGATTTCAACTTCAATTGGCTTGACCCTAAAAACCACAAAATCCAGATACAACTCTAGTCACTTAACCTATCTCAACTCATTTCCAAACCACACGGATAAACCTGAAATCGCATAACCATTCCTTGCTAGACTGGATTCTCTCCTCAAACCACAGCAGAATCCAATCCTCTGGCATCCTTCCTGATATTTTCAGTGACCATGCAATAGTGTACTGTGTAAGGAAAATTAAACCGCCCCATTCAAGCCCTAAAGTTCTCCTCACTAGAACATTTAAAAACTTTAACCCACAACAGTTTCTGGATGACCTTACCAACTGCCCATGGCACAGAATCGATTTAATTCCCGACCCTGATTCTGCGCTCGACTATTTCCAATCTGAGTTCTTAAAACTCTGCGATACCCATGCTCCACTACGCAAAATAAGGGTACGGGGGGCCCACCTTCCATGGGTTACACCTGACCTTATAGCACTCTACCAGTTCAGGGATGCCTTGTGGAAAAGCTACAAAGTAACTGGCACTACCAAGGATCTCAATCACTACAGATGCATGAGGAACATGTGCACAAGGCAAACAAGGCATGCAAAAGCACAATATTACTCTGACAATCTCCACCAAATACATCAAACCCAGCTAACTTCTGGAAGGTTATCAACAATATATTCCAGCCTCCTATCCATAAACAGCCAAGTAATATCACTAAGGGGGATATTACTCTGACAAACCCCACTGACATTGCAAATGCATTCAATGATTACTTTGTGGGGTGTGCCACTAACTTATTAGCGAAACGCAGCCCACAAACCTGAATCTCATCCTAGGAGTACCCCTATAATCCCACCCCCTCCCAACACTGCCCACAATTTTCAATTTGGCCCAGTATCTGAAGAGGAGATTATACAAGCGCTCCTCAAACTAAAACTAAGCAACCAATGTGGACCTGACATACTACAATCTAGGTTCCTACGACTTGGTGCCCCAGCCATTGCCAAACCAATTGCTTCCATAGTCAACTCTATCCTGTCTGCAGGCCATATCCCTAAGACCTGGAAAACTGCCAGAGTTGTCCCAATCTTCAAAAGTGGGGACAAAAACACTGTCTCAAACTACAGGCCAATCTCACTTCTCCCAATTCTATCCAAAGTCATGGAAAAATGTGTCCACTCGCAACTAAGCGATTTCTATACCAAAACAAATTTCCCTAGCCAATTCCAATCTGGATTTCATCCCAAACACTCCACCGTAACTACCCTGCTAAAAGTTTGCAATGAAATCCAGTGTGGAATGGAACGGGGACAACTCACTGGTGCAGTATTCCTAGATTTTGCAAAGGCTTTTGACACAGTTGATCATGCTATCCTGCTTAACAAACTCCAGAGCTCTGGATTAGGGAAACATGCTTTAAACTGGTTTCAGTCCTACCTATCAGGAAGATCCCAACATGTGTCCATCTCAGGCTCTTACTCCAACCCCCTGGATATCACCTGTGGTGTCCCGCAAGGCTCTGTTCTGGGGCCCCTACTCTTCTCAGTGTTCATTAATGATCTTCCCACAGCTTGTAAGGAAGCCTCAATACACATGTATGCAGATGACACAATCCTATATGCACACAGCCATAGCCTCTCTGACCTTCAACACATACTTCAGTCTGACTTTTTGAGACTCGAAAACTGGATTTCTCAAAACAAACTGTTTTTAAACACTGACAAGACTGTAACAATGGTATTTTGGACCAAGACTAAATTTGTAAAGCTTCCAGTGACTGAGCTCCTGATTAGAACCAACGCTAACACCACCCTAACACCTGTCACTAATTTTAAATACCTGGGCTTATGGTTTGACTCCCACTTAACATTTGGGATGCACATTGATACCCTGACAACCAAGACCTACGCCAAACTAGGGGTACTTTACAGGAACAAATCCTCCCTAAGTCTCCTGGTCAGAAAGCGTATTGCACAGCAGATGCTAATGCCAATTATTGACTATGGAGACATAGTAAATGGCTCGGCACCTCAAACCCACCTTAGCAAACTTGACACCCTCTAAAATTCAATTTGTCGTTTTGTTCTCCAATGCAACTACAACACACATCATTGCGAAATGCTCAAAGAACTAGATTGGTCAACACTAGAGTCTAGGCGCAAAGTTCACCTTTCCTGTCTTGCCTTTAAATTCTTCATGGGCAAGCTACCCAGCTACCTGAACAAGCTCCTCACCCCTACCACTTGCAGCACTTATCACCTGAGATCAGACTCCAAAAGACTGTTCATGGTCCCAAGTCTCAACAAAGTATCCGGACGTTCCTCCTTCTCCTACCTTGCACCCCAAAACTGGAACAACCTACCAGAGACCCTCACATCCACCACCAGTCTAAATTCTTTCAAATCTAAGGCTGTCTCACATTTTAACCTGGGCTGTAACTGTTTCATACGCTCATAATATATATTTTCTTTAACTGTGCACGCAATGTCTGGTATATAATGTATACCCTGTTCATTTATGTAACTGTACTTGTAACCATGTATTATTTGTCTTAACTCTGTGCCCAGGACATACTTGAAAACGAGAGGTAACTCTCAATGTATTACTTCCTGGTAAAATATTTTATAAATAAAATAATAATAAATAAATGTGCTCACAAGTGATATGTGTTTTTCTGTGTGCTATATGGCGAGGGGTTTTTGTCACTTTTTTTTACCCACCACAACTTATTTAATGCATGTTAAATTCCAAAGTTCTAGAAAACATATCAAGATGAATCAAAAAATTATCTCCTTGAAAGGGATGGATGTGTTTTAGAAAAACACCAATTTGATTTTATCTGGGTGCATTGCTCACCATACATTAAAATATATATTTTAAATATGCAGATATAGCAGATGTTACGGCAACGGGGCGGTCGCAATGCACCAGAGGGAAAAGCGGACATTGTTTTGAATCAGCCGTGGGTGAGAGCGCAGGGGCCAATGTGCTATTGCATCCTTATTAGCGCGCCAGTCGGAGTAATGATGTCTGCGACAGTACATCTGTAACTTATTCCAAACGCAGGTTTTCGGAATGCATGATACTGTTATCAAACATATTAATATCACCTTCTAAATTCAAAGGCTATACTAATCATCTTAATGCTCTCAATGTACAGTATACAGCTTAGTTTACCTATTGCTTTACACCAGGGGTGACCAACTCCAGTTCTCAAGGGCCACCAACAGGTCAGGTTTTAAGGATATCCCTGCTACAGCACAGGTGGCTCAATCCGTCCCTGCTTCAGCACAGGTGGCTCAATCAGTCTCAGTTTCAGCACAGATGGCTCAATCGGTAGCTCAGTCAAAGACTGAGCCACTGATTGAGCTACCTGTGCTGAAGCAGGAATATCCTTAAAACCTGACCTGTTCATGGCCCTTGAGGACCGGAGTTGGCCACTCCTGCCTGTCACACTCCTTTGACATATTTGGTCATGTGATGCTATAGTACACATGGAGAATATATACTGTATGTACCTTTAAAGTGTAATACATTCTGTGCACATCATCACATCTACAGTAGGAACAACTCTCGTCCTAAGCCTGAAGTGTCTCTAGCTGCATCGATCTGATGTAAAAAATCTTTTCATCTTGTAATGACATAAACCAGTACATAGGTTAGAACAGCACAATGCTTTTTATAACTGCAAACTTCACAATGGCATGTTCTTGAACTGACGAGCACCGCTGCATTGACTGAAAAACTGTATTAAAGAATGAGTTTCTTTTAAAAGGTACATGGATTTCAAAAATCAATCAAGATCCATGGGGAGAATTCCTAAAAGTGTGAAAGTCGTAACTATACCAGTCGCCATTCTCGCGTTTTTGTAGACGCCCTCCACGAAAGGCTGGTAAACGTATCACAGCGGACAAACCAAAGCTGAGAAATAACGTTAAAAGCACATGTGGGGAGTCTACACTAACGTGTCTATACAGCTTAGTACTGTATTGTGTTTTGTAAATAACTCACTAAATCTAATGCATCTAAAAAAAATGTTTTATTAGAAGAAAAAGCACTTGACTTCTTTGTGGTTTGAGCACAGCAAGTTATGATTAATTAGATGAAGCTTTTCTTTAGTATTCCTGGTTATTTCATTTTTTTTCATTCCGAAATCACTTCTTGATCTTCCCCTTCAACACAATATTGAAAAACCCAAGTAATACCTTTCAGAAATGATGAGTTCAATGCATTATCTCCCTATACAGTACATATCACTCTTTTTCGTCCTACCCTTTCATTAAATCCTTTGAAACCACCCTCAGCATTGACAGTGTAACCCTTTAAAAAACCAGACAAATACCCATGTCTTATTCCAGTGACAGAATGAAAAGTATCTGACAACCAAACTGAATAAGATGATGGTGGGTAAAATAAAAAAAGATACAAAATCTTCACTAAATACACTTAATAGGAAATACAATAGTCCATAACTCTGACAGCGTCTTCCATAAAGCGCAGTAGTAGACTGTAAATGACCTTAGCACAGTTTGCACTTCCAGAATAGTGGCACTGTAAGGCTGCAGCCAAACTCCATCTTTCCTTCCATACTTCACTATCCCCAGAAACTTGTTATTAACCCCCGCTATTCCTGCTGGAAAGTTGCATACAGTGCCCCCCCCCCCCCCCGAGTTTACCACTCTACGATATTACGTTTTGATCTTAGTGTTTCTTTTCCTCGGAGTGATTGCTTCCTACAGTATACCTTACCTGCGCCTTGAGGCGATGCTTTTTAATTTTTATCACTGGACACATTTGGAAACACTAATGCCATACTTTAGAGCAGGGGGCTCAACTCCAGTCCTCAAGACCCTCCAACAGGTCAGGTTTTGAGGATATCTCTGCTTCAGCACAGGTGGCTCAATCAGTCTTTGACTAAGCCACCTGTGATGAGGCAGGGATAGCCTTTAAATCTGACCAGTTGGTGGATCTGGAAGGCTGGAGTTGGCCACCCCTGAGATAGATGAAAGTTTTTAGGGGAAAATTTGAACTTTCACAAGTTTCCAACAAAGGGCCTCATGCAGAGAGCATAGAATTTTAAAAATGGCGAATTTCATAAAAAGTAGCTTTTTTGGAGAGTTTTATTCTCCATATGCAGAAAAGTGCGAATTCTGCTATGTTTAACATGGATGCGTGTGGCGAGTTTAAATTGGCGAGATGCGCGCTTCAGAAACGTGTAAAAACAAATTCGCGCCTTTTTTTTCCCCTTTACTATAGGCGGCGAGCGCCATCTTGCCATATTTTCGTGGCGCGGCAAAAATGCGAGAATCGCGCCTTTTTTTGGCGCGAACAGCCGCTACTTGCCGTTCGCACCTCTCTGCATTCGGAGAGTTTTAAAAATGGCGCGATTGAGGTTCTCGCCAGCCGCGAGGCGAGTTTTAAACATAGAAATAAAAAAATGGCGCGTTTTTCGCAACTCGCCATTTTATGCCGTTTTCTGAGGGAAATTGAACAAAAAATGGCGAGTTTTGAAATAACGATGCTCTCTGCATGAGGCCCTTAGTCACAAAACACTATCTTTCTCACGGAGATAATGTTATTCCCAAGTTAGCTAATATTTGCAAAATGTCACAGCTTTGGGGTCTTTGTATCAACGTAGAGAAAGGTGTGTTATTGACTCACTGCTCCTGTAGTTGCATCGTATGTAAGAACCATTTCTTACATCTGATAAAGATGTAGATGTGGCATAAGTGTAAACATTTACACTTATACCACTTCAGGTATGGAGGGTTTGGGAGAATAAATAGGAGAAAAAGAATGGCATAGAGAGGCACAGAATGTGATACATTTAATTATAATATGTACACATTGTAATTTCTCCCCAACTCCTCCTACTGACTCTCCCCAAAGTGCAAGCTGGGGCAGAGACGCAGAATGTGATACATCTCATTATAATCTGTGCACCCTGTAACTCCCCCCAATTCCTCCTACTGATTCTCCCCAAGGTGCAAGCTGGGGCAGAGATGCAGAATGTGATACATCTAATTATAATCTGTGCACCATGTAACTCCCCCCAAATCCTCCTACTGACTCTCCCCAAGATGCAAGCTGGGGCAGAGACGCAAAATGTGATACATCTCATTATAATCTGTACACCATGTAACTCCTCCCCAACTCCTCCTACTGATTCTCCCTAAGGTGCAAACTGGGGCAGAGACGCAGAATGTGATACATCTCATAATCTGAGCACTCTGTAACTCCTCTCCTGACTCCTCCTACTGACTCTTCCCAAGGTGCAAGCTGGGACAGAGACGCAAAATTTGATACATCTAATTATAATCTGTGCACCATTTAACTTCCCCCAACTCTTCCTACTGACTCTCCCCAAGGTGCAAACTGGGGCAGAGACGCAGAATGTGATACATCTCATTATAACCTGTGCACCATGTAACTCCCCACAACTCCTCCTACTGACTCTCCCCACGGTGCAAGCTGGGAAAGAGAGATGCAGAATGTGATACATCTCATTATAATCTGTTCACCATGTAACTCCCCCCAACTCCTCCTACTGACTCTCCCCACAGTGCACGCTGGGACAGAGATGCAGAATGTGATACATCTCATTATAATCTGTGTACCATGTAACTCTCCCCAATTGACTCTACCCAAGGTGCAAGCTGGGGCAGAGACACAGAATGTGATACATCTCATTATACTGTAATCTGTTCACCATGTAACTCCCCCCAACTCCTCCTACTGACTCTCCCCACAGTGCACGCTGGGACAGAGATGCAGAATGTGATACATCTCATTATAATCTGTGTACCATGTAACTCTCCCCAATTGACTCTACCCAAGGTGCAAACTGGGGCAGAGACGCAGAATGTGACACATCATATTATAATCTGTGCATCATGTAACTCCCCACCACTCCTCCTACTGACGCTCCCCAAGGTGCAAGCTAGGGCAGACGGGGGTCAAAAGGAGCAAAATATTTAGAAACATTGGGGCAAGATTAAAATTCCACAGATTTGTGCCAATGTTGGTTTGATACTTGCAACATTTTGTAATGTTTGTAATTCACTTGGCAAAATTTGATAAAGCAGAAAAAGTTCATGTGAATACATCTCTCCCAGAACACTAGGAGTAGTGCCCATCTCGTGCCCATCTCGTGCCCATCTCATGCCCATCTCGTGGTGTTTCCCGGCATGTCTTTTAAAAAAAAAATATTTTACGTTTTTCCATTTTAAGTTGCTAATTTTGAATGATGTTATTCTTGTTTGAGACTGGCTTCATGCTTTTTTTTATGTATTATTTTGCATCTTATTTTGAATTTTTCTATTCATAATTTGGTATAAATTCAAATTGAAAACCAAACAAATTGAGTTTTGGCAAAATCAGAACAATATATATATACTGTATTTCAGAATTAAGACCACATTCAAAACAAAAACACAACATTTTTGTCAGAACAAAACTCAAATAAGTGTCCCTACACACACACACACACACACGCACACGCACACGCGCACGCGCACACGCACACGCACAAGCACACACGCACGCACACATATTCAACATGATACATACTATTTGTCATTACCATGTATTGTGCTACAAAATGATTAATATAATAATATTAAGTTATGAAATAAAATACAAAATAAAAATAAATAAACACAGGGCAGAATTTTGCTGCAAAAACTGTGAATAGTTTATACAGCAACATTTGTCAATTTTGCTCTAGTTTTTGAGAAATTTCAAAATATACTCGCAAAGCGAATTTCGCCACATTCGCCAATACTAAACTTACAGATGTTGGAACCCATTGTTTTTTTTTTAATGTTTACTTATAAATGAATAGAAAGAATATGTACATTCCATGAAATAATGAATATATATTTGTATTATTTTGACCTTTTAAGAAAGCTTTTGACTTAAATTTCAGAGTTTTTTTTAACCGAATTTATGTCATTCAAGTTCTGCTGTTTGTGTTTAAATAGACTTGTTTCATATTTTGTCAAAATTAAGGAAACTGCAAATAAAAGAAGAAAATACAAATCATTTGGGTTGCCATTCCCGCTACAATTCTGATTTTACTTCTACATGTACACAACATAATAGGAGTGTATGAATATCAAAACATCAATATTCCATAACCTATTAATAAGAATTAATTTCTGCCAACTTGTAAGATCATTGTAATCTAACTGAAATGTTGTCATTTTGTAGTCAGGTGGGAATTTTAATTTGTTTAATTAGATGAACTACAGCCCAGAAGCATGGGAGCTTTGAAGCACTTAAGCAGCAGTTTGGGGCTGTTAAATGAAGATTGTGTGTCACAGCAGAGAACATCAATCCTTTTTTTGGTTGCCAAGAAAGGCTAGTTGATTTGTGGAAGTTAAGTCCGAGAGATCACATGGCAACATCACAGCTCATTAAATAACTTTTGCAATGGCTTCTGCTCTGTATATGTTGCACATTTTATATGTGAACATTATCTCTAGAAAGTTATGTGAAGGAAATTAATTCCTAAAATATTATCCAACTGAAGGCGGTTTGCTCACTAAAGTGTGACTGCTACTGTTGCTTTTTTGTTTAACAGCCGTTAACTTGAGTGGCCCTTAGTGCTGTAAGGATTAGTAAACTTAAACTAATTAAAAAGGCTATGGAGAGAAATACGAGGAGATGGGCACTTGGCCTGGTGTTCTGGGTTTTGATTCTAAAATTGGTAATGGTTTTAGTTTTGGAATGTAAGATTCTGATTTCCCGCACTGGTTTTCCCCATCAGAGCCAGTAACGCTCTATAGCGTGATGAGCACCATTACATTTCCATGATACTGTGTCACTCAGTCTCGTAGTATAATTCCCTTTCCTCAGGGGTTCTGAACTCCCGCCCTCAAGACCCCCCCAACAGGTCAGGTTTTCAGGACATCACTACTTCGGCACATGTACTGATGGAGCGGCCGTTATTCGAACACATCTCGGCGCCGATTTTGAGTTCTCTGCTGTTCCCCACGCAGCATGAAACGCGGCTAATCGCCCCAGGCACCCGCGCTTATCACGGATGTTTTGTTTAATTTTCATGGATTCGGTTTCTTCGTTTGCAATAAAATGGATGCATTGTAATGTGTACAGTACTGTGTTATTGTGTTACTCTGTTACTGCGTCACTGTGCTACTGTGTCAATTTCATGTTTTTAAAAGCCAGAACACTAAAATTCGTTTTTCTGCTCTCGCCGCGCTCGCATCTTAGTGCGGGATGGCTGGAATTCATCCCGCGGTTTCAAATCGGGATTCCGATGTGCATGACGCGTGAAGTGTTCGAATAACAGCCGCTCCATCAGTAGCTCAATCACTGGCTCGGTCAAAGACTGAGTCACAGATTGAGCCACCCGTACTGAAGCAGGGATATCCTGAAAACCTGACCTGTTGCGGGATCTTGAAGGCGGGAGTTGAGAACCCCTGCCGTACCTAATTGCACGAAGAATCGTTTCTCCTAGGAGGACTGATTACTGCATCTCATTATCACAATATCACATTGTACAATTGATTTACTTGTTTGAAAAATATTATTTCATCAAAGAACCATGTATACAATTGAACGGCCTGCAAGGTGTCTTCCACAGCTGGAAGGCATCCTATGGCATAGCACTGCTTAGTAAATCATGCCCTAAACGTGTCATCGCCTTAGATTGTAATCTCTCTGTTACTGTGATTCCTTTTTTCCTTGTGCTTAGTAGCGACGGGACAATCCGCCCAATTCCGTTTCCCGGATTTTCGCTGATGTTACGCCCAAAATCCATTTTGCGGTTTAAAATCCGCAATGGATTTGGTCAGTTTAAATCCGCGCGGATTCATCAAACACCGCCGTTGGATAAAACCCGTGGACGGATTTGTAGAATCCAATCTGCGGATTTAGTAATCCGGTGGCGGGTTCTTAACAACAGATCGCTGAATCTGCGGATTGGATTCTAGGAATCCGTCTGCGGGTTGCGGAATTGGCGCAGTAATAATAATAATAAAAATACGCAAAGCGCGAATCGCCCTTTTTCAGATTGATCTGCTAAAATCAGTGAACCAAAGGAACCGGCTGATCCGACGCGGATCCAAATCCGCCACCTCTAGTGCTCTGACTCATAGTCCATGCTGTTATGCTGTGACTGCTTTAGTACTTGTACCTTATAATGTAAACACACACAGGGGGTTGTGCATTAGTGCAGAGAACAGTGTGTCAGTATTTGGAGTCCCGTCAAATTGCGAGGCCCTAAGCTGTAGCTTATTTAGCTTACACGGAAATCCAGCACTGCACACAGCATAATACATACCGTAGAAAAACATCGAGGGCAATGGAAATATAACGTTTTCTGGCTTAAGTTCAAAGCAGTTTAAAATATATATATATTTTTTTTAAACTTACGAATCTTAAGAATCAACTGTTCATTATTGTATACAATGATCGTATCAAATGCTCTTACCCTTCCATGACATGGATGTCATTTGTCAGATAAAAACAAAATTGCAGAAAGTCACCACTTTTAGTAGAGATTTAGGGAATCATTTGATTTAGCCAAAAATCTCCATAGACTTCGGCGACTGAGCGCTCGAGCTGCCACTTTTGCAGAAATATAAAGAGCCCTTAATAATCAAAATAAACCAAGATATCTGTCATGGATTACAGCAACAACAAAACGGGTTCTATACTCTTACTGAAACCATGATGTTTTGTTTTATTATTGATATATTATACTGTAGAAAAGGAACATTTTTAGTTTGGGTTGATTAATCATGCCATGTAGATTTAATTACACATACTGCTATTTATGCTGCAGCTCTATTATTTTTGTTGTCAAGTTGCAATTAAAAAGTAATTACATGAAAGATATTTAAGTGAACTTTTGGAAGTTGGTACAGTTACATAAGAAGTTACGATCCTAGCTCAGGTACTGCTGTAAGATGCAGCCGGTCATTTTCCTGACAATTGCTTTTCACCTCCCTGTGTTTCGCCGGACATCTTGCACCCATGGAAAGGAACAAACTGACATCTTTCTCTTCTCCATTGAAAAGTCAGATTATTTGTTGACCTTTGTTGCTACCTTTCTGCCTTCTCTTTAGTCTGGAAGATTCTTTGCTGTAATAGACTTTCTTGATCATCTGTGTTACCATCACGGAAACTGTCATTACCGGAGCAGTGTGAGCACGGTGACATGTCTGTTATCGCTAGTGTCAATAATATGCATTATAACATTTATAAGATATGTCCTTTTACCATTTTTTCATGAAGTGGACTAATAAATCATTCTCTCAGTTGCTATAATTATCTCAATAAAAGAGAAACTGCTGTAAATTTTGAAAAAGAAGAAAGGAAGCTGGCTGAAAGGAGAGCATAAAAGAAAGCAAATTACAGACATTTGCTAAAAAAAAATGTACAATTACATCTATGGTTCTAGTTGACATGTCACTTTTTATGGCAGTGGTTACGTCTGTAGATAGCATTGTTGTTTAAAATGTGAGAATGATGAATATGTAAAAAGATTGATTATCCTGGTGTCCAGAGGTTTTTGGGGGTCTTGATAAAGGTGTGTTTGTGTGTCGATAGATGTATGTATATCTTTATTTATATAGCATTATCCATGTACATAGCACATTACAGCAGTAATACACATGACATAATAATATAACGCATAGTGGGAATAAGTGCTTCAGACATGAAAGTAACAATAGGAAAGGGATTCCCTGCCCTGCAGAGCTTACAATCTAAGTGGTAAGTAGGAAGAACTTACAGAGACAGTAGGAGGGTGTTCTGGTAAGTGCATCTGCAAGGGGCCAAAGTCAGTTCATCTGCAATGTATAGTATCAGCCACGGAGCTACCAATAGTCTTAAAAAGGTATGTTTTAAGAAGGGTCCTAAAGGTGGGGAGAGAGGGGGGCAGTCGGGTATTGAGGGGAAGGGTATTCCAGATGTTTGGGGCAGTTAGTGAGAAAGGTTTTAGACGTGAGGTGGCTTTAAATACAAAAGGGGCCAAGAAAAGACATTCTTGAGCAGAACGCATGAGTCGAGCAGGTGTATAGCGAGAAATTAGGGCTGAGATGTAAGGAGGGGCAGAAGAGTGTATTTATTTATAAAATGTTTTACCAGGAAATAATACAGTGAGAGTTACCTCTCGTTTTTCACGTATGTCCTGGGCATAGTTAATATGACAAATAATACATGGTTACAAATACAGTTACATAAATGAACAGGGTATACATTATATACAATACATTGCATGCACAGTTAGAGAAGATGTATATTATAGGCTTATGTAACAGTTACAGACCAGATTAAAATGTGAGACAGCCTTAGTTTTTAAAGAATTTAAACTGGTGGTGGATGTGAGAGTCTCTGGTAGGTTGTTCCAGTTTTGGGGTGCACTGTAAGAGGAGGAGCGGCCGGATACTTTTTGAGCCTTGGGACAATGAACAGTCTTTTGGAGTCAGATCTCAGATGATAAGTGCTGCATGTGGTAGGGGTGAGGAGGTTGTACAGATAGGTGGGTAGCTTGCCCAGAAAGTATTTGAAGGCAAGACAGGAAAGGTGAACTTTGCGCCTAGACTCGAGTGATGACCAATCTAGTTCTTTGAGCATTTCGCAGTGATGTGTGTTATAGTTGCATTGGAGAATGAAGCGACAAATTGAATTGTAGAGGGTGTCAGGTTTGCCAAGGTGGGTTTGGGGTGCCGAGCCATATACTATGTCTCCATGGTCGATAATTGGCATTAGCATCTGCTGTGCAACACGCTTTCTGGCCAGCAGGCTTAGGGAGGATTTGTTCCTATAAAGTACACCTAGTTTGGCATAGGTTTTGGATGTCAGGGTATCAATGTGCATTCCAAATGTTAAGTGGGAGTCAAACCATATGCCCAGGTATTTAAAACTAGTAACAGGAGTTAGGGTGGTGTTAGCATTGGTTCTGATCTGGAGCTCAGTCACTGGAAGCTTTAAAAATATAGTCTTGATCTCAAATACCATTGTTACAGTCTTGTCAGTGTTTAAAAACAGTTTGTTTTGGGAAATCCAGTTTTTGAGTCTCAAAAAGTCAGACTGAAGTATGTGTTCAAGGTCAGAGAGGCTATGGCTTTGTGCATATAGGATTGTGTCATCTGCATACATGTGTATTGAGGCTTCCTTACAAGCTGTGGGGAGATCATTGATTAACACTGAGAAGAGTAGGGGCCACAGAACAGAGCCTTGCGGGATGCCACAGGTGATATCCAGGGGGTTGGATTTAGAGCCTGAGATGGACACATGTTGGGATCTACCTGATAGGTAGGACTGAAACCAGTTTAAAGCATGGTTCCCAATTCCAGAGCTTTGGAGTTTGTTAAGCAGGATAGCATGATCGACAGTATCAAAAGCCTTTGCAAAATCTAGGAATATTGCACCAGTGAGTTGACCCCATTCTATTCCACACTGGATTTCATCTCAAACTTTTAGCAGGGTAGTTACCGTGGAGTGTTTGGGGCGAAAGCCTGATTGGAATTGGCTAGGGAAATTTGTCTTGTTATAGTAATCACTTAATTGGGAGTGGACACATTTTTCCATGACTTTGGATAGGATTGGGAGAAGGGAGATTGGCCTGTAGTTTGAGACAGTGTTTTTGTCCCCACTTTTGAAGATTGGGACAACTCTGGCAGTTTTCCAGGTCTTAGGGATATGGCCTGCAGACAGGATAGCCTTAGAAGTGAGGAGCAGAGTTTTGTAAGTGATACAGGGTTAAATAGGAAGCCAGGAGAGGGATTTCAGCAGGAGAGACGCTGAGACAAATTTAGGAGAGAATAAAGTGATTCTTGCAGCAGCGTGTAGGATAGATTATAGGAGAGACAGGTGAGAAGCAGGTAGGCCGGACAATAGAAGGTTGCAATAGTCAAGACGGGAGAGAATGAGTGCCTACGTTAGAGTTTTAGCAGTAGAGTGACAGAGGAAAGGGCGTATCTTTGCAATGTTATGGAGAAGAAACAACAGGTTTTAGCTACATTGTGAATGTGAGAGGAGAATATGAGGGAGGAAGCAAATGTGACCCTAGGCAGCGTGGTTGTGATACTGGGTGTATGATGATTTTGCCAACAGTAATGTAGAAGGGGCAGTAGGGCCAGAATTGGGAGAAAGTATGAGGAGCTCCGTCATGGACATGTTAAGTTTGAGTCGGCAGAGAGCCATCCAGATGATACAGCGGAGACACATTCAGAGACTTTTGTCTGTACGGCAGATGTGAGGTCAGGGGTTGAAAGGTACATTTGTGTATCATGAGCTTAGAGATGATATTTGATGATATGTGATAAGGTCACCTAGACAGAGCGGGTATAGAGAAAAGAGCAGGTCACAGGACTGTTCAATAGAGATTGACAGAAAAGGAGGTGTTTGCCCTGAAAGTACGATGGGAGAGGTAAGAGAAAATCCGGGATAGAGCGCTGTTATGAATACCAAGAGTATGAAGAATGTGACGGAGAAGAGGGTGGTCCACAGTATCAAATGCTGCAGAAAGATCGAGTAATATGAGCAGAGTGTAATGACCTTTGTCTTTTGCGGCATGGAGCTTGTGTATGTGCATATGCGTGTGTGTATATTTGGACCTGTTGCAGAATTTCAAATTTTGCTAATTTTATAGAAGTTTTAGCAAAATATTTCTCAGAGTTGGAATAATCAACATATGTGAGGAATATGTGGATCTACAACTACAAATGATCTGAATCATGCATAGACACTAAATATACAACTGAAAAAAATATCTGTAAGCTTATTATTTAACAAGCAAGAAATATATTGATAAATTAAACACATTTTATTTCCAAATGACATATTGCAGCAATGTAACTATTTATTATTGTTCCCTAACATTAGTTAGTCACGAGAAAGCTTTTCAGTAAATTTTGTATTGTATATACAGTCAACGACTGAACCACTGATTGAGCCACCTGTGCTGATGCAAACATACCCTTAAAACCTGGCCTGTTGGTGGTCCTTGAGGACTGGAATTGGCCACCCCCTGATGCTAAAGCCTAATACTAATAATGTTTCCTCAGGATACACATGGTAACTGTAGTTCTCTACATTTACTATGATTGTACAGTAGAATATTTCATCCACCATGTTTAAATAGGAAGCTTCAATCCTTTGAATGTTGGATAGGTGGAGTTACCAGAGTGCTACAGACCCTCACAGTGCGGTCATGTGACCTCTTTCAATAGCGGTCACATGACCGTTGTGACCATTTTCTAGGCACTTCCTGTGTTTTTTTTTTAAATTTTTTATAAATTATGTCAATTTCCATAGAATAGGAAGCCACAATAACGTTGAGGCTTCTTATTGGCCCGTGGGACCCGCACGATTTGGTGGCCATTTTGTTTTAAAGCCAACAACTACACAGGCAAGTATCTCATCAGGAACCAGGGGTCCCAGGGGCTGAAAATATTGTGGTGTAAAAAAAAAGATAACGGAAAGAAAGTGCCAGGATTGTTGCTGTAAGTTGCAGCTAACGTTGTGTTTCCCATAAAGAACTAACGTGTCTTAACGGAGCAGGGGGTCTCCGGCACTGAACCTCACTCATTTCCGGGGACCCCCTGCTTCCGGACATACTTACCTCCATAGGGGGTGACGGTATCTCCTGCAGGACTACTACACCATTTTATCTGTCTACTTTTTGTATGGAAAACAAGGACGCCAAATTATTATTATTGATTCCCTCCAGATGAAGGACCCTGAGAAGTTGGAAAGCTTGTAACATATCCACTAATTGTTGGTCCAATAAAAGGTATCATACCCCCTAATCCCTCCCCCTCCTGTGTTACTACAGTACATGCAAGAAAGGACCAACACGGTGACCCATCCTTCTTTAATTCCCACCAATAACCACAGCAGCTGATCTCCCATACATACTGTGTTCCTATAACCTTTTTAACATTCTAAAAAAACAAAGAGATCCAAGAATTGATCTAAAAAAAGCCCCATGTTACAGCGCCCTCACAGGGTCCCACAATGGAGGAAAAATGTTGGGGTCTCCCCAAAGGAGGGAGAAAGAAAGAGACAGAGAGAAAGAGACAGAGAGAGAGAGACAGAGAGAGAGAAAGAGAGAGAGAAAGAGAGAGGCAGAGAGAGAGGCTGAGAGAGAGACAGAGAGAGAGACAGACAGAGAGACAGAGAGAGAGAGACAGAGAGAGAGAGAAATCCGGGAGAAAGCCTGAAGAATATCAATGACCCCAGAGGTAAGTGTAATAGTTGATCCATATATCCCTTAGGTGCACCCAACCTCTTCTATGTAATACCTTTGTGTTTGATAGGTGGAGCGAGGAGCTATTTGGGGTTTTGTACTTTTTAACCTCCATAGAAGAAGAATATTCTGTAAATATTCTG
Organism: Ascaphus truei; assembly: GCF_040206685.1. Taxonomy (NCBI): domain Eukaryota; kingdom Metazoa; phylum Chordata; class Amphibia; order Anura; family Ascaphidae; genus Ascaphus; species Ascaphus truei. The sequence goes on along the minus strand of NC_134492.1, from coordinate 8,399,997 downwards.
TAAATTCTGTGTCAGAATGTGTCACAATGTCCAGAACTGATTCCTTCAAAGTCTATATACTGTACATGGCTGTACATTTACTATAATAAAATATTGTAACTATGACATGGATGCTCCACTATTTCTTTTTACCAATGTAAAAAAACAAAAAAAGAATTTCAAGTTAAGGTAGTTCTAAATGTATCTAACTAATATCGTCTAATATCTTCTGATGTAACTAATATCATCTAATATCTTCTGATCTAACTAATATCGTCTAATATCTTCTGATCTAACTAATATCGTCTAATATCTTCTGATCTAACTAATATCGTCTAATATCTTCTGATCTAACTAATATCGTCTAATATCTTCTGTTCTAACTAATATCGTCTAATATCTTCTGATCTAACTAATATTTTCATCAACTTGTATGAACAATAAGAAGAAAACAAAATACACATAAAGCTGGAGTGACGCATTATAACCTGAGTAGTAACTGTTACTAACTGTTACTAACCCGTTTGCTAGAAATAGAGAACATGTTACTCCAGGGGTTCTCAACTCCAGTCCTCAAGACCCCCCAACAGGTCAGGTTTTCAGGATATCCCTGCTTCAGCACAGGTGGCTTAATCACCGATTGAGCCACCTGTGCTTAAGCTGGGATATCCATAAAACATAATCTGTTGGGGGGTCTTGAGGACTGGAGTTGAGAACCCCAGTGCTAATCCAAGGATATCTATCTATCTATCTATCTATCTATCTATCTATCTATCTATCTATCTATCTATCTATCTATCTTTATATTGTTCAATGTTCAACCATTCACTAAATACACAACATTCTAAAATAATGTATAATATGGCCAGTTTACCTTCACAGAAAGTGATGCCATCTCCTGTATATCCATTAGAGCAGTAACAAGCGGTGACTTCTTTAACAGCTCTACATTCTGCGTTTACATGACAATTCCGTAAGCACTGCTGATATCCCTGTCCCAGCAATGTGACTATACACACTAAACAAAAACAATACGATGGGTGGTGAGTGCTTAACAATATGTGACTGAAACACAATAATTTAGAACTATACAATGCCCTTTATCACTATATGTGTAAGCAACTACACATATACATATATATATGTGTGTGTGTGTGTGTGTGTGTGTGTGTGTGTGTGTGTCTATATGTACATATGTATATGTGTGTGTGTGTGTGTTTCTATGCATGCATGTACACAGAATGTATATGTATATCTGCCACGAACATTCTGTGTACATGCATGCATAGACATACCCATATATACATATGTACCAGTACATATATACACACACACATTGTAAGATATTTCAGAGAACAAAAGCTGATAAGAAAAACAGCAGAGATCACTTAAGGAGAACTCAATAGAGGAATGACTAATATATAGGTTGTAAGATATGTAACTAAAAAATACTCATTATGCCTATGAGAAATATGACTTTTTCATATCCTTTTATTCCTTTATCAGAAAAAAATATTACGAAGTGTCAATTGTAAATGTTTAAAAAATTACTTTTTAGTTGCTGTTAGATACAATTATATTTTAGGGAATTATGCACCAGACAGTGACTCCCAGTTAAAAGAAAGAGAAAATGGGGAAACTGCACCAAATTTAACAAAGCACCAAAAAACCCTTTTGCTTTGAATGCAGTGTATTTTTGATTTCCTAAATTTGGAGTTTTGTTGCCTAGCTTTACAATCAAGAAACTTTGATACAAATTCCCCATAATCTTGGCACTCCCACTCAGCACATACCCCCGATGTTAGAAAGTGTCACTTTCTGAGAATGGCAGATAAACCAAGCCATGTCAATAACATCAAAACGTTAGAAAGGATAGATAATATTCACCACCAAGTTAAAAAACATACATGAATCGCAAAATTACTTACCTATTAAAAATAATTGTTTCATTTGTGATGGTTGCTTAGAGCTTAGCCCCAGACTGAGGCGGGCGGTACACGTTGTTCAGGACGTCTCAGCTCAGTGACGCAGCTAATTTCCTTTTAAGATTTTCCTGTCTCTTTGTTTGCCCAGGACTTCCATTTCCTAAACTTTCATCAACTTCGTACTAAAAGTGAACTCCTCGCTCATGTACTGTATACTCTGTAACATTTTTTACTGCTAGCTTCTATTAGCCAATAGCCACTGAACTTGAGTTTCCCTTTACTTGTAAAGGAATATAGTATTGCAGCTTTATTCATTGAGTTGGGAATTCCATGTTCCAGTGACGTTAGTAACTAACAAACTGTTTTATATCTCATAAAGCAAAGGGAGGAGGCAGAATTCATGTTTTCCTGGCTGCTCCTTTGTCTTACTGATCCTGAGAAAGATTTACTTGGAATAAGTGTTGTGTCTATAGCTACTGAAAAAACTTCTCTGGGAACCATCTATCCACTTCCTGGTTCAAGAATGTGGACAAACAAAATGTACTTATGATTTGCCCGGATAGTGGGACTCGGGAGTTTCTTCTACTTACAGTCTTAAACATTTACTAGTTCTGCAGCAGATAACGAACTTTACTATTTTTTTCTGCTTTGGGGTTTTCGATGTATGGGGGATGGGGGATGGGGGATGGGGGCGGGGGAGGGTGGGTGCGGATAATTTGTGAGCATTCAGTAAGTCGCAAAACCCGGGGGCGCATAGGGAGTCATAGGATATAACTGTGCACAATGTTGGTAAATTCTGAGGTTATCTTACCCCATGCCTGGTTTGTATAAAGTAAGGAAATATGTTACTAATAGGACAATATAAATGTAAGTGTTATTTCATCACGCCGCTGTTATGAGACGATAAATTAAACTACAGGGGAAAAGAATGACTTACTTTTCTACTTGCCAACAACCTGGTGTTGGCAAGTAATCCACAGCAAGGGCTAAAAAGGTAAAATGGAGATACAGTATTAACATGATGCAATTCGCATTTTTTCAAAAATGCTATTAAAATGCAAATGTATCTAAAAGCAAACCAGTTATAACTGAACTTTTGTTGTGAATGACAATTTCACAAGGGAAAAAGCAATATACTCTGTATTCCTAATGCTTAGGAAAGCTTCCACATTTTAAAGCAGCAATCTACCCCAAAATGTTGTCATTTCTTTTTTTGGGGTCCTTTAGAGCTGATGCGTGTTTTTCCAACCTCCTCGGATCTCCCCGTTCTTGAGATTTACAGTGTGTGTTTTTTGTTGTGTCAGCTTCACACACATCCCTGAGGAAGTGACACATGGTCATGAAACGCGCAGGGAGGAGGAGCTTAGTACAGTGCATGTGAGCTGAACAACCGCTGCGTCCATCTGGTGTTGGAGAGGTGACCTGCGCCGCACCGCTGACGTCATCAATTGGCGCGTGACTGTGTGCGTCTCACTTCCTACCTGGCTGGATACAGGTTGCGGACGGCATTCGTAAGAGGCACCCCTTGCCCTTACATATTGTAAGTGTGAGCAGTGCGGCTTTTTTATATTGTTATTAAAGTGTATATGCGTAGTACACTGGGCTGTTTTTATTTTCTTTGCACATTGGCTGTTGCGGTGTATGCTGCTCCCGCGAGGGCGCCTTCCAGTGCAAAGAGATTCATCTTGTGAACCACGTGGGGTCCGTGGATATCAAGGTGGAGAAGGAGCCTACAACAGATTCTCTCCCCTGAACCAACAAGAATATATCTTGTAAGTGGGTTTTTTTTCCCATTTCTTGGTTAGGGCTTTGTGGTCTTCAATACTACGCAATGGTGTGTCTTTGTTCTTTTGTAATTACAGAAACCACCTAGAATTGATTGTTTGAGGACTAATCATTCCAATCAGAACTTCTGTTGGTGCAATTACTCATCTACCAGGACTGTTATTCCATCCAGGACTGTCTTTGGGATATGGTATTGTGACCATCAACCTTTTTAGCGCCGGGGACACTGCTTTTGTATATGTACTCTGTATTCCTAATGCTTAGGAAAGCTTGCACATTTTAAAGCAGCAATCTACCCTAAAACGTTGTCATTTCTTTTTTCGGGGTCCTTTAGAGCTGATGCGTGTTTTTCCAACCTCCTCGGATCTCCCCATTCTTGAGATTTACAGTGTGTGTTTTTGTTGTGTCAGCTTCACACACAGACATCACGATTATGGCAGCAGGGTCACAAATAGTAAGTCGCAACGTTGTCATCTAAATTATGTTGCAACTTCCTATTACTAGAGTGAGCCGGACCTCGTAGCCATTTTGGATCCACAGTGCAAGTATTCTTGCGCAGGGGGGGAAATTGGTCCTCAATGCAAACCAGGGGTCCCCAGAGATCGGGGTACTATGCATGAGCTCTGGGATAACCCCTATCCCTACCCGAGTTAGTTAAGTTAAAAAAATAAACATGAAATATCAGTCAGAAATGCGGACTACTGCTTTAAAACTTACATAACCTGAAACTACAGTATATGGTCAAAAAAATAGGCTTTTTCACAAGGAATGAGAACTGTATTTGTCATGTTAAAAAAAGTGGATTAGTCATAAAGTGACAACATATTCGGCAGCGTGGTACAATACGTGTACAGAGTTATGTATATTACATCAACAGAATGACATAAGAAATAAGGACAAACAGATAGAAAAGGTAACACGGGCATGCTCCTGAGAACACGCAGAGCAGCACTCCAAGCTGCCGTTTAAAAAAAATAAATAAAAAATAATAATTTTCCCTTTAATATGCGCATCAATACAATCCAAACACTTATAAGTAATTAGCTAGTTTCCAATTCATCCATTCTCCTGTGATCGATCGGAGAAGATCCGGCACAGGGGTGCACTAAATGGCTGTCAGTGCAGCAGCAGAGGACCAAAGATGCAAAGTTCTGTGTGACCAGGCAGTCACTAGATACAATTGGTGCACTGCTAGAGAGTGGGCAGGGCTCAAAAAGGGACGTGTCAGAGCCTGTTTCAGAAGAGGAAGGGGATGTGACTTTGAAAATGGATGCTATAGAAACAAAAAAACGCGTGTTACATTATAATACATTGAAAATGTCATTTAGAGTTCTTGTTTTAAAAAATGCTATTTTCTCATAGTACACAACTGATTTATTTTAAAAAAAAAACACACACACGTAGGATATTGCAGGGTCTTCAGCTTTAATATGTACTTGTTATAAAACAATATTTAGCTTCAGCTTCCCCCTTGCTCTTGTCTCCGCCCCTCTGCCTTCGCCCCTTGCCTGATGTCACTCCCCTTGTAGCAAGAGACGGTCTCCCAAACTCAAATTACAACTTTAGCAAGGGCTAAGGAGATGGGTGACGTCATCCGTAGCCATAGCTGTAGCCGTAGCCGGCACTATAAGCGCAGCCTTAAATCAGATAAAATAGGCTACATCAGGAAGACAATCTACTTCCAATCCTTGATTTAAACAAAAAAACATGATTAACATGAATTTTCTGGGGAAACAAAGTAATTATATGGAAATCAGTATCCACTTCTAAACTGCAACTTTAAGTTGCACAATGAAACAGTTCAAAAATATTTGTTTCTTTGACCTTTTCTTTTCTTTGTCACGTACTGTTGTTCAAAAAGACATTTTTCCAACCGTTTTGAATGTAAAAGAATGATTAATGTAAGAGTTTAGTAGGGTCTCTTCACGGTGACAGGCTCAGTCAGGGCTGTAAGAAACATTCAGTATCTGAGCCCAAATCCCTACAGAATGTTTACTTCGATTAGGTATGCTTTTTTAACGTCGATTAAAACTCCCCATCGTTGTGCGACCCCCAGTAGACAGATACTTCTTTCATTGCAGAGTGCCAAGTACGGAAGCAATTTGAGGCCTGGGCCCTGATTCCATGTGATGTGAAGCCACTTCTGTCAGAGAAAATCTTGAGCTACTTTCACATAAATGGAGCTCAGATCTTTCTAACACAAAGAAGAGGCCTCACAGCATATTAAATGCGGGTTGCGTGTCAGTCTCCAGGGGGATTTTCATACAAAGCCTATTAGCCTTCTGTGTAATGTATATTCCATGGAATTTGTTGTACTTTGCTTATTTAGACATTTTGGCATATACCTGCAAAGCTCCAAAATGTATTAACTATTAGATATGGTGTTACATACACACGTGCTTTTACCTTATTGCAGATTAAACATACATTATGTTGATAGGTACTGTATAGAATGTTGCTGTATTAATAATAAGATGAATGTAGGTGCAAACAGGAACATTTCTAGCATAGATGAGCTGCAGAAGGATTTGAAACTTCACTTCTCTTCACTCCCCATTTAAAGCAAACACTGTAAGAACAGCTCTGAGTGGTTAATGGTTGAAAATTCCAAGGGCAACAGAGTAGTTGACATCTTGTTCCAATCATCTGCAGAATTTTCTTAGGTAGTGCGTTTGTCTATCTATGTTAAAGAGGTAAATCATCTTTTCAATGGAGATGCAGCAGCCATTGATAGTATTATGTGCTAACATTTTCACAAGTTATAAACATCTGTTTAATACATTACATGGTATTTTTTTTTCTTGGGCAACAATATTGGAAAATAACTCAGGATGAAGTCATCTTAATCAACATAGCCGCTCTATTGGCAAAAAGACTGGTAACAAATGCCAGAAGTCCTGATGGCATAAATACAGAAGGAGAAAAATCCATTAATTTAAATGAATTGCAGTAATTTGTTGCATAGATACCCCTGTGGCTGACTTATTTTCAGTAATTCCCGTCAAGCACAGAAGTCAATTCATGGTCTCCACAAGCTAAGAGTTTGACTGCTGTTTTTCATTGGCTGGTCGGTAACGATCTTATCACTGTTTTTTCCTCTTTTTTGTAGACTTTTATGTACTCATACCTTCCATCACAAACTTATATATTTCTAGAAAAGGAAATTAAAATAAGATTTCACCGAGATTCCTTTGTGTCTTGAAGTGCAAAGGTTCATGGCTAAATTAAAATAACTATAATGTGGGGGATTCAGACAGGTTCAGACACAAGTGCTTAAGGGACGTTTTTATTAGAAACCTTTCAGGTTTTGTTACTTATTTCTAAGTTGACATGGTTTAACATTTTAGATTTTAAATAAGAGATAATTTCAAAGACATTTAACTTAGCGTAATATTTACTGAGCAACCCTTATTTCACCTCATCAATTCCATGAAGTTAAAATGTTTTGTGGTAGCACTTTTACATTCAGTCTTTAATCATTTCTAAAATAGATGCTTTTGAATTTTAAATTGGTACTCAGACCTTGTTTTCTTTGAGACAATGATGGCAGAATAAATCACTTCACTTGTGTCAAGGAAAGACCTCATATTAATATAACATGAGTGTTTGCTGAGTTTTAATTGATTAAGTACATTTTAAAAGCTGTCATCTTCAGCAGAGTATCCTGTGTTCACATTAGAGCTAGAAAATAAAGAGTTCCTGTCACGTAAGAGCCCTCACTACCGGCAACCAAAAACATTGGTGACCGGTGAACAGGGTCCTGACAAGAACTCTGCGAGGTGGGATAGGAGGACTTGGTTCCTGTGCTGACCTTACCATAAATAACAAAACACATGATGGTGTGCTACCTCCAGGCACCGACACCCAAGAGCACCGCTTAGACTTTCGCAAGAGCTCTGACCAACTGCAAAAATACACAATGGTTTCTCGGGACGATGGGGTCAGCTAAGAACCCAGAGCCCACAGAGTTCTCAAAAAGCACACCAAAAAGATAAATATCTTAAAATTCAAATGCAGTGGGTAGCGTTGCATGAAGCACGTGACCCAACAACCAGTGTAGTTGAGAGGCCTGTTAAACTAAGAAGTTTAATATCTGAGGTACACTGGCGACACACTTTATTCGAGCTCGGCTAGTCCCACGAATTCGGGTATACTCGGGTGTATTGAGGTTTGTGACTGTTTTCTGCCCGAGTGCATTGGGTTATTTTCCAGGCAGGGATTGAAGCATTTTATTCCCGCTGGCTGCAATACTGCACAGTATATATATATATACTGCATTACAATTCATGAATTTATGCCATCTGGTAGACACGCGAAGCATTGCAGCCTATTAAATCCTAATCATTATCATTTAACAGATCAGCCGCCCGTCAGCCAGGCATGAACCATGGCTGGGAAGGCAAACGCAACGGGGCTTGTCTGAGGTGAGGAGCGGCGCATTCCAGGTATCTGCCAGGTACATACTGGGTATTTGCTCGAATAAAGTGTGTCGCAGCAGTATGGTACAAGAAAATAATAGATACAGGCAAGAATAGAAAACAAAAGAGGAAGGTACAAAAAAAGCCTAATTCTTATGGGGAGAATATGCCTCCATGCACAGATTGTAGGTCTGGGGAATCTAGGATAGAAAATCCTTGGAGCAGGGTCAAATCATTCTTGGGATCAGAATTCAGTGTTATAGATTATAGCTCAAAGGGTGAGGTTTGTGGTGGCGCTAAGCACACTCCCTAAGTGAGAACTGAATGCGGACCAATGTTGGGTTAATCATATAAAGCTTTCATTTGACGTGTTAAAGCAGCAGTTCAAGCAATATCCTACATGTGTGTTTTTTTAAAATAAATCAGTTCTGTTCTATGAGAAAATACTTGTAGCATTTAAAATATGTAAAAAAATATTTTAAAGACATTTTTTAATATTTCCCAAAGTGACAGCCCCTTCCCCTTCTGATAGGCTCAGTCTCTTGAGACCCGCCCTCTCTGTAGCAGTGAACCAATTGTATCTAGTAACTGCCTAGTCAATCATATTCCAGGAACTACATTGCCCAGAATGCTGTGCAAGAACTGAATTAGATAGCCCAGAGCAAGCTATTGATTACAGGAGAACTGATCAATTTGCAGCTTAGCTAATCACTTGTCAGTGTGCAGATTGCTGAAGGTGCTCTGCCAGATACAAATCAGCTAATCAGTGTGCACACAGGGTTACAAGCCAGCCAATCAGGCTAGAGGTGTGTGCCAGATACAAATCAGCTAATCAGTGTGCACACAGGGTTACAAGCCAGCCAATCAGGCTGGAGGTGTGTGCCAGATACAAATCAGCTAATCAGTGTGTGCACAGTGTTACAAGCCAGCCAATCTGGGTTGGAGGTGTGAATGTGCACTAGTTTACAAACCAGCCAGACAGCACCTAGTCAATCAGGTTGAGCCCAGGTTTACAAACCAGCCAATCAGCATCCACTGATGTGGACAGGCCCCCAATAGAGCAGTGCCAGAAATTAAGTGGGAAGCATCGATTAAAACAGAAAGGCAGTCCTAGACAGAGAGGCACCAGCTCTTTGGCCAAAGAGGGATGGGACAAGGAATGGAAGGTCTGTTCAAAGTCCCTTAGGTAGTTAGTTACAAACAGCATAATTAATATACATATGTCATAAAAAGCATGAGTAAGCTGGGTGAAGCTTCTTCTGTCTGAGCTCCTGCCTGCTTCCAACTGCCACATTGCGATCAATATTGTTCAATTCAATGTGGAATTTATTACCCATGACTGTGATGGCAGATACAATAGATTTGTTCAAAAAAAGGTTGGAGATCTTCTTAGAAAGGAAAGGTATACAGGGATATACCAAATAAGTATACATGGGAAGGATGTGGATCCAGGGAGTAATCTGATTGCGAATTCTTGGAGTCAGGAAGGAATTTATTTTTCCCCTTATGAGATATAATTTGATGATATGACAATGGGGTTTTTTGTTTGCCTTCCTCTGGATCAATATAGTGTAAGAACGGATATAGGATAAAGTACAGTATCTGTCGTCTAAATTTAGCATAGGTTGAACTTGATGGATGCATGTTTGTTTTCAACCTAATCTACTATGTATGTAACTATGTAAATATAATAGACTGAACCAATGACTAAGTAAAGTGAAAACAATACAGTATGTAGCCCCCTTTTTAGGGTATGGGGCCTATTTTCTAAGCTGAGAAGCTCAAGTTTATGGGACCTTGTAGAAGAAGCCCCTACAGTATATGTCCCAAGTACATGGATACTAAATACCACCATTGTAGTTTAACTGCGCATACTTCTACATTTTTAAGAACTGCAATCCAATGTTCAAAAATATCCCTTTTCATATTGAACTGAAAACAAGAGTTACAGAAAAGGCTGATCTGGGCCCGTCTGCACAATTTACAATAAGGAACTGAAGATCAAACAATAGAGGAGGAAGGTTACTAATATAGCATTCAATTCACAGACATACTGTACCACAATGGATTTATAAGACCATGCAGTACACGAATACAATCACAAAAAGGACATTTAAAAACGACAAATATTTCTTTCATTTAAGTAAATCACAGCTAAATGCTGTGTTTGGGACTATTACTGTGGCATTTGAGGAGAAGCATATTATTACAATGCTAGGCATGTCAGGTAAATTGACATTCTTTTTACACTTCCTGTCAGATAACTGGATACATCTCACGCTATTTTCTTGTTTGACTCCGAAGGCTGTCATGTCATGTGACTTTTCTTGGCTGTTAATTCAAAACTTTGCATGCCAAGAGTTGTCATTGTACGGTATTGAAAGTCTCATCCATCCAACAACCGCTTTAATGCATGTTACAGCTTTGATGATTTACTGGACAGGATGCACTAAACATTGTTAGTTCCGGGATAATTAGTAACGGACAAATGTGTCCAAGTTTGGTCAAAGGTTCAAACCCTGTTATTAAAAAAAACACGCATAAGTTTGCAATTCTGGCTACATTTCTATTCCGCATTTTTTTCGCTAATCCGATTGTTGTTTTTTCATTTGAATTTTTTTTTTACATTTGTTTAAATTTTTAGTGAATTTTCACCTGGTGGTATTTTCGCATAATCAGATTTAAAAAAAATAAATGAAATTAAGAGGAATTCCTGAAAATTCGAATTTGAGCAGAACGCAAAAATGACATAGGGGCTTATTGTAGTAGCTCCGAAGGGTGACAAATCGCTTCTAAAGTGTCCTCTCCGATGGGACTGTGCTATTCTTTAAGCCTTTCTCGCATGTCTAATCTGTGTGTAAAAGGCTTTTTAGAAGCGGTTTCACTCCAGCTCTGCCGATCCTTTCAGTCTGTGAAAAAAGCCTCAAACCCAAATTTTAAACTGAAACCGCTATTTTAGTAGCTCCGTTATGCAAACCGATTCTACAAATTAACATTTTTTTACGATCCACATTAAGGGCGGAGAGATTGGTATTTATGAGATGCATCCAGAGCCTGAAATCTGGGTTTGTCTGAGAGAGTAAAACCCATAGGTCAGACGGGGGATGGAGTAAGCGCCACCTCAGGTCATTCTGCTTCTAAAGCGCATACAATCCGGGCTGCTTGTCACTTAGAAGCAGTTTAGAAGAAGCATTTTGCAATAGAGAATAGGGTTTTTTCTTCTCACGCCATTCGGCTACTTCTGAACATGCCAAACTGCGCGGCCTGACAATAACAACTACGGCGCTATGAGAATAGACCCCATAATCTGCTGTGAGTGGGTGTGAATATTTACTTTATCACACTGAGGGGGTTACAGCTCCCAGGAAGAAATAAGGCTAAGGCCCCACTGCATGCGCCGGCACGCCCATCTTGCGTCCTGTCGGCGCGTGCACAGCACTTCACTGCGATCTGCGGTCTGAAGGGAGCTTTTTCGATGCGGGGGGCATGGCCAAAACGGAGGGGGGGCGGGGCCATCACTGCTGGGAGACATAGGGCTCACTGCGCTTCCAGACCGTTCTGCTCTCCCTACCTCCCCCGTTACCAGCAGTGTTCATCGGACACCTGCAGATATCAGCAGAGGCTTCTAGTATGGCGGGGGGAAGCGGAGCAGCGCTCCCTGCCACAGGACGCACCGATCACACATAGCGCTGGTAATCCTTACTGGCGCTGGGGAGGGGAAGCTCAGCAAACCAAGCACTCATTTACAGTATGCACCAGCCGGGGCATCCCTATACCCCCAACCCGTTTCTAGGAATTCCAGCACCTCTCTGATTGGCTCCCTGGCGCACCACGTGACGCGTTGCCGCACAGGATTACAAACCTGTTGTAGCCCCTGCTGGCTGACGCGTCAGAGCACGCAGTGAGCCTGGGAGCGCGGAGGGCCCTGGGACAGCTAGGAAGAGGGAAGGAGCTGGTGTGAGATGCGGGCGCCACCGGCTGCACTGGGGACCTAGCCTTAGATTGAAGAAATTAAGACTGACTATTTACGTTAAAAACAATTAAAAATAAATCTGTAATCAACATTGAGGATGGCTCATCAAGGGACAATGATGGGCAGATATTGAGGAGGCCCGTGGATTGGGCATCAATGGAAACTAAAAGATTTGAGTTATTCATGTTTTTTACATGCTTGCATTTTTAGGCTTTTAAGAAGATATAGTGGGTTTGGCCATATTACTTGGCTGAAGATGATTCCAGTTCTATTTTCTACTGTATAGCAACAAGAAATCATGGTCTACGGGCCCCTATAGGAGGTTCAAGTTAGAGTACGGACTGTATTAACACCTTAGTGGACCTTAGCGGGTAGCTAGACAAGGGTTTACCCTGGTGTTAAACATTTTGAAACTAAAAATTTGTGTTTAATATATTTTATCACTAATGCTAGGTTTGTTTGTGTTATCATATATATATATATATATATATATATTTATATATATATATATATATATATAAAGTAGCATGGGAATAAGTTCATATTGTTTTATTATCTCATTTGCAGAAATATCTCTGCGGTAAAATGCCTCCTTTAACTGCTTTACCAGTGGCAATATAGCTTTAGTGAATAGATCGTTAAGAAAAATGTCAGTTCTGTATTGACCTTTAGTGAATCTACTGAAGCCCCATATGTATTATCAGATTGGAATAACAACAATGTAACGGCTTATTATTATATTTAGCCAGTAAATCCTGCCTGCTAAGTTCAGTGTTCAGAGAACACGGGAGCGGAGACAAGGTACAGTATCTTTGACAGGAAATCAGTGAACATGATCCCAACAATTTGATACATGAATAAAACAGACCTGTACATACACACAGTGACCCAATGGAGTCTAACTCTCCAGTGCAAATCTTGGGAAATGCAGTGTCTGTTCCATACAGTGGCGACAACCTTTATTCTAACTCGGCTAGCTCCGCGAATTTCAGATTATCCCGGTTATGTGCGGTTTTGTGTCGTTTTCGCCCGGAGTGAATTGCGTTATTTTCGCGCCCGTGATTTTAGCATTTTATTCTCGCTGTCTGCAATACTGCAATGCGGTGTAAAAACTCATGGGGGCGTTTGCGAGCTGTTGTCTTTGAAGTCTAATACCTTCGCGGTTCAACCTACGTCAGTACACAGTCTGTGCGTGCGCGCGCAGTAATAGTACAATTGCATATTTAAAGTACATGCATTTGCGTGCTGTGCTGCTGTATGGTACTGTACTGTATGTCTCATTTGAAAATTGTTGAAATGCATAGGTGTGTACAGTACTGTAGCAGTGTAAAGGGAACCCTCGCTACTGACATTGTTTGAGTAGCCCTTTTGGCAATATTGTATCTCCTTTCACATGTCAGTGCTACACACTGTATCAAACATTTAGAAACATTTAGAAACTGTACACTGTATCATTGCATATACTTACCTGCCCTGTTAGAGGGTATAGAGCTACAGTAGCCTAGAATTTATTTGGGATACATACTCCTTTTTGGTCTACTCTTCCTCCACCTTATTTTTAATTCGCCGCTAACATAGGATTTATGTATTGAGGACCGTATATTTTAATTGAGCATCTCTCCCAATAAATTTGTTTTAACTTGATTTCATTACACACATTACATCTCTCCCACACCATTCCTTTGAACGTGTGTCTGGTTTGAATCACATTCCTGCTTGACAGCAGTAATTTGCTGCGCATGCGCCTGTAACTTCGCCCACCACTGCTTGCTTACTGTACCTGAGTGAGTGACCAAAAATAAATTTAAAATAAAATTATTTTTATGGTAATTTTTTTTATTTTTCCTTTCTCCACAAGCCTGCAAAAAACATCTTACTGTATAACGATATTCAATCTGTGGAATGTGAATAAATATTAATTAATAATATATACTGTAATGTACTGTATAATATATATATATATATATATATATAGAAATATTATTTTTTCCGTCAGTATCTTGTTCCTCATTCTGTGAACTGTACAGTAGTTCATTGATAGAGGAGAGGTTTTGTGTACAGTATACGTAGCGCTTTGCATATACATTTAGCAGGCACAGGTCCCTGCCTGACCGGTGGAGCTAACAATCTACTGTTTGTTTTTGGTGCCTGAGGCACAGGGAGTTAAAGTGACTTGCTTTTTATGTACTGTATTTGGGGGTTGTATTTGGGGGTTTATTGATCAAATTATTATGATGAACTGGCTTTTGAAATTACAGTACTGTACTCTACAGTATGTCATTTCTTTGAACTGCAGCACAACTAATCCTTCATCCCTCCCCCACGCACACACAAACTACTGTATTTTAGCCAGACACCTCCAGAGAGTCATTCATTTTCTGAAGTTAGTCATTGTATTTTTAATCCGTCCCTAGCCAAGCGTCAATCGCCTGACTGCGCCTGCGTTTACTCTAAGCCTCTTTGAGATGGGAGCTAGCTGCTTACCGCGCATGACTCACCCAACCCCCCAAACCTTTTGAGGCTTTGTTTATGGTAACGATTTGGAAAATCACCTCTCGAATTTGAAATGTAAATCTGATGTGCATGGCATTGTGAGAATTGAGAGTAAAAAAACCATTAACTGATTCGTGTTGTTTTGTCATTCATTCTTATACTGTCGGGGGGGGGGGGGGTTGTTGTCAATGATTACGATAACCAGGAATGTGAATAAATATTTATTTTATTTCATCAGGGAAAAAAAAATACAAAGATAAAAATAATCATGAATAATACATACTGCAGCCTTATTAAATTCTTCTGGCAGATTGAAATCGGAGAAACATTTACAAAACATTTGTAAAACATTGATATACATGAAAAATGGACATTTATATGAATATTAATTAATAATATATACTGTAATGTACTGTATAATATATATATATATAGAGAGAGAGAAATATTATTTTTTCCGTCTGTATCTTGTTCCTCATTCTGTGAACAGTACAGTAGTTCATTGAGAGAGGAGAGGTTTTGTGTACATCAATACAGCTGTTTATATACTGTACATTGTACTGTAGACAACAGATTACACTGGACACAAAACCCCACCTCCCCCCAGGCCACCCTTTTTTCCTGAAACGACATGAAAACAAAAAATGAGTGCAGTTATTACTGTAGGCAGTCACTGTGGTACTGTCAAACTAGTCTATACTGGAACTACTGTATACTGTGACTACTGTTAAATACTGTGCACTGTAACCTGATGGCTGGTGCTGCTCTCTCTGTAAAGAAAAAACTGTTCTGTAACTACTGTATACTGTACTCTGACTATTGGGAAACAAAAAATCTGTGCCATACTTACCTGTATCATACTGTACTTACAATACTACAGCACAGTACTACTTTCCTGATGCTTGCCCATTACGCGCGATGACAATGGGCAACACAGTGGCAATATGGTCTATATATTTATTGCAGCGTTCCACGGTGAGTACATCGTTCTAAAAACTCATTATGCCTTTCAACAACTCGTCCTTTTTGGAGGGTTTCGCCACTTTCCGGATATGGTCCTTCAGCTGATGCCAGACCATTTCGATCAGATTGAAGTCTGGCGATCTGTCATTGGAAAAAAAGGACAATTGGTTTAAGAGCTAAAAACAGTGGGGAACAAAAATGGGACACGGTCTACTGCACTTACTCCGCTGGCGTCTTCACCCAGTTGATGCCGCGCTCAAGTATATGCGCTGTTGACGCGGTGTGCTTCGGATCGTTGTCCTGGTAGAAGCGGTGACCATTGGGAACTCGCGTGTGATGTATTGCCCTATCTCGGGCACAATGTTGTCTTGGAAGAAATCTTTATTCATGATTCCTATAGCAAGAAAAGAAAAGTGCTAAAAAAACTGCACAATAGTACAGTACAGTGCATACAGTAAGGCAACACTAGTAAAATACAGTATATTAGGCGACATTATATTTGATAAATTTTACCTGCTGACCCCAAAGGCTAAGGGTTTTCATAGACGTAAGCCTTATTATGTCAAGAAGATATACGGTGATGTACTCTCGATGCAAAACGATTGGCAGCCAACCCATCGAACCCGCAGACCACTTCCTCACATACGCTTCGACGACTCTGCTGTAGCTGTCCCGGAAATCTTCAGCCCGTCTTCTCCACCCCCATCTTCTCCGGTTCCATCCGACGACGCCACCGCCTCTGAAATCCACGGGTCACTTTCTCCTTTGCTCTTAGACGACTCTTCTTCTCGCCCGGAAATCCAAAGGTCACTTTCTCCATCCCTCTTCGACGATGCTGCTGCTTCTCCTCTACCGGGTATCCACAGGTCACCTCCTCCACTCTTCCTCGATGTCGATGCTGCTTCTGTCCATGGAACCCCCATCTCATCCTCCGTTGCACCCATCCCCCCAGATGTCCAGACGCCATGCACAAGAAACAGCTCGTTAGACCGGATGCTGAATGGGATTACTGTGGATCTCCCCGGGAATTCTATTGTGCTAGCAAAGATAGATCTGCTTCTGGAGACAATGCTAAATGTGGAGCAACGGATGCTACACATGGATCAACGGATGGAGAAGATAGAGGCTGACATAGCGGGCATACATTATTTGCTCGGTGCTAATGCCCCTGTTTCCCCGACGCCGGAGCAGGGGGGTGACATGGATGTGATGAATGGGACCTTCGACCCCCTTCCATCACCAAGCGCACCCCCTCCACCAGAAGATGTAGTGTACATGTATGCCATTGAGGAGGATATTACAACCCCGTCAAGACCACGCCAGGAGACAACACGGCGACCAAGACCGGAGGAAAGCTTCCTCTCAGACAACCTACCATCGCCCGTCGCCTCAAGCACACCCGCTCCCAAAAGACTTACACCCGCTCGCATCGATACGGTGCCCGACATCACCCTGTGCGATCTGCCATCGGCGCTCAGGGAGAAGTATAGGGTGAAGAGTGCTGGTGCACCCCACAAGTATGCCTTGTTCATTTTTAAGCACCATGTTCCCTACTCTTTGTACTGCGACTGGGCCTTCAAAGTGAACTACGATGGGAATCGCGTAAAAAAGGCGCTTCCTGTCAATTTAAGGAAAACCATTCTGGATGAAATGCGGCGCTTTTATCCAATTACAGATCCTGTAATGAAAGGCGTTCGAGACTGCATTAATGGCGTTTTGCACCATGCAAGGAATCGGCCATGGACGGACAATGCGGAGGACTTTCTGTAAGACCATACTTTTGTGCTGAACTGTATTGTACTGTACATGTTTTGACCTGCTGTACTTAAAAAAAGGAGATGTTGTTGTGTGTTTTTTTACACAGGACATGCACAATTCCAGTCCCTGGGGGCCGCAAACAGGCACGGTTTTAAAGGTTGTCCTGAAAACCTGCCCCGTTTGCTGCCCTCCAGGACTGTACTGGTGCAGGTCTGACTGACAGTTTTGCGCACAATCCCACTGTACTGTACTGTATACTGTATGTTTTTTTAATAAAGGAGCTGTTTCGTTTGTATTCTGCATTATAAGAATAACATTTTTTTTGTAATCACAGGTAAGACCATACTGTTGTGCTGGACTGTATTGTACTCTACTGTACTGTACATGTTTTGACCTGCTGTACTGTACATAAATAAAGGAGATGTTGTTGTGTGTTTTTTTACTGCCAGACCGCAAAGCCGCAAGATCGGCAACATTGTCAAAAATTGGCATAGGAACTAGGGCCTCGGTCAAGTTCACGGCCAATTGGCATGGGAACTTCTGTTCTAGGGCACCTAGAAATAAAATTCATTTTGCCCATAGATGTTAGGAACCCCCTCACTTGACCCCAACAGCCTGAGCCTGGGCGTGTACGTGTATACCGGTATTACCTCTCTGGGCGTGTATGTGTATACCGGTATTACCTCTCTGGGCATGTACGTGTATACCGGTATTACCTCTCTGGGCGTGTATGTGTGTATCAGTATTACCTCTCTGGGCATATATGTGTACCAGTATTACCTCTCTGGGCGTGTATGTGTATACCGGTATTACCTCTCTGGGCGTGTATATGTATACCGGTATTACCTCTCTGGGCGTGTATACCGGTATTACCTCTCTGGTGTGTGTATACCGTGTATACGGTATGTGTATACCGGTATTACCTCTCTGGGTGTGTATGTGTATACCGGTATTACCTCTCTGGGCGTGTATGTGTATACCGGTATTACCTCTCTGGGCGTGTATGTGTATACCGGTATTACCTCTCTGGGCGTGTATGTGTATACCGGTATTACCTCTCTGGGCATGTCTGTGTATACCGGTATTACCTCTCTGGACATGTATGTGTATTCCAGTATTACCTCTCTGGGTGTGTATGTGTATGCCGGTATTACCTCTCTGGGCGTGTATGTGTATACCGGTATTACCTCTCTGGACATAGTGAACTGTCCGGCTTGGGGGGCGGCGGGATTTCTCCGAGAAGGGAGAGAGCAGGGCTGTTGCTAGGGGCTTGGCAGCTTCCTCCATTCTGATTGACTGCTGTTGGGTAATGCAGCAAATCAGGAGGAGGTGTCAGGAGCCTGGGGGGAGGGAAAGGGGGGTCTAAGAGAGGAAGAAACAGCATGAATGTGTGAGAGGTGTGTGTGGTGTGTGTCTGGAGAGCACGTTGCACCTTTCACCATTGTGTCCAGTATTTTTGTAGAAGCCGCCTGGCAACCCTACCAACAGGTCAGGGTTTCAAGATATCCCTGCTTCAGCACAGGTGGTGCAGTCTTCGACTGAGCCACTTATTGAACCACCGTTGATGAAGCAGGGATATCCTGAAAATCTGACCTGTTGGTGGCCCTTGAGGACTGGATTTGCCAACCCCTGGTCTAGATAATCCTCTCTATCCAACACTTTAAGATCCTAGTGACATGTTATTATCTGTAAAGTATTTCCAGATACCGTACCAGTGACAAGGCATATCCTCATTCTGTAAGACTTTAGGTGCCTTCAGGAATGCAACAATGTAGAATAAAGTGAGGACACTCGTTACTTTTCATGAATGTATTTTGACAGATTATCTCAGATTAAAAAAGATATGAAATAGAATGTGTGTCTGTAGAGCAAGGAATATTGGTACTAAAACTGGCAGGAACCAAAGTCTCCATTCCACACAATACAGCCTCCATTCCACACAATACAGCTTCCATTCCACACAATACCGCCTCTATTTCACACAATACCGCCTGCATTCCACACAATACAGCCTCCATTCCACACAATACCGCCTCTATTTCACACAATACAGCCTGCATTCCACACAATACCGCCTCCATTCCACACAATACAGCCTCCATTCCACACAATACTGCCTCCATTCCACACAATACCGCCTCCATTCCACATAATACAGCCTCCATTCCACACAATACAGCCTCCATTCCACACAATACTGCCTCCATTCCACACAATACCGCCTCCATTCCACATAATACAGCCTACATTCCACACAATACCGCCTCTATTTCACACAATACAGCCTCCATTCCACACAATACAGCCTCCATTCCACACAATACTGCCTCTATTTCACACAATACAGCCTCCATTCCACACAATACAGCCTCCATTCCACACAATACAGCCTCCATTCCACACAATACAGCCTCCATTTCACACAACACAGTCTCTATTCCACACAATATAGCCTGCATTCCACACAATATAGCCTGCATTCCACACGACACAGCCTCCATTCCACATGCCACAGCCTCCATTCTACACGACACAGCCTCCATTCCACACGACACAGCCTCCATTCCCCATGCCACAGCCTCCATTCCCCATGACACAGCCTCCATTCCTCATGCCACAGCCTCCATTCCCCATGACACAGCCTCCATTCCCCATGACACAGCCTCTATTCCACATAACACAGCCTCCATTCCACATAACACAGCCTCCATTCCACATAACACACCCTCCATTCCACATAACATAGCCTCCATTCCACATAACATAGCCTCCATTCCACATAACACATCAAATGTGACAGCTGACGAATTTTATTTTAACCCCTGAGTTTTTGATGACGTCACTAGCATCACCCTGGATATCTTTCGTTCTACTACAATATTAAAAGAACACTGTTGCTCAACATTAACCACCAATATGACATGTGAATTTATGCACATGCTTTTACGCTTACAGATGTAGCAAGACATGCTGTCCCCACCGCCGCGGCAGAAAAGGCACCGCCCGCTGCGCTGGGGACAGTAACTGCCGCAATCGTGCTGTGGAGGGTTCATGCTTTCGGATTGGACACCATACGGTGTTAATCCACCCGTGCCACAATCCGCCAGCTCGCGGCAACACAAACAGTAAGTCTTGCTGTACATCTCTCTGTACCAACCTTATCTTCTATAGCAGGGCCGGCCAACTCCAGTCCTCAAGGACCACCAACAGGTCAGGTATTAAGGATATCCCTGCTTCAGCACAGGTGGCTCAATCATTCTGACTGAGCCACCTGTGCTGAAGCAGGGATATCCTTAAAACCTGACCTGTTGGTGGTCCTTGAGGACTGGAGTTGCCCACCCCTGCTCTGCACCACTAAAGCTGAAACAATGTTTCTGTTTGCTTGTATAACGCTGACAGTGTGCGCAGTGCTGTACATAGATTCTTTGCAGCCACATAGCCCCAGTTTACAATCTCTTTTTGGTACCTGAGGCACAGGGAGGTAAAGTGGCTTGCCGAAAGGTCACAAGTAGCTGACACCGGGATATGAGCCAGTGTCCCGTGCTTCGCACTCTGTGTCATTGTTCTCAGAGTCAGTGCCTTTACTCACTCAGTCACTCATTCATTTTTTTAATAATTAATTATATCATCAATAAATATAATATTTATTCCTAGCATTATATATGTAAATTTACAATAAAGGAAGAAGTTATGCAGCAATTTTAATGAACATTTTGCTTCCCTAATTAAAAGGATTCCTATCGGAATTTGGAAAAATAAGCAATTGACTAAAATAAATTAAAAACTAATAAAGAGGTCTCTAAACAGCTTTGTATATGGGAATTAGCCAGGATTGCAGTATGTCAAGCTGCTTCGTACTGGAGAGTTTATAATTTTAAGGTGATTACAAGAAAGAAATTACATCACATGAGAAGCATTCTTTACCCAGGGAAAACAAGCTAATGTATAAATAATAGTTAATATCCACGGTTTTTTCTAATATTACCTGCTAAAAAATGATCTAACATATGCTGCTTGTACATTGAGTCAGTCCTAATATATTTTGTAAAAATGAAACAGCTGTATATACATGTCTGACATCTCCAAATCCCTAGGTCCATTTTGGCCAATACCTGTACTTATTTTGTTTTGTCCAATTCGAAACAGCCTGGAATGTACTGTGTAGACCTACTTCTGCTGTTGAGAAAGATTGGGCTAAAGTTAAAAAAAAGCATGAGAGGGGAATCACAGGTCGTGCTCAATACTCAATGACATACAAATGGGACAACCTGAATGAAGTCCTACTACAATTAGGACCCCTTATTCAATATGATGTGAAGCTTCCCATTGGTAGATAAGAGTGCAGCTCTATTTAAATGATTAGCATGGGCAAGCGGGTTCACAATATATTGAATAAGGGCCAATGTTTCAGCTTGAAATAACATTCGCGCTTAAAAAAACCATCAGACACCTGTAAGCACCTTTAAACAGTTTCCGTATAGATGGGCAAAACTGGTTGTGTGAAATCAGAACCGCAAATTCCAAAAATACACAGAAAACACTTACGATTTTTTAGAACGCCAAGCCAAGCGAAAATCTCTAGGTGTTTATCACCATATTGTTTTTAGTTATTTTAACATTTCTGGATTTTTAGCTGCTGAATAGGTTTCATAATTTTATTAAAATTTTCCAAAAATGTCATCCTTTGCTAGTTGAACATTGTTCTGCTTTTTGTTGTTTTTTCCCCATCATTTCGTAAAATCCAAAACTAAAACAGTTTTGGCAAAAAATAAAATAAAATAAACTTTTATAACCAAAACACGAGTGAACGTGTCCACCATTAGTTTGTTCCAATGTATCCCCTTAACCATATTACTGCTTCATTTTGGCTCTTTGGGGGCTATAATTGTTTGCAAGCCATAGGTAGAGATGGGTGAATCTGCTGAAATCCATTTCCCGGATTTTCGCTGGACCCCAAAATCCGTTTCAGGGGGTGTAAAATCAGCAAATGTATTTGGCCGGTTTCAATCCACGCGGCTTCATCAAAAACTGCCATTGGATACAACCCATGGATGAATTTGTAGAATGGTGGTGGTCATGGTATGGTGGTAGAGTGGGATACGGAGGTGATGGTGTGGTGGTAGTGTGGAATACAGTGGTCATGGTGTGGTGGTAGTGTGGGATATAGTGGTCATGGTGTGATGGTAGTGTGGGATACGGTGGTCACGGTGTGATGGTAGTGTGGGATACGGTGGTCACAGTGTGATGGCAGTGTGGGATACGGTGGTCACGGTGTTGTGGTAGTGTGGGATACAGTGATCATATGGTGTGCTGGTAGTGTGGGATACGGTGGTCACGGTGTGGTGATAGAGTGGGATACGGTGGTCCCGGTATGATGGCAGTGTGGGATACGGTGGTCACGGTGTGATGGCAGTGTGGGATACGGTGGTCACGGTGTGGTGATAGTGTGGGATACGGTGGTCCCGGTATGATGACAGTGTGGGATACGGTGGTCACGGTGGTGATAGTGTTGGATACGGTGGTCCCGGTATTATGGCAGTGTGAGATACGGAGGTCACGGTGTGGTGGTAGTGTGGGTACGGTGGTCATGGTGTGGTGATAGTGTGGGATACGGTGGTCACGGTGTGATGGTAGTGTGGGATACGGTGGTCACGGTGTGGTGATAGTGTGGGATACGGTGGTCACGGTGTGCTGGTAGTGTGGGATATGGTGGTCACGGTGTTGTGGTCGTGTGGGATACAGTGGTCACGGTGTGATGGTAGTGTGGGATACGGAAGTCACGGTGTGGTGATGGTGTGGTGATAGTGTGGGATACGGTGGTCACGGTGTGATGGTAGTGTGGGATACGGTGGTCACGGTGTGATGGTAGTGTGGGATACGGAAGTCACGGTGTGGTGATGGTGTGGTGATAGTGTGGGATACGGTGGTCACTTTGTGGTGATAGTGTGGGATACGGTGGTCACAGTGTGATGGTAGTGTGGGATACGGTGGTCACGGTGTGATGGTAGTGTGGGATACGGTGGTCACAGTGTGATGGTAGTGTGGGATACGGAGGTCACGGTGTGGTGATAGTGTGGGATACGGTGGTCATGGTGTATTGGCAGTGTGGGATACGGTGATCACGGTGTGATGGTAGTGTAGGATACCGCGGTCACGGTGTGATGGTAGTGTGGGATACGGTGGTCACGGTGTGATGGTAGTGTGGGATACAGTGGTCACTGTGTGATGGTAACAATTCCTACAAATCTTAATCCATACTTTATACCAGAGGGGGCTAACTCCAGTCCCCAATGGCAACCATCAATTCAGGTGCTCAGGATATCCTAGCTTCAGTCACAGCTTCGACTGAGCCACCTGTGCTGAAGCAGGGATATTCTTAATACCTGATTTATTGGTGGCCCTTGAGGACTGGAATTGGCCGACCCGGCTTTATACAAAGATCACCTATTGTACAATGCTGGTAATCTTCATAGTACTATCAGAAACAAAGTGCTAATCCCCCAAATATCTGTAATTGTTACTCTCCATCCTAAATGCTCCGCTAAACCAGTTTATATTCACAGTTTGGTTGATTTCTAAAGCATTGTATATGGGAGATCCCCATTTAATTCCATAAAGGCGGAAACCCATTACAATTTGCCAGATTATCACAAAATTGCCTCACTTACTGTAGATTTGCAGTGTAATAGTTCCTGCATGTTTCTAGATGACTGTGATTTCTACGCAGACCTTAACCAATGTCATCCAGCATTCTGCAAAGGGAAAAAACAAGCCAGGGTTTAAATATGTTTTCTAAATCTTCATTAGACGTCTCTATTTACTTGTACTTCCATTTTCAGCGGCAACGTTTCGTGTTTACAAAATTCACATCAAGTTCAATGCCACCGTCTGCCAGCCAATAATATCCATCCCGCTTTGCTTGTTTGCTAGGGATGTTTGCTATGGAACAATAGTAGTGAACAAAAGAATCAATACAAGGAAAGAACAGTTCATGACTATTCTTTCATTGAATATTTAATCTGGCAAAGGAAGGTGCACAAAAGCAGCAATAATCTTGATTGTCCTAGTAATACTAGGACACTACATGTGCAGTCTCACATTTTAATCTGGTCTGTACCTGTTACATACGCCTATAATATATATTATCTCTAACTGTGCATGCAATGTCCTTTATATAATGTATACCCTGCTCATTATGTAACTATTTGTAACCATGTATTATTTGTCATCATAACTCTGTGCCCAGGACATACTTGAAAACCAGAGGTAACTCTCACTGTATTACTTCCTGGTAAAACATTTTATAAATAAATAAATGTACCCTCAATTGACATAAAATAAAAACATATGCGCCAGGGGTTCTCCACTCAAGTCTTCAACCCCCTCCCCAACAGGTCGTGTTTTCAGGATATCTCTGCTTCAGCACAGTTGGCTCAATCAGTGGCTCAGTTGAAGACTGCATCACCCGTGCTGAAGTAGGGATATCCTGAAAACATAACCTGTTTGGGGGGTTTGAGTGCTGGAGGGGAGAACCCCTGATGTAAGCAGTTGTCACCACTGAGACAATGATCACTTTTGAACTATTTGTAATGCTTCCTCTACACGCAGTAATGCAGCACTATCTATGATACAATTGGTGTTTTCGCCCTTCCTCTGACATGATATTTTTGTGTTAAGCACAATAGGCTGGCTTTTGGGTGACTGTGTAATTACAATGCCACTTCCCACTGCTTTATATTTAAAGTTGAAACTGTAAATGTCACACATTAACGATTTCAATGTTTAGAACTTTAAGATATGCCCATTTTGTTTAGGGCCTGTGAGCTTGTGTGCTTTTGAAGATAAGGCCTAAAATAACATTACTCTTGAACAGCAACTGAATATTTTGTATTGAAAGGCCCTTACTTCTTTGTGTGGCAAATAGCTATGGGTGTATCTTTCTTTGGCAACGAGAACATTATGCTGAAATGATTAAAATATCAAGTAAAAACATCTGTTTAGATTGCAGTGTTGATAGCGGGAATCAATCATTGACTGCCCATTGTGAAAATAGTCGTTTAAAACTTTTTTGCAAGTCTTTTTTGGTTTTATATTTACTGTGGGTATTTTTTAAATTTTTTTTTTTAGTATACTTTCATGTGAACATCCAGTGGAACCATATTGCATAATTCCAGGCTTTATTGTTAACATAGGCTCTACACTGGAGAAATCTGCAGGTTGGGAATGAACAGATGGGAACACAGTTGGGTTTCCAGATGCTGCAGCATTGTCAGAGAAGGCTGTGGTGAAAACCAATGCTTTTCCAGCTGTGAATATTTTAAGTTGTAAAATAATAGCATACAGCTAGTGTCCACTTGCCATTACCTATCCGAGAACATATTATTTAACTGTCAGAATATTCTACTTTTATCACTGCAAATAGACAACTAAAAATAAGTCGCTAATGAGATACAGACCATGTTTACTGTCTTCACGTGGTGTTTCCTCGCTGTCCAGTTGTTTACAGACCAACGTCAGTAGTGTAGAATAGGAAAAGTGACCCGTTAGAATGTGCGGCAGTGAGTGTTATAGAACTGTGATCTAACTCAGGGGGGCTCATCTCCAGTCCTCAAGGGCCACCAACAGGTCAGGTTTTCAGGATATGCCTGCTTCAGCGTAGGTTGCTCAGTCAGAGGCGCAGTCAAAGACTGCACCACCTGTGCTGACGCAGGGATATTGTGAAAGCCTGACTTAGTAGGGGGCGGGGGGAGGCTTGAGGACTGGAGTTGAGCCCCCCTGATCTTACCCATTAAAGAGTTACTAGACGCATATATGATGATGATGCATTCTGGGACATTTGGTCGCAGCTGTTTTTCCACGACCGAATGACTGGCGCTGCTTACCACAACTCACCTCGCCGCCGGGACACTCAGCCTCCCGCATCTTTGCCACTAAGGTAAGACCCTAACCTTAACCATTACCCTAAAAATCCCTAATGTTAACCCCTAATACTAACATTACCCTTTACCCTAAAAACCTTAACCCCCTACACTAATATCCCGTAAGTTATCCCCCTACCTTAACCGCTAAACCCCTAAAGTTATCCCCCTACCTTAACCGCTAAACCCCTAAAGTTATCCCCCTACCTTAAACGCTAAAACCCCTAAAATTATCCCCCTACCTTAACCGCTAAACCCCTAAAGTTATCCCCCTACCTTAACGGCTAAACCCCTAAAGTTATCCCCCTACCTTAACCGCTAAAACCCCTAAAGTTATCCCCCTACCTTAACCGCTAAAACCCCTAAAGTTATCCCCCTACCTTAACCGCTAAAACACCTAAAATTATCCCCCTACCTTAACCGCTAAAACCCCTAAAGTTATCCCCTTACCTTAACCTCTAAAACCCCTTAAATTATCCCCCTACCTTAACCGCTAAAACCCCTAAAGTTATCCCCCTACCTTAACCGCTAAACCCCTAAAGTTATCCCCCTACCTTAAACGCTAAAACCCCTAAAATTATCCCCCTACCTTAACCGCTAAACCCCTAAAGTTATCCCCCTACCTTAACGGCTAAACCCCTAAAGTTATCCCCCTACCTTAACCGCTAAAACCCCTAAAGTTATCCCCCTACCTTAACCGCTAAAACCCCTAAAGTTATCCCCCTACCTTAACCGCTAAAACACCTAAAATTATCCCCCTACCTTAACCGCTAAAACCCCTAAAGTTATCCCCTTACCTTAACCTCTAAAACCCCTTAAATTATCCCCCTACCTTAACCGCTAAAACCCCTAAAATTATCCCCCTACTTAACCGCTAAAACCCCTAAAGTTATCCCCTTACCTTAACCGCTAAAACCCCTAAAGTTATCCCCCTACCTTAACCGCTAAAACCCCTAAAATTATCCCCCTACTTAACCGCTAAAACCCCTAAAGTTATCCCCTTACCTTAACCGCTAAAACCCCTAAAGTTATCCCCCTACCTTAACCGCTAAAACCCCTAAAATTATCCTCCTACCTTAACCGCTAAAACCCCTAAAGTTATCCCCCTACCTTAACCGCTAAAACCCCTAAAATTATCCCCCTACCTTAACCGCTAAACCGCTAAAGTTATCCCCCTACCTTAACCGCTAAACCCCTAAAGTTATCCCCCTACCTTAACCGCTAAAACCCATAAAGTTTTCCCCCTACCTTAACCGCTAAAACCCCTAAAGTTATCCCCCTACCTTAACCGCTAAAACCCCTAAAGTTATCCCCCTACCTTAACCGCTAAAACCCCTAACGTTATCCCCCTACTTAACCGCTAAAACCCCTAAAGTTATCCCCCTACCTTAACCGCTAAAACCCCTAACGTTATCCCCCTACTTAACCGCTAAAACCCCTAAAGTTATCCCCCTACCTTAACCGCTAAACCCCTAAAGTTATCCCCCTACCTTAACCGCTAAAACCCCTAATGTTATCCCCCTACTTAACCGCTAAAACCCCTAGAGTTATCCCCCTACCTTAACTGCTAAAACCCCTAACGTTATCCCCCTACTTAACCGCTAAAACCCCTAAAGTTATCCCCCTACCTTAACCGCTAAAACCCCTAAAGTTATCCCCCTACTTAACCGCTAAAACCCCTAAAGTTATCCCCCTACCTTAACCGCTAAAACCACTTAAGTTATCCCCCTACCTTAACTGCTAAACCCCTAAAGTTATCCCCCTACTTAACCGCTAAAACCCCTAAAGTTATCCCCCTACCTTAACCGCTAAAACCCCTAACGTTATCCCCCTACTTAACCGCTAAAACCCCTAACGTTATCCCCCTACTTAACTGCTAAACCCCCTAAAGTTATCCCCCTACTTAACCGCTAAAACCCCTAATGTTATCCCCCTACTTAACCGCTAAAACCCCTAAAGTTATCCCCTTACCCAAACAGCCAAAACTGACAAAGCACTACAAAATGTTTTACTGAGGTTTATTATTACTTTAATTTCACTCAAATTTCAATGCCGGTGATAGAAGAAAATCCTTCATATTGCACAAGCAAACTTTCTCTCAACTTTCATATTGTGTTTTCTAAAAGCTCACTACACGGGCTTAATGTAGTTATCTATCGCCTGTACTGAAGTAGCGGGTATTATTAACCCTGTTAATGCTGGCCAATGCAAGAAATAACGTGAACATTGTCCGTGCGTTAAAGAGACCATTGCTTTCAATGCGATAAAGATTGGGGTAGAATTCGTGCATCACATCGTGTTACCGGGTGCAATAACATCTGCTACATCTGTATATTGATTTTTCGGGAAGGGGGGGGGGGGGGGGTGGGAGATAGAATGGGGCCTCTCTTTCCTTTATTCCTTTGAGGTTTGACCAGTAGTAGCCGAATATCACTATTGACTTGAATGGGAGTTTTTCGGTTGCAGCATGTTGCATTCCCACGTTAATCTTGTGCTGGAGATTTTACGGTATCAGCCCATAACTGGATTATGATAGAGGGAATTTATAAACAGCATGTTATTACACAAAGAAGCCAATGTGGAAAACTTTTTGGCGCCCAATAAGGGTCTGATATTACTTCAAATTCATTAACCATTAAAAAAAATCTTACTGTTCTGTTCCTATAAGGCATTATCTCCACCGGGGAAAAACCTACTCTGTCCTTGGGATGGGACACAATAATAGTACTTCTGATGGTAATGAAATTATAACAGAAAAAGAAGAAAACATTGAATTCTCTTTAGAAAAGAGTAAGGTTGCTAAAGAGAAGTAATCTGTTAATCTCTTCCTTGTTCGTTTTAATGACATTATAAATCTCTGATACCCCAGTCAATATTACTCAGTGAACTGGAAATTCCGAAAAATGTCTATATGTTCAGATCTTTTCAATTGTATAAGTAATGAAAAACAATTGAAAACATAACCAATAATATATAACTTGTATGAGGCCAAAGTTTAATATCCTGTTCACTGATATAAAAATAACTTCTACATTTCTTTCAGTCAGGTCAGCCGACTGGAGGGAGAGGAGAGGGAGCACAGAAACATCTGTTTGGCCCTGGCGGTGGAGGGGGACCTGCCCAAGTGGTCCGAACCTAGACTTTTGTGCCTAACTTCCGGTATCGGCTGCCTGGGTTGGCCCCGCTCTATCGCCAGGTAGGGCCCAGACAGAACCCGAACCACTGGCGTAAGAGGCAGAGTGGGTAAGGGGGGAGGCGACCAGATTTCCAAAAGTAAAAACCGGGACACAATAAAAAATTATTTATAAAGCAAATTGCATCACTTAGAAATAAATATTACAATGGTATCTGTCTAATAGCATCCCCAATTATGCTGTATTATTGATTTTCCTCTCTCTCCCCTCTCCACATCCTCTCTCCCCCTCTCTTCCCATCCTCTCTCCTATCTCCCCATCCCTTCTCCTTCCATCCTCTCACCCCATCACATCTCCTCTTCCCATCACCTCTCTCCCCCCATCCCGTGTCTCTGTCCCCTCAACCCTCTCCTATCCCCCCATCCCCTCTCCCCATCCTCTCACCCCATCACCTCTCTCCACCCCATCACCTCTCTCCCCCATCCTCTGTCTCTGTCCCCTCTTCCCCCTCAATCTACCCCAACCCTCTCACCCCTTAATCCCCCTCCCCTCTCAATCCCAGCCCCCTAAATAGCCTCTCCCCTAAATCTCCCTCTCCCTCTGAATCAGGGGCTATGGGCCAGGGGGGCAGGGAGAAATTGCCTGTCCCATGGCATTGAGATTTAAAATAAATTGGGCCTGCAATGTGTGTGTGTACATGGGTAGCTGAGTCCCCTACCCTGCCTCCAGTGCGGAGATGTTCCCAGCTATCACCCAGAGCTCTGCACAATTGGGAGGTGGGAGCGGCCATTTTGTGAGTCACGCATGCGCAGAGTGGCGAGGCACGTATGCGCAGTAAAGAGTGCGGCGGCCACCTGAGGATGGCTCCACATATTCAGCCGCGGAACTACAAGTCCCAGAATCCCTCGAGGGAGGGACTGCACCATGGAACTGTCCCAGCCAATGGGATGCGAGCAGTTGGGGAACATGATATCCTCTGCGTGCAGGGAGCACGCGAGTCCGTCCTGACGGAGGAGCCAAGGGAGAAGGTTTGTCCAGGGAGCAGTACTTCCTGAGCTAGGCCTAGTTTTTGCCCCTTGGCCCCAGTTAGGCCCTAGATAGGGACTCTCTCCATTGTTATTAGTACTGCACTGGTGACCGGACAGCCTTGTGGAGCCCTGTGGCCTGGGACCAGGTCACAGGATCCAGAGACATTGTGTGAGACCCTCCGGCTGGATCTCACACTGCGAGGAGGATCAGGACCCTTAGGGGAGAGGGGATTTGTGTTGGAGGCCCAGCTACATGGGACACGTTCCAACACACCGTGCCAAGCAGCACCTGGTTACTGGAGTACCCAGGCAGGTACCCAAAGTGCACCTACATCTACAGAGGGTAGCGCTACCTCACATTTGGGTGGGATCGCTGGGACACAACGCCAGGGGTTATTGGTGCCACAGCACCATCAGTACTTTGGGGGAACCACCACGTGTTGGGTCACTGGGTTTATACTGTGGGTACCGGTTATTGTATGTTATCTGTGTTAGTGTGTGTGTACAGTAAACCTTAGTTATATACATTGTGTGTTGTATTACTTATTACTGTGTATAGGTTCCTGTGAGGGTTTATCCCACCAATGCTGGGATCCTTCATAGGTGGAGGCACTGCACGCAAGGAGAAAGAGCTCACTGCAAGCTCCCAGAGGTGGAGGCTTGAGCCTCCTGTGAGCAGACAGGTACAGCAGCACGCGTAGGTGCCCGCGTAGTTCCCTTAGGCTGCAGTGCAGCACACACGCACGGCAGGGGGGGGGGGGCAACGCGTGCACAGCACCTCACCACGATCTGCGGTCTGTGGAGAGAGGCAGAGAACGCGACGGGAGGCGTGGCTGGGGTTTTCAGGGGCGTGGTCATGACCTCACACGGCTGGTTCGCCCTTATTGACTGAAGCGCTGGGGGAGGGGGGGGGCACCGCTACGCCACCATCACAAGTTGCAAATACAATTTTTTTGTATTTGGAAAAACCCATCGTAGAGCGCGGCTGCACATTCCGCGCCAAGGTACCTAGTGGGCCCAGCCCCATTGAGGCGCGCTGTAGAACGCAATGGGACCGCAGCCTTAGGCATAGGGAAAAGGGCCTACATATGCATCATATACTGTATGCACACGCATACACACACACACTCACTTACTTACACCCACTCCCTTAACTTATCATTAACACAGCACACTGCAGCCAGGCAGAGGAGGAGCTGCGTGAGTCACACAGCGCCATCTAAAGCCCAGAGGAGAAATTGAGCTCCAGCTGCTCATCTATAGGGTGACCAGATTTACAAAAGTAAAAACTGGGACACATTAAAAAATATATTTATTAAACAAATGACATCACTAACTGCACCCCTTCTCCTTTATGTCTCTCTGCCCCGCTCTGTCGCCCTTTCTCATACACACCCATTCTCTCTCCCTCTCCCCATACCTCCATTCTCTCTCCCTCCCCCCGATATCCCCCCTTTCTTCTTCTCCCCCCACTCCTACATTCTCATTCCACCCTTCCCATTCTGTCCCTCCCCCAATTCTCTGTGTCCCTCCCCCAATTCTCTGTGTCTCTCCCCCATTCTCTGTCTCGCTCTCTCCCCCCCCCATTCTCTGTGTTTCTCTCCCCCCCATTCTCTGTCTCTCTCTCTTCTCCCCAATTCCGTCTCTCTCTTCCCCCATTCTCTGTCTCTCTCTCCCCCCCATTCTCTGTCTCTCTCCCCCCCATTCTCTGTCTCTCTCCCCCCCATTCTCTGTCTCTCTCCCCCCACATTCACCGTGTCTCTCTCCCCCCCATTCTCCGTGTCTCACTCTCCGCCCTATTCTCTGTCTCTCTCTCTCCTCCCCAATTCTCTGTCTCTCTCTCCCCCCCATTCGCTGTCTCTCGGCGCTACCTCCCTCCCCCCATTTGTGAACCATTGGTACACGTGTGATACCTGCCTGGGTACTCCAGTACACCAGGGGCAGCTTTTGGAATTAGGCTGAAGCAGGTCCCATGCAGCGGGGCCTCCGACAGCAATCTCCTCTCGCCTAAGGGGCCAGGCCTTCATGTGGTGCGAGCTCCAGCCGGAGTGTCTCACACAAAGTCTGGTGTCCTGTTCCACAGCAGCCTAACACTAATGGGAATCACTAAACTAGGGCAGACCCTACAAAACTCCTCTACTGCGCAGGGAAAGATAACTGGGGCCTGCGGGGAAGTCTGGCCTAGTCCAGGGGCTTACTAGCTCCCTGGACACTATCTCTTCCGTGGTTCCCTCCGTCAGGACTGCAAGGTTACCTCCAGTCCCGCTGAGGAAATCCTGTATATCCTCCTGCTTCCTTCCGACTGCCCATAACCAAGATAGCCACCGCAACTTCAGGTCCCATTGATTGTATCGCAGCGCCACCCCCAAGATGGCCGCCGCTCCTGCCGTTAATGCGCATGCACATCATTTCCCTAATGGCCCCCGTCACAATCTTCCCAATCGCGCGGAGCTGAACAGCGGAGCATTTCTCCACACCTGAGGCAGGGTATGGGGGATTCCGCTACACTTAAATCCCTCAAAAATATAAAGACACAAATCAAGGAAAACCACACTTTTCTGCATAGTTATTGCTTTTGAAGCATATCCCAAATTGATGAGAAACATAATTTGCCATTTCAGTGAATTACATTTATTACATTTAAGTCAATGATCGATGCAGAAGTGACTTTTTATATGTGTGGGTGAGAATAAATTACAATGATTAATTTACTGTATCTGGAGTTACAGTTAAGAAAAAAATGTTTATAATTATACTACCAAATACTTCTGTCAAACCTTGTGCAATACTCAATCCATAAGCAATTATCTTTCCTCTAATGGAAAATTCTGTTTTTTTTGTTTACTCTCTTTTCTTTACAGCTTGATGATCCACATCTACAAAGTGAGTGAGAGATTTGTGATAATTAATCAAAACATACTTAATGAACAAAAAACACCTTTCCTGCTTTCCTGCTGCTGTGCCAGGAATATAGCAGAAACATCATGTTATCAACATGTTTCCACAAATTCATTTTCACTCATTAGCTGTTAAAGGAGCAATCCAAGCTGTTTCTTTTTTCTTTTTCATTTTTTTAATACAGGTTTGAAGCAGGAGGTATCCGGAGCGGAACCCTGTTCGTCTCACCTCCGGGAACCCCCTACTTCCCGAGAGTCTTTGCTCCGAAGGGGGTGCCGGTGTCTCCTGCAGTTTAAAGCCCCGGTCACATAGGCCGAAAGGAAGCCGCACTGGGTGGCATCGCGGCTTCCTATTGCCCCACAGGCCGCGGGAGCGTTGAAAAGCGGCCATAATGTGAACCCTGGAGTGGAGTTCAGTATCTCTAGAAGCAGGGGGCCCCCAGAGCTGAAGTGAATGGGGTTTAGCCCCAGAAAGCCCCTGCTTCACTTCTGTATAAAAAAAAACGGGGGAAAATACGTCTTGGACATATGTCCTTTGCATCAAAATATTGCAACTTGTCTGGAAGCACAATAGTCCGAATGTAACTGTCACTAGTGGTTGAAGGGGGATGGTAGTAGTAGGGGTGCAGAGTACCAATGTTTTTGAATTTGCAACTCTACTGTACAGTACCACTACTTTTTGTATTGAAAGACACAGCGTGCACTTTTCTTTTTATAGTAAAAAGTTTATAAATCTTTCTAAAATATGGCCAAAGTAGCTTTTCCATGGTGTTAAACTTAGACACAGTGTGACGACTTTTTAAAGACACGCCAACCACTATCACAATGCCAAAACATTTATTGATTAACAATTCCATAATTGCTTTTGAGAAGTGATTAAATATATAATTTAGACCTTACGGTAAATGACCAATGTTAATGAATGATAACTATGTGCCATCATTTTAATTATTATTAGGTGTACTCTATGCGTAGACCTCAGAGGAGAGAACTGTTGTACAGAACATGAACAAAAATGAATCAGAACTTCAGCTTCTCTCTGTTGTCTTTATGCACACACACTTCTTGCCATATAACTATTTGCGCTTTCAGTTAAATTAAGGGGATCATTCAATGATGAATTTGCTCTATACATGAAGGGAAAAGATAGCTAAGATGTGAGAAGGTGGCAAAATCTTCATTCACTTCTTTACATTATATGAATATCATCAGTGCTTTGTGGACTGCATTTGTTCCAGGGGTAGCCAACTCAACAGGCTGAGAAGACTGAACCACTGATTGAACCGCCTGTGCTGAAGCAGGGATAGCCTCAAAACCTGACCTGTTGGTAGCTCTTGAGGACTGGAGTTGGCTACCCCTGATTTATTCTAATGTCCATTGGATTCATCAATGTGATCTTGTCAGGCGGACGCCTTAATCACAATAAAAATAGTTTGCTGGTTTACTCTATATCAGAGACTGATATTTTGTTCAAATAGTCTCATCTATGTCATCATCCTCAATGGATTCTGTCTCTTTAGTGTCTGAGTGTTGATGCTCACTCTGCCCAAGCACATTTGAGGATGCAGCTCAGTGTGGAGAAAGGGATGCTGGAACAAGGCCCAGTTGTGGAATCACATAACAGTTTTTGAATCAGTGTCCCTCTCTTTAGTATCATCTGCACCCCCTGACTGAACCGACCGGCAGCACCTCTGCTGCTGCTCTTTTTGATCTAGTTCCTTCTGAGGAGCCATCAGCAGCTTGAGGTGATGTGTTGGAGGTTCAGGAGGACATGCAGGATGGAGAATTTGGTAGGACAGCAGTTGTGAGTATATCTGGTAGTGACACAACTGCTGGAAGCCTTACTGGTTCAGAAGCCCCAGTTGTTGATGGAGAAAGTGAGGGAGACATTGGCTGGCTCTTCTAGTGAACTTAGTTAGGATTGTCCTGGGGAAGGTGAGGTGGGAGAGCATGGCTGTCCCTCTCATAGATGTCACAGTTGTTTGCCCCAGGCTCATATTTCACCCTACTCCCAGTGCCTGCAGCAATTATGTAGGTGTGGTCACCCTGATAAACAGCCACCTTTCTTTGGGAAGTCTTTGAACTACCATGGCAGGGTGAGTAAGTTTACTGTGTCCCATGTGATACAGCATGGTGAATAAGTAGGAGAGGGTGCTGCCTGGGGATAACTGCACTGCAACGCCATCTGCAGTGCAATAACTGTGACGTGTGGAAGAGACACTGTCAGAAATCCTCTAGGTCCATATTTTCCACCAGATGCAAGGATCCCACTTTGGCCACTGTGGGAGAACCATCACCACCACCCCTTGAAGGAGGTCACCTTAAGGTGGCACACCTGGCCTAGGCATGCTCCACAGGTAGCCCCTTCAAAGAAATTCAGCTCCTAGGAGCAGTCCTTTGGAAAGTACCCCAGGTGCTTCTGCTGGACTGATTACCCTACCTGTGGAGCCTATTTCTCCTACTTCAAGCTCACAACCAGCCCAGAGACAACAAAGGCAGTGAGTGAGTACAAGACTGAGTAGGCAGCAGAGTTGGACAGGGTGAATTTAAATGAGTACTTGCTGTCACGGGTTGTCATTCAGCATGTGAGACTGAGCCACCCATTTCTGTGTTATGGAACGGGGGACGGTGCCAGCCTTAGAGTGTGGTTACACTCATTTTGCTTATTTAGCTACAATTCCTCATTTACAGTAGGTGTTGGCGATCCAACATCCTCTTCATCCTCTTCCTGAGAGCAATTAGCTCAGTCCCAATTTAATTGCTCTCGCCTTCTCTTGTCTTACTCTTATGTCTTGTCCCTTTGTTGGGGCACTGTTACTAGTGAGGACATGGAATTTGTTGACAATCATGAGAGAGATATTATGTACTAGCTACTAACTCTGTTTTTTTAGTTTGCCATTGGGGATGATGCACCATCACACATTTTTGCGAAATGAATCATGGTTTAGGATGTTAGACAATGCTTTGCTATTCTTATTGACTAGCAACATACTCTTTCTATTTGCTACTGCTGCCATGTTTTAAACACAACTGTTTCTGCTGTCTTGCAGTGTTGCTATTATTAAGTCTCTAGTATTCTCATTTTTATTTAACTTTTTATCATTTTTGGGTTTGTTATTTAAAAATAAAATGAAAAGATGATGAAAAAAATGAATATACATACAGTACTTTGAATAGTTTTCTTTTTATTTTGCCACGTTGCCAGAATCATATTACAGTACAACTTGCTATTTTTGCAATAAATCTTTTTTTTTCTAAACACAATTTTCATTGTCACTACCAAGGCCATGCACTCTTGATGAGGATGACAAATGACATTGCTTCTGTTGCCTAACAGTGTGTGGACAATGAGGGTGTTGATGGTGGCGGGCTTGTGTGTTTTATTTTTCGCTTTGAAACATATAATATATAGGCATGTCAATTATATTGTACGGATGACTGCTAATAATAGGAGCACTAGTGCTGCTTGTGGTGGCCACTGCTGTCTAAAGTAATTGCCTATCATTCTCACCTTCACTGCTGCTACCACCAATACCAGGAACAGTTGTTGTAGCACCAAGGATCACATCATCATCTCCTAGTCTACTAATACAATCAGAGTTGCTTCAATCCCCTGCTTGTTCAGCTTGTGCACCACACATACTGTCTACTCTTCGACCTCTTATTCATCATAATCTTCCTCCACCATCACGGCCTCAATCCCTCTCTGACACCCCCCATTTTGCTAAATATGTATGAGGCTGACTATTCCTTTACAGGTCGTTGTGCTGTGCCGTTGTATACCCAGAGGTCAAGGCCTATCCTGTCCCATCCTTTTCAGCAGAGTATTCTTCCCTCACTCACACTAGCAGTAGCAATAACATGTGAGCTTAGTTTGGCATGGATGGCTACTTTCTCTAAGCCCCTTTGTGTGATCCCAGAAGCTCGTAGTTATTTTCTTACAAACTGTTCCCCCTTGTTGATGGTGCCCTTTTCCCTCTCACCTGATGAGGATGATTGATTATTATTTTTTGTTAATATTGATTAAGGATGGGCGCATTTGCGGGTCAAAGTTCCAACACCGTAGAACATTTAGATTGTCCATATTCCCGAATCTATGTCCCACGACCACTTGAATTTTGGGTTGTTAATGGACCACGTGACCAAAACTACGTAGCCCATGTCAAGTGAATCAAAAGCAAAATGTAATTTCCTGTTTTCGCTTGGATCGGATCTCTTCTCGTGTTATTTCTCCATAATATATATATGCCCTTTCCTTCACTGCCACCATTACGCGCCTGTGTTGGAAGTGGTTAGGGTAGGTCAGAGAAGGCAGGCATAAAAAAGCAATCACAAAACTAACGCAAAAAAATCAAAGAGAAACAAGCAAGTAGAGGATAGGGCAGCAAGAAACAGAAAGAAAGCATAAGTATTAGAAATTAGAATAGGAAGTAATCATCAAGAATAACACATAGGGACAGAAAAGACAAAACAAAATCAATAATGTCATTGATTTTGTCAAGAAGAGAGATAGGGACAGAGAGACAGACATTTAATCTAATATTTCAATAAAAAACAATTGTTTATATTATTATTATTTTTTTTATATAAAGAATAATGTCATGCATGTCATTTTCGACAGGAGTCTTTGAGATTAACTACATGAAGTCACATTTCAAAATAAAGACTCATTTTGTAATTTACTACTACCAGTTAATGATCTATACAACAAAAGACAGAAAAGCCCAAAGCTACATCCATTATGACAAAAATACATAGTGAAATACCTATATATTCTCTTGAAAAAGGGTAATTTAGTTAAACCCTTTGGTCAAACCATTATAAGCCTGCGAGCCACATCAAGCAGGACCACATTTGCAGGCCCTAATACTACCTGATTAAAATTCACATTTACCCCCATATTAGGAGGGAGAATGATCACATTTGATCTGTTCAATCCCAGCAGCATGAAAAAGTCCTGCTAACTTGGAAAGTGGGGAGCAGCGAGCTTAAACCCTGGGGAGAGGGGCCACTAACCTCCTAATAGCTGAGACCAGCTGGAAAAAGTTAACAAACAATTTTATTTCTGTTTTTGATGGTTTTATTTGCACTGAGAAATGCTTCATTGAATGAACCCTTTAGGCACTTTCACATACAGTATCTCACATGATAACTTCTTGTTCGGTTCCAGCCTGCCACCTTCTCTTGTAACAGTGAAGATGTTTAGTCCATAGTACAATAAGAAACATTTAGAGTAGGTATTGAAAGTTAGTGTTTTTGATGCATTGTGTTATAGGGGTAGGTCCGAGATCACCTAATTTTGTTTTGCTAAGTGGCATATTATGTCTATGCTCAGTGGCATATTATGTCTATGCTCAAATAGAAAAAAAGATCTCTTCTCAGTCTGGAGCATGTTCAACCCTGAATAACGTAACAAGCTGTTTTCTGTATATTGTCCATTGTAATGTATCTATATTTTAGTTAATTGTATATCTAAAAATTATATAGTATTTTCATGTTTCTATAACGTACATTTTAATCCTTCAAAATTAGCATTTACTGTAAATAATCATGTAATGATAATAGTTCATCAAGGGATCCTGTCCATAATAGTATCATATTGTCAATGTAGCGAATCCAGTTAGCTATACAGTATATCTAGCAAAGGGGTTGTCTACATTGAAGATGTATTTATATTCTAAATAATCTACTGTGAGGATCCGCCATTCCGTCAGTTCCAACCCCTTAACCCTCACCTGTCCGTCAGGATCCAAAGGCACTCAGAGACGGCATTTCAGCGGTGGTTCGCATGTGCGGCGCGCGGGCAGTGTGCGGGTTCCGTCCGTCTCCTCGGGTCCCATTCCCAGGTTGCGTTCCCATTCCAGTCCCAAAGAAGTGTGACGCATGCGCGGTGCACGCTCTCCTCGGCGTCCTGTGGTCTCCGCCCCCTGACTCCGCCTCCGCTCTGACGACAGAGGTACGCGGCACAGCGGTCACGCGCAAAACTCCCATCTCTCCTTGGGTCCCGCCTCCGGTGTCCGACCCTGCCTTGACGCGGGTGCAGTGGTTTACTTTCTCTTTGTCCGAGACTGCTGAGTTCCTACTACCTGCACCATCCAGACCACAGACTACTACGAGTCACAGGCTGGCACACTGCTCTTAATTTCTGCTCAAAGTGTGAGTAGAAATTTGGGAGCCCCTCTTATTACAGTTTATGTGTACACTCTCAAGCAGCCATGGCTGTGTACGTGCCGCCAGCGCATGTACAGAGAGGCCCTTCTCATCAGCGCATGCGCAGTGGCACCCATCACAGCCACACCCACCACAGCCACCCATCCACCAAAGCCAGATACCCATCCATCACAGCCAGACACCCACCCATCCACCACAGCCAGACACCCACCCATGCACCACAGCCAGACACCTACCCACCACAGCCAGACATCAACCCACCACAGCCAGACATCAACCCATCCACCACAGCCAGACACCCACTCACCACAGCCAGACACCCACCCATCCACCACAGCCAGACACCTACACACCACAGCCAGACATCAACCCACCACAGCCACCCATCCACCACAGCCAGATACCCATCCACCACAGCCAGACACCAACCCATCCACCACAGACAGACACCCACGCATGCACCACAGCCAGACACCTACCCACCACAGACAGACATCAACCCACCACAGCCAGACATCAACCCATCCACCACAGCCAGACACCCACTCACCACAGACAGACACCCACCCATCCACCACAGCCAGAAACCCACCCACCCATCCATCACAGCCAGAAAAATCCACCACAATCCACAACACCCACCCATCCAGCACAACCACTCACCTATTCACCACAGCCAGCCACCTATCCACTACAGCGAGGCACCTACTCACCCATCCACCACAGCTACCCACCCATCAAATACAGCCACCCATCTGCCACAGCCACCCACCAACCCACCACACCAACCCATCCACCACAGCCACACAAGTTATCTGCAAAGTAAGGAAACACACAGCTGATTATATGTACTTTCATTTGTTTGTACATGTATATGTGAAAATATGTATTAAGCAGAATTATCTTATTAAGAGGATGCACTATGTACCTTGCTGTTTTAGAGCCCTAAATATAAAATAAACGTGTTCTATGTTAAAATTATTTGTGTTTTGTCACTGAAATTGTATTTTGCTTTTGATGTTTTTAATTGAATGAAAGACTTATAAGAGTATAATTAAAATTTGAGTGACAAAACACAAAGAAGTTTCACTTAAAATGCGCGTGCTCGCCACAAACACCATTTTTTTTAATAACAAAAGGTTTCACAAGATTGTGAAAAAATAGAAGCATTTGTTCCAAAATTCACAGGCCAAACGTTGAAACCTTCGCCCATCACTTCCCGAGCAGCCAATAGATTATTTTGCATACAGTGACAAACTACTAGACTCCTCCATGTCACTATAACACTATGATTTATTACCATGTTTAAAAGATCTGATTGTGTTCCCAAATAAGGCCAATGATTCTCTAAATCGGGGGCGGCCAACTCCAGTCCTCAATGGCCACCAAAAGGTCAATTTTTAAGAATATCCCTGCTTCAGCACAGGTGGCTCAATCAGGAGATCAGTCAAGCTGCTGATTGAGCCCCCTGTGCTGAAGCAGGGATATCCTTAAAACCTGACCGGTGGGTGGCACTTGAAGACTAGAGGTGCCGACTACCCATTTAAATTATTTGATTAATTCAAATCTTTGTTTTTTTTTATGGATTTTTCAGACACGAGGTCACTCACAAATGTTGATAAGTGGTGCAAATGCTAAAAATCCAAACGTATCATCGATACAGCGTTGAATGTCGCCCAATCCATTGTACTGAACATTTTTCAACTCAAATTGTAAGTTCTCCATCCTTTTGCACCAGCAGTTTCTTAAAGTTGCAGTTCAAGCAATATCCTACATGTGTTTTTTTTTAATTTAAATAAATCAGTTCTGTACTATGAGAAAATACTTGTAGCATTTAAAAAAAAATAACAACTCTGAATGACTTTTTTAATGTATTATAATGTAATGAGCATATTTTGTTCCTATAGCAATTGCAAAGTCGCATCCCCATTTCTCTTCTAAAACAGGCTCTGGCACACCCCTTTTGAGCCCTGCCCTCTCTGTAGCAGTGCAATTGTATCTAGTGACTGTCTGGTCACATGATCTTCCCCACAGAACTTTGCCTCTTGGGTCCTCTTCTGATGCACTGACAGCTTTTGCTGATCGATCACATGAGAACGGATCGATAGTCAACATAGCTAATCACTTGTCAGTGTGTAGATTGTATTGATGCACATATTGAAGGGATACATTTTTTTAAATTATTTTTTTTAAACGGCAGCTTGAACCGCTGCTTTAATTGAATGCAAATGACCAGCAGGATACATTTTTGCCAGATTTACTGTAGGTAGTTATGTGTAAAGGGCACAATTAAATGTGTTACGATAACATTGACACTTAGGAGGATCGAGGTGTGACTCTCTGCATTCGTGTTTAGTGAATGTGTTAAAAAAAAAAAAAAAAAAAACATTTCAAACATGCAGTGTCCTATGTTTTGGGGCAGTGGTTACCAGACGAAACCCCAGACAAGTTCAAAAAGAAATAATATATTTACAAAAGTAGTAGTTACACAAATGAAAACTGAGTTGTAATAGAAACCATTTCAGGATGTAGGATATGTACTTACAATTCCTTACTTCATAAACCGTTACTTGTTTTCCCTTTAAAAAGGTCAAATTATAGGAGAACAAAGGCTGCCATATCATGCGATTTTCCTTTTGTTGTTTGGCTGGTATGTCAGCTCACAATTACACATTGATTTATTATCCCCTTTTATTCATGTCTTTAATTATTGTAAATGCCTTTGCAACTTACACTGCCTATTAATCTATTAGGTTCATGTGACTATTTGGATTAACCACTAATATGGTAAAACGGACCTTTTCAACTTGATTGGGAATTAGGGCAGAGCTGGCTTCCTGAGTGACGCCGCAGAAAGAAGTCTGTCCTGGCAATATTCACACAATAAACTATTTATCTGAAGTCACGTGAATATCTAGACAGCCCTATATGTATCATAATAACTCAAACCTGAAAGAATTGGAAATGTTATTTTATGCAAAATATATAAAGATTAAGTTGAAACTGTTCTCACCAGAATGTAATCATTTATAAAATACATGTAAGTTTCTTTTTTTTTTTTTAATCATAGTCTAAAGTATATTGAAGATGGTGCAGTTTGTTATTAATGATCTAGAGCTGTAATTGGTATATATTTAATACTTTCAAATGTAGTTCACATTTAGTATTATTAAAACGTTTCAATTCAATTAATGCAAAATGTGATGCTTTACATTTTTTTGATATGTAATATAGAAATATTCATGTTAGATACACAAAATATGGGTACTTTCAAAACAGTGTCCTCCTCAATATAAATTCTGCTAAAGCAGACCAGGATAGGTTTTTTAAAGGGATTTGTAAAAAAATTTTTTTTAGCATTTTTGAGAAACTTTTAAGAATTTAGCAATTTTTTTTGCCAGAATGTAGCAAAAACAATAGTGCAGAATATTAACGTTCGTGTGACCTGAATTTAGAGTCGTGTGACCTGGACATTTACTTTCAATGCCTGGGGAAATTTTCATTTTCTACCCTAATTTTGCAGCTGGGGATTTCAATACATACCCCCCTTTTGATCTATATTTGTATAGAAGGGTGTCTCCCAAAGGGGGTCATTTATCAAAGCCTATCAGCTGCAAAACAGGGGGGAAAGGTATAACAGCAAATGTCATGGGATTTGTGTGATTTACTAATGCAATAGTAACAAAAAAAGATTTTCTCCTAATAATTATTTTTCATGTTTTCTCTGGTTTTTGGAGCACAATTTATCATCCCAGCTGTGTGGCTTTGCAGACCATCTCATACCTGGCTGTAAAACATAATCCAAACTCCTATTTAGCAATCAAACAAAGGTGCCCCACAATTACTATGAATGGCGCTTTCATTTTTGCATCAGGAGGGGGCTACCCAATTTGCATGAAAACCCATTGAGAACAGCTCCATTTGTATGCATGCCGTTGGGAAGACGCTGGTGCATTGGGGCGCTAAGCTCACAATTCAGTCATGGAAACCACAGTGGGCTAGGGACCATCAGCAGTGTCCAGCGGTGTACTGGATGTTTATTAATTAATAATTAATTATGAATCGTTTTTTGGAGTTTGTGCATGACCCTCTGTATATCACATGCTGCAAGACTGGGGCATGTACAGTTTATAGCATCATAATTCCAGTCCTTACAGTGGCCACCTGTGATTTATACTATCTGTGTATAACTGAATCTATGAAGAACACTTACAGTATGCTGTTCCGCTAAATTCTATCCCAATCTACAACGTCTCTGCGTTTCTTCAGGACAAATAGGGCGTCTAGAATTTTACAATGAAACAACTAAATGAACGGAACAATGTATATAATTTTTTTTTTACACCGGAATCAAGCAGGGGGTTCTGGAGCTGAAATCCATTCATTTCAGTTCCAGGGACCCCCTGCTTCGGAGATACTGGCCTCCATGGGGGCTCTGGCTGAGCTAGCTCAGGGCTACCGATTTTAAAACTCCTGCGTCACGCGAGCCAATAGGAAGCCGCACCAGATGTTGTAACTGCTTCCAATTGTCCCGCAGGGCACTGGAGCTTTGAAATTCCGCCATGATAGGAACCCTGGTAGCAGAGCGGCTACCGACACCGCCAAGGAGTTAAGTATCTCCGGAAGCAGGGGGTCTCAGAAGCTGAAATGAATGGGGTTTCGCTCCGGAGACCCCCTGCTTCAATCCTTTGTAAAAAAAAAAAATAATTGTAAAAAATAAATAAAAGTGCTTGGATTGCCACTTTAAGTCAAAATAAAATTGAAATGAAATGGGAATGAACAATACATCTGATATTTTGTGTTGCTGCTCGCTCTTCACCTATTTCTTAACCTATATCCATGTAACCTTTGAGTCGGTTTGAACTGAAGGTGAGTAGAGGCATCATTACCACACCACCAGAAAACCTTTTCTATTAAATGCTTGTCGGGTACTATTAGGTCTGTGTGGTTTGCTAAAAATAATGAAAAACTGGATAACAACCCTTAAGACCAATCATAACATTTTCTGAGCGCGATATGTTCAAAATCTAGCTTCATTGCAAAAGGCATAACTTCTTTAATCTTTGTCTTTGACTTCTGTGATTTTAGACTTATTAAAGTGGGTTGCAATTTTTGAGGTTTTAGATTATTATTAAAGTCTCTTATCCTGTCCTGGGAGCTGTATTAGATTTCTTATTTTTCTGGAAGCCTTCTGGTTCAGCAGATAAATGAAACATAAATATGCCATACGAAGGCAGTCTCTAAATAATAAATCTTCAACCTATAATACTGTATATAATCTATGATAGGACAATATACTAAAGGTTCTAATCTTTTATCCTAAATAATACTTAATTTTAGATTATGCCTGAGAATGAATGTGTGATATCGCTAATCCACCAACATAAATAGCATTTGAGACAATATTCTTGTCCTGTAACAGTAAC
Organism: Ascaphus truei; assembly: GCF_040206685.1. Taxonomy (NCBI): domain Eukaryota; kingdom Metazoa; phylum Chordata; class Amphibia; order Anura; family Ascaphidae; genus Ascaphus; species Ascaphus truei. The sequence goes on along the minus strand of NC_134492.1, from coordinate 8,355,129 downwards.
CCAATGCTGCAGAAAAAGTTGGATTCTATATCCACACAAAAGATTACAGAAAAATTGAAGTGGAATTATTAAACACATGACAATAAATATTAAACATATTAATTATTAATCTGATCACAATATGTGTGTACTGTAAACTATTATATCACAAGTAATATTTGTTTAATGATTAGATGACAGTAGTGTAACATGGACATTTTAACTGTGAATGCTTATTAGAGGCTCTATAACAAAAATGTGGATAGTACTGTAAATTGATTTGAGAAAATAATTACCTGCAATTTGCAATGCCATTATATACAGTACCGTGCATGCGAAATATTTGTTATTGATAGATGTCACAGTGCTGTAAAGTCTTGAAGGTAATTGTATTTAAACCTTCCTTCAGTTAACTCTAATTTATTTTCCAAATACATCATTTGTCACCTCTCATTGCGCCTCCCTTCTCTGACTTTCTTGCTATGCCTTGATGGTAAACCCCTTGCACTTAACAGGGTCGTGTAAAGCCCCGCGAGGTTCAACGGCGCACCAACCACTTACCGCAGCCCGCGGCTGAGTGCTCCCTTTAACTCTCTGCCGTGTCATCTCTCGTGCCGGTGCGGGTGCCACCCTTCACCTTAGGCCCGCGCGCGAGTCCTGCGCTAACATAGGTACCTCCCCCGCTGGTTTCGCTCTGAGGCTCCACCCACGGCGGGATATCACTGGCACGCAGCGCACGTAGGCTGCCAAACAATCCCTGGCTTCTCTCCATTACCCAACTCCTGCACTGGACTCTCTCTCTGCCTATCACAGCTTGCAATACGAATACTCTCATGCCTATCACAGAACTACCTACTGCTGAGTACTCACCCCTTCAGCCTATCACGGTCAGTCTTGCTGATGCACCTCCTCCAGCCTTTGATTGGTTCCTATCTCCTATATATGCTCAGCCGGCCCACTGGCAAATCGGCTGAGCATAAACCGTCCTATGTGCGAAGTGTTCACTGCTACCCTTGCCTCCACAGTCTTGCCTGTATTCCTATTCCTAGCTCCTTGTTCCTGACCCTGGCTATTCTTCGGACTGCACTCCTCTCTACTCCTGACCCCGGCTACCCACGATGATCTGCACCTCTCCAACCCCGACCTCGGCAGAGTACTGTACCACGACTATCCGTTTCTCTCCAACCCTGACCACGGCTAAAGTTCCTGCAATGTTCCGGCATGTCTCCAACCCAGATCCCGGCAAGTATCTCTGACTGTCCTTACCTCTCCAACCCCGACCCGGCTACCTCGACCAATCTACACTCCAGACGCGCCCACGCGCTGTGGGTTGTGTTTATATCTATCCCCACCTCGGCCTTGCGGTCACGCCTTGTTTGTGGTGAGCGCATCGTTACAGGTAGATACTGAAAGTTCTGTTAAATCGGGGCCACTAACGTGACATTGCCTAAATAGGTAATGCCCATTAGTTTTCCTCAGTTTAGTATTCACAACAGAATGGGACATTTGGCCGCTGCTGTTTCGCCGTGGCCTTATGACCGCCGGCGTTTGGCAACTGCCAATCTGCCAGTGGAACCCCCAGCACAGGCTGCTTCTAAGGTATGTTTTACTGGTTAGGGAAAGGGCTTAATTTAAGGGATTTTAGCGATTAGGGCAGGTGGATTAATTTAAGGGGTTTAAAAGGTTACAGTAGGTTAAGGGCTTAGGGTAGGGGGTTTTAGGGTAATGTACCTTAGTGGTGAAGCGGACAGCGGCGATAGGTCCCAGTGGCGGGGTGAGCCACAACGAAACGACTCCTCCCTAATGTCTTAGACTGATCCACAAAGTTAACTTTATGCAAAACAAATGGCCGTTAGGCTTCTCATTTGCATAGAGCTAACACAACGTGGGACAGCTAACGTCGGGACAAGCGATAACCCGGTGTAAACTGACTAACGTGTCTCTCGTGTTAGCTACACGCTACGGAAAATGCCAGGTATATGTTACAATGAAACGCAATATTCCTTGGGTTAGATATTCTACTTCTCCTTTCTTAGAGATAGGTGAATTCTTTTGTCGACATTCAATATCTGCTGACGAAAGGTTAAATGAAAAACCTCAATTTTTCACATAAATCAATATGTTTTTTATAAAGGAAAATATACTGTACCCAGACGGAATGTATGCATGATCTGTGTTGGGTGTAAAACTTTATGACTTAGTGGTCTTTAGGTTAATGTATAGTATCATAGGTAGAAAAGAACCTTGACAAACCACTATAACTTCAATATCACTTTTACAGTATAAGCTCATTGTTAATGTTGACGAATACTGTAACAGTAAACTATGGAAAGTCCACACGTTCATCCATGATGTAAACATATACAAAATTCATTTAAATTCAGCAAATCATCCCATCATTCCACAACCCGTTTCCTCGAACGGCTGAAGTGCTCTTTGTTTTTCATCTAAATAAAAGTCCTGAGGCGATACTTTTGAAAAAAAGAAAAACCTCAAGTGATTAAAAAAACAAAAACAAAAAAACAACAACAATTAGTTGGTATCGTAGAGGAAATGGAGTGTGAAACTAAGAATGCATGTAATGGACCAAAAGGCATTTAGTTCATTCTCTTAAGTCTTCTATTTTTAACTTTGATTACAGCTTTCATCTATGCCGGTCTGCAATCTTACTGCACTGGAACATGAAATGTGCATACTGCAAAGCTCTTTAGCTTAAATTGTATTGAATTGTATTAAATTGTAATTTATACCTGTATCAAACGCTTTTGATACAGGTATAAATTATTTTGTAATAAAATACCATTTTAAATACTGTAAAGTGCAAGTAAAAGAAAACTGGAATTAAAAGAAATCAACAATCAAAAGAACATGGGTAAGTGTAAAATTACAAGAGACCCCCAAGCCTGGCCCGTCTGCCCCTTTCTACGTTACTGTTGGCAGAACTTAATCTCTCCTAAATCGGTTTCAGAATCTCTGCTGCTGAAATCCATTTCTTTGGTTGCTATTAAATCCTGTATTACTTACAAAATTATCCTCTTCTGTTCTTGGAGGGGCTGAGATGTTCTGCCCCTCCTTACATTGCAGCCCTAATTTCTCACTATGCACGTGCCCGACTCCTGTGTACTGCTCAAGGATATCGTCTCTCTACCCCTTTTGTAGCTAAAGGCCTTAAACCTGTCTCACTGACTGCCTCACACCTCTGGAATGCCCTTCCCCTCAATATCCGACTAGAACCCTCTCTGTCCACCTTTAAGACCCATCTTAAAACACACCTCTTTAGCAAAGCATATGAGTAGCTCCATTGGGTGATACTGCACTGACCTTGGCCCCTTGCAGACACACTTGCCAGAACACCCTCCTACTGTCTCTGTAAGTTCTCCCCACTTACCACATCGATTGTAAGCTCTTTGGGACAGACACTCATTTTCCTATTGCACTTATTCCCATTATGTCACTGCTTTAAAGCGCTATGTACATGATGGATGGTGCTATATAAATAAAACCATACATACATATGATGTGATTTTTTTCACATAATTTTAACTACGTACATTTTATCACACTCAGTGACACACACAGACACACAGACACACACACACAGTGACACAAACACGCAAGAAAACACACACACACACACAGTGATACACACACACAGTGACACACGCTCACACACACAATCACACACACGCACACACAGTGACACACACACATAATGACACATACATACACAGTCACATGCAAGGAATTAACAGTTAGTATAAATATCGAAGTTCAAATAGCTAAAAAGGGTGTGTGCCGAGCACACGCGTTCTAAGTCAAACTTCTTTGCGTTTTTCACTGAAATTTTGTTCTTATTTTTAATTAAAAACATCACCATCACAAATACAATTTCTGTGACAAAAGACAAAGACGTTTCATTTAAAATGCGCGTGCTCAGCACACACACACTTTTTATTATCAGATTTGGATCTGCCTCGGATTGGTCGGTTCCTTTGGTTCGCAAAATTCTACGTATCAATCTCAAATGCCAATTCGCAATTTCAGATTGGCAGATACAAAAGGTGTCCCCACAGGGTGCCCTTCCTCGCCCACCAAATGGTCTTCTCACCTCTGGACATCCTCTCCTCTTTGAACTACGGACTCTATACAGACATGCCGGCGTCTATGCAGATGCCCTGGCTGACTGTATAGAGCTTTATAATTATATATTGAACATTATAAAGTGCACCTTAATAAAGTATGGACTTTGGGGAACCTTATACTTATAAGGGAAATGGGTTTGGGATATTTGGGCACGAAACTCAGGAGTCTGGGGGACACTGGGCTCCTTGGTGTAATTCACCCCGAGTACCGGTAAATCATGCCTGCTCGCCGGGGAGAATTAATGGACTACCGGTAACTTTGGCCCCCGAACTCCTGCAAACACAATAATTGTGTTTCTACCCAAATACCCCACCCAAAACGTACACAAACGAAGTTTCACAGTACTAGGGCCAATATATATACACAGTATATACTGATGTGTTCAGTAGCCCAATTAGCCATTAGCCTGTAAGCAACCAAATATTTCTGAAACTCCTTTTAGGGAAGATCAGATCTGAATGGACAGAAGTTCAGCATCTTTGCCATCTCTGTAATAAATAGAGATGGGCGCATTTTGGGGGCGGATCTGGATCTGCAGCGGATTGGCCGGGTTTCAATACACTCCTCCGATTCTTAAGAACGAATTGCTGAATCCGCGGACTGGATTCTATAAATCCGCCCAGGGGTTGTATCCAATGGCGGATTTTGATGAATCAGCGCGGATTAAAACCGCCCAAATTCGTCCACAGATTTTAAACCGTGAAACGGAGTTTGGGTGAAAAATGCTAGAAAACCCGGGAAACAGATTGGGGCGGATTGGCCCATTTCTAGTAATAAACATATTTTTATTTTCAAAACGAAAGAAATCATAGTTAATATATTAATTATATATTCATATTTTGATAAATAAGTCATATGGTTCTTTGAAAGATAAATTGACTGACATATGTTACAGTATGTTAATCATACAGGACACCTGCAAGCTCATATTAAACCCCAAAATTAACCACAACATATATGTAAGCATATAAGTGTCACAGAGGAGTGCTACTGAGCATGGCAACATTTGGCCAAAGTGTTGTAAGCCCCTGAGCCAGTACACAGCAGACCACATCTCAAGGGTCCCTAACACTAATATAAATTCTTAATAACCTGTGTATTACCAGGAAGAATGATTTATAATAAATGTGTCAAAATTAGTTGCATAGTTCTAAGTCTGATTGAAGCTTTTATTAACCTGTACATTACACGGAAAATCACTCTGTATTAGATTTGTCACAATCATACTGCAAGCAAACAAGTTCCCCAGAGAGTGGGAGATGCTATGGAGTGAGCTTTTAACCATTTAAATGTGGGAGGGGGTGAGCTTCAACAAGATAGGGAGTGCCACCTTCCAATCAGCTAAGACCAGCTGAACAAGAATTGTAAAACATACAGGACAACTGCAAGCTCATATTAAACCCCCAAATTAACCACACCATATATATATATATAAGCATATAAGTGTCACAGAGGAGTGCTACTGAGCATGGATAATAAATATCTATACATATATATTTAGGCACTGTACCGTGTATAAGTTTCACTGGATGTGCACTGAACTCTGTCTGTGTTTCATGTTCTGTCTCTGGTTTTAAGTATGTTAATCAGTCAACGTTTATATATGTTACACATACAGTATAGTTAGATATAATTTTTGCTCAATATACTCACACTTTGAAGGGCAATAAAAGTTTCAATGTGTTTCAGTATCTTTAACGGTTTGAACTCAAAGATTTTTCCGTTTTAATAATTCTATTGCAACATTCCTTACACTTTTAAAATTGTATCTGAAACAGAACAGGATATTGTATCATTTGAAACAGTGGGGACCTCTATTTCCTAGGAAGCTGAATGTTATGAATATGGAGCCATGTTTAAGTGAAGAATGTCTCATTAGCAGCCCTTTTTTCTCTCCTACAGTTATAATTGCTATTGCGCGCTTATTGCTGGGGACTCAGTAGGCGAGTAAGCACCCCAAGGAATTAAATTAGCTTTTGCTTGCAGCGTGACCCTTAATGTTATGAAGGATACTCACTGAAGGTCTAATTAGGTCTAATTTCAGTGAAATGCAATTTCATTTGTAATATTTCTGGGAGTTCTAATGGTTGGTATTAAAAAATACATTTTGCTCTTTAAGCACACTGCAATTACAAAGCAGTTCCTGTTATAACTCAGCCCATTCATGCCAAATAAAATGATACCTCTGAAGGAGGAGAAACATTCATTTGTATAGCCAAACCTTAGACAAGCACAAATATTTGTTTTAGCCTTTTTATAATAAGCTGCAAATGTAGGGAATAAACCCTTTAGCACTGAAATAGTTAATTAAACAAAAAGTGTAAAAGACTTTCTGGCCAAAAAATGCCAATTTTCTTAGATTAAATACAAAGCTGCTGATATCAGGGTATAAGGTTGGCTTAATTTAACAAAAGTATATTAATAGCAAAGTAAGTAAACATGCTACAATATAAATAAATGCGGTTTTGATGCCATTTTAGAATACAGTGTATTTTTCTGTAGGGAACAGAGGGGGCGAGACTAAGCTCTGTTAAATTATGGAAGATATTGTGGACACTAGCATGCCTAGCACCTCTGCTGCTGGTCTGTGTGCTGTAGCTTTGTCTGAGTAGCAGGTGTGGTGACGAGTGGAGGTTCAGAAGCAGGAGGGAGAACTTAGTAAGGCAGTAGTTGGCAGTACTTCTGGCAGAGACACGACGTCTGGAAGTCCGACCTTGTGAGGCGTGCTAGTCATTTCTGGAAAAGGTAAGTGGGACATTGGTGGTGATGGTGGCTCTTCTAGCTTTGATTTCATTTCTCCATTTCTCACTCGCTCCTGCAGCTGTACATGTATGGTGTGTTCACAGCCTGAGACATTATAATGCAGTGCCCATCATTTTAAAATGCAGCCATATGGTGCTATAAAATAAAAATGAAATACAAATTAAATTTAAGAAAAAAAACGGCCATCCTCCCCACCTTTTCACTCCATAACTCACTGGGGTCTAAACATTATTGTGCAATGATTCACTCAATTCTCCCTCATGTGGCCTCCACTTTTGTCCCTGAGGTGTGGACCAAACATTCTAACGTTATGTCCCATTGGGGAGGCAAAGGACACAACCGACAACTGATTGTGCTCCGGTCCCATCTCTGCCACGCTCCCTTTTCCACTTCATAACTCACCTCAGGCCTTGGTCTGGGCTGTGTCATCATTAGCCCTCTTAAGCAGCATTCTCTCGTGGCTCTTTTTTTGGAAGGGGGATGGGGGGGGGGGAGGGGTGTTAATATATTTAGCATTTAATTACCTGTTAATGAAAACAACTAATTACCTTAGCTGTCCATTGATCCATTCTCCTGTGATCGATCAGTGAATATCCTGCTTTCAGGATTCATGTAATGACTGCTGCTGAATCGATCCTTCAGTCAGTGAAACAGCAGCTACAGTGTAACCTTATATTACTAAGGGTTACATTGTCTATTGTTACAGCTTTAAACTCAGCCAGTCTCCTGCTGGGAACACTGTAAGAGATCTGTTTGTGATCATTTGTTGCCAAAACTCTTGCACTGCTGTGGAGGTGGGGTTAAGGCCGCTATAGCAACCAAAGGATGCTCAGTATATTAAAACGAATTAAAAATGGTATTAAGAGTTAAAATTGATTTTTCTTTCAAACCAGTAAATTTAGAGGGCCAGAGTTAGGAGAGAAAAGTGTATTTCAAGAATGTCTCCCCCATATTAGTCGCCGTTTGCTCCCACTTCCTTCTGTAAAATGTGGCAACGTGTTTCACAGAAAATGACCTCAGCTTCTACACCCACGTCTCCCACCTTCACCATCACACCCATTCCCTGATGCCTTGGCTTGGAGTTGTTGTGCCACTTGAGGAAGATGAATAACTGCTAATGCTGGCCATTGATAGTGCTGCTCTTTTAGTGGTTTCTGGTGTTTTGAAGTAGTTAGCCCCTGCCTACGATGTGTCTGACATAGCTCATCACCACTCCCTCCACCAGCATCCATGTTTTCCCTCTAGAGACAAGTTTCTACCTACAATGTGTTATTGTCTGCTTCCCCCTAAAAACTAAATCTTCTATTTGCTTCCCAAAGTGAAGTTCTGCAACAGTGGCTAGAATATATTCCTCTTTAGTCTGCGTCCACTGTGCCACTGAGCTTGCTTGGCACTTGGTGTTTAACACATTTACTTAATTGAATCTGAATCTGCACGGCCACGCACAGGCAGCGCGTGCGCCCTAGTGCACGGCACGTACACTCTCCCAAGCTCGGCGCTTAGGGAAACAAAGACAATTGATTTTGAAGCGCGTGCTCAGCAGCAGTAAATGCACACAGCACACAGACATACACACACAAACACACACATTACACACATAAATAGCCCTGATCCAAGCCCTCCACTCGCACTTGCAAAATTATGCAGGACAGCCTGCACTCATGCGTGGAGAGTTGGTGACGTCACCGCAGCCTTAGTTTTAATGGATACTACACAAGGGTCATTACTTAGACAGTTGAGCATGGCATCTACCTACCTCAACAATTCAGCATTACTTTGATTTTCCCATTCATGCTACATGCAAACAAGGGTTCTATCTAGTAGGGATACAGTATGAGGGAGATGACTTGGCTTATGCCAACATTGTCATTGCTGACCAGAACAGAAGCCTTCACTAACTCCCTCAGTAACCCACACAGTTCCCCCATCAAATGCCACACGTTGGGTACCTAGTATGCCCCATCTATGTGCCTGAGCTCTCCATTATGCAATCATATACTGTAATGCTTTCTGCTGTTCATAGAGCTGCTTTATCATATACATAGTTGAAGCCCACACAGTGGGTAACTATTTTCAGCTCATGGCATCACAGGTTGTTGTACTGCTTCAGAACATTACAAGCTGTGTAATAGCGGCTACAGATGCTTTTTAAATGCTGATATTTCTTGCACTTACTCACATTGCTCTAAGAAATGGATAACTATTAAGTTGAGTACTTGGGCAAAGCAGGGAACGTGAATCAGGTTGTCCTGATGGAATGCTGCCACCAGGTTGCTTCTAATATCTCATGCCATTAGCCTAACCACCAGGACCCTTGGAGAAAGCCAATGCTCAATAACACCCTGTGATTTTAAAGAATAGCAGGTGCTCTGTAGGCATGATCAAAACCCTTCATACATAGGGTCCCATGCCTCCTATAAGTGTTGCTGCTTATTCTCTTACTCTTAGTATCAGTACGACAAACCCCATCTCCAACAAATTGTCCCCTTTTGCCAAGAAGGAGGAAAGCAATGGGTGGTAACATTCATGTTGTCCCCTCTGCCATGTGCGCTAGTCTACATGTCAATTATTTATTTATCACATTTTTACCAGGAAGTAATACATTGAGAGTTACATCTCGTTTTCAAGTATGTCCTGGGCATAGAGTTATGATGACAAATACATGGTTACAAATACATAGTTACATTAAGTGAACAGGGTTATACATTATATACAAGACTGCATGCACGGTTAAAAATAATATATATTATGGCATATGTAACAGTTACAGACCAGATTAAAATGTGAGACAGCTTTAGTTTTGAACGAACTTAGACTGGTGGCGTCTGTGAGAGTCTCAGTAGATTGTTCCAGTTGTGAGGTACACGGTTAGAGAAGGAGGAGCGGCCGGATACTTTGTTGAGCCTTGGGACCATGAACAGTCTGTTAGAGTCAGATCTCAGATGATAAGTGCTGCATGTGGTAAGGGTGAGGAGCTTGTTCAGATAGGCAGGTATCTTGCCCGTAAAGTATTTGAAGGCGAGACAGGAAAGATTAACTTTGCGCCTAGACTCAAGTGATGACCAATCTAGTTCGTTGAGCATTTCGCAGTGATGTGTGTTGTATTTTCATTGGAGAACAAAGCGGCATATTGAATTGTAGAGGGTATCAAGTTTACTAAGGTTTTGTTCCTATAAAGTGTACCAAGTTAGGCATAGATTTTGGATGTCAGGGTATCAATGTGCAACCCAAAGTTAAATGCGAGTCAAGCAATATGCCCAAATATTTGGAACTATTAACGGGGCTGGGATGGAATTAGTGTTGGAATTAGTGTTGGTTCTGATCTGGTGCTCATTCATTGGTAGTTTTAGAAATACCATTGTTACAGTCTTGTCGATGTTTAAAATTTTTGTTTTGGGAGCACCATTTTACTGAGTGACCTATGAAGAGCCCAGCCAACTACTTTAACCGGATGTTATGCATGTGGAAGTGATGAACAAGTGCTGAAATCCAGAAAAGTAATGGCATCCTTCCTGCGCTCCATCTCCAACAGAACATACTTGACTGAATGGAATAGTCCAATGTGTGAGTGGAAGGGAGGGCCCAAGGAGAAGGTGAATTTTTTTTCTATGTTTGAAAAAGTTATACATGATGGTGCCTTGGTTTATGACTGCCACCGCAATGGGTAAGAGTCTGAGACAAGCTACAAGCTGCTGCTAACTGACTAAACTTCCACCAGTGCCATCGTGCCCATGACATATCACTAATGCCATCAGCACCGCTGCAATCATCAATGGTAGTTGCCTTCTTTCGTGACATTATTTTGATTGAACTCTTTTCTACTTTGTGACACAAGTGTTTGAGGAAGTGCCCAAGGATACATTCCTTTTATATTTTACCCTCTGAAAAAACTTCTATACATAATTGTACATAACAGTGTTTTGTGATTTTTGCCACAGCAGCGGGTCTACTGAGACCATTTCTGTTGGATGAAAGAACAAGTCCTCAAGGCTAAAAAGCAGACAGTGGTCTTCATGATCTCTGTCTCCCACATAACATACTTAATTTCTTTGAATGGTTCAGTACTGTCTCAGTCTCACCATGTAGTATCATTCATTATTCGTTCCGTGTCTTACTTAGAAATACAATTCTTCATGCACTCAGTCTCCAACATATTTTGATGGGATTGAATGGGCCAATACTGTAGTCTGTCCCCAACAAGTCGCATTATTTTCAGCTCTCTGGACCACTGGTTTCCAATGTACATAGTGTACCAGTAAAGGTACTGGCTTCACTCTGGTATTTAAATCTCCCACTTCAAATGGGCCAAAACCCATACCGAACTGTCTATACATGCTCCTGCAGGGGTAAACTATGTGCTGTGTGATAGGGTGATATTGGGGTGCAGTATATGGGATCGTGCCATGATTTTATATATATAAAAATCTCTTTACATGAAAATGCACATTTACAGGTATATATATCAATATACTCAGGATACGAAATGTATATTTTGTTCAACATGCCCACGTACCTCCATCCATTCATAATGTGGCAGGAAGGTGGTGGCCCTGGCCTTTTTGGTAGAAAGGTCATCAATCTTTATAAATGATACTCCTTCTCTTCCTCCTCCTCTTCCTCCTCCTTAACAGTTTTACGTTGTGTGAAAAGCGTGGATAAATAAGACACATCAATCTGAGGATATATTGCAGAATGACAAATAAGTTTATTGCAGTGTACGGTGCAGAAAAAATAAAAAATGTCTTTAAACTAACTTCCATACCAACTTTCATACAGACAATAGACAATATCAAGCACCTAAGATGGATGCTGACTCAAAATGGCTGCTTAGATCCCAGTGCTGTTATGTCAGACCTCCCCCCCCCCCTCTTGCATCATATTCTCACTTTGTCAGTTGTGTAACACTGTGTGTTGCTGGTAAGATTTTCTTGCCTCTCACTCACAGTGTCACTACCAGAGCCGCGCACTCGATGATGATAATGATAAATAATAGGGCACTGGCTCCTCTTGACAAACTGCTTAGCTTGTAAGTCTCTGGCTTTCACGTCTCATTCAGTTTATCTCATTAGGCATTAGGGAGACAAAACATTATACCTCATCATCATGATACTTCTCCCCGCCTTCTTCCTCCTCAATAGCTTTATGTTGTGTAATACTATGTAGTTCCTCAACCATCCCTTCTCCCCCAACCTCTCTTAGTCTTACAGTATGAGGTAGATCAAGTTCAGCATCCATCCCTGCAGTTTTGCTGAGGAATATGTTTCTGTCCCAGACCCTTCCCTAGTTCTGCTGGCATCCCTGCAAACCCATACATTAAGTCCTGTCCAGCTTTAGAAAAATTCTCAGATTCCTCCTCCTCTTCTCTTTCTCTGGTGTTTCTACTGTGCAAGACGGTACATTCAGAGACAGGTTCGGCACTCACTGACACTAACATCATGTTTGCTTTCTCTGATATGATAGCTATGCCAGTTTGAGAGGTGCAAGCAACACACAGTTCTTTCAGGATATTGGAGGAGGGAGGTGAGAGGAGAAGGGAGGATGAGGATGGGGGAGAGGATGGAGGAGGGAGGATGCTGATTATGGAGGAGAAGGGAGAAGGATGATGGAGGAGGGAGGGGATGATGATATCTTCCATTCAGTTTTATTTATTTTACTACCAAAAGGCTTCTCGGGTTCTAGCACAACTGATGTTTTTTTTTAATAGTAGCAGCTCCTAGTCTTCTGTAGGGTCCCACTCATTAATAGTATTTTCCTACCGCGACCAACAGCACGTGGCCACCCTCCCAACCCTTCCCTTATACCAATATAACTAGACACTGTTTTGTGTGTGCATTTGAATGAACACTCCCAGAGTCTCATCATAACTGCACAAGTTACAGGGTGTGTGCCCTATATATAGTCTCTATGTAGAAAGCAAAGTTAAATTAGAAGAAAATAAGAAAGAAAAAAATAGCACAAATCAAGAAAAACTGCAATGCACTTTGTTTTAATGCATGGGGAATTGTTGTGAATTTTTCTCATTTATGTTACATTTTCCCCAAAATAGGGTACATGTTACCAGTTCACGAATTTGGTGGACATTTCACATCTATAGTGTATATTTGTGGAAACATTAATTCTCAGGAAAGGATTGTTACCATTCCAACAGGTTATCCAGTGAATAGCGTTCCAATGTACATGGAATGGGAAAAGAGGCTGCACGTACTGTGGTCACTTGCAGGCTATCTGTGTCTCTGTGAATTGTCTTACGGTGTTAAACAGGGTTCAGCTCTGCAGTATCCCAATGGATACTGTATGTGCTAAAGGAGAAACAATGTGAAAAGCCTCTTAAATATTAGTCAGCTCTTATTATAAAATGGAAGATTTTACGATGTTAATTATGTCCAAACTTAAGTCGATTTTGTATCCAATATATGCCTCTCTTTAAATAAAAATATCAAGTTGTTCAAGGTAAAAAATGCTTTGATGTCGCTGTATGTAAAATTAAATCTGATATAATTTGATCTCACATATGAGAAGAATGAAGCGTGGCTTGTTTTATAAAAGAGGTCATATGTAAATGTGAAAAGTCTTTTGAAATGGATAATGCTTTATACAGTGAACTGCAGCTTTCCCACGTGAATAATTCTATTAATATGTTGAGTACTGCTTACCACAAGTATTCACCATTATAATGACTTAATATTGCCAAGCATAATGTGCTATTGAATAAAGTAGGTTTCATATCTATGATGATGTTACCTATCTGAATGTTCCCATCTGTAAATAAACATACCAATTATTGTGATTCAATGTCCATTTTTATTGAAATGAAAGCATTATTTGCATAAAGCATATGTGATCAAAGCTATGATAAAACAGTTTAATGAGTCATTTCCAACAGGCAGCCTTTCTTCTGTTATAAAAGTGTCTATTTTTATGCAGAATAAATGACTATTCTAAAACAAAAACATGCTGTATAAAAAAAGAACTGCTATATACCTAACAACAATAATAATAATGTCTGAAATATCTTGACTACATAATGTATATGAAATAGGTTTTACATAATACGTTTCTAATTACATGTGCAAGCATCTTACCGTATTACTGGCTCTTTCCAAAAGAGAGCAGTAGTGAATTGTGTAATATGATTAGTTTAAACATCACACAATGTATCTTCTGTTTTAGACTGCATAACCTTTAACCTATTAACTATGAAAAATAAGCCTATGTATAGTAACACAAAATGTATACTTTTAAGGCATGTACAGTAGATTAATTATTTTAATTCACAGGTAAAACTGATTTGATTTAACTTTAGAAGCTATAGAGTTTTTTTTGTAACTCTTGCAAACCAGTCTACAAATGAGTTTTTTTGTGCGCTTGTATTACTTTTCCGTGTTCATGATTTGCTATTTGAGTTATAGTAACCAGAGATGTGCAACATTTTTGCCACTTCGCCAATCATGCAAAAATGTTTGCGAGCATTTTTCATTTTGCTAAAATTTGCGAGAGAGCGAGGATGGAGGTGTAGTTAGTGGATTACCCCCTGACATACACCTCCCGGAACACTCCTCTATACAACCCATGGAGAGGTACCTGTGAACATACCTGAGATACTTGGCAAATAAGTGGCCATTAACCCCAGATCAGGGTGTGACATCAACGCTTAGTGAGTTTCCAACTCAATATTTATCATCATATCATTTATGAAAGGGGACTTTTATTGTAAAATTCAGCCCCACTAAAGGACAAAGTCTGCTTGTTTTTTTGTTTTTAAACACACTGCTTGGCAGAATGCAATTTACTGCAATCTTTGGCAATTTTCCCTTATGAAACAGCCTCTGGCCCAGCAGAAAAGCATGGATGGATAACACAAAAAGCATGACGAGCTTTATAAGGAAATATTATATTTCTCCCTTCGCAAAAAGATCACAAGACTTTTCCAATCTTAATATTCAAAAATAATCATTTTGCATTTGAAAGTGTCTAACTGTAAAGCATCTCTTGGTATAATGCAACGGTCAAAGGGCACATAACATTTATTGTGAGAGTTAATTATAAACAAAAGTTATCATGCAATATGTTAATGAGTTAAAAACAAAAGCAAACAGAAAAATGTTTTATTGACATCAAATGTTATACAGAATTGGGTGAAAAGAAATAGCTCCAAAATATACTTAGATATAGTAACCTGTATTCTGAAGTAATAACAACTTTTAGCTTTTCAATCTTTCCTTGGCCATGCTATATTTCCTCAGAGTATATCCGGTGCAGTTTATAGCTCAAAATTCCTATTATGAAGGTTTTTCTGGATGATAGAGAGAGAAGCTTTGTCAGATAAGTTGACCAGCGATTTCTTTGAGTCCATTGTACTGTACTTGGCTAGCAACCTACAGTATAGCACATTAAGAATTGACCTCTTAATCAGGGAACTCGGAGTACTTGGACCATACTGTAATATCCATTCTGCAACACGGGTCTCTTTTGACCTCATCAGGATTTCAGAGCAGAATTGAAGACTTCATTACGGAAACTTGAGTTTATAAATCAAAGGTGTACTGAAATCTGACTACATGACTAATGGCTGAGTCGGCCTTCTGATAACATTCTATTTTGAAATTTACTGAAAAATGTATGGTATATTTAGCAGATGTCACTTTTTTGACAATAGACACAGGAGAAACTATATAGAGAAACTTGACTGCATTTGTTAGCGACAAACTGATTCAGGGTGCACTTGGTGACTTGTCCTTTACTATTTGTTTAGTGTTTAACACAGGGGTGGGCAACTCAAGGCCACCAACTGGTCAGGTTTTTGGGATATTCCTGCTTGAGCAGAGGTGGCTCTATTAGTGGCTCTGTCGAAGACTGAACCACAGATTGAGCCACCTTTGCTGAATCAGAGATATCCTAAAAACCTGACCTGTGGTGGCCCTTGATGACTAGAGCTGCCAACCCCTGGCTTAATATCTGGAAATGCATTTAAACCTAATACTGTACATCTCCAAAAGGATGCAAAATAGTTTCCAGCTCAGAACTACAGATATAGCCTGTCTGTATGTTCAGTTTTCCTTAACTAAAGTCAGGACATCAATCGTTTTGTTTTGGAGATGTAATCAATATACATCCCATTTAGTTATAGTCATCTGGAGTCCGCTCTTCGTGTTGCTATTCACACCTGAATTAAACAAGGTATGCCAGATAGATTTCAGATTTGCTTGTTTGAAATTCAATGCCTGTCCACCAGATGGCACAGTGAATGTGTTACATTAGTTAGTCTATGTAGAGTGCTGTGTTCTGACAAGAAGATTACTTGTTCAAGAGATTGATTCGGATTGTCGATCTCACGAGTGCACACATGCATAACACCAACACCAGTTGTTATGAGTAAATATATTTTATTGGGTACTTAGCTTCGGATATATTTCAGCATTCTATTGCACTCAGGATACCGCTCATGATGTCATCAACAACCAGGGGACTCCTATCATCGGTTGAGATGAACTGCCTGGTCAATAGTTGCTATTCTGTGATCACATTTGTACTACGCACAGTCCTGAGTATTCTGTCAGCTTTGCCACAGTTGAGAGTCTGGCACATTTCGGTGCTGTACAAATATATCAAAGAATACATATAGGCATTCAGCCAATGTCCCAGTTAGGGAGGCAAGAGGAGAGGCCCGCTCCCAGGGGACTCCCACACATCTCTAGAGCTTCTCATAATAAAAGTAACTTTCCACTATGTATCCGGTTCACAACAAAATTAACTACATTCAAGCATATCTGTAAGAGACAAAAGTTAACTCATCATGCCCCTAGGATATCAGAAACACAAGAAAATGCCATTCTCATTACATTCCACCTGTTGTTTATAAGGCCTATGCTCAACTAAAACAGTTACAAAACAAAAACTTTGACTAAATATTTGCTAGTATGAACCATCAGAGACAGAAACAGACTTAATTTCTATTACAGTGCTGTAAGCCTCAAGCAGGTGCAAGACTGATCTAGCAAAATACTGCAATTCATTACAATTCCTCATTGTTTTATGGTTTTGACCATTCAAGACGTAATCAAATTTTGATTGTTTTAATATTGTGTTGCAAAACGTAAATGTTCAATGTCTTCTACTTATAGTTATACTTTGTGGTCACTCACTCCTGACTTTTTCGTGAGCTGAGAAAGAGTGCAATGTCAATTGCTGTACGGAAACCAGATTGTAGTATAATCTTTTTAATTTATTCAGCAATTAATGATGCAGCAGATAAGAAAGCCACTGTATCAGAAATGTATGGCTATCTCATTGCCAATTATGAATACCTCAGGGATTCAGCTGACTCTAGTAAATGGAAAAATTAACGGGTTAATACATTGTGCATTTATTTATAAGTGCTCCTATTTTGTCAAATCCTCTCTCCGATCATTGACCTAATTAAAAGACCACAGCACGGTGGAATCATATTAGTCTAACAGCGGACCGTTTCCTATACCGGCATCTGACGCCACGGTAACGAGATTTGGACTAACGATCGTGGGATTCCACTGCTGGAGTAATAACCCTGCAGACGAACGTGGGATCCCACTGCTGGAGTAATAACCCTGCAGATGAATGTGGGATCCCACTGCTGGAGTAATAACCCTGCAGATGAAAGTGGGATTCCACCGCAGGAGCAGCAACCTTGCTGATGGATGTTTCGAAGCTGAGAGGGAGACACCAATTTGCCTTCTGATTGTTTGTGTGGTGACATACATCCACACTGCCCAATTTTATCTGCTACATTGTAAGTAGCCAATTTTCTACTTGCGCATAAAATTGCCTTTTACAGTAGTACTTCACAATTGTGTCTTTTTCTTCATTCTCTTTAGGATTGAAAGGAGTTGGGACTTTGTTGCCTACCATCTTGGACACCTTCCGTTGATACATTGTTTATTTTATCTTACATTTATTTATTGGTCTGTTGATTTGCACCCTTTATTCATTTTTTTGTGGTTATATATGTGTTAATCTTGGTGTGAGGTTAGGAATTTTGAGGCTGCATTTAGGAACCTTTATTTAATTACTTATTTTGATTTGTTGAATTGCTGTTCTCATCCACAAGCTGCTTTGCCACCCTAAAATCGTATCAAAATGTGAACGATTACAAGTGTGCATACAGTATGTATTTGACACACGACTGAAGTTAAATATGACAATGGATAAACATTTTTTATTTCTACATAATTGTCCCAAAAATTGTTATAAGAAAAGAGTAAGAAGGGAGGAAGAGGGGATGAGTGAGAAAGGAAGGAACAGGAAGAATAATATTTTCATTCAATAATAAATAGTTAGACTGCCTATGCAATACAGTTCTTAATCTGTTCTGACCAAGCGAATCTCTTTATAACTTTAGTCTTTGCATGGGCATGATAGCAGACACAGCTATGAGTGACGTCGAGTCCCGAGCTATTTAACCAGGCTTGGATATGGCTTATTTGTTGTCCTTTCAGGTACATCTCAAACTCATCTCCTTGGAATTAACTGTTTTGGACATTGCTGCTTTTGAAAAGAATTGAAAAGAAGCACAGTGAATGTACAGTAAATTACAGTACGCACAGCATTTGCCATGTAACGTTAATGTTTACACCCTCTTTTAACACACATACCATTGAGTCGGGGATACAGTGCATAAAAGGTCAACCAAAATGGATCTCCTCCACAATGGCTGATCTGTCTCTGAAACAACTGCTTTCTTTCCAGATAAAGTATTGCGCTTAATCTTCTGACATGGATAAGTCCCAATTCTACACATGCAACAAGCGGATAACTGCTGCTGTCCCTGAGAATAGAAAGAGAAATGCAGCAGCTGTCTGCGTGCCAAAGGCAAAGATGGCCAGAAAGCCTACGGTGCCTAAAGAAAAGGCACTAAAATTTCCCAAGGCAAAACATCCTGGACCGGGCTTTTGCAGGAAGAAAATTGGAACCGTCATAAATAAGGACATCGAATGGGTTCAAGTCAACGTTGCTGAACAAGACGTCCCTCGGTCCACCCAAGCTGAAGATGAACAAGAAGTCCCCAGCACCACCCATGCACAGCCAGACGTCCACCTGACAACAGAAGCCGCACCAGACGACCCTGCCACACTAATGCACAACCAGACGGCCCTCTGACAACAGAAGCCGAACCAGATGCACAACCAGACAGCCCTCTGACAACAGAAGCCGAACCAGATGCACAACCAGACAGCCCTCTGACAACAGAAGTTGAACCAGATGCACAACCAGACAGCCCTCTGACAACAGAAGCTGAACTAGATGCACAACCAGACAGCCCTCTGACAACAGAAGCTGAACTAGATGCACAACCAGACAGCCCTCTGACAACAGAAGCCGAACCAGACGTCCCCTGTCGCACTGGTGCATAACCAGACGGCCCTCTGACATCAGAAGCCGAATCAGATATCCCCTGCCGCACTGATGCATAACCAGATGGTCCTCTGACAACTGAAGCAGAACAACACTTCCCCTGTCCCACCGACGTCCCTATCTGATCACCCAGCCTCTTAGAGAGAAAACTATTCCACATGCACACCTTTTGTGAGCCCGAGTTCTGTAGGTCACATGCTGGAATCTTTAAGTGACTACGGAAGAATTTGCAAAGCAACAAAACAATACAGGGAAAGAGTGGAGGCAAAGTTGGATCAACGTTTGGAGAGAATGGAGGTGATGGAAAGGGGCATGGGCAACATTGACAATTACATTGCTGGGCTCTATTATGTGGTTTCTGTCCCTCCCCCAGTATGTCCGCCGTAAGAGCAGGAGGGTGACCTGGAGAAACGCTATCCACCACCTGCACCTTCTTCTTCATCAGAATTTGCCTGCACGCCGCCAAGACAATGCACACCACTGGAGGAAAGCATCCTACCAGACACAATATCCTCACCCACTGACAGGAGCACACCTCACCAACACCCACTGCACCCAGAGGTGTACTGGTGTAAATGCGAAGTCCCACAGATCATCTATCCTCGCCCAGTGAATTAAGCACACCTGCTGCATGACCCGCGGCACCCAGGAGAGTACTGCTTCAAATGCAACTCGATCCAGGCACGATCCAAGACATGACGCTAACAGACCTCCCACAGAGCATACGGGAAAAATACTTTCCGAGAAGCACTGGAAAAGTTACCATACTAGACCTTCTCATTATGAAACACCATGTTATTTATGAGCTGTATCTTCAGTGGTTTAAGGTGGTTAATTATGATGGCAATAGGGGCAAGACAGCACTGCCTTCGAATTTGCGCAGAAATATTATGGACGAAATAAAAAGGCATTTCATTATGACCCCGTTTTTTCCCCGAGCTGTGAAAGATTCCATAAATGCCATTTTAAGGCATAAAAGGCGTCTTTCCTGGAACACCCATGGCTATGGAGACGAACACTTGTTTAATTAATTTTAACAATAATCAACTAAAAATGTATTGGGATTGTTTTTCAATAATAACAAATACGTTTTGTTTTATAAAGTGTTCACTGGTTTCATTGTTTTAAGATGTTTTTACTCTTTAGCAGTAAATTTAATACACTTACAGTAGTACTGTACATAAAGTACTAAGGTTTTCTAGGCCTTGTCAGCATGTAACATGCAGTACAGTGAGTGTCACTCAACCTAGCCCTTGTCCTCATGTAACATACAGTACACATTCAGCCTATCCCTTGCCTATCCCTTGTCAGCATGCTTTTCCTACAGCTAGACAGGGGGGACACAATAACTCACCATCACCGACATAAGATTCTGGCTGGTATTGCATATAATGCTACATATCGAATTTCTGCCCGCCTTCAGGACTCACTTCACCAGGTTAAATTGCGGACAACTCGTGTAAATTTCTTGGGAAATCTCAGGTAGGGGACAGGCTCGGGTCAGAAAAACCCTGGATACAAAAAAGCCACATCTGTAAGTGCAGAAGTAAATCAATCTATGCATTTTTTTTTTAAATTGAGGATGCTTCACAGAAGATGTTCCAGTATTCCGAGGTCTTCAGATAATACTAAAGCAAATCTTTTATACACACAAAATCCTCAATTCCAATTACTGTGCATTAGGATGTACTGTACATCATGTCCTTGTTTTTGCTTTGACACGCCACTGTATTTTGAATACCATGCAACTAAATAAAGAGCTAATGTACTGTGTAATGTTAAGGACAACATAGCATGCTGTTATAATAGAAGCATCAATCAATACCGTGTCTGTATAATATAGATACAATGTATTACTTCTAGGTAATGCATTTCAATACAACACATATTACAGATAATCCTCTGGAGTTCATTATGAAGCATTTCCCAAAGTACCAAACATTTACTTGCTATAACTAAGGCTAAGTGAGAGGTATGGGGAGGTAATTCAGTAACCTGATGGAGAGAAAGATAGTTTAACTTGTGAATGTGACCCATACAATTGACTAGTATTGTATGTCTTTATTTATATAGCGCCAAAAGTGTACTCAGCGCTTCACAATGAATACAGTATGGGGAATTATAATAATACAACAAGCGCTGCAAAATCAGATAATAGGAAAGGAAATCCCTGCCCGAAGAACTTACAATCTAAGTGGTATGATGGGAGACTTATAGAGACAGCAGGTGATGGAATAAGTGCTGTAGATGGCAGTGCTTGGTCACAATGGGTGGTTGGAGTGCCTGTGGGTGGGACAATAGCCATGAGTGCAGGCTATTGGGATGCTTGATTTGTGGGGCAAGTTTTAAGGTTAGTCAATATTAAATCAGAAGGTTAACACCATTTACAGGGGAAGAGAGGGCATGGAGGCGTGGGTGAGAGCAGGTGTGTATGTCTTTTGTGTGTATGACTATTATACCTGTATCACCCCCTTTGGGAACTACTAGTAGTGTAAGGGGTTAATAGCCTTAGAGAGTTAAATGTGTGGGCTCCTGCTGTGTAACGCCCCTCCCCTCACATGCACTGGGTAACTTGACAGAAACTAAGCCACGCCCACTTTCTGCCCGGTGATAGAACGTCACCGATAGAGTACATCTACTAGGGAGAAGCTTCTGGGAGTCAGGTTCCTGGGAGTTATAAGTGGAGGAGCCTCACTGTAGATATTTATGCAAGTTTACATGTACAGGTAGTCCTCGTTATCCAACGTTTCACTTTACAACGAATGGCATATCCAACGCTTTACAATGCAACCCTAAGGGCTGTTTTTTGACGCCGGAATGCGTTATCCAACGCTCACTGCCACTGATTAACATGGGACTCGCTTTACAACGGTTTCACTATCCAACGTAACTTCCAGAACGGATTCCGTTGGATAACTGCGGACTGCCTGTATAGGTAAGAGTCATAAGTGGAGGAGCCTCACTATAGATATTTATACAAGTGCGTGTATAGGTAAGAGAGAGATATATTTGATCTGTCCCTGATTATTGTTTTACTGTCATGGAATAGTCCCCACTAAGATAGCACCCATGAAAGACGACCGCTAGAAACACTGTGCATATATGCAAGAGGAAGCCTATAACCTATAGAGGTCCCTCAAGAAACCAAGAGCTTACTAGGATTGGCCCACGTGACCAGTCCATAGCTAATGAAGACTCAGTATGCTTGGAAGTGGTAGTCATAGCACGGAGCTGGGATAAGGATCCCTAGAGAGATGGATGTGAGCTGGAGACTGCAAGGGGGCCGACTGCAGTGGGCGAGCATGGGTCTAAGAGGAGGGACAGGTCCAGCGTACTATACAGAAACAAGCTACAGTACCTCCCTATGGATAAGACGAGAGTAACTGGGAAAGATGTTCTTCAGTACAAGCAAGGCAGAGGTACAGAATATATGTGCGTAACAGGTGAAAAGACCAGCCACCTGATGGTATAATAAAGATGGATGTTTCTACTATTAAAGTTCCTGGCGCTCATCACTTTTCATCATTGCTTCATCTAACCCATCCTGCCCGAACCCAGCACCCTGACAGGTATGCGAGAGATTGAGCAAAGCCATGTAAATAGATACTTGATGTAAACTCCTTAGGAGACAGGAAAGGGAGGTTACATACCGTAAGACTTACCTTGGATATATTATAATGTCTGTAGCTAGAATTTAATCTTACGGAAAATTAGTAACTTTAACCACCAGTAAGCTGTGTCTTGCAAGAAAGAAAGAAGCAATCGGTGCATTCACAATAACAGGATTAAAGTCCACTTCATGGAGCTGCAGCTGAAGAAAACAGGTGAAAACGGCACTGCCGTGTGATTTTTGCAAACAAAATAGTGGATATATTTCAAGATAATCTAAAAAGGATCTAAAGTATCCTCTTGAAATAAATCCACTATTTTACAAGAAAGAAAGTCATGTTCAATACATACTCCAAAAATTATAAGAGCACCCTACAATTCACTAAGGATCTTGTAACCGATTCATAAGGTATATAGTATTAATGTTGAATCATTGTAAAAATCCTTCATGTGAGCAGATTATGGAAACACTTTCACTTCAAATTTCCAGGTACTTGGCATAAGTCTTTTTACATTTAGGCTTCAAGTCAAATACACAAAGCTTAACTATTGTAGAAATGTTCTTCATATGGGAGTTGGCTGTATTACACAATCAAATTCCAACATTGTTAGTAATTCATTATTTCTAACTATTTTTCCAGTAATGTAAATAGTCAGTACTTGAGTAATGTGCAAATGTACAGTTCATCTGCACCTCTATAACTTCCCTGTATCTGACCTGGCAGATTGCTTGGTCTTGAGCTTTTGCCCTGCTCTGTGTGCTCAGCGAGACTTTATATACACTTCTAACTGATGTTCAACAGTCCAGAGGATATCCTTGTTTTACAGTGGTGATACTGGAACACACAACGCGTTTCGTCGTTATCTCTTACGACTTCGTCAGGAGTCTCCTGACGAACTCATAAGAGATAACGACGAAACGCGTTGAGTGTTCCAGTTCAACAATAGCCAAAAGAAGAAAACACTAAAGATCCACCTATACCATCAGATCCGGTGGTTCTCGGCGTACCGGAAGTGACGTAGCGGGAGCCTAGGTGATTCTCGGCGTGCCGGAAGTGACGAAAACGGGAGCCCCGGTGTGGATCCCAGTGTTCCAGGGAGAGCGGAGGTGAACGAGCAACCCAAGGGATCGCGACCCCAGGGATATCCATCATCCGCTACCCATGATTGCCTACTTCGACTGTATTAAGTGTAAGCCTCCAATTGTGTATTTGCTATTAGAATTTTTTTACCTCTACACTATATGGTCTCTCATTTTTCTTCCTTGGAGGTGGTGACTGGTGGCTGCTGTAACCACATAGGGCTCATCCACCCCTTAAGTTGGATGAATGATTGATTTGATTACTTGAATGTGAGTAGTCATTTTTTGATCGATTTTTTTCACTTTTTCACTGCTAAACATTATTGCACTATGATATGTTTTTCTATTTCATGACTACGAGACGAGCTCCCCTGACCTTTTGAAAGATCATCCAAGAAAAGACAAGTGAAACAGTCTTTTTTAAGGGTTGCAGTTTATTTCTGAGTCTTTTATCACTTTATATGCAATTTAATTAGGCACCATATATGCACTTTAATTAGGCACGTGCACCATCACTGATATTGTTTTATTAACCACATTATCACTTTCACATTAGTGGTTATATAGTATTTTTGGGTTTGTTAGAGCGCTATTGTCACTGTTTTCTCCACAGAGGTAATTAAACTGTATGACCTGCTAGGATCTCTTCTGACCAGACAGAGGCAAGAACCTCTCATAGTGTATTCTAGGGTGCTGGACAATTGTCTAAGGCAGGGGTGCGCAAACGGGGGGGGGATTTTTCAGGGGGGGAGCGGCGGTTGCAGAAGCCCTGCGCTCGTCCCCACGGCATTAAAATAAGTTGCCGGGGGGATCGCGTGAGGCCCCTGCAACTCTACTTACCGTGATTCAGATGGCTGGTGTGACGCGTTGCTATGACGTCGCCATACCAATTCGGGGTCACGTGACGTGATGTCACATGACCCTGCGGCGTCATTTGAAGTTGACCAAAGAGTTAAAGGGAGCGTGAGCAGTGCAGGGAGCAGGCAGGGGGGGTGGCGCAGCTTCAAACGTTTGTGCACCCCTGGTCTAAGGGTCTAGATCCAAAATAGAGTTGTGGTGAGTTGTCCTTGCTTACTTTGCAAAAGTTCCCCTAAAACTGTTTAGGTCATTTTCGGTTATAACATTTTAAGGTAAAACCAGTTGTCATTTCGCAGGGCCAAAAATGCCAACTTCTCAATTGCTTAGGTTAATATCTGCAAAAAAAAAAATTAAGCAGCCAACATTACAAAAAGGCTAGAAGTGTTCTCTAAGTGTTTTCTAAGTCATACATCCACTAAACGCATGAAACCATGGGAACATACAGAACTGTAACTTGACATTTTTTAAAACTTGATCAGACATTATGTCCCCTAATTTAAAGCAACAATACTACACTCCAATGCTGCAGCTGACATGTAACATTGTATTACTAAGCGTAGCACAATATTGTTACAGCTTCCAGAGCAATAGACAGTCTGCAGTTTGGAACACAGCAACAGATCTGTTTGTGATACTTTGTTGCCAAAGTGCAGAGCTCAAAAAGATGCGTCAGAGCCTGTTTCAAAAGAGAAAGTGGATATGACTTTCTAAATGGTTGCTGTATCAACCAAAAGATTCTCTGTACATTAAAAAAAAATCATTAAAAATGGCATTAGGAGTTCAATAAAAAAGCAGACAGTATTATCTAATACTTACAGACCTGATTTATTTAAATAAAACATATAGGATATTTCACGTTTTGCTGCTTTAACATAGTTTTCACAAAGCTGGAGAGAGAGAGAAAAGAGGAGCGGGAAATAATGCCAGGAAATAATGCCAGAAAATAATGCTGCTATTTAAATCATGCCTCACTGTGGCGTTACAGCCATCCAAACAGTGCCAAAGCCCTATTTCAGGTTCTGTATGGGTTCGGAGTGACGCCAAGTTTGGCGCAGACTTACATAATGGAATTTGAAGTCCCCAAGTTAACCTTAATAGACTTTAGTGGATAAGAAAAGATATAATGCCTCATTTCCAGGTCATTACCACTATCTTCCGTTAGAGTTAATGCTATGCTCTTTCTGGGAGAAAAGTGATTTAATAATATTTTTGTCCTTTGTCGGCTCAAAAATGCATTGGAGAAGTGGCGTTCACCACATTCTGCACGGTAGGTTTGTAATGCTGCAGGTGCCAGGTACGATATCTCCACCAATCAAGTGACATGTATGTATATACCTTTATTTATATAGCACCCACAGTGTACTCAGCGCTGTACAAAAGAAACAAATAAAAAAACAGTTCAGGGAATTATAATACAATAAGTGACACAGAGTCAGACATTAGGAAAGGAAATCCCTGCCCTGCTAATCTTAAACTGTAAGTGGCATATATATCCAGAAGTAATAGATTGGACTGACTCAAGATTGTCCTTTGTGGATACAGTACAACTCTTAACGTGATGTTAAGTTAGGTTAACATCACAATAAGTGGTTTAAAAGAATTGAATGGATTTAGCCTCTAATGTCTAAAATTAGATGTTAATGTTTGTGAATGTATCATGTATTTCAAATCCCAAAGTTTAAGTCAAGATGTAAGTGTTTTGATTCTGCTTCTTAAAATGTTGGTTTGGTTTTAGTTTTGCCCATAGAGCATTTATATAGAGCATTAATTTTGGAGTACAGAGAACTGTGAATTTAAAAAAACAAAAAAAAAACACCATGTAATCCGGAGCTATGTTTTGCTTCCTATTTAATGACAAAATAATACAAAAAATAATGTTTTGATGCCAATTATTATTTTATTTCTTTTTTAACTTTGCTTTTTCCTTATTATTATGTTTTTTTACTTATTAGCCTTTTTTTTATCTCTGCTTTCTGTTCTCTCTGTTTTTTATACTTTATGCATTCTCCTTCCACTTGCTTTATTCTTCTCCCAGCTCGCCCACTCTTGCAGTACTACACATGGAGGAAACACCATATTGAATGCTTGTTTTGCTGTGTTCCCACGCAAGCCAAAGATAAGGTTTTGACTGATTCTGGAAGTCAGGGCTGTGCTATGGTCTGGAATGATCCCAAACACTTGAGTTTGGGGCCCTGAGTTTAAATTCCCAAACGCACTCATCTCTAGTACCTTCCATTTGACACATTCAGTAGAGTTTAGAATAGGTTAAACTTGAAGTACTTTTTTGATACTTTGAAAAGAGAATGTAAAATTTGTATTTATATCCATAAATTTAAAACTGGCCAACTCCATACAAACTCCTTTCAGAACTGCTTCCTAATTGCAAGCTGCAAGTAAAGGGCAAAATAGATTTTTTTAATTACCTTGTTACACTGGCACTTAAAAATTGATGTTCATATCCCCTTTGAAGTCACTTCTCCTTAAACCAGATTAACTCCAAAAAACATCCAATTGACTGATTGGGGAGGGGGAGGGTCATGTGACTGTTTTTTGTGTATAATACTAACACCTTTGCTGCATTGGGCAGGAACTGCATTAGGCAGTGAGGCATTTAAAGTGAGCTTTTAAAGTGATAAAAACAGTTAGACTACAGTTTGACTAGAGGGGACTGGATCTACTGCACACTCTTTTACTCAAGACAACAAACGGTAAGCTATTCAGATCACACTATGATCCCATGCTTGTTAGCCTGCATAGTTTAACCCCCCACCCCTTTACAACTTCTTTCACTGCAGCCTCTCCCAAATCTGACTGCACAAAACACTGAAACCCTGAATTGACCCTAGCATTGCAATGCAGCAAAACACTTGAAAAGGTACAGGCCCACCCCTGCTGTTTAGTCTGCTCATACTCACTCTGCTCACAACAGCTCCTTGCAGCACTGCCTACCTCTGGCATCATGAACCTGCTATGTCTTCTAACTTTTTTCTTTCTCCTGGCCTCATGGAGATGTTACTCCCTCTATCCACTACAAACTCCTCCATCCTGGCCCACACCCAACATCACCATACACCCTGGACTACTCAAAAGCCTTGCACTATCTACTGAATGTTGGTGGAGAACTCTAAAAACCAGCACACCAACCACTGCTCACTCTAATGGAAAACACCACAAATGTACAACTTGCAAACAACTACCCAAATTCCTACTCATACTGTTATTCTCTTTAGCAGGTGATGTTGAAACTAACCCAGGTCCTCCCATTTCAGCTCTGTCCCATGCCCCTGAGAATTCCACCTTTAAATTCCAAAAAGGGCTATCTGTCGCCCATATAAACATCCGGAGCCTGCTGCCCAAACTGGATGAACTAAGGGCATGGTGCCTTATGCATAAACCCAAAGCCATCCTTCTTACAGAAACATGGCTATCCTCTAAAACCCCTGATGCAAATATCGCCATTCAGGGATACTCCATTTTTAGGAGAGATAGGTCAAAGAGAGGAGGAGGGGTGTTATTTTATATTGCAGACACCTTACAATTTACACTGTTACATTGCCCACCAAGTCCACCCTCTTTTGAAACTCTAGTTGGCAAAATCTGCCTCCCCTTTTCTAAGCCCATCTTGCTTGCTGTCATCTACCGCTCCCCTAAAGCCCCTCTACAATCCTTGACTGATATCACCCAATTTCTTGCCTCCATTTCCTCTCTGAATGAGAAGAGTGAGCTGCTAGTTCTAGGGGATTTCAACTTCAATTGGCTTTACCCTAAAAACCACAAAATCCAGATACAACTCAAGTCACTTAACCTATCGCAACTCATTTCCCAACCCACATGAATAAACCTGAAGTCGCATAACCATTCCTTGCTAGACTGGATTCTCTCCTCAAACACCAGCAGAATCCAATCCTCTGGCATCCTTCCTGATATTTTCAGTGACCATGCAATAGTGTACTATGTAAGGAAAATTAAACCGCCCCATTCAAGCCCTAAAGTTCTCCTCACTAGAACATTTAAAAACTTTAACCCACAACAGTTTCTGGATGACCTTACCAACTGCCCATGGCACAGAATCGATTTAATTCCCGACCCTGATTCTGCGCTCGACTATTTCCAATCCGAGTTCTTAAAACTCTGCGATGCCCATGCTCCACTATGAAAAATAAGGGTACGGGGGGCCCACCTTCCATGGGTTACACCTGACCTTATAGCACTCTACCAGTTCAGGGATGCCTTGTGGAAAATCTACAAAGTAACTGGCACTACCAAGGATCTCAATCACTACAGATGCCTGCGGAACGTGTGCACAAGGCAAACAAGGTATGCAAAAGCACAATATTACTCTGACAATCTCCACCAAAATACATCAAACCCAGCTAACTTCTGGAAGGTTATCAACAATATATTCCAGGCTCCTAACCATCAACAACCAAGTACTATCACTAAGGGGGATATTACTCTGACAAACCCCACTGACATTGCAAATGCATTCAATGATTACTTTGTGGGGTGTGCCACTAACTTATTAGCGAAACGCAGCACAAACCCCAAACCTGAATCTCATCCTGGGAGTACCCCTATAGTCCCACCCCCTCCCAACACTGCCCACAATTTTCAATTTAGCCCAGTATCTGAAGAGGAGATTACACAAGCGCTCCTCAAACTAAAACTAAGCAGCCAATGTGGACCCGACTTACTACAATCTAGGTTCCTACGACTTGGTGCCCCAGCCATTGCCAAACCAATTGCGTCCATAGTCAACTCTATCCTGTCTGCAGGCCATATCCCTAAGACCTGGAAAACTGCCAGAGTTGTCCCAATCTTCAAAAGTGGGGACAAAAACACTGTCTCAAACTACAGGCCAATTTCACTTCTCCCAATTCTATCCAAAGTTATGGAAAAATGTGTCCACTCCCAATTAAGCGATTTCTACACCAAGACAAATTTCCCTAGCCAATTCCAGTCTGGGTTTCGTCCCAAACACTCCACCGTAACTACCCTGCTAAAAGTTTGCAATGAAATCCAGTGTGGAATGGAATGGGGACAACTCACTGGTGCAGTATTCCTAGATTTTGCAAAGGCTTTTGACACAGTTGATCATGTTATCCTGCTTAACAAACTCCAGAGCTCTGGAATAGGGAAACATGCTTTAAACTGGTTTCAGTCCTACCTATCAGGAAGATCCCAACATGTGTCCATCTCAGGCTCTAACTCCAACCCACTGGATATCACCTGTGGTGTCCCACAAGGCTCTGTTCTGGGGCCCCTACTTTTCTCAGTGTTCATTAATGATCTTCCCACAGCTTGTAAGGAAGCCTCAATACACATGTATGCAGATGACACAATCCTGTATGCACACAGCCATAGCCTCTCTGACCTTCAACACATACTTCAGTCTGACTTTTTGAGACTCGAAAACTGGATTTCACAAAACAAACTGTTTTTAAACACTGACAAGACTGTAACAATGGTAATTGGGACCAAGACTAAATTTGTAAAGCTTCCAGTGACTGAGCTCCTGATTAGAACCAACGCTAACACCACCCTAACACCTGTCACTAGTTTTAAATACCTGGGCTTATGGTTTGACTCCCACTTAACATTCGGGATGCACATTGATACCCTGACAACCAAGACCTATGCCAAACTAGGGGTACTTTACAGGAACAAATCCTCCCTAAGTCTCCTGGTCAAAAAGCGTATTGCACAGCAGATGCTAATGCCAATTATTGACTATGGAGACATAGTATATGGCTCGGCTCCTCAATTCACCTTAGCAAACTTGACACCCTCTACAATTCAATTTGTCGTTTTGTTCTCCAATGCAACTACAACACACATCACTGCGAAATGCTCAAAGAACTAGATTGGTCATCACTAGAGTCTAGGCGCAAAGTTCACCTTTCCTGTCTCACCCTCAAATACTTTCTGGGCAAGCTACCCAGCTACCTGAACAAGTTCCTCACCCCTACCACATGCAGTACCCATCACCTGAGATCAGACTCCAAAAAACTATTCATGGTCCCAAGACTCAACAAAGTATCCGGACGTTCCTCCTTCTCCTTCCGTGCACCCCAAAACTGGAACAACCTACCAGAGACTCTCATATCCACCACCAGCTTAAGTTCTTTCAAATCTAAGGCTGTCTCACACTTTAATCTGGTCTGTAACTGTTTCATACGCTCTTAATATATATTTTCTTTAACTGTGCATGCAATGTATTGTATATAATGTATACCTTGTTCATTTATGTAACTGTATTTGTCACCATGTATTATTTTGTTTTACTCTGTGCCCAGGACATACTTGAAAACGAGAGGTAACTCTCAATGTATTACTTCCTGGTAAAATATTTTATAAATAAATAAATAATTAGCTCATGGTTTTCAATGAGACAGACAGTATAATAGCCAATCTGACTGAAGCTGCCATTGATGAAATCATTCTCATGGAAAGCCAAGCCTTGGGAAGGCTGGATTTAGAAATGTACCAGTCTAAGCAAAACTTTGAGTTAGACAGGCATAGTGATCTACTAGCACCATGTGTGAACCTGGCAGTACTATATTCATCCTTATAAAAGCTATACCGTTTCTAAGTGAACAACACGAGAAAATATTCTATACAAACCAAAACTACTGGAGAAAATGATCTATCTACTGTATGAAATTCAATTAATGGCAAACATCTCAGATGCAGGTAAGCAAATCGTAAAGAAAAGTGGTACAAATAAGATAAAATAGGGATGATGTTTGGAAACTGGTGCAATAAAATAATCTTATTGGGGACTGTAAGAGATGTGTACAGAGGTATGCAAATGAAGACTGTTTTAAGGTGAAATTATAGCTTGGCTTTATTGAGCCTGTTCCTTTATCCAGGCAAAACATACAAAAACAACAAAATAACAAACCCCTATCCCTTTGTAAGGGCTAACTTACGTCCCCAGACCCTATCTGCAGGATTGGAGGGATATTCCCATAACCAGCCTATCACCCCAAAGTCTCAGGAAGAACCTTAAGCAGGTGGCCCTCCATGTCAGTCTCTGGCAGGTTCCTGGGTCCTCTGTGTCCAGGAAATATAAGTCTCTGTGTGTCTCAATCTCAGCACAGCCTTTGTGCTCAAGACAGTGTCTGTGTGCAGACATCTCTGCTCTCCTTCTGTCAGCAGAAGTGTGAGCTAAGGAATCTCTCTCCTGTTTTCCAACAGGAGGCTTTTCTTACAGACTTAATTGGCCAGATGGAGTCTGGTTAATCGCCTGCTGCACTTAACCACATCCCTGCTGGATTTTAGAGATAATTTCTTCAACAGGGATAAGTCCCTGTTACAGAGACCTTGACTTGAAGAATTAATCCTTTGTAATTTTAACCAATTTCAAACATCATGAACTAGCTTTTTCATAACATTTTAGTGTGGGTTTGTAACGTATACTATTGTAAATTAGGCAGCACTGTTAAATACAATCATGGGATTATATAATCAATAGTTTTTACTATTTATTATTTATGCATTCCTTTCACGTGTTGCTTTTCCTTAGTAGTACTGTATAAGCTAATGGTTTCATTACTTATAATAATGGTGGGGAAAAAATCTGTCAGTATCCTGCTACAGTAACATTAACTCAAGCTGATTAATGATAATATAATGAATGAGAATTTCCATGTTAGAATGTTTCCTCAGAGCATTACTACTGTATATTCCTAATCTAATGTATGTTGCAGCAGTAGAAAAACAAAGGTAACAAATAAAGTACATAAAGTTAGGAGAAGTCGAGGTGAATGCCGAAAGCACACACAAAATGTAAAACCAAAACACCAGCGAAAATGCCCACCCTTAGTTTTAGAATAAATAACTAGATTTTGGTGCTTAATCATTTAGGTGAGACTTTGTTGAAACCGCACAGAACGTCCCATTCAAGTCAAAGAGATTTTACATGTGGTTGCAGCGAAAGGACTATCACAGTTTATTGAATAAGCCCCTAAAGATAAGTCATTTGAGTGAAACATAGATGTTTTTCTATTACATTTTCTCCAGCAATACTATTGAGTAATGAATGAATGTGCCCATATTTAGCTAATCAATTGCAGATCTGGGACCAATATGCATACTGTATAAAGATTTTACAGACTTCGATTTTGATCAAAAACGGAAAATAAATGCTACAGTATGATGGGATTTACTATCATTAAGTGATCAGGCAGTGCAAGGATTTGCACGGCAGGAGATGTCATTGGCTGTACACATACTAATGTTACAAATGAAATGTACAAATGGTTTTAGTGAATGGAGGAAGATGCCGCTAAAGGCGAGATGTTGCTGAGCGAGCATTTAGAAAACCCCTACCTATCCCATACACGTCCAAAAGTGTTTAGAAAGAAACCTTCTACCTTAGGGGTAGCCAACTCCAGTCCTCAGGGGTCTCCAACAGGTCAAGTTTTCAGGATATCCCTGCTTCAGCACTGGTGGCTCAATTAGTGACTCACCTGTGCTGAAGCAGGGTTATCCTGAAAACCTGACCTTTTGGTGGTCCTTGAGGACTGGAGTTGTCCGCCTCTGTCCTACCTCATCTTGCTGTGCTCCACTGACTCCTGTTGTGTAGAGACGTACAGACCTTGTTGGAGTTTGAGAACCACTGGTACAAACGCTATTCAGTGGTAGAGGGGCCAGAAAAAGAACTGCTTTCCAACCCATTTCAGGCACCTATAAACGCTAAAGGGTTAACTACAGATGAAGCAAGCGTTACTGTCTCCGGAGCCACGGCCGAAATAGCACAAATCTGTGGCTCTGGATTCAACGTCTGTCACGGTTGCGCTCCGGGGGTCCGTGCATCTGGATGGGACCCCAGCAGTATTAATCCGGGGCTGTCAGAGTCACATGACCG
Source organism: Ascaphus truei (assembly GCF_040206685.1). Classification (NCBI taxonomy): domain Eukaryota; kingdom Metazoa; phylum Chordata; class Amphibia; order Anura; family Ascaphidae; genus Ascaphus; species Ascaphus truei. Next base: position 8,321,437 of record NC_134492.1, on the reverse strand, counting down.
CAGCTTTCCCCGGCGCCAGAGGTAGTTACCGGGACTACATCTGTATGTTTTGTAGTGGGAGTTCTCCCCAGGTTTGTCATGTCCCCCTCTCTCATGACGGTAAGACACTGAGCTTTGTGGGGTTTTATTGACAAACACTATCAAGACACTGTGTACAAAAGCCTCATTAATATTTCCGGAGATCCTGGTCGCAATAAAGCACTGCAAGAATTTGTGCCATCATTAGATATTACAACCTTTTATATTTAAAGGTATACAGGGATATACCAAATAAGTATACATGGGAAGGATGTTGATCCAGGGATTAATCCGATTGCCAATTCTTGGAGTCAGGAAGGAATTAATTGTTCCCCTTAATGGGGTTTTTCTATTTGCCTTCCTCTGGATCAGTAAGTAAGTATAGATATAGGATAAAGTATCTGTTGTCTAAATTTAGCATAGGTAGAACTTGACGGACCTACGTCTTTTTTCAACCTCATCTACTATGTAACTATGTAACTATGTAACCATGTAACTACTATGTAACTGTAGCCCTTTTTGTGACTGCCTACATTAAGGAACTACGGGTGTTGCATATACCTGTGGCTTCAGGAGCTCTGAGCCTCCGCTATGTGGGAGCCTGGGGTCATACCCTTACTTATCGCGGTGCAGCGCCTCCACTTGCCCAGGATCCCCATGATAGAGAATATACCCTAAGCAAGAACATAACAACCGTATTGTGCAACAGCAACCTTTTATGTATTTTGCATAATGAACAGACTAACTGCAGAGTATATATATATATATTAACGTTACACACACACAGTGGCTCGGCCACACCTCATCAGGGATAATGTCCTGTACACACAGGTGGCTCTGCCACTCTCTCTCCCTAGGAGTATGTCCTGTAACCAGTATCTGTATTGTACCATATGATATCACACTGATGCCCCAATTAGTTAGTGGGAGGCGGGATCAGCGCCTGTTGACCGGTGTAGGTGCACTTGTAGACAATGATACCTTCCGGTCACTGCGGTGACCGTCATACTCCACTTAGGGTCCTTAGCGTTGTTCCAGCTTTCTGCCGACACTCCGTTATGTTGCGCCGTCTGTATCCAATCCAAGATGGCGACCGCAGCTCCGCAGCACAAACCGCACTAAAGGGAAACGTCCCTAACAGCTATGGCCGTCCCTACAAAACGGCACCCTACGATGACAGGGGAATGCTCCTCGGGCCTGGGGAATGTCTCTCACCTAAGCGGGAAGGTCACTGACCCTCCGCTCATGCACACGAGGTTCCGCCAACCTCCTCCTTCACCTCCCTCTCGTGTCTGACCCACCGCCCACACGCATCCGGTTCCTCTATCCAGAGTCTCACACCTAATTGGTCCTCAGCCTCAGCTGACTCTCTCACAGTTCAGAGTTCAGAGTTCAGAGTCTCTACAGATTGGTTGCCCTTCGCGCGCTTCTCTCGCGCATGCGCAGCCTAACTTGTACACAGTGACCTTGCTGGCAGAAGGACAATATGGCGCTTCCTTTGTAAATAACAGCGCGGAACCTTTATATATATGCACATCCTTACATAACTATATAACTACTGTGTAACTATGTAACTACTATGTAACTATGTAACACCCCTGTTTGATAACAACCGGATCCCGGCAGTGGTTGCTATGTAGGACTGTACTGATGAAGAATGAAGCATTTCTATAAGCCCATTTGTGCTTAATTTAAAACACCTGCTTCACACCCCCAGCGCTGAATTCCACTAACTTCACTGCGAGGAAATGCCGCAGACATGGGCTGCATTGGTAATTCATGCGGGGACAGTGCGGCATAAACAGGATTCAATCAGCGTCTGTTTGGGAAGTTGCGCATCTTTATTAATAATTACCCCCTATAAGTCACAACAGAAATACTGCTATAAATGTAGAAAATATATTACGCATTGCTGGAAAGACTTTGGGATACAAACCCCAAAATATATGCTTGCCCTGCACAGCTGAGGATACTTGCAGTACTACTACATAAATGATGGTGCTGCTAGTCATTATACCAGGAACAAAAGGAGGTACAGAAAATCATGCCCCAGGAAAATGCTGCCTGACTCCGTCACCTCTTTCGCTCACCCCTGGGCGATGGAGTGGGAGTACAGTAGTAATAATTTTGTTGCCTTTACAGGGGAGGAACCCGCTTTGAATTCTGGTGTCAACTCCTTATTAGCCTGGGCAAGCCACTTTATCTTCCTGTGCCTCAGGCACCAAAATTAGATTAAACTTGCAGGAACTCATTCTGCCTGCAACAAACTATATATAGCACAGTGTACACTGTCATCGCTATGCAATAAAAAATATTATCATTAAAAATGTCTGGGTCCTGTTTAGCTTTTGAAGGGTTAATGAAACATGAAAATGCCGGCTTTCTGTATGACTCCTTGGAAAATGAATTAATCCACTGAACACTGCTGGGTAGTGAGAAGTGATGTTACACAAAACCTATGAAGGTTCAGGATTTCCAAGTACCCTAATTAAACAAATTAATTAATGTTTTATCTATACAAACTTCTGTCTAATGTGTGTAATATGTGGTGTTAGTAACACTTAAGAAATATCTAATAATATCTTCAAAGAGCACACATTACAGTGCCTACAGTAATTTCTACAGGAGGAATATTCTCTTTATCAGAACAATTATAACAGATAGAACAATTGCTGATTGGTTCTCAGACCAACATGTTTCTGCCTTTCTCCAAAAGAACAAATATCATTTTTATTTTTCACAAAATGAAACGTATTAATAGCCAATTTAAATGTTTAGCATCTTCCTTGATCTGCTGCATTTACATTTAGAAATGTAGCACGATTTTTTAGCAGTACAGCTATTTTATCGACACTATAATTCTTATAGCTTCTTCCCGGATAGCAGAAATCCAATTGAATCAATTGTCTTGAAGAATAAAGCCTCATATTGTCTGATATAAAGTAAAGACCAAAGCAGGCTACAAGTATGTATCAAGTTGAGAAAAAGCGAGCTTTGCTGCATGCCAAAGATGTCCAATTCTGTCTGTAAGCATGTCAAATATAAGAACACTGTAAATTAGCTTTTACATTTTTTGTAGATCTCTTAGCTCAGGGGCGGCCAACTCCAATCCTCAAGGGCCACCAACAGGTCAGGGTTTTAGGATATTCCAGCTGCAGCACAGGTGACTCAAACAGTGTCTCAATCAATGACTGGGCCACCTGTGCTGAAGCAGGGGTATCCTTAAAACCTGACCTGTTGGGGGCCCTTGAGGACTGTTGTCGGCCATCCTGATCTAAAGGCCCCTCATTGGATTTCAGACAGATTGGAATGCCAACATATATATGTGGTTTAAAAATACTGTTCCATACAATTTGCTTCGATCCAGTTGGGGATTAAAGAGACTGAGATTTTAGGATATAAATATCATGATAATATAATGAGATAGTAAGTCTTTTAATCAATCTAGTGCTTCAGTGGTTAATGTAGCTATAGTTTGATTGCACAAAATACAATGGGGGTTATGCACAAAGCAGTGAAAAGTGCTTTTAAGTGAGATGACTGCCATTATAGCGTGATACTGCATGCTATGAGATTCACAAAGCAGTGATAACAGTGCAGTATCAATGTATAATGGCTACTTAAAAGCACATATCACTGCTTTGTGAATCTCACAGAAGGCAGTATCGCGATATAAAGGCATGTATCTCACTTAAAAGACTTATCACTGCTTTGTCTTATCACAGCAAGCAGTATCACGCTATAATGGCTTTTTATCTCACTTAAAAGCACTTATCACTGCTTAGTGCATAACCCCCAATATATTGGGTTTATGACAGATCAAGGGGGTCATGCACTAAGCAGTGATAAGTGCTTTTAAGTGAGATAAAAAGCCATTATAGCGTGATATTGCCTGCTGTGAGATTCACAAAACAGTGATAAGTCTTTTAAGTGAGATAAATGCCTTTATAGCGTGATACTGTCTGCTATGAGATTCACAAAGCAGTGATAAGTGCTTTTAAGTGGGGAAAAATGCCATTATAGCACGATACTGCAGTGTTATCACTGCTTTGTGAATCTCACAACAGTCAGTATCACGCTATACAGGCATGTATCTCACTTAAAAGCACTTATCACTGCTTTGTTCATAGCACCCAGAAAACCCACTTATCACTGCTTAGTGCATGACCCCCAAGACTTTTCCTGGGTGTATGCTGATCTTCTAAAAGGGCTTAATTTGGGGGGTCTATCACTAAAAGTGACATGTGTAATTTAGAAGGTAATAAACAATAGCCAGATATTAGACTGTCAGCCTCAAAGGAAACTAACATTCCTGAGATATCTGTTGTGCATCCCAGAGAGTGGTGGCCCACAGGTCAACACTTAGTTGGAAGACTTTATTAAAAGTGAGAATATGATGTGACATCATCTACTCTGCATATTAAGAGGTACATATTCGGTATCATGGCAAAAAGTCAAATCAAACCGTACTACACACTACATGGGTAAGAGGTGCCATGGACAGATATCCACTTGTCACTCAAATTTAGGAGCAAGTCGGTCATATTAGTTTTGTTACGTCTGTCATAATTGCCTGAATCTATTGAAAGACTCATGTGTGTCTAAGTAATAGAGAAAGGAAGTTATGAGTGTGTTTATAAATCTAGGCACCTTTAAAACATATTTTCTAAGTTGTAAAACCGCCATCCTAGTAGCTTATTTACAACAGGGGTGGGCTTATGTTGTTTCAATGGGGGGAAACATAGTACATATGTCTTAGCAAGGTATGAAAATCAGAATTCAACAGAGGTATGTTTTGGATCAAGCACGTGAATTTTCATATTTCTGCACCAGTGACCTTTCTGGGGAAAACCTATGGCATATGGTAAAGTATTGTATAGGGATTTATGTTTTATACACAAGCAAAGAAACCCAGAAGTGATGTCATTCTGACGTCACGAAGACCTCAGGATGCCGGTGAAGCCGACATCCCCTAGGCAATGGACTGCGTGGAGCGGGATGCTGATCCTAGGAGACCGAACAAATGCTGCAAGTTCTTCCCGCCGAGGTAGCCCAGTTATTTTACCACTACATGCAGTTTTTAAATTTTCATCTGGTAATTGCATATCTGTTACCTCTATATTATTTATTTAAAAGGTTTCCACTATTATAGTCTTGTGTGCTCTTCTACTCCTTTTTCTACAGTACTCATTTGGACTACAGGAGATTTGGAAACACCTCTGAGGAAGACTACACAACCCCCATTGTGGACTGATTCATCCTAGACTGTTAATACCTTACACAGGGGTTTTCTGTGTCTTTTATTGACACTGCACTCTAGCTACAAGGTTAGCGCTTTTTAGGATACGTTTTATTTTTAATTGTATGTTCTTGTAATTATCTTGTTCTGTAATCTGAAGCACTATATTTTTATATTTATTAAACAATTCTTTAATAAGTAATGCTTTGGGGCTCTGAATGAACTATTGCACGCTCTGGAGAGAGTATTTACATTGTCAGACACATTTTGTTACAACATATTTGTGCATAGTTTTTTCTCTAATAAACAGGTACCCGAGACCCTGACCGATATATTAATTTGCATATTTTGCCAAAATTCTTGGGTGGTGGCAGAGTATAGATATTATTGTAATTGAGTAAGAGGTTAATATTAACTAATTGAAAGTCCCTTGTGGAGGAGAAAGGTGAGTTGGCTAGAATAGCCGTGTGTATTAACCCTGGCTGCAAATCTAATTCAGGTGCTCACACGTATGCTGTTCGTGACAGATGTATATGGGGATGGATTGAGGGGAGCTATTGTTCATTTGAAGGACCTTTGCGAAAGGTTAAAAGTGGGACAGCTTGCAAGCTACGTATAGTATTAACCCTTGTCCCAAATGTGGGTCATGTGCTCACAGGTTTGCCCTACGTGACTATATATATATATATATATATATATATATATATATATATATATATATATATATATTAAATATGTATCTGTTTGTGTGATTTACAGTATACCGCACAATTATTTAAGGTATACATATTTATTTAGGTGTTTATATAGTTTAACATATACACTATTATTATGTCTGCCTTTTTACACATACAGTATGTAATTTAAAAGTCTATTTTGCAAAATTGAGATTAGGGCTGATTTACTTTCTTATGTCTGCTTAGCAGCTTCTCTTTCCCAAAAATGAAAAGCCTACCATTATTTGAAACGGTTATTTTTGTTCTCAAGCTAAAGTCAATTTGATATTATACTTAAGAGACTGACATTATTCAACATGTCCTGCCTCAGAGCGTTACAATACATCATTATTGTGGTTATTTTAAAGAAGAGTAATTCTGTAACATCTAAAGCCAATCATTATGTTATTGGCTTAAGTTGTAGCAGAATTGCAATGTAGGACCAACCTACTAAATAGAAAATGACATACAAGACATTACATTGGAGAAATAAATGTACACAGTTTTCACATCTGTGAAGCATGGTAGTATTTAAGACAAGACAAAGCATGATAGCAGTTATAATCATCCAATGTTAACATACATTACTCAGATGTCTCCTACATACTTTACAAAAATTAATACTTAGTAAGTCCAAATGTTAAACACAAATGATGTATTCAATTCCTAAATCTGTGGTCTTCTTCTCATCAAATTAGTATAATTAAAGTGGGCTGTAAAACAAGAATGGAAATGCCTTTTTGCCATAAAATTGATGTTGGGTACGGCATTTTCAATCTGTTTTATAGCAGCAACATGAAGATGTTTTTTCCGACTAGGTAGATTTAATACGTGCAAAAAGACAAAAACAACAATTTCACATACACAAGTCGTGAGCCCACAGGTGTGGCGTTCTTTACACTGGTATCTTTTTATGATGTTCTGCTGAATCAGTTTCTCTATTTCTTCCATGTTAAAGAAATCAATACACCTACAAAAAATATGAAATCAATAGATCTTTATCCCATGTAATCTGACAGACATAAATACCACAGACCACATTATTAAATTGCCCTGACATGTTTTGTGCTTAAATTAATTCATAATTCAAAAATACCCTAATTTGCAAATATTCCTCCACCAACAATATATGCCCCCTCCCCCCCACCCCTCCACCCCTACCCCTCCACCCCCACCCCTCCCGACCATGAAATTCCCAGGTTCATTTATGCTTCAAGGCACAATAGGTAGGGGGTGTTTTATTTACCTTTTTAAAAATGTCTTTAGTTGTCAAGGGTATGTTCCTACAAAGATCTAGACGTGAGTCCATGCAGCAGCTGCAGAATAACAAGTAATATAAGTAATTCTGAAAGCAATGCAGTGCTTTATTTTACATTGTTTGTCTGTTATGACATTTTTAAATATCTCACTATATTATGGCATACATGTAAGTACTCTAACTTCTCCCATCAATCTCAAAAGGGATCACTGACAAGCAATCCTACATTGGAACATTGCCCTATCATAGATAGATACCAAAAGATGCAGTGTGAAATTGATGCTCTTAGTATCAACTTAACAACACAACAGACTTCGTTGATGCTTGATAAATAGCCCTTAATCATGGAATAAGCATGAGTGTTTACAGATGGGACAAAAAAAAAAAAAAAACCTGTATTGTTTAAGGGCAACATGATTGTTTCATCAGATATCCGACTATGAAATATATAATATTTATACAATCTGGTATCATTTTACCATTTAGAGAAGAAAATAATAAGCAAGAATCTGCAGCATCTGGCTATGTTTGGGAATGAAGGAATCCATACAACTCATTCACTAGGTGTTGCTATAGAAACATTGTCTGGGCTGCTGTTCAAATGAAAAGCACCACTGAAGGAGCTGGTCTCCCAGCCCTGATATATTCCTGTGCAGGCAGAAAACAAGTCCCAAGCTTCTGTACCTTAATACAGGTGACAATATAATGGGAACTAAAAGTGATGTTATAACAATGGTAATATTAAAATACAGTAAATAAGAAAATAGGTAAGACTCAGCAAGAATGTTTGTATGCTATTCTGAAAATGTTGATTTGCAATATAAACAGTAAAGATAAATTCAAACTTTAGAGCATAAACTTTAGAACATAACAAAACTCGTCCATAAACTTGCTAATGAGGAATACAGCATCAATATAAATTTACTGCCAACGCCAAAAAAACAGTTGTCAAATTCTAGGAGTAGCAATAAAAATAGCAAACATTGTCTCAACAAACCGCTTGCAGGTTGCATAGAAAATACGTATTGGGTTCAATAATGTAAGTTAGATTTCACAAGTAATGTAAAGAAATACTGTAAATGCTTCTTTCTGACTGAATGCAATGACGGTAATAGGAACTATAAATGGTTTAGCAATAAAGGGTTTGGATATATGGAGTGCAAATTGGATAAGTTGAGTTAGTGCTGGTGGATGGGAAAGGACACCGTAAGAGGGGGGGCACATTGTAAAATTGGTCCCTGTGCTGTACGCTGTGAAAGTGCATTCCGTCTTCTGACAATTGTGGTGATAGTTTACAGTTATATTTTCCCATATTTTATCTTTCATTGCTCAAAGTCAAAACACTATACAAAGCTGAATAAGCCTAATACTGCAATAGTATTTACATGTACTGCACATAGGATACAGTGTCTGGGTCGTTGCAAAACATGCAATAATATATTTTGCAATGGTTCTGCAGTTACTAAAATATTTAAAACCAATGATCTGGATCAGGAGTGGCCACTCCAGTCCTCAAGGGCTACCAACAGGTCAGGTTTTCAAAATATCCTGCTTCAGCATAGGTGACTCAATCAGTGGCTCAGTCAACGACTGAGTTAATGAGCCACCTTTGCTAAAGCAGGGATATCCTTAAAACCTTACCTGTTGGTGGCCCTTGAGGACTGGAGTTGACCACTCCTCATCTAGACAGATTGACAGTCATATTTTACTACACTAAGACATGTAAATGCAATGTGATTATATTTTTTTCACTTGGACCAGTTATAATAACTCACTGAATTATTAAATAGCAGAAGCATACTCAGGCCCAGATCCACAAAACTTTGTTAAGTCAGGGCTCAATAAAGTGACAAGAACGGATGCTATGTTCCCTTAAGTAACATGGTTCCCATCAAAGCTGATAATATGCCAAAAAAGGCTGTTCCACATCTTCTTATTTGAGACTTTAAGTATGTCTTAGCATCACTCTGCTTCAGACCCCGAAATAGCTTACGTGGAGAGAAAGGTGAAGGCTACTGTATAATGCTGGAAATAACACGGTTAGTTAACTCATGCCTATCTATAGCATTACACCCATCCAGACTCTGTTAAAGTTCTATTTCAGGATCGGCATGTGAGTAACGCCAAGTATGTGATCGATCAGCAAAGATCCTGCTTCTCAGGGTCAACTAAATGGCGGCCTTTCCATTTCAATCAATCCTTCAGTCAGTGTAACAGTACAGCTACAATGTATTCTGATATTACTATTGAAACATTATCTATTGTTACAATTTGCAGCTCAAACTGCTGGGAATATTGGCAACAAAAAATCACCAACAGGAAAGTGTTGCAAAGAACTTGCACTGCTTGGGAAGTGTGACCTGCTATAGAAATCAAAGGTTGCTCAGTATATTGAAAGTCACAAAAAAAACAAAAAACAAAACAAAAACTTTTAATGCCATTTTTAATAAGTATTGTCGAATACTACATAAGTGATTTACAAAATACAGAACTGCTCCTTTAATGTTATGTTATTGTCCTTTGACGATACACCATAATTAAGTTACAGATGTAGCCAATATTGTTGTACCCCATGGCTTCTTGCGCGGGTGTGTTGTGTACAGTATGTAGGTTAACATCATGTTAAGTGATTCAACAGAGTTTTGTGGATTTGGGTCTTAATTTGATGTAAAATGCTAAAAAAAACAATTGTTAGCACTTCCCCACTCCCCTTCACCTAGCGAGTTCACCCTGATAATTTAAATATTAAATACGGCGAAACTGTATTTATCAATGTTCTCTAGCTAGAACTTGCCTTAGGACGTTATTGAATCTGACCCTATGACTCGGGTGAGTGGGAGAGTTAGCTATTTCAAAATTGCAAAACATTACTCTAAAACTATTCTCCAAGCTCTTACGTCCTCAAGCTGTAACAATGCTAAAATACAAAGGACATTAGAGCCTGGAAAACAGAATGGTTCTTTTCATGTTCCACTGCAAATCCACGGAAAATGTTTTGTGGATGCAAATTTACGATTACACGCAGCGCTATGGGAAGAGTATCATACTGTATGGTTATTGGCAATACACAGCACAAATAAACAGTTTTCCATGACTAAGTGGTGCATTAATTTAAGACTTTACTTACATTTATGATATGAAATTAATATGGTATTTTAATTGATAAATGAGATGCTGAATTTCAAAAACTATTAAATGTCTTACATTTATCCTCAACTTTTATTTAGTTCCTTTGTGCATTTCTTTCTGATGTTAAATAGTCAGTAAATTCCACTTGGTTTTCTGGAAGGTTGCATAGGAACTAAATGTAGATTTGAGAAACATATTTGCAGAACTCACTTAGGGTTACAAATACTTTCACAATATTTCGGAAAAATATAATGATGTAATGATGAAAACTATGATTTTACTTGTATTCTTGTCCCCTGACAAAGCAATACATCGTGAAACGCATAGGTTTGGCACTTACACACACTGTGACATCACGAAAACCGAAGCAGAACTTAAACCCGGAAGTGTGGAATGCGCAGAACACATTCCAGGAAGAACCGGAACCCCCAGAATTCTACTGAGTCCTATGGCACCCACATAGCACCATTGTACCAGGGGGTGATCATTTACTATTATAGAAGTAAATATTGTACACTATCGTTTTAACATAAGTTTTATACTTACATTGATTGCGCTCGTTCTTCCTTCTTCACGTATTCTTATACTTACAGCTATTTGTTACCTTGTTATACCTGTACATACTGTAAAAAGAGCTTTAAAACTTAATGTACAGTAAGGCTTGTATTACTTTTTACTAATTTCCTTGATCTCTGCGGGAATTCCAGAACTCCTCTCTTGTGCTGAATAACATTCCCAGCCTTTAGAAATAAAATGAAAAGACTTTCATTATATTCTACTGAGGTAGTCTGAAGAAAAAAAATCAATATATCCAGCAAAATAGAGGGAAACGGCAACATAATTTAAAAAAATAATTCTGCATTTTATTTTTGTAGGATTTAATGTGGTTACAAAAACAATACATGTGTAACACACTTATCAAAAAAAACCCAAGTGAGATCTGCTATTCTCGGATAAGTGCATCGTGTTACTGGTGTGGTGGGGCATACCTATTGGCTCCAGAAGGTCTGAGTCTCTGCAGATGTAGTAGGGAGTAGAACAACAGGACAGGTTTTCAGCATCAGGTCACTTGGTGCAGCGCCTCCATCCTGCAGGAATCCTGCCAGGGACAGGAGTCCCCACAGGCACCTTTTCTCCCAGTAATTAGTCTCAGACCAACAATTGTAGAACCGGATGTTTATTGGAGCACAGGACACAGCATTCCCTTCATCATTCCCTTGTCTAGTCACCCCAGGGGTTTGAGACCCTGGGGCTAGCCTTTATCCCCTTACCCCCGATAGGGCACGGTAGAACCTCCTCCACTCCCCAGAGGGTGAACCAGAACCTCTTCCCCCAGAGAGGAAAGAACAGAACAGCCCACAATTTAGTAGAGTGTCCCCTCTTATACCTGGGGATGGGTTTGTAACCCTGCCCCATAACTGGGCAGGTCTAGGTATTGACATGCATCACACCATTTTGCATGTGACACAGTTAGTACCTTCCCAGGCATGATACTCCAACTGCTGTTAGACCTGCACCTGGATATAATAACACTGTATCAATTCAGTCTGTAACTCACAAGCTAGGCCCTTGTGCAGGAGTTTAACCCTAACACTGTCTGTTCCTATCAGGACTTATAATGTTTGGGCAAAGAAAGGTATAGCCTGGGGCACTAGGCTGCACATGTAATCACTGCCAGCAAAATCATAATGAAATAACAACAATAGAGTGATAAATGTTTCACAAATGTATCAAATCAAACATGCTTTTTTTTCTGTGACAGCATTCATATTGTAAAATATTGGACAACTCATTTGAATAACATAAAACACATTCAAATGAAATTAAGATTTTATACATAGTAAATCAGTATAACAGATTAAGGGGGCTATTCTAGTTGCCTTCATAACCCACATCGAGGCTTTTTAGCTGTTTCCGGACAATTTGTTTGTCAGCTTTGTTTGATCAACCACTGGGCATCTGTGCGGACACTCCTCTTAACCTGCCTCACCTCTAACACTACACTCTGCATCCCACTTTTCCTTCCCTCCCGACATGGAATTCTTTAAACATATAATCGATTTTTTGAACGTGTGTTACTGTAAGTTAAGGCTCTTGCTGGTATTTTTTTTTTAACACAGGGAATAATTATCTCCGCTACCAAACATTTAATTTGTACAAGAACAAGTGAACTATTTTTTGTTCATGTTCCTATTTTCTTTGTTTCAAAATGTATACAAGAAGGATCCTGTGGTTTTTGAGTAGAACTCCTATCACTCTAATATTATTTACAGACATAAAACCCTTCTAAAGGAAATGTATAATGCTTTCCTTTGATCTGATACCTTTCTTAGCCCACACATATATGAGGAATAGTTTAATGCGGCAATCCAAGCATGGTTTTTTTTACATTTATTTGATGTTTTTTTTTAACCCAGGATAGAAGCAGGGCATCTCCGGAGCTAAACTCCATTCATTTCAGCTCCGGGCACCCACCTGTTTCCAGAGATACTTACCTCCGTAGTAGGCGGGCCACTCTGCTCGGCTACCAGGGTTCAAATTGTGGCGGAGTGTCAAAGCTCCAGCACCCTGCAGGCCAATAGCAAGCCGTGACATCATCAGGTTCAGCTTCCTAATAGCTCGCGTGACACAGGAGCTTTAAACATTGTCAAGATACCGGCACCCCCTGTGGAGGTCTGTATATCAGGAAGCAGGGGGTCCCTGGGGCTGAAATTAGCTGGGTTCAGCACTGGAGACCCCCTACTTCAGTCTGTGAGAAAGACAAAAAAAAGCGCATGGATTGCTCCTTTATGAGAAATTAATTTTGAGTAAAGTGTTCTCATAATCTCCATTTTTATTTCCCATACAGGAAAGGTTTTACGTTCTTTTACATAAATGTAACTGATGCAATAAAACAGCGGACTCTTATCAAACAAGAATATTATTTCAGAATGGGCAATGATAAGGCAATGGGCAATGATAATGTTAACAATGGGCAATTAACAGAATGGGCAATGATAATGTTAACAATCTAACCTGCCAAGGTATAGAACATGTACCATTCCCCACGAGAGGGGGCAATAGGTTGAATGTTCTGAACAAGAGAGAACTATATTGGATTTTCACCTTACAGACACGGATCCCTCACGGTTTAAATTCCGATTGGGATATAGGATCTCTCTTGTTCGACACATAAAACCTGTTCTAATACCTAAAATGTATGCTCCTTCGAGTGTTGTTGCTTAGATATAATTGTCCGAGAATAATGTTGAAACATTATGGAATTGATTTTCAGGGACTGTGCATAAAATATAAAAATGTTAATTTTCCGTTATACAATATATTTGTGCCATATAATAGAGACATTGCACAACCCTGATAATTATTACATATTTCAAATACTACCTCACAGATTGTCCCTCCTACAGAGTGACCAAAATCAAGTTGTAAAGTATTGATGTCCAACTAGGTTTATATTAGATCTTATTACTTAATGCACAATATGTACATAACCCTATTCGAATTAAGATCAGGATTGTACAATTCTCATTAACAATTTGTCACCCATTCAGTCCTATGTCAGTTTCCTTAGGGGCATTGGGGTTGTTCTAAAAATTCTAAAAAGTAAACCTAAATTAGTGAATATATTTTGTATGTTTTCTTGCCATATACTAATGTATACATTAAGTGTAATCACTCAACCCCATGCACACCCATCGTTACCATGATATTTTGATAACAATACCCAATATCAAAGGTTGTTCATTTAATTAATGTTAAACAGTTATTGTTTTTTTAAACGTTTGTCTTTTTATAACACTTGTCATGTTTTTTTTAATTTTTCATTAAGTTTACCTTGATGTTCCCCCTTTGGAGTGTGTGTATTCAATAAAGTTTTTTCAAGTTTTTTTTTTTTTTCTATTACACCTCCCAATCATCCCTCATCTAGCGTGACGTGATGACGTCACACCCATTCACGCGCTGGGACTCTCGCATTGGGCAAGGCATGAGACACAGTTCAGGGCACTTGTGGTCACGTCTTCATGCTTCACTCGTTCCCTGACTAGGTCCTGTGTGTGTCCAGGCGCGATACCCCATGCGTGAGATGACGCACCACCACGCAATGACGCTTGACGCTCCGATCACGTGATCAATGCGGAAGTGCCGCGATTGGCACAGAGGTGCAGGTAATTCACATAAATAACACTCCAGGGGGGTAAGTATTTTATTCACCTTGAGAAAGGACTTGTTGTAGTCCGAAACGCGTTGGTGTGTATCTTTTTTGTATCTGACCATTAAATAAGCCTGCACTGTGGGAACGCATCCTTGCATTTTTTGGCATAGCCTCGTGGATCTAGTGCTCCGTTTTCTCCCTTCCTTTGCTACATGGGCAATGATAAGAAAGGAAAAATAAACCGGAGAAATTTTTATGTTTTTGTTATTATTATTATTATTATTATTAAAAAAATCTAATAAAGTTAATTGTTTAAAATTATCATTATTCCGCTTCGTTATTAGCAGTGGTGATAAAAACTTTTAATTAGCAGATTAATAATATTTTAAATACACATATTATAACAAATGATATCAATTGGCACATGTGAAGCAAAATAAAAACATGGATAATCCAGATTAACCATTCCTGCTAAACTGAGATTGTGGAAGTAAAGATTGACTGCAACTGAAATGACTGTTTTATCTTTAGCTTGATACTATGCATTTTAGAGGCAATTTTACTCTTCTAAAACATAGAAAACCTTTACACAATTTCTGACCAAAGGCTTCAACAATCAATACAGGCATACCCCGCTTTAAGTACACTCACTTTAAGTACACTCGCGAGTAAGTACATATCGCCCAATAGGCAATCGGCAGCTCACACATGCGCCTGTCATCACGTCCTGAACAGCAATACCGGCTCCCTACCTGTATCGAAGCTGTGCGCAAGCAGGGAAACTATAGAGCCTGTTACAAATGCGTTATTTACATCAGTTGAGCACGTATATAACGATTGCAGTACAGTACATGCATCGATAAGTGGGAAAAAGGGAGTGCTTCACTTTAAGTACATTTTCGCTTTACATATATGCTCCGGTTCCATTGCGTACGTTAATGCGGGGTATGCCTGTATACAGTATATGGTAAATCACAACACTTTTGGGCACAATATTCTGTGTGTGAAACTCCTACATTATCAGGTCCACAAAAGTCTTACAGAAAAACACATGATATTACATACTGTACCGACACACTTTATTCGAGCAAATACCCAGTATGTACCTGGCAGATACCTGGAATGCGCCGCTCCTCACCTCTGACAAGCCCCGTTGCGTTTGCCTTCCCAGCCTGGGTTCATGCCTGGCTGACGGGCGGCTGATCTGTTAAATGATAATGATTAGGATTTAATAGGCTGCAATGCTTCGCGTGTCTACCAGATGGCATAAATTCATGAATTGTAATGCAGTATATATTTATATACTGTGCAGTATTGCAGCCAGCGGGAATAAAATGCTTCAATCCCTGCCTGGAAAATAACGCAATGCACTCGGGCAGAAAACAGTCACAAACCTCAATACACCCGGGTATACCCGAATTCGTGGGACTAGCCGAGCTCGAATAAAGTGTGTCGCCAGTGTAGACTTAAAACACAGCAACTTTTCAGCTGAATATAACACAAGGCCGGGTCCCCAGTGGCTGCTGCGGTGCACGCTACGGAGTGCGCGCCATACAGCACAGCACAGCCCTCTATGGGGCAGGCCCCAGTGGCTGCTGCGGTGCACGCTACGGTGTGTGCGCCATACAGCACAGCCCTCTATGGGGCAGGCCCCAGTGGCAGTGTGTGGGCGCGCAAAGCGCTGTGATGCGTACGCTGGCCGCGATCACATGCTCAGCGGGCAGCCAAAGGAAGGGCAGATATGCCCCGCCATGGCCGCGCCCCCCATCATGGCCACGCCCCCTCACACTTCCCATCGCTCCCCTACAGACCACAGATCGCGGCTGTAATATGGGCACGCGCCACCAGACACACGTGCAGCCGGGGGCACTGGGGCCGTAGCCTTACACTGGCGTTGGTGGAGACAACGGAAATCATTTCCATGAGATTCAGTGCTGTTATTTGCACTATTTGCACTATTTTACTGTATAATGGAGCATAGCAACTTTGGCAAATATCTCCATTGTTTCACCAGTGCGATGTTCTGAGAAAGTAACAATTAAACAAGTTAGTGAGTTACACTTATTCATATCAGCATAGAATGTGTATTATATTACCAAGATGTTTCTAGTGATTTGTATGACATCTGCATACTGTCCATGGTATTACATTAATATTTTGATTAGTCTAGCTAAAACTACGCATCATTTTTTGTTAGAATTATAATTGTTTTGGGATTCATACAATGCTCGCAGCATAATGTTTTAATAGACTTTGGCAAGAAATCCAACTATCCTTTTAAAAAAGCATTTATTTTACATTGGGATTTTTTGTGTGCAAATTTAACACGGGACCCGCCCTCTGAATCTCCATTAGGCGGATTAAATAATAAATGAAAGCAGTATTAAAAGCACAATGAAAAGGGTCTTACTGCAATAAAATCGCTTCATAGGAGTATGTGGCAAAAAAAAAATAAGAATTGCTTTGTTAAATGAAGAAATAGGAAATATTTACAATTTACAATTTGTATCATTTGATATTTAAAGAGGAGAACGAGTCTCAGCACTGGGAATTGTGACCAAATACCGCCCCACTGGTTTGAGTTATTTATACTGTATATGCTGAACTCTGTTTTGTGTAGTACTATTTAGCTCGCACACAGATGTACACAAACTGACAGATAAGTTACTTAGACCGTTATTATTGAAGAATATATATTTATTTTCGTTTGCTTAGTCTTTTCACAACCGTTTCCATGTTCTATATGAAAGAGTTAAAGTGCTAGATTCATATTGCCCTTGTCAGTCCACCCACAGGGTGTAGTTTGTGCTACATGCATACATCGCTGTGTATGGCCTATTCAGGCCCAAGAGCCCCCACCCCATCCTGGAAATAAAAACACAATGCTTCTTTGGAGGAACAATGTCATTGCTTTATAAATATAAAATATAGATAACAAACAGATGACCTTGCCAGGCTGCTCTGTTATGACCTTGAGCCCGTGGCATTCTCGCTGCTGGCAGAACTCCAGAGGAGCAGATGTATTATTGATAATGGGGAACACGCCCCAAACTGAATAGCCCTGAAAGGGTGTGGCCCACGGCTTACCAACTAGTACAATTCAACTGAGAAAAAATGAACACCCAAGTGTGCTAAGGTGCGCTGAGTCTGAGCTGGGGTTTATATGAGGGTATTAAAAAGATCCTACATAGGATAAGTCTCAATGACTCATATGCGAGTATTGAACCAAAGATGATGATGAATAAAAGAGATATCCTAAGATATCATGAAAACCACTGATAGATAAACCCTTAAATGATGATGTATTGGACCCACCCTAGCAAGTAAAGAAATGGACACCCGTCAATAAAATTACATTAATTATGTTTTCTACTTAAATGCCGCTTTTTTTTTTGCTTTAAAGTTGCAGACCAAGCAATATTTATTTATAAAATGTTTTACCAGGAAGTACTACATTGAGAGTTACCTCTCGTTTTCAAGTAAGGTCCTGGGCACAGAGTTATGGTGACGAATACATGATTACAAATACATAGTTACATAAGTGAGCAGGGTTATACATTATATACAAGACATTGCATGCACAGTTATAGATAATATACATTATAGGTGTATGTAACAGTTACAGACCAGATTAAAATGTGAGACAGCTTTAGTTTTGAAAGAACTTAGACTGGTGGCTGCTGTGAGAGTCTCCGGTAGGTTGTTCCAGTTTTGGGGTGCACGGTAGGAGAAGGTGGAGCGACTGGATACTTTGCTGAACCATGGGACCATAAATCAGTTCTGTACTCTGAGAAAATACTTGTAGCATTTTTTTAAAATAAAAACCACTCT
This sequence comes from Ascaphus truei, assembly GCF_040206685.1. Lineage (NCBI taxonomy): Eukaryota > Metazoa > Chordata > Amphibia > Anura > Ascaphidae > Ascaphus > Ascaphus truei. The sequence goes on along the minus strand of NC_134492.1, from coordinate 8,303,093 downwards.
AAATTATATTTTAATGTATTATAATGTAACAAATCTTTTTGTTGCTATAGCAACCATTTACAAAGTCTCATCCCCTTCCTCTTCTGAAACAGGCTCTGGCTCACCCCTTTTTGAGTCCTGTGCTCTCTCTAGCAGTGCACCAATTGTATTTAGTGACTGCCTGGTCACTGATCTTCCCCACAGAACTTTGCATCTTTGGTCCTCTTCTGCTGCACTGACACCCATTTAGAAAAATCCCCAAGCAGAATCTATCACAGGAGAACTGATCGATCGGCAACTTAGCGAATTACTCATCATTGTGTGGATTGTATTGATGCACATATTAAAGGGAAAAAATGTAAATAAATCAGCAGCTTGTACTGCTGCTTTAATATTTATATATATAGATATAGATATGTAGAGTTTCTGCTGGACGGGATCTCGTGCCGGACCGCAGAGACGAGTCAGAGCAGAGGAGTGGAGCTATACCACCACGATGGGCTCAACCTCTGGCCAGGCCCGGCTGCCGGTCACGGCTGACCCCGGCTCTCACTCAGCTGCCTGCAGGCCTCTCCTTCACTGTGTCCCGAGCTTCCCCCTCTGGCACGCGATGGCCTTCTCTGACATCACCGCGCCAGAAGTAAGGTGGCTTCCTGTGCGCGCCGGCATGAGAGGGAGGCATAATGGGACATGGTGCAGGCAGCTGATGGAGGGCCCGGTCCCAGCCGTGACCGGCAGCCGGGCCTGGCCGAGCTCCCAGAAGCCTCCGTTTGTTTTTCTCTTTTAATATGTGCATCAATACAACCCACACAATGATAAATAATTAACTAAAAGGGCCTAGTTCAGAAGAGGAAGGGGATGTTACTTTGTAAATGGTTGCTATAGAAATAAAAAAGGCTTGTTACATTACAATACATTAAAAATGTAATTTAGAGTGGTTTTTATTTAAAAAAAATGCTACAAGTATTTTCTCATAGCACAGAACTGATTTATGGTCCCATGGTTCAGTATATTAAAAATGTAATTTAGAGTTGTGTTACACGTATTTTCAGGTGGAAGATTCTGACGGTGACAGGAATCCCCTTACGAAAGCCACGCCAACCTTCTAAAGTTCATATACTTTAAGAGACGTGTGAGGTGTTTCTAATAATTAAATAATATTGAAGTGCATTGGGAGCCAGCGAATATTATCAGGGAGAAATCAAAATTTTACTGAAATTTGTGGTTAAGAAAAACAGTGTATGTTAAAAACAGTCAAGTAGAAAAGGTAGGAGAGAGAAACTCCCCTCTGTGTGCTCTAAAGCAATAACAGCGGATGTGGTGATATGATGAGCCAATGAATAAAAGTGATGGGACGGCAAATAAATAGCAATAATGGGTGGATGGGGCCACAGTGAAGTTTGAAGTTCATATATGATATAGCTCCCAGTCCAGTATGTGTCACCCCCTGATATATAACCGGGTAAACCTCTCCGTGTCTGGTAATGGCACTGAGAAATATCTAATGTGCCATACCCATTACACTGTGTATAACGGAGGCATGCCGGCAGGTGAATATAATGAATAAATGGGGGGGACACTTAACTGAGAGCTGTTGTCCTCGTGGATGATACAACCGGCGTGCAGGGCAGTCGATCTCTCGGGAGGAACTCTCAGGGTTGCCAGCCTCTTGCTCCAGTGTGAAGACCCAATGCGAAGTGGCGCTGCTGTGACGTCATCACTCTGCGATCCGCCCACGCTGGTTCCTGACCGACCGTGTCTCTCTGTCGGGACTGCCACAAAGCTGTTGTCCTCGTGGATGATGAATGATGGAACCAGCGTAATCCCTCGGGAGGAACTCTCAGCGCTGCCGGCCATTTGCTCCAGCGCGAAGACCCGATGTGAAGTGGCGCCGCTGTGACATCATCACTCTGCGAGTCTCTCTACTGGGACCGCCACAAGCACGCCTGGTATCTGCAGCTCACCATCAGCCACTCACCACCCCAGACACCACAAGGGTTGAAAATATGCCGTCCTCCTGCGTGCTCCGAATGAAATGGCAAATAGATTAGTGGAAAATATTCAGGCACTGCATACAGTGATGAGTGAGGCTGGAGTATTCTTGAAAAAATTCTTTATTGTGGCATAAAAGCCAAAATTAAAAGCACAGAGTCTCCCCTGACGTGTTTCTCGCCTCACAGGGCACTTTCTCAAAGCCTCACTCATCACTGTATGCAGTGCCCGAATATTTTCCACTTTTCTATGTTAAAAACAGTGTTACTAGCATGTCTAACAAAGGGGGAAAATGTGATATCCCAGCAAGAGGGAAAGGCAAAGAGTAGAGGGTAGAAATACACATAATGATTTGTGACTTTTGATTGGAGAACTGCAAATAAGTATTCATTTATTATTTTGAACAATAGCCACTGAATATATGATTATTTCATTTGTATTCTGTTTATAAATTCAGTTCTTTAATGCTCAAAGTGAGTAATAGTGAATGAATAATGCCATTCTTCTCTGAATGATATTTAATGAGATGTGTAAATACAACTCAAAATTGAAACACATGTTCTTACACTTAATTTGCAGGACACATAAGTGATGAGTTTAATCTCTACAAGAATATTTAGCTAAATTAACCAACGTATTGTGAAGTGCAGCTGCAGCGAAACTAACTGTCCAGTGCCGTTGTCACCAGCGGTCACGCAATTGCGGTGGTCGCGGCACTGGATGATTAACGCTGGGAGTGGTCTCATTGGGTAGCATTGACCCCCGCGGCATGATCGCGGCAAACACTGTCCCAGGCGCCAGGGGCAGCGAGTCTGGCTACACCTGTAAGTAAGATTTCCAAACACAAAAGACAGAATAATGTTTTCAAAATGCATGAAATAAAACTAGCTAATGATTTAATTGCTTCGGTGACTAGAAGCATTGCTACTGAGCTTGGATAATTTAGACAGTTGCAACATTTCCCGGGCATTTTTGGATAGCAACGTTTTTAGTGGATATCATCTCACATACCTGAAAAGACATTTTCTGCTGTTAGGAGACAGACTTTGTAGCTGATTCAATGGTTTGAACACTGGTGTAAACCACTACAAATTGTGAATTGTAAACAATAACAGCCAACATGATCTTTACTGCTACATCTGCGAAGAAGAAAAAACACACAGTAAAAAGTCTGTTGCTTATAAAACGCTTGCTGTGGATGGCAAAGGACGATGACAGCAACTCAAAACTTTTCTGCATGACAAGTACTATGGGAAAACCCTCGTTGCAGTATACTGAAGGGGAAAAGAACTGTGAATATATTAAAAAAAAAATGCTAACAGAGATCAGCTGGCCAAATAGTAGCTACTATGTAAGTATGTGTCAGATTATAGATGTTATAGAATGGGTAGGATGAATGCTGGAAGTGACTGATTGAAGCTACATCAATATGTTTTAGTATATAATGAATGCTAATGATTCCATACGCCACAATTCTTATGTGAATGTGCTCAAAAGTCATACTGTATTTGTTTTTACTATATGTAACAGATATTCCCCCCTCCCCCCCCTGGGAGATGTTGCTGCAACATGGGGTGTGGTGGTGCATACCTGCTGGCTCACAGTAGATGGTGGTGGTAGGGGATGTCAGAACAGGCTTCTGCGGTATAAACTGATTCGTACTCACGGTGACAGCGCCTCCATCTTTTGAAGGCCCCAGGGATAAGTGGAGTAATCCCTGCAGGAGAGTTTCCATTCTCCTTCCCCCTGATAGATTGCAGTCTCAGGCAATAAGGTACGGTAAACACTGGAACATTTTACTGTACACTGTAGACTTCACAGCATACACAGCAACAAGCAGATATTCGGGCCTTCACCCCCAGGATGTTTCCCTGGACAATCACTGCAGGTACACAGCTGTCATATATCCATATGGACATACATCTAATATATCCACACAGGGCCTATTTGAAGGAATTAGCTGATCCACTGCCTTCACCTAACAGGGCTCATACTGGTAGGGCCCATGAAAAGAAGTAGAGGCCGGTGGCTAGGCTACATCCAGTACCTTTAACATTTTAACGTCCTGAATAAAAAAAGATAAACTTTTATGGAGAAATTGGGGTCTGTCATCTCGACCTTTCAACATCTGTATTTATTAATTGAGATAATATTATTGTTGCTTACTGCGTCTAAAGCATTTAGGACCCACAATGTCTTCACTTGTGTCAATGTTGACCAAGTTATATCATGTTTTTGAAAAAGATTTATGCACTGAAATGTCACATTCTGCTGCATCTTGTGTGAAGTGCCAAAGTACAATGAAGGAGAATTTGTGCCCACTCTTAAAATGTGGCACCCTAGGTCCCGAGGGTTCAGAGTGTTCAGCATGGCTTACATCCTCTGGAAAATGTTGTTATTTTCTTTCTGGCCTCTGCCACGTCGAGTCAGTTAGATGAACACACTCATATTGTGGATGCCTATGCAAAAGTATAACAAATGATTATCAAAATAAGTCAATGGCCTTATGTGTAACCTCAGTCTATGTATATAAAGGGTAGAGGCACTCTCTCTGGATGGCGTGTGCACTGTATCTGACACAGGTCTCCCCCGACACAACGTTGTGTGAGTGATCATTCTGCTACAATAAATCGACATAAAGGACTTCCTGACTTCGATGTGGTCTGTCCAGCGTGCTAGGGAGATATCATTATAACACTTAAATGTAACTTATTCAGTATATTTAAATGAAATCTGCAGCAGTAGTGGCAGAAATATTGATATCTGCAAGGCTACAACTCCTTAAGCACCAGAGGTTATAAATACTGTATGATCATCAATCTGTGTCTATGTTGACTAATTATGGAACAGATTGGTAATTTTTCTTATTGCTTCATGTATTTATTGTATATTCAAACATAAATCCTCCAAACAGATGGGCCCAGATAGAATAGTTATGGGAAATATAAAGGGAAACATGCATATATAGTGTAGAATTAAAAAAAAACTGATCCAATATAAAAATTGAGATACTGTATACTGCACTCACAATAAACTCTAGTTAAGTAACCTTTACCACTTAGGCCTCGGGCATGGTCAGCGCTTATGCGCTGACCCGTGCTGAGGCTCGCTGCTGCTCGGCACTGAGCCCCTGCAGCCGCAATGAGAGCGGCTTTAGCAGGGGCTCGCGCACGCTTGCGGAAGCGTGTGTCTCACCGAGTCTTCAGATTTGGCGCTTGCCGAAGTGCAGGTGTCGGTCACGTGAGCAGTTTGCCCAATGAGGGCGAACCAGCTCCGTGACGTCACTGGCCCGCCCCCAGACCCGCCCGCGACATGCCCATGGACGGCGCGCTGTGTAAGGCCATGGAAAGCACCGCTTTCCCTGAGCCTCAGCGCGCCTCCGCCCGGATACAACCACTATGTCCCAGGCCTTAGATGTAACTCAGGCCCCCTCTCTTCACCTTCATCTGATTCTTCAACTGTAGAGAAACCTCAAAAACACACATAGAAAGCAGAGCATTGTGTAGTATGCTTGTATTAAGCAGGCCATAGTGTAGTAGTATGTTTGTATTAAGCAGGCCATAGTGTAGTAGTATGTTTGTATTAAGCAGGCCATAGTGTAGTAGTATGTTTGTATTAAGCAGGCCATAGTGTAGTAGTATGCTTGTATTAAGCAGGCCATAGTGTAGTAGTATGCTTGTATTAAGCAGGCCATAGTGTAGTAGTATATTTAAATTAAGCAGGCCATAGTGTAGTAGTATGCTTGTATTAAGCAGGCCATAGTGTAGTAGTATATTTATATTAAGCAGGCCATAGTGTAGTAGTATGCTTGTATTAAGCAGGCCATAGTGTAGTAGTATATTTATATTAAGCAGGCCATAGTGTAGTAGTATGTTTGTATTAAGCAGGCCATAGTGTAGTAGTATATTTATATTAAGCAGGCCATAGTGTAGTAGTATATTTATATTAAGCAGGCCATAGTGTAGTATTATATTTGTATTAAGCAGGCCATAGTGTAGTAGTATATTTGTATTAAGCAGGCCATAGTGTAGTAGTATGCTTGTATTAAGCAGGCCATAGTGTAGTAGTATATTTATATTAAGCAGGCCATAGTGTAGTAGTATGCTTGTATTAAGCAGGCCATAGTGTAGTAGTATATTTGTATTAAGCAGGCCATAGTGTAGTAGTATATTTGTATTAAGCAGGCCATAGTGTAGTAGTATATTTGTATTAAGCAGGCCATAGTGTAGTAGTATATTTGTATTAAGCAGGCCATAGTGTAGTAGTATATTTGTATTGGAACTGTTGGAACCTCTCCACCTGCTGCATCTGTGGGGGATGAGGAGGAGGACATAGATCAACTACAACATTCTATGCCACTAAGGAGGACATTAAACAGCTACCTTCTAAAAAATATGTTCATGATTTAGTAGCCCTTATGAACCAGACTATAAAGGATGAACTCCTTGATGTCAGAGCTAGGCAACAGAAAGGCATCCCTGGAGGAAGAGAAATCCCTCATGAGCAGCATGAGGCCCTCACCGCTAAAATAGAGGTGCAGGGCTTACCACAGAACGCGCAATAACCTGTGTATAAGAGGAGGGCCCGAAATAGTGAGTACCCAGGAGCTTAATGCATATCTACAAAAACTATTCAAATTCATTACACAACCAGAAATAAAAATGGACAGAGCGCACTGGGTGCTCAGAAATAGGCCAATACACAATGACCCACTCAGAGATGTAATCCTGAGAATGCATTATTGCAAAAAAACAATGGATATCATGACTAAAACGACATATGCAGACAATAAACATGGATGGCCAGGAGATTAAAATCTTTAACGCTTTATCTCCTCTATTTGTGCTCAAGGCCTGTTCCTCTGGCAATAGATAGCACTGCCTGGGGGTTACCCCCTCTTTCTCTTCCACTTGCGTTTTGTCCTTGGGATCTAGTCCGTCTTTAGTGGGGATCTGGTCCGAAGTGAGGTAGCACTGCAGCCTGGGTTGGAGCCGGATATCACCTTACGCATTTCATTGCATCTATGCAACTTCTTCAGAGGTTAAGGCTGTCTTGGATATGCCCCTATTTAAATCTAAAAAAGTCCAGCTGGAGCTAATCAAATGCAAATCAGCATCGCAGTAGTTCCTTATGATCTAAATTATTAAAATTACAATGCCAACATCTACTGGGTAATAACCAAAATAGCCCCCAAATAATGCATTACATGGATTAATATATCACGAATTAGTAAACAAAGATTCATAATAATACATTAGTATCACTTGCTACAACTAGTAGAAACAATGATTAAAAATGTCAAGTTGAAATTCACATAATTAGAATAATTTAAGTTATGATACATAGCCAATTTGGAGTAACAAACCCCAATGTACAGTACTCTAGAAAAAAAAAATATCATTATAATGAGCAGAACACGAATAAGGATACACTGGCGACACACTTTATTCGAGCTTGGCTAGTCCCACGAATTCGGGTATACCCGGGTGTATTGAGGTTTGTGACTGTTTTCTGCCCGAGTGCATTGAGTTATTTTCCAAGCAGGGATTGAAGCATTTTATTCCCGCTGGCTGCAATATTGCACAGTATATATATATATACTGCATTACAATTCATGAATTTATGCCATCTGGTAGACACGCGAAGCATTGCAGCCTATTAAATCCTAATCATTATCATTTAACAGATCAGCCGCCCATCAGCCAGGCATGAACCCAGGCTGGGAAGGCAAATGCAACGGGGCTTGTCAGAGGTGAGGAGTGGCGCATTCCAGGTATCTGCCAGGTACATACCGGGTATTTGCTCGAATAAAGTGTGTCGGTGCAGTAGATATTTCATTGTGTCCTTTTTATGAGGTCTATTTGGACAGCACATGCAAATTTAGAGTCCAACAGAAAGATGCCAAAGCAGGATGTTCTAGGAATAGAGAGGGCCAGCGGAGCAAGAATATAACAATTTGTAAAATGACTAAATACAGTATAACTAATAAAAATGTATAACTATCTAATAAATCATAAATCTGGACTAGACCTAAAATAATCATAAGATTAATGATAAATTCATTAATAAAAAATAAAATAAATAAAAAATGGATAACTAAAGATTGAAAATACAAATTTGATAAAAAAAGAATGTATATAACGCAAAGGAAGGAGCAGTAACTGCTCAACCCAGACCTCCCTAAATGAGACTCACATACGCAGAGACAGAGGACCCGGCACATGTCTAAATGATGGTACTTACATCAATGCATTCGTTAAACCCTTTGGGGGATAAACTCCCTCGTGTATAAATCCCAAATGTTTCTTTAGCACACAGCCTCTTAAATCTGTCACCCCCTAATAGTGAGGGAGGAACGGCTTCCAAGCCCATAATAGTCATATACTGAGGGTCTTTCTGATGTATTTGCAAAACATGTCTAGATAGACTAAGCCCCTTACTGCATTTCGCCGATGTTTGAGGAATCTTGTTGCTAAAGTGCGTGTCATCCTCCCAATATACTGTGGTCCACAGCTACATAAAATTGCATACTGTATACCACATATGTGGGCAAACAGTTAATGTGGTCTATCACGAAATGTTCTAAATGTTCACTGTGTGAAACAGCTTTCTGTGCTGTTTTGAGGTGCTTGCACGTAATACAACGTCCTCTACCACAACGAAAGTTGCCATACACACAAAGGTCTTATTGGCTAGACTATTGGACTTCACTGATTTTAATTTACTGGGTGCCAAGATGGTCTTCATATTCCTTGCTCTTTTGAACACCATAGGAATTTGTTTAGGTAATCTTGAACCAAAAAAGGGATCACTTTTTACAATTCTCCAGTGTTTGTTGAGTACTTGTTTGATCTTGTGTGCAAATGGATTATATTTAGTAATACATTTCACTGACTCCAAAATCTTTAGTACCTGTCCTCTTTTGGAGTCTGTGAAACAAAAAAACAGGGATTTTCTTCTGGAACAATCTCTGAACAAACTAGGTAACATTTTATGGTAAAAACAGTAAATATCCAGCTGACTCACCCTATGAACTCCCTACATTTATCACTAAGTAGCTACAAAGGCTAATAGGATATTATCATGCATAAAACAAGGTATGAATGGAAGGGAAGACATCAACATTTTGCCACTTTTTAAATCCTTAGTACGGCCACACTTTGTATATGGAGTAGAATTTTGGCCAACCGCTTAAAAAAAAAAAGACATTATGGAACTGGAAAAAGTGCAGTGAAGAGCCACCAAATGATTAAAGGGGATGGAAGATCTGACCTCTGAGAACAAGCTTTCCAAATGGGTGTTATTTATACTGTATTAGGAAAGAGGTAACAAGGGAGGGATATGATAACGTTTTACAAATATATTCTAAGTCCATACAAGGAAATATCAAGGGAACTTCTCATCCCAAAGTCAGAACAAATTACAGGGCCCTTCCCTGAGATGGAAGGAAAGGAGATCTCACCAGTAGCAAAGGAAATGGTTCATTACAGTAAGTGCATTCAAAATGTGGAATTTACTACAGATGAAGACGATGATAGTACATACAATAAATATCTTTAATACAAGGATTGATATTGTGTTAGAAAGGAAAGATATACAAGGATATGCAAAAACTTATAACATAGGAAGGATGTTGATCTCGGAGAAATCTGATACCCATTACTGGAGTCAGAAAGGAAAAATATGACAATGTTTGGTTATTGTCAAATCAGGATAACTGGGCTTTTTGGATATAGGCCTTTGTCTCTTTTTCAGATATTCCTGAGATTATTATTATTATTGTTTATTGTGAAGCGCCAACACATTGTGTGGCGCAGTACAATATGTATATTTCATAAACATGAACAGTAACATCCAGGTGAGGACAAAACATGCACAAATAGATACAAAGTGGTAATAAGGGCCCTGCTCATGAGAGATTACACTAGATTGACTCATTCTCTGGAATCTAAAACAAAATACTTAAATCTGAAAATAAAATACTATGCCAGTGTAAGACTGCTTTTTAACATTACTTATGTTAAATATATCTAACTAACAACGAACTGATGTAGACTAAAGAGAAAAAAGATAACAGAAGTGAATTACACCCACTTGTATTTGTTCAGTGATTTGAATTTTTGCCATTTTTAATATGTTCCCTTTCCTTTGGAATTGTATTTTCATTCAATAAGAAAGTTGTATCTTTATAGAAACAAAGCAAACAAAAGAAGCACTCAAAATAACAGCCGGTATCTTGCCATGGGGGCATATGGCTTCAATCAAGGAGAACATTAATGCCAAAGATGAAAAAGATTAAACGGCACACCGCTGGAAAATAAATAAATAGCAAATTATTTAGCAAAAAATATCAACATTTCGGTCCCACTATCTTGACAAAGGTTTAATAGTGGGACCAAAGCATTTATATTTTTTGCTATATAATAAATGTTCTATATTTCTAATCCCAGTGGAGTGCCATTTAATCTTTTTCATATTTTGTACGTGACTGCAGTTGCTACTAACAAAAACGGTGTTGGCAAGAATAAACTGACTCCTAATGCATGTAGCAAGAAATGAATCTGGCTCTGCTGTTTCTAAATCTTTAGTCTTTTAATTAATGCTGTGTTCTAATTTATCTAGACTTCAGAAAAGTCAACGATACTTGGATAAGGTGAACAAGGAGAATAGCAGTTTTTGATGCAGAGCAGTTGCTAAGGAAACCACTTTGGAAATGCTAAGTAATTGAAGCTATTGCTTTCACAAGTTAAGCGTACCTTATTTTGCTTTTGAGAAAATAAAAGGTTACTAAAATACTTTTCTGAGATTTGTTGCATGTTATGACACTATGGGCTGGTAAACGTGCGTTAATATCTCACCTGGTAAAATGAAAATAACTGGTCTTATTACCGCGATGTTAAGATGGTATACATCAACATTGCCATAATAATTTACCGGGTGCGATATTTAACCCAAAGTCGCGATGGGGGAATTGACGCGATCATTAATAATGCGTTAATTATCACACAGAAGGCCAGTCACATGGTACACAAGCAATAGGTGGTAAAAAAAATGCATCAAAAAAGAAAAAAATTGAAAAAAAATCAGAGCGAGAAAAGAGGGGACTACCTGATCTAATGTAACTTCAAATTTACATATTTACAAGAGAATACTATCCACAGGACAACCACAGGACCTCACGTTTGACAAGACATTGACAGCGGGATTCAACATGAGGTAGCAGGTGAGGCAACAGAGTCACAGGAGAAACAGGAGGGATGGAAGTAGACAGAGGTAGAGGAAGCATTCAATGTTTGTAAGAGCACCTGAGAGGGAAAAATCCCGGTAAGCAGGTGTACATACACAATTACATGAAAACACTTCCATCCATTCTGAAATCTAGTAGACATCTACAGTATTGTACATGTAACGGATATTCCCCCTACCCCAATCGCAGATAGAGGGCATGTGAGGGGGAACCTATATGTTACCAGGTGTGGTGCATATACCTGCAGGTTCACAGGAGGCCTGAGCCTCCGCTGATGGGAACCTGGGGTGAATCCTCTGAAACGATCTTCCTTACAGTGCCTCCACCTATGTAGGATTCTAGGAGTGTAGAATGTACCCCACACAGGACCCTCATATATTAACCACATACACCAAAGGTATATATAACTCATGTTTACTATATGCAGATAACATCACACAATACACATGCATCAACCTCAATGTCACCTTGTGACACTACTTCCCAGGGTTGATAACCCCACACCGTGTCCACAGTCCCCAATGTCATCCACTCCCACTTAGTATATAGTATATACCCCAGGCCCACCACCGTGTACCCCCACACCGTGTCCACAGTATACCCTTGTCCCGTGGTCAGTGCTGCCACTATGTGCGAGTACTCTGTTGGTGCACTTATAACGATACCTGCCCAGTGCGACGGCACCTGGGCTTTAAAAGATCTTCACAAAGAGTCCGCCGATCTCCTGCACGACGTCCTGGTTTCCCCCAGCGCGGGGATCCGTCAAGGGCGATCCCACCCTGGAGATAGTCTTGCTCTCTCAATGGAGTAGGCCTGAGCCCAAGCCTCTTTGCGGGAAGCGCAGCGTCCGCTGTGTCCCTAACTGCCAATATCACTAATGGGGCAAGATCCCTTACCTAGGGCCTGTCCCTGAAGCACAACAAGCTATAGTGGTGACTCAGGACCTCACTGGGGCCTACGGGGCTGCTGGCCTAATGCAGCGGGTCACAGACCCCTGCACTCACCTCCTACCCCTAGCTCTTCCTGGTCTTGACTGCCTAGCGTGGGCTGAGCGCACGAAATGTATCTATCTCCTAGAGCAGGGAGATACTGCAGCCCTATTGGCTCCCTGGCGTCCGGTGGGACGCTCCTGAGGCTCATGGGACTTGTAGTCCCTGCTATAGCCTCCTTGCGATTGGCTGCCCTTCCGCGTGCATGTACTGCACATGCGTGAACTAACAGGGGCCTCCCGTCGCATCTTTACCCTGTGCATACGCGAGGAATGAACATGGCGGCGCCCTGTGCTGTCGGGCCGCCGCGGAGCCTCTGGAGCACCGGAGCGCTCCCTGCTCGGCCCCCACCCTCCAGAAACTCCGGCGCTAGACTCCGGCAGCACTCACCATCGCTCCCGGCAGCGGAGGTAATGAGGGGGTGTCGCAGAGCACAAAGGAGCCCAGGGCTACATACACATCAGCAAAAAGCAACCAAGATCATACTCCTCTTTAAGCCCTCTTGGCGCAAGTGTCTGCAATGTACGTATCCGGTGGAATTCCCTTTGTTTGAGGCGAGTGATCCTATCGCCCCCTCTTCAGAGCTGTGGGATACTCTCTATAGTCTGGAATAGTAGAGGGCTCGGAGTGTGCCCTGCGCTTGCAAATTGTTTAGAGACCAGTAGAGTCAAATTACGCTTACATACAGTATGGAGGATTTGTGCTCTATAGTCCTCCTTTTTCACCTGTCTGGTCGTCTTCACAACATACAGTAGACCACATGGACATTTGAGTAAATAAATAACATAAGATGACAGACAGGTGGTATAGTCATGTATTTTGTTTTTCTTGCCCGTGTGTGTACTGTATGTAAAAAAGAGTCCCTTTTAATGACAGAATTACACTGTGTACATTGTGGCACGGGGATGGTAATGTTCCCATTTTGAAAGTTTCCAAAAATCGGGTGTTTGATATATAGATGGACCAAAATCCTGTTTTACTAGTATATCCCAAAAATGGTGTGCTCTTTTGTATTCAAATAACGAGGGTTTTCTTGTCAGGGAGGTCACTTTTGAATCACTTTTTAGACTGTCCCAGGACTTTCTTATAATTTTACAGACATGTACTCGCAGGATTATATGTTAATGCTACTGGATGTCTGTCCTGTTCTTTCTGGACAATAGTCTTGTCCTTTAATAGTGTCATTCTGTCTATTGACTGGTTACCCAGTGAGGTTTGTTCACAACTACTTTTCTCACATCTCTTCTGCATATTAAGTAACCTATCCTGAGTATATTTTTCCTCGCTTAAGATTCTTTTGGAATTGACTGAAGAGTAACCGAACTTTCATGTTATTAGTATGGTAACTGTCAGACTTGAGCAAGGTGTAGTCCGTAGATTTAAAGATGATGTCAGTTTCAAGGTGACCACATAAATGTTAGTGACCAAGAACAGGATTGTTTCCTCTGATGATTCACCTGTGAATCTTATTGTAGCATAGCAGCCATTCAAATACTCTAAAACGGTGGAGTGCCTCTCCAGTCTTCAAGCCCCCCCCCCTCCACCCCCCATCCCAACAGGTCAGGTTTTCAGGATATCACAGCTTCAGCACAGTTGAAGACTGAGCCCTCTGATAGAGCCACCTGTGCTGAAGCAGGAATATCCTAAAAACCTGAACTGTTGGAGGAGGAGCGAGGGGAGTGAGGACAGGAGTTCAGCGCCCAGCTCTAGAAATGTCTGAATTAAATACCAGATTTAGCCATGGCGTAGGCCCCGGCGAGTTGTTGAGTGGAGGTGGGAGATAATGGTGAACACCGGAATCAGCTCTGGCCTCTGTCCCAGTGATTAGTTGAGAGGTGGGAGAGAGATGGCAGGCCCAGAACTATACAGAGGGATGTTGGGGGATGGTGGCTCACTCTGGTTACTTGGGTCTGTAGCATTATAATGTACAGTTTAAATTGCTGTACAAATGAGCCCTACTCTTGCTTCCTCTCCTTCAGGGATACCGCGAACGCTTCAGCATGATCTAATAAACAGCCAGTGCAGCCCATTATAATAAAAAAATAATATACAAAAATATTTTGTCATTATTTTAATTTGCCATAAATATCACTCATTGGCAGCGATTGCAGTTTCCTTTTTGCAACACAACAAGAAGGCTAAAAGTCCACTTGAGGGCAAACTTGTCATAATATGAAGCATGTTGAAAGCTTCTGTATTACACAACGTGCCCTTGATTTAGTTTATATTGAAACAGATAATTTACCTCTTGAAAAAAAAAATCTATTCTCTGCAGAAAAAGACAAATTGCCATCTTGGTTTTGAACTTAACACTGAACAATCCCATTAAATCACATGTATTATTCACTTAATCAGATATAGCAACTATGAATTAAGGTATTACACACAGAGCATTTAGAGCAGTGTCTTGAATCAGATGGAGTGCCCGTTACATCATGTCAGGTTTGACTTAAATATATTCCATGTTAGGAAAATACATCATGACCCAATGCTCTGTACTTAGATCTATCGGCTGATATTAAAAATGTAGTCAAAGCCAAACACTTAATTTTAAATTGAAGATGTCAACTATTGAACCTGTTTTTCAGGGTTTAAAGAAAAAATATACATCATATGTGGGAACATCTGATAAACAGAAATCTTAGTACAATAGCTAATTACATTTGAGCATTTATTTTGACAAAGGTCTATGAAGTCGATGGCTTTTGCAGATGATTAAATCATAGGCCTATAACTCTGTAGTATTAGGAAAAATGCTGTCACCAGTCAAATCAGAAATGATAAGAGTAAACTATTGTAATCTATATGAGAGGGTCTGTAACATGTATTATATGCTCTTTAACGCTAGCAAGGGTTACTGAACCATTTTTGTGTACACACGTACATACATACCACACTATACCACAATGATGAGTAATGAGACAAACTTACCAAAGTTAATAAGTTAAATTCCCAAATCCCCAGTTTACTGTACAAGTGTCCCCTGAAACATGTTTATATGAGCATAGTTTACTGAAGCAGCAGTTACTGCACCGACACACTTTATTCGAGCAAATACCCAGTATGTACCTGGCAGATACCTGGAATGAGCCGCTCCTCACCTCTGACAAGCCCCATTGCGTTTTCCTTCCCAGCCTGGGTTCATGCCTGGCTGACGGGCGGCTGATCTGTTAAATGATAATGATTAGGATTTAATAGGCTGCAATGCTTCGCGTGTCTACCAGATGGCATAAATTCATGAATTGTAATGCAGTATATATATATATATATACTGTGCAGTATTGCAGCCAGCGGGAATAAAATGCTTCAATCCCTGCCTGGAAAATACCTCAATGCACTCGGGCAGAAAACAGTCACAAACCTCAATACACCCGGGTATACCCGAATTCGTGGGACAAGCCGAGCTCGAATAAAGTGTGTCGCCAGTGTATGATGAAATCCAAAAGGTCAAAACAGCTGCCTGTGTGAAGGTTTACTGGCTGTGCTGAAAAACTGGTCAACTGAGAGATTCAGGCACACGGACTTAATCAAACAAATTTTATTGTTTCAAGAAACCAACATTTCCGCAGAATTATACTGCCTTTGTCAAGGTGGGGGCTACCAAAGACATTGGAGCTGTATATGGAGACAGCACTAATGTACAGAATATATTGATCAAAGTTATTATATAATGATCAAAAATATACATGGGTATTAGGAAGTTGAAGTCCAGGATAGCGAAAATGCACGTAGATGGGCAACCACTCTGGAGGGAGGAAAAAAATGATGTCCTGTCAAGGAAGCATTTGAAAATTTGCTGCTCATTCAGACCTTGTATTTAGTGAATGGATCCAGTACGCTTCTCTCCTAAGAAAGTAGAAAAAAATGGAGAGTAAGCCAGAGCACAACTTCACAAAGAATCAGGTAGAACCAAGAACCACTATAAAAGTTTTATTAATTAAAAAACATATAGAAAAAAAAATCCTGGCAGATCCTCTGACGCGTTTCACGCACTGGGCACTTTGTCAAAGAGTTTTTGACAATTTTCTCTCCTAAGAAGAAGAGTCTCCCAATCATGTATCCCATGCCCCAGCGGTACATATTCTATACCCATAATCAAAGACGAGACAGTGTGCCGGTGTTCCACACAATGTTGTACCAGTACGGTCGGTTCTGTCCCTTTTCTGATTACACTTGTGTGTTCAATAAAGCGCACCTTGAGCATTCTCGTTGTCTTGCCTATATAAAGCAGACCACATGGGCATGTAATCATGTATATGACATGTGTTGATCTACAGGTGATTCGGCTCCTGGTCTTAATATTTTGGCCATTATGGGGATGGGCAAAAGTGTTGCCTATAGTTAGGGTGTTACATACTGAGCAGTTTAGACACCTGAATTTACCTGGTTTTCCCATGTCCAAAAAATGCGGAACATTATAAATATTCTTGTCATCCGAATGAATAAGCGTGTCAGCTAGGTTCTTGCCTCTCTAAAATGCTATCATAGGGGGTTTACTATAGATCTCTGACAGAATGTTGTCATTTTGAAGTAAATGCCAATGCTTGTGAATTGTTGCTCTAACAAAGCCACTGTCATGGTTAAATTTAGTTGAAAATATCAATCTATCACTGGATATTTCCTTAGCTAGGAATTTGTCTAGTATTTTAGGAGAATATCCACAGGCTAAAAACTGTGTATGTAGATCACTAATAGCAGGAGCAAGTCTATCCTGTCTACTAGTGATCCTGGACAGCCAAACCTTCTGACAAAAAGGAAGAGCACGGATCAGGGAAGGAGGGTGGTGGCTTTCCGCCTCTGGGATAGCATTTCTATCAGTAGGTTTTCTGAACAGATCTGCGTGTAACTCACCATTTTCTTGTGTGATTAGTACATCTAGAAAGGACAGTTGTCTCGTACTCCATTAATGTGTTAGGCAAACTGTTGAAGGAAGATTGTTTAGATAGTCAATAAATATAACTAATTCCCCTTCAGTACCCATCCACACCAGAAATATATCATCTATATAACAAAACTAACGTAGCACATGTGCAAAGTGTTCTGGTTTATAGATAAACTCTTCCTCATAATGAGTCATGAATATATTGGCGTAGGCTGGGGCTAAATTATTGCCCATCGCAGTCCCTTTTATCACATCACATGAACCCGCTGATGTTGACAGGTAAGTAAGGGGGGGCGAACACCTAGGGGAGTGGATGCAGCATTAGAAGTTTGTGTACCCTTGTACTAACCAATTGTTTTTATATGGCGCGATGAACGTGGATTTTAACTTTAATTTCTTGGTGTCAGTGAGCAGAGCCGAATTATCTATAGGAGGATGTGGTAGAGGTTGCACCATCTCTGAGGATCTAGAGGAAAAACATGATTTCAAGTTAAGCATGCGGTCAAACTTAAACAATTCTACTTCAAGTCCAAAACTGTTTAAGTGAGAGGAAGGGACAAAGGAGGGCCCACGTGCTAGAACAGACATTTCACTCTTTGTCAATATATATCGTGATTAGTTAATAACCAAAGAGTCCATACTCAAAATCGGGTCTGTGATCTCAGTAGATGATGTTGTTGTTTGTCTTTTGCCCCACGTCTGTTGTTTACCTTTTATGCACGTTGTTCTAAAACAAGTGCCGGGCTCTGTACTTGAAGATGCTCAGTGGATGAATGGGCATCCGAGTCACTGGTATTTGGTTCCTGATTCCTTTGGGGATTGCGCCCTCTTTTGAAGTTGCGCTGTTTGTAATCCTATTTAAGCCAATGGTAGACCCATCCGTACTTGTAGTTGTTTATTTCTTTCTTAAATTTCAGTTTCTTGAAATGAATTAAATCACTCTTACATTTCTCCAGTCTAGTTTTCAAATCGTTAAGTGATTTAACTATGTTGCTCCCCGTATTGGTTTGTTCAATCAATATTTCAACCTGCCAAAAAAGGGAGAGATTAGGGAGTGATCACTAAATCATACTAATTGAAATAATAAATGAGTGGAATAGCAAATGCGAATCGATAATTATAAGGTGGGTGCAGACTGTGAACTGAAAAGTGAATCAGCAAAAATAAAGAGTACAAAATGATTGTACTCCGAAGGAAATTCACTTAATTGCACACCACTATTTAAGATATAACCTTTATTAAATTACTTAAAACATATATTACCAAGCGTGTTATATACACGCTCGGTAATATATGTTTTAAGTAATTTATATACACACTCGGTAATATATGTTTTAAGTAATTTAATAAAGGTTATATCTTAACTAGTGGTGTGCAAATAAGTGAATTTCCTTCGGAGTACAATCATTTTGTTCTCTTTATTTTTGCTGAATATTTCAACCTTAAGGATATCGTTCCTGGTGTTTGAGAGTCTCTCCCCAACATCTTCCACCACCAGAATGATCAGGTCAATTCCGTAATTGTAAGGGTTTCGTATTGCTCCTATCCTTAACCGATTTTTCAGTTGATTTCTATTTTTTGCTGCTTTATCAGACGGACACAAGTCGGCCTTCCCTGCACTTCACCATACAGCTATACGAATAATATCTAAATAAATCAAAGACTCACACCGTGACATTTTAGTTTTACATCAATTGTGATATTCTTTGTTGAATTATATAGGTCAACAATGTATCCACTTCTCTGTGACAATGTATTCAGTCTTTCTGCCACAACAAACCCTCTTTCTGCGTATCTTAACCTATTTTTAACAATAATGTTACTGAATATTAAAATAGAGCAAAATGCAGAAATAATGACAGCAGCTATATTGGCCCAGTGAAAACAGACTTTACGCACACTACCAATGTATTTCTTTTCTTCTTTATCACATATTTTGTATTCAAAGTAATTGCTATCTCCCCTAAAAATGAATGTAACATATTGTTAACCATGTTTACTGAAGTTGTCAGCACTGCCTCAGCAGGGAACACACTTTAGATCATAACTGCCTTTAGGGGAAAAGAAAAAAAGATTTTTTTTTTTGTAGTAGAAAAGATGAGATTTTTTTTTTTTCAGTTTTAAAGGATCGTCTTGTAATATACTGATAGCTTTAGGAATAAAAATACTCCCTGCTAATTCCTTTTATCACTGTCATATTTTTGCAGCAAAATATCATCTGTAGCATTTTAAATCTACATCTGTTATCAGTTGCCCCTAGAGTGCGGGAAATGTGTGACTGTAAGAGCTGTACTTGGCAGAAATGGTTTTGTGAGCCGTTCTCTTCACAGGCTCCGGGCTCTCCAAACGCTGTGACTAAAACCAAGGAGGAGTACTAACTTAATTAGTTTAATAATAGAACACTTGCAGATTTTCTAATTATTGTAATTTCGATCCACACATTCATTTGTTTTCCTCTACTGAAGATGAACTAGCGCAGTGGGATGGATATTAACCCTTGGAAATATGAAGGAGAAGACATGTCTAAAAATGGCAATCTGCTATTGTTGTATGGTATTCCGAGGCTGCTTAGACTATTGTGTAAAAGATCGCTAATATCATCAGCAAAATGCTCATTTAGATACAGTATAACGGAGGTGTTAAAGTTTACCAGCTGCATTACAGCTGCAGAATGAAGCCTATTATGTGCCCAAGCACAGATATACAAAGATCTAGTCCCTGTATACTAGGAATCACAGAGTGCTAGTTTATCTGAATCACTTTCTTCCATACTGGGAAAAGGAAAACTACTTACTGAGCGTGAAGCGGGTTCCAGCCCTGTTTTGTCTAAAACTAACAGCGTTGCTCTGAAAAAGATACATGCTCTGTCTACCTTTCATTTTAAATATTTGTCGCTCTATATCAGGGGTGGCAAACTCCAGTACTCAAGGGCCAACTAAAGGTCAGGTTTCCAGCATATCCCTGCTTCAGCACAGGTGGCTCAATCAGTTGCAGCTTCAGCACAGGTGGCTTGATCAGTTGCAGCCTCAGCACAGGAGGCTCAATCAGTTGCAGCTACAGCACAAGTGGCTCAATCAGTTGCAGCTTCAGCACAGGTGGCATAATCAGTTGGTCAGACTTTGGCTGGCCAACTCCAGTCCTCCAGGTGCCACCCACAGAGCAGGGTTTATGGATCCCTGCTTTTACTGGCAGTAGTAAAAAACACAAACGAATGAATGAGTAAATGAATGAACACTTACCTGCCGTACTCCCCGCTTGGCTTCTCATTACTTACTGAACATGATAACAACACATATACTTCACAGAAAACTTAGCAAAGCACATTTCACGACATTCATGCAACTGTGGTCACGTGACCAGGAGTCGCACACCCCTTTATACTGCTGTTTTTGTGTGTTTTCACGCATTTTTGTGCAAGTGTGAACCTTCGCAAACATTTCGTAAAGATGCAAAATTAAGGGGGGGGGGGGGGAAAGAACAACATATTTGTGAAGCAAACTAAGAAAATTTGGACATTAGAGGTTTGTAGCTAAAAATCCGTTCCCAGAAATCCCTGGGTTTATTTAAGGCTTTATTCCCAACGTCTTCTCCAAATGAGCAGGTTTTCTCTGCTCTCCACAGGATGCCCAGCTCTCTTCTGTGAAGCTGAATTTTTAAAATGCTCGGCTTAGATTACCTGTAGCTCAGCAGGTGATGGAGACTGTTGCATAGGCAGATAGCAGGATGGAACACAGGTCCTTATCCTTTCCCCCGCTGTGTCCTCCTCATCTGACATCTCTTCAGATGGAATTCTGTCGCTAAACCTGTACACTGTACAGATGTGAACTGGACCACTCAGTATACCATATAAATGGAGTGGCTAATATCCTGCACAATGTCTACTTAATCAACTAGTGAAGTGTTAATAACCCTTCCGTTTTCAGTCGTAGCAGCAGTCTTGAACATTTGTTGCACTCTTTGTATATTTATTTTCAGAGTTTGAAGATGTAGTGCAGTAAAGGGATTGACAATGTATTTTCCCTGTGTATTTACGCAGCATAACTTTTCCTTTAAATAATAATAATAATAATTTTATTTCATATAGCGCATTTCTCCCAATGGGACTCAAAGCGCGTCACAATGACAGTATAGTGTGTGGTACGGAGCACATAGGAACGTTACAGACACAGGTGAACCTGAAGAAGGGACCTTAGTGATAGTTCTGACATCTTGCATGAATAAACATTAGTTAGTCAATATACAGTAGTTTTTTAACGTTTGACATATTTTTTAAAATACTGATTTTGAATTGTGCAAAAATATTCAACCAGCTAATTATCATGCAAAGTTTGACAGCGAGAGTTAGCATTTTGCAACCAGTTGGTACCGAGTTTTAATGGTAAAGAAAAAAAACAAAAGTATTATTTTGTTACATAAATTCCATAAATTATATCTTATTTTAAAATACCCTTTATAATAAACCTGGAGCCCATGTCTTGGAAAACGAAATGAGCATGAACAGCAGGAGTAGTTCATCTTGTTCACAGCTATTATTTTGTATGCAATCCATGTCTATGTAAAACACTTGGAAATTACATGTAAATGGGTCAAGTAATTATATGTGATCCATGCGCAATGTGTTCTCCACAGCATAGTTTTATTTTGTAGAAGGATTTTAGTGCCAAATGCTCAAACCTAAAGCATAGAAAAACTTTTGCAGAAGATGTTATCAATTTAATGATATAATGAAAACAGACGATTATGTTTAATTATATCTCGATTCTACTAGAGGCGGTAGAAAAATAAATAAAAGGTTATTTTTATGCCTTCCTTTGGAAAGTATATTCTATCTTTTCATTTATCCAGCAAGGTAATGTGTCTTGCTCACATTCCTTTTCTAATTAGCTGTTTCGGGCAGTCAGCAACTTTGTCAGCCATGTAGTTCAAACAAAGCATTTATTATCCGCTTTATTCATTACTCAAAATGTGGTAGATCCTGGTTAGGAGTTACATTTTAAACTGTTCCCAAGCACCACCCCACCATGTCTTCTATAAAAATCATGAATTATGTAACTTTCCTTTTTTCTCTCTTTATCCTCATGGTTCTGGCAAGCAAGATGAGCTATTTTTATTAAACGTTGCTCCTCTGCCATATGGACTGCTGCATTTAAACCATTTACTTCCATATTGAAATCATTTATCTTTTTCCAAGCTCTTTTCTAATTAGACTCGTTTTTTTGGGGACCGTGAATGTCACATAAAAGCTTTATTATAACATAGGAGAACTAACATTTTTAGTTTCAATATTGAGTGGAAGGTCAGTTTGTGCCAAATATTAACAGTCCATTTCTCAATTAATTATTACATATTTGACCTAAATAGTAAGAGAAGTTTTTTCAAAATCTTGTCAGAGACAATTTTCGTACTTCCAGCTGTTTTACCAGTTTGAGCGCCTCTAGTCCCACAGCACCTTACATGTGCTACTTCTGTACTGACATGTGGAGACAATGCCTGCTGTGACATCACAGCGGGGGGGTTCCATGCTCCCGGATCAGAGCCTCAGAGTAATAATCCTACTGGTCATACTGAAGTAACAGTGAGGGCTGCTACATCTGTATGTTCTTTAAATATAAACTAATAAGCACTGATCGCATCATTGTCCACCATAAAAAACACGGAAAAAGATGGAAAAGTTAGTAATATTGAAAATAAAAAAGAGACTCACCTAGCGTTATATCACTTTTCCACGGAGAGAGGTCCGCGGTCTGCTGCATTCATACAATAAACTATCACAAAGCTGCATTAAATGTAGAGATGAGCTAACCTGGCGAGATTCCCTTTACTGTAGTTTCCGTCAAACTTATGAAAAGTTTGAAACATCTGCTAAAAATTTGATCAAATGTTTGTCGCCATAAACTCTACCAGAATGGCTGAAATTGGTAAATATTGTGAAAAAAATGTTTTTCCAGTTAGATAGTTTCAACATGAAATCGAATATGGCACAAATGTTTGTATCGACACAAACTAATCCGACCAATTGCAATAGGTGATATTCGCCGAGTTTGACTAAGTGCGCAAAATGTTTGCGCATCTCTAATTTGATGCACCAATTAAAAATATTTTAGAAACTTGCAAAAATGCTCAATCCATTCAAAGGAGCATGCAAAATATATTATACTATTGTATGTGTATTGTACTGAGTAAAGATTAATTTAAATTTTACAAACCATTCAAACATAAGCCTATATTCAAACAGGCAGTAAGATTTTAAATAAAACATGTAGGAATATTAATGTTTCACACAACAATATAAACCACTGTGGTGAAAAAATTAAGTGCTGTAAACAACTTGAGAAAGTAAAAAAACACTATTTTTGTTAATCCTCTATTAATAATAACCCCTGGCTTCTTGTTTACAAGACCCATCTCTTTTATACACACGTCAGGTATAAAACAACACATACTGCACAATTGTTTTATAAATGATTATAGCATACAGTTTATGTTCGATTTTACAAAAAGAAATGCCTTTTATGGCACATTTGTAGGCGTTAAATTAACTTTAAATACACCGAGAGAGACAACTCCCTTATTACTTAAAAAACAATTTTTTTACCATTGTGGGTTCATCAGATTGGGGATTTGCTCATTTTTAATTGTATGTTTAAACCTTTATAGGAAAGAGTATATTTTGGAATCTGAGGGTACCATGTAAGTCTCAGATGGGTGCTCTCTCTCATGTAAATATAATACATCCTATATGAAGGATACATATTTGTTGCCTATAAACAGCATTTAGTTTGCCTTTGGAATAAATAAATTAATTTAAAAAAAGACAAGATATTTTTTTTACAGTAAACTGGATGTTATAAAAGTTCCCAAGACATAATTCCGCTCTGACAGGGATATATTACAATTTACATTCACAATTTCAGCTGTCTCTTTGTATATTATGTGCTAGGGCAGTATTTAAATAAAAGGAAGCGTTGTTAAATCACAAACTGAACAAACTCTACGAAGGTGGAAATTAGCCCCTAAATATTGTGATGTATGTCCTTAATTTGTTTTTGTTTTCTTAGACGTATAACATTAAAGAAAAAAATGTGATAAGGCATTAATGTGTCCTACTTCCATGTTAATGCTTTTTGGGAGTATTGAGACACTTAGTATTCTCATTCCAAAGTGCCAAAGGCATTTCACTTGTATAAGCAGGAAGATGCATACAAATGAGAAGATATTAGTGATTATAAAACCCTTAAAAAGAAAATGTCAGGTCAACAAATAAAACTTTTCTTCCAAGAAACTCTATTATGCTGTGCATGTCTGAGCATCAAACAGAGACAATTGCAGAGTTGTTCATTACTTGCAGGTAAGACATCTTGTCCTGACTGCACCCAATCTGTGTGGTGGATTTATTCTTGTTTCTCTATTTTAATTTATCATTTGAAAATGTATGAATGTTGTGTCAAAACCATCCTATTTAGTGTTTAGGGATTTAGAAGATTATTGAAAAGTAGAGAGGGATGGCATGACCAGGTCTGATTCCTGGGCAAGCATCTGATAGGGACGAGGGGGGGAAAGGTCACTTGTGGTAGGTGAAAGTGAATAAGAAGAGGTGGGAATGTTGTTGGGTTAATAAAGTGTAAGTTACACGCCCACTTTCTACCTCGTGATCAGGAAGATCCAAGATATCATCCATCCTCCTTGGTCCTACGTGCCATGTTCGGCGTTTTGAGAGGGTGTATAACCTGGGTGAACTTGCTTTTAGATCTCTGTCTGTTATTTTATATTTTAAATATATAAATAAGGAGAAGGATTAAATAAAAGAATATATGAAATACAAAAAGAGGCGTTGGAAGAGGATTCAATACAGTTTGTGATATGGTGTTTCAGCTGGTGGGGGCAGATTGGTCAGCTAGGCCCAGGCAGTGAGGGTGGTTCGAGGTAAATGGTGGTAATTGGGGAAGGAAGTCTCAGTGTCTGGCCTGAGGGGGTTCACCTAGGGGTAGATCCACAGAGATCCATTAAATCCAGGCTACTAATGTGACCTTAGCTAAATGTTGTTTGTTAGTTTTCCTCAGTGTAATAAGTATCCACAAACCTGAATATATGCAAAACCAGCACCTGTTACTGATCTCATTAACATAGGCTTAACGTCATGTTACATTAGCACTGCCTTGCGTTAGCTTCACTCAACATGGCGTTAATCCCATTTTGACCCCAAAACAGCGTTACTTCTATCGGGTCCCTGAATAGGTGTTTAATTAATGTGAATAAAGAGAAGACAGGAGAGAAAAAGAGCCCTGTAAATAACATTACGATGGTTAAATCAGAGCTACTGTACCTGTGGTACTTCTCCAGACTCTGTAACAGACCTGTCTCAGGGTGTGGATGTGAGTATCACCACCTTTAGCTCTGACCTAACTAACATTACGGTACATCCCTGCGGTAACTATAACGAAGCTGTGCGGGTAAGATCCCCCTAGCACGTAACGGAACATTAACTGAAGTTAACATCTTGTTCAGCTGCTGGCGGGGCTCGGGGGATTCCCTAGTTGGCCACGGTTTGGAATTGATGGAGCTCGCTGGGCCCGGTGAGGCGGTGAGCACTAATGGGTTAGGTTCTGAATCAACTAGTAGGGGCTGTAATGCGTCCAAGTTCAGGGTAATCTTCTTATTGTTTCAGTTAATAAACCTGTTGCCATTTGTACCTCCAGTTTAACAAGAGATTGGGAAACTATATTTCGTTCGCAGTTTTTGAAAAATGTAAAAAAAGTTAGAAAAACCAAAAAGTCGGATAATCCATTTCTAGAAATAATGAGTAGGCTTTTTTTTGGGGACAAAATCATTCATGTAAATTCATTAAAAAAAAACCACAAACTAACTAATAACGCTCTCTATCAGCGCTTGATCCAATTAGGCTAATGTGATATGAATATCAAACAAAATGTGCGTGATAAAACAAATATGTGAAACAGCTGCCAAGGGGACAGCAAACAATAGGCAGTCCCAAATCTAACATAACATATGAAAATACAAAAAGCTAGGTCACCGGCGCTAATGAGTTAAAGTCCACAATACCATGATCCAAGATACAGTCCTTGATGAAAAAGACAGTCCTGGCAATGGGTGGATTAACCAATGCAATTCAGAGTGGCTTTGATGGTCTTCAGAATGGCCCCAGATGTTCTCTGCAATGAATAAAAAAGAGACACACCAATTGCGCAATACATATAAAAACCACAGCCCCAACTGAGATGGAAATAACCCTAACTTACAAGATAATTTCTTGTGCATTCAGGGGAGAGAATCTGTGCTGTGTCGCGTTCCAACCTCAATATCCACGAACCCCACGTGGTTACAGTCGGATGGTTTCTCTTGTACTTGGTAGTGCCCTCAGGGATTCACCATAGGCCCCCACAGCTAGCGTGTAGAGAAATGAATACAGCCTAGTGTAAAAACGTACTTACACTTTTATTACATAAAAACAAACATACTACCAACACTTACAATTTGTATTGGTAGCAAATGTGACCAACGGATGCCGTCCGCAACCTGCTACAGTCCGGCTGGAACAAGGGACCCACGCAGTCGTGCACTACTTGCCGATTGATGACGTCAGCGGCGCGGGTCAGTCTCAAGCGCCGGAAGGTACAGCAGTGGAGAGGCATACACGTGGGATACTAAGCTCCTCCTCCCTACGCGTTTCGTGACGCAGTGTCACTTCCTCAGGGGATGATGTAAATTCATTAGCATTGTTTTTACTGATTTTTCACATTTTTGCTACTTCTCTAACTTTTTCAAACCTTAGAAACTCAAAAAGTTTGAAAATACCGCTCTCTAGCCATAGCTTGGAGTTGGTATGCTTTATCGGGTGGAAGGTTTTGTACAATGGAATGGGCAGTTTTGATGGTCCAAGCGTCATGTACCGTACAGTGTACCATAATATGCAGCAGGGGGGCTCAACTCCCGTCATGGTCACCCCCCTCCCATCAACAGGTCACGTTTTCAGAATATCCCAGCTTCAGCACAGGTGGCTATGATTGAGCCACCTGTGCGGAAGCAGGGACTGATTGAGCCACCTGTGCTGAAGCTGGAAAATCCCAAAATCCTGACCTGTTGGGGGTCTTGAGGACAGGATTTGAGCACCCCTTGTATACAGTATACAGATTAGATATTGGTGTTATTTGATGCCTTTTTGTTTGCTGAAGCTAATACAAGTATATATTGTCAATGACTTCACACACATAGGATCTGTTTAATTACATTATATCCACATGGCAAGTTCCCTCCTAGGAGTGTTATCATAAGATCTTGTAAGGCCACAGTAAATTAGTTTTTTCTAAGCAAGCACTTTTTCTGCGTCATAATCACTTGCATTGAAAAATATTTCTGCTGATCCCAGCACATTCCAAACACAGAAATAATACAGTTGGGGTATAGAACACGACAAACAGCGCATGGAACTTCTACAGATGTGGCCAATGTTATTGGACCCCCGTGGCATGCTCCCACTGGGGAAATGGTGCCATAGCCCCGCCCCCCCAAGTGCAGTTGATTCAAAACAATGGCCGTTTCTCACGTTTATTTCCTGCTGCCGCACGCCTCGGGTTGGAATAACATTGACTATATCTTTATTTTCTACCTTCTAAGACAGGGATGGCACACTCCAGTCCTTTTCGACTGAGCTACTGAGTGAGCCACCTGTGCTGAAGCATGGGTAGCCTGAAAACCTGACCGGTTGGTGGCTCTTGAGTACTGAATTTGGCTAACCTTGTTCTAAGTTATTTTTTTAAACTGTTGATATATGACTGAAGTTTGCTAACAGATGTTTTGCATGTTTGTTTTCACACCCCATGTATTACTGTAGTTCAGTAGGCATAAGTTTGCTGTTTCATCGAGGTATGAAAGTTAAAAGAAGCCGGCAGGGTGACAAAGATCGCAGTAAAACACAAGGTGGCAATTCTTTTTTTTTTTTTTTAATAATCTGAAGACCATGGTAAATATTAGATTTATAAAACTTCTGTCCTGTATGTGACTATATACAATTATGTAAAAGTTTGTTTAAACACTAAATAGAGAGGGAAACAAGCAGAGAGGAGAGGAGTGCATATGTGAGTGAAAACATGAGATGAAAGACAGACATTTGAAGACATTTGCAGAACTCTAGTCAGATGTAATACCCTCAGTGAGCTGGTTTGCTGAATGCATGTTACAGTGATGGGGTAGGGCTTTTTTGTGATGGAACGCGCCGGAACAATGTACCAAGACCTTTTACTCTTACCTTGTCCTCCTGTTCCTCATTTCCGGCATCTTCTGGCGACCCGTCTCCATGACAACACGCCATCAAATGACCCTGCATTGTAACAGAGTGACGCATTTCCACGACAGCGTGATGGAGATGCGGAGCTGGAGAAGGTAAGAGGCCGGTACCGGCACCTATATTTTTGTTACCAAAAAAGCACTGGTGATGGTTATTTTTAAAAGGAAGAATGGGCTGTGTGCACAATATTGGTGATTTTTGCCACATGAATAATATACCATGGCAGGACTTTCGTTAAATGAAATAGTTGGTGTCGATTCTACGCATAGACAATTCATGTATTTGTTACAATTTTTCTTTATTCTTTTTACTTTACAGTTATACTGAAGTCATATTTTCTATATGATTTTCCCTGACTATTTTAAAGGTAAATTAAGGTCAATTTGACTGTTGAGAAACGATCTCCTGGTACAGTAACAGATGGCAGGTTCTTAATGCTGTGCTGTATTGTGTGTGAGCCTGGCTTCACCTGCCTCATCTTTCAGTTTCAGCAGTTTACATTGAAAAAAAAAAAAAACATTTCTAGAGAGTTTACAGATCTCTTTCACCAGCCATTAAATTGCTTCAGTGCATGGTAAGCAGCTCACTGCAAGCAACATTTTTATTGCAGCTTTCTGAAAGATTATAATTATTATGTCAGTTCTAACCTCCGGTCTAACTTTGCTAGCATGTGGTTCATGGTTTCATGTTGATTTTGCTGTTGTGATATTGAAAGCAATTATCCTTGAAACATTGTTTTTTTTTTCATCGGGTAAGGGCTGAAGTTTATATCATCAGTGTTTGAGGTGACATGTAGTCTTGTAAAGTTTTAAATAATAAAGTACAGATGTAGCCAGGACCGGCCTGAGGGTGTTCTGCTCAAGGATGTCTTCTCTCTAACCCTTTTGTATCTAAAGCCCTCTCCTGCCTTAAACCTTTCTCACTGATTGCCCTCACCTCTGGAATGCCCTTCCCCTCAATACCCGACTAGCACCCTCTGCCTCCCACTTTAAGACCCACCCTAAAACACACACCTCTTTAATTAAGTATTTGAGTAGCTCTGTTGGCTGATTCTATACATCTCTATACATCTCGTATGCATTAACCTTGACCCCTGCAGATGCACCCTCCCACAGTCCCTAGGTATGTTCTTCCTACCAAACAATTAGATTGTAAGCTCTTCCGAGCAGGCGCTCCTCTTCCTAAATCTTACTTTTATGTCTGAAGCATTTCTTCCCTTTATGTGATTTGTATTATTTGTTATTTATATGATTATGTCACGTATATTACTGCTGTGAAGCGTTATGTACATTAATGGCGCTATATAAATAAAGACATACACACATACAAGGTGAGCAAGGCAGCTGCTTTGGGCCCCACGCCTTCTGGGGGCCCCACACACCCTCCTCCTGTCGGTGCCGGGATCCAATTTCCACCGGAGGGGGGAGCTGGAGGAGGCAGCACAGGACCCCCCTTCACAACTAACTTTATTGCTTGGCAAAGTATCGCTAGCCCTTCAGGCGCTCAAATGGTTAATTGTACATGTAAGAACAGCAGCAAAAACAAAAAAGGCTTGGAAAACGAGAAACATGTTTATTGGATATTTAATATTTCTTCACTATGCGAATGTCTCCAAATGTGCGGTGCAATTTATTGATCAGCAATTAGCATTGTTGCTAAGTGTCACAAATAATCACGTTGCTCGGAATTGTCACCTATTTAACCAATTTGCACAGGACTTGCACTATATAACGAGTCACGTGACCTAACTTTAGGATCATATGACCAGGAAACAGACTTTTAATGCTTGACACATTTTTTTCCCATCTTTAACATTTTTGTGAAAAAAAAGGCACATTTTGCCTGGTTCGCGAACTTCAGCAAAAACTTTTATTGGATCTAAAATGCAATGTGCAAATTTCGCAAGCAACATTTTTTTTTTAAATGCAACTTAAAAATATACATATTTGAAATTTTAGCTGAGACTAAATTGTCCTTATATAGTTGGATGCTGAGCAGACGTAATCTTTTTCAGCCTCCATAATGCAAAGTAATTATAATACATGATTACAACTTATTATAATCAATCAGCATAGTCTTAAGCATAATTTATTTTTCAGCAGATGTGGATGCATTAAATCACTCAGAAAAATGGACTTTCTTTCCAAAAAGAGGAATTACCATATTAAAAGAAAACCAAAGACCTGTACAGTGATCCCCCTAATGCCTCTGTAAATTACACATTGATCTATGAACATTTCTACTGTTTTGCTTCGGTGCCAAATTTCAACCTTTAAATAAATAACAACTTCAATTTACATGTTCATGCAAATCTCTTCACTCGCTATGTAGTGATAACCTGCCAAATATTTATTTGTGTATTTTTCTTTCTTCCCCTTTTCAATTCTCTGGTTTTATTATGTAAACTTATACAATTCTAGCCCTTCCCCTTTCAGGGTTATCGGAATATGTTCATTAGCACACTGTCCCTTCTGAAGGAGTAAGTAAATCTGTCTCCCGTCTAGCATATCTTAATAAAAGTAAGAATGACTTACCTGCCTGACATAATAGAAATGCAGGAATACCCCGTTTTAAGGACACTCGCTTTAAGTACACTCACGAGTAAGGACATATTTTCAATAGCCCCAAGCTCCTGTGTCCGTACGCTCACTTCGCGAGTATGGACACTTATTCTGCCCTACAGACCGCCGTAGTAGTGACGCGCTCATTCCCCTCGCCCAATAGGCAAACGGCAGCTCACGCATGCGCCTGTCAGCACGCCCTGAACAGCAATACCGGCTCCCTACCTGTACCCAAGCATCGATAAGTGGGAAAAAGATAGTGCTTAACTTTAAGTACATTTTCGCTTTACATACATGCTCTGGACCCATTGCTATGTTAATTCGGGGTATGCCTGTATACTAATTTTAATGTAATTAAAACTGATGGTTTTGGTTCAGTAGAAAAGTAGAAAATAAATAATCGAATCAATATGTATAACATTGCATTTTCCACTCAGCTGGTCCCATTGGGGTTGGAGGGGAGGGGAGTAGGGTGTTAGAGGTATGGCGAGTAGACTTCTGTGAAATGGTGAGTTTTCAGGGAATTTTCAAACATCTGAACCTGGGGGAGAGTCTGATGGTTCGTGGTAAGGGAGTGGCTAATGGCTGATTTTGTGTTCCCTATCTCAGACTTTGCAGTATAGTTACAGTATAGTTACAGGAAATGCAAGGGAACTATCAATGTTAGAAGCAGATAAGGAAAAACTGCTGCTGTATTCTCAGGGTACTCATTTGCATCTCATTACCCATAATCCTTTTCCATATTCCCTGAACCAGACAGGACAGCTCCTGACTGCTAGATGGGCTCCCTGCTACCCTACCCACTCCTCCTGCTTGTGGTGACACCTCTTGAACCCCAGATCTCTCTCTCTCTCTTTTCGCTTCTCTGTCTGTCTTTCTCACCCTCTCACTGCATGCTCCTGTCTCACCTTCCCACACTGTATACTAAACGGTGGAATGTTATTGTCCCACCATAACTTTTGTCTTTATAAGTGCACACATTTCTTAGTGAAAAGTAATAATATCTTTTATTCCTGTGTAATGATGTAAATTTGGATGTGATACCTTAGTAAACAAACACAAGAGCTCTTCAAATATATGTAGCAGAGTTCCCCTACCCTGCCTGCGGGGGAACTGCTCCGATGCCAGCTGGTCTGCGCACCTTGTGTCGGGGAAACTGTGAGGGTGCGCATGCGCAGTCTCAGCAGAAGCAGCAGCCATCTTGGAAGTTGCGGAACCACATCTCCCAGAAGCCTTGGGACTAAGTTGTGGTGGCCATCTTGAATGGCTCCGCAGGTATTGTACTAGACTACAAGTCCCAGAATGCCTGGAAAATGGGCCGGGGGCTTTGAGGAAGTTGTGCCAGAAAGGAGGGCGGTCAAGGGGAGGAGGATATCCTCTTGGACAAGGAGCCAGCGTACTCAGTGCTAAAGGATGCGGCAAAACAGAAGGTAGTGTCAAGGGAGCAGTGCTTCCTGGACTAGACCTTGCCCCTTAGGCCCCAGTCAAGCCCTGAGCCACTTGAGTTCAGTGTTGCAGGGAAGGCCCCAGATAGGGACTCTTCCCCCTTATTATTATTGCTGCGCCAATGGGTGGATGGCCACGCGGCGCTCTGCGGCCTGGGACCAGGCCACTGGACCCTGAGACATTGTGTGAGATACTCTGGCTGGAGTTCACACCACGAGGAGGAGCTGGACCAGTAGGAGAGAGGGGAATTGTTGTCGGAGGCCCCGCTATATGGGACCCACTCCAACACACCTCTGCAAGCTGCACCTGGGTACTGGAGTACCCAGGCAGGTACCCAACATTCACAGGGGGTAGCGCTACCTCACATTTCGGTTGGATTGCTGGGACGGCCACATGGGGTTATTGGTGCCACGGCACCCTCAGTATTTTGGGGGAAACACTCAGTGTTTGGGGTCACTGCACTATGCTGTTGTTACTTAGTATTGTGTACCGTAAAGATCAGTTACCGTATATGGAAATACATATATAAGAGCTTATAACTGGCTAATTTCTAATATGATGTCTTTGGCTAAAAGTTGACTTTTTTTGGGTTTGCACTTTTAATAAATAAGAGTACTTACTGTGTGGTCAAAAGGAGTAATTGAAATTCAACATCTGTCAACCTGTGGAAAACTAACATTTGTTTCTACTAAAAGGATTCAGATTTTTTTTTTTATTGCTTTGTTTGTCATGTAAACATATTACATTAAACTACAGATTCATATATGACATGGTTTACAATATTAAAGCACAGTGCAAAGCAATAAATCATCCAGTTGGTAGTCCAGAAAACAGTGGTATTCTGAAATGACCTTTGCAGGTACATTATTCTATATCTAATATACTGTAGTGGTCTTCAGTAAAACATTATAAATCATATAATGGAACCTTAGTCTTCAGTTCCATTTTCTTGGTATTAGTGTATTGTCAGCCATCAGCATCATAACAGTCCAATGATTGCTTTATTTACACAGCAAATAGCTCCAAATCCTTGAACCGTATGATTGAATGAAAACTGAATTAAGACATGGCTGATGGAGATATTGGATATCCAAGGGAAGTAATTTCACCTACAGTACATAGCTCAATTTAGTAATAGGAGAAGCAAACAATTTTGTCTGCTGTATACTTTATTGATTGAATCAGGAATGCTTGAACTCCTTTTTATCATAAACAGTAAAGTTGTATAATGACAGTACTAATTAAAACCACAATATAGTCCCCATACTACTGCAACTAAGAAGAGTACAGTAGTAATGTCTGGTTGTCAACTAAATAGGTATATATATATATATATATATATATATATATATATATATATATATATGTATATATATATATATATATACATACATACATACATACATACATACATACATACATACATACATACATACATATATATACGTAACCCCATTCCTGTGCTGACTAATTTATACTGGTTACTAATGGGGTAATCTAGCAAGTTTGAATTATGTCCCTACCTGTATCTAATTAGTGTTAGGAAGTATAAATTATAGATGAGTGAGTCCAGAACTGAAATCCTGCCCACCCCTGAACCTTGGGATCTGAAAATAATTCCACCGGTGCTTGTCCTGGACCTCATTTCCATTTCCCGCTTAGCTCGAATCTCACTGTATTTCCCCCAGTAAGTAGAAAAGCCCCCATTCTCCACAGCTGCTGTCATTTGGTAGAAGGGAGGGTGAGTGGGAATGTGTGCAGTGCAGAGGAAGGGAGGCGGAGACAGGGAGAGAGAGGGAGAGAAAAAAATAATGATTTAATTTATAATATAATTATTTGTTAAATGTAATAACTGGACTTGTAAATGCAGAATAGTCAATGAAATGCTTTTGCACTCCCCAATGTCTAATTAAAAGGAAAAGCAGCACTCATGGAACTTGGAAAAGCTTTATTACATCTCCAACTTTTCGGTTCACCACAGTGAACCTTTCTCAAAGTGAACAATCCATGCCAAAGTGCCATATTTATAACCTCTCTGGCTCCGACCCTCATAACATCAGTGAAAATAATCAGTGATAATTGCAACACAAACAAAGATAAACATTATGTAATAATATATAGTACAAAAGTGTATATCTTGCCTCAACAGAGGGTCAGAGGTTAATCTGTTGGGCAGAGTCATGTGGTAATAAAATGTAAATATCTGATGTGCAAACATCTACAACATAGTTTTCTTAATTGCGTGTCATTACTGAGTGCCAAGCCTCGATGACATATTGCTTGTCATTACTGAGTGCCAAGCCTCGATCACATATTGCTTGTCATCACTGTGTGTCAAGCCTTTTGGTTTATGCAATGTCAGATTGAGGCTTGACACGCAGTAATAAAATGTAATATAGTCTTTTCGAGTCCTTGGAATTCATTTATTCTTGCATTGACCCACTGCCATTTCATTTTCTTCACCCTTGTGATGATGTTACAGTTTGGTTTCAAAGCCATTCATTTTTCTCCTGTCTCTATGGGTAAGACCCAGAATACATTACTCCATACTTCTTTGAGTTGTCTGAAGCTTCTGAATTGTCTTCCCATTTAGGGCCTGAGTTTCACATCCATACATAAGCACGGACAGGATACACGGGTCAAACACTTTTCTTTTGAGGCGCAGTGGAAGGTTCCCTTGTAAGACTGTCTTGTTTCTTCCAAATGTGCTCCATCCCCTCTTCATTCTCCTATTGATTTCATTTGAAAGGTTCCCATCAATTGATACTTGCTGGTCAAGGCAGACATAGTCTTCAACTTCTTCTACTGTTGTTCAATTCCATTTATTTCGATCTCTGCAGAGTTGATTTTTGTTTTCTAATTATATATATATTTTATTGTTATTCTTCTAAAAACACATACATAATTGAAATAATATTATAATTATTTTTACTAACTAGATTGTAAATGGCATAAATACTTAATTAGGAGACAAAAGCCAGCTCCACACTTGAGTTTAATATTTTTTTCAATAAAATTAATATTTTCCCCGTAATTCAGGAAACCTATTGATGAATTTTGTCAAAACCAAAACATGGGGTGAAGTGCACATCTCCAGTAAAATATAGTCCAGGCCCTCTTTTAGTTTCAGTTCTAGTTTTGTTTTCGGTTCTGAGGTAGTTTAATATTTATGTTTTGTAGTTCCAGATTTGTTAAGTAACTGTCCTGCGCAAACTATAAGACCTTTTGGAAGTGAACCCAGCTAAGGATAAGCTTCCCTTTATATGGCATAGGGATTTTGTTGAGCTGTCTGTCTCTACTCAATAGCCACAGGGTGCATGAGTCAGAACAAAAAACATATGTAAAGTCTCAGTTTAAAACTCATACAAAAATAATTTAGCACAAAAAATGTTCTACTTCAATCAGTATTATTATTATTATTATTATTATTATTATTATTATTATTATTATGTAGCGCTGCTTCCCCCCCCCCCCTCTGGGATATCTTGCTATTGCTACAGGTGTCATGGTGCTAAATAACTGTGAGGGTCCAGGAGAGATGAGCTTCCGTGACGGTAAGAGGAAACAGATCAGGCTTTTGGTGATCCTCAGGTTCTTTTCATGGTGTCAGCACCTCCAGTCACAGCAGGCTCTAGGGTTCCTGGAGACAGTCCCCTCCATGACAGACTACCCCTACCCAATAGACTGTTATTTAGGCAGGGGTATATAAAAAGGATTCTTTATTTGAAGCAGCCTCTTCATTTGGTATTACAGTGTATGCATGGGTTTTCAGGATAGGTCCCAGGCCTGTGAATGGTGCCTGACCTCGTGCAGTCTTGAGGCCTTGTGCTCTGCACAGATCTTGGACTGCACAGCCTCAAGAGAGGCTAGAACTTCATGCCTCAACCCCAGGAGGGGGCAACCTCAACTGACTATAATTTGGATTGCCTCCTCCTTAGTGCAGAAGGGGAGGGGACCTGGACTGCACCCAGATTGGGTAACACACAGACCACGCCTCATCTCCACTCCTACCACTCAAGGAGGTTGCATTAGGTGGGAAATAAACCCACAGGATAGCCTGTCCCTGCCTGTAGCTACTAGGGCTTACGTGACAGGAGGGCAGAAAGATAGCCAGGACCAGCCATGGCTATACTAGTAACTATTTCCCCCCAAAATGTAGGATCAGGGTTACCAGCCCAACAAGGAATTAGAAACGGAACTGGTTTCATGTGCTTCAATGGCAGTAAAATAAAAAAACAACAATTTAGTTCTTAACTTTCGTACTGTGCAAAATTGTAAACCATTTCAGTGATTACTGTAATACATCAAGTGTGTTAAAGCTCTTGTCTAAAATGCTTTTTAGCAGTACATTTTCTGTAAATGGTAACAATTTTAAGAATTAACACCCATAGGATCACGGAAAGGAATCTGAAACGAGCAAATAAAAATACCACTTGTGGTGCATTCACACGTCTCAGACAAGTTTGCAACCCTGTTGTTCCCCATTATTGTTTAGCAAACAATGCTTCCACTACAGCCAGGGATTCTGGGTAATGACATGCAAATGAGAACTCACAAATATGCAAATAAAAATGTGGTGGAGAAATGTCTAGAACAGCGGTGCGCAAAGTGGGGGGCGCGTGATTCGCTGCGGGGGGGGCATGGTGTTTAAAGCGGCCCCCGCACACTTCCCGAAGGCATTTAAATTAATGCTGGGGGAGCTGCGGGGCCTCTGTAAACCTTACTTACCTTGATTCAGATGCTCCTGGTGACGCGTCGCCATGGCAACGTGGCGTCAAATGACGCCGCTCGGTCATGTGACGTCAGGTTGCCATGACAACGTGACGTCATGATACCAGGACGTCTGAATCAAGGTAAGAGGGGGGGGGCGAGGAGAGGGGGACAGCCAGCAGGGGTGCGCAAGGAAAAAAGATTGCGCCCCCTGGTCTAGAACACAAGATACTGTAACTTCATGATGAGAGACGGTTTAGGACATTTGGTCGTGGCCAAATAACCGCCGGCGCTTCGCCATGATTCACACCGCCACCAGGACCCTCTGTTTCTGGCTGCTTCACCACTAAGGTAAGTGACTAACCTTACCCTAAAACATGAACCCTTAACCCCCAATACTAACCCTAAACCCCCCTACCCTAATTCCTTATCCTAACCGCTAAAACCCCTTAAATTAATCCCTTACCCTAACCCAGTGTTTGTCAACCAGGGTTCCTAGGAACCATTGCATTCCCATAAAGGGTTTCCTGTAATTTTCAGGTAATTTTAAAATTGTACCAAATACAGAAGTATTTACAATGCATCTAATCTGAGACACGCTATTAGAGAGGTCGGGTGCCTTACAATGCATCTGATCTCAGATGGGGTATTAGAGCGGTCGGGGTTCCTTACAATGCATCTGATCTCAGATGCGCTATTAGAGAGGGTAGGGGGTTCCTTACAATGCATCTGATCTCAGACGCGCTATTAGAGAGAGTTTGGGTTCTTTATAATAAACACACAAAAATAAGAGCGCATGGAAAGTGACAAAACCGAAATTAGTACACAAAATCTTTATATGTAAAAAAGACAGAACATATAACACCACATACAGGTATAGATCACATAGATCTAGTGGTCCGTGACACCCACAGAGGATCGGGTACTGCCCCCCACGACCAGAAATTCTACGCAATCTCTTAGTATATTGACAGGGAAAGGGTCTTTGGCTGGATGGTATAAAGCACACAGACCTCAGGCTGATAGAGCTCCTGTCGGCGTCCTCGTGGTGTCTACGGACTGCAGCCCGGAAGTCCGTCTTGTTAATATACTAAGAGATTGCGTAGAATTTCTGTCGTGGGGATCTGTGTAGCAGTACCCGATCCTCTGTGGATGGCACGGACCACTAGATCTATGTGATCTATACCTGTATGTGGTGTTATATGTTCCGTCTTTTTTACATATAAAGATTTTGTGTACTAATTTCGGTTTTGTCTCTTTCCATGCGCTCATATTTTTGTGTGTTTTTGTGACTGAGTATGCCCCGCTAATCACGGGAGATTAGGAGCAGCAGGGAGGACCCATTATTAAAGGGAGGATTATCAAGGGACAGCGCGCACATTTTTCCTCAACTTATCAAACGTATTGGGTTCTTTATAATGCATCTGACTTCAGAGAGAGGGTTGGGGATTTTTTGGGGAATTTCACATAGGGTTCCTTAACTAAAAAAAGGATGGAACCCACTGCCCTAACCAGTAAAACACCTTAGAAGTGGCCGGCGGCGGATTGGCTGCGGCGAAGGGTCCGTCTGCAGCCAAACGCTGGTGGTCATTTGGTCACGGTGAAATGGCCGAAACCAATTGTCACTTTCCGCTTAGAGACGACTAACACAAATCCTATGTTAAGAATTTTCTATTCCACACTGGTAAACAGTGTCATTTTTACACTTTTCTCAACATGGAAAACAAATTTGAATATAACATTGAAAGTAGAGAGATTTTTGTAACTTCTTAATAAATGTAACAGGTTTGTTTTTCTTTTACAAATTACAAAATGTTGTGTTGCCCTAATCCAGAAAAGTGCATTCATTTTTCAAATAAAGTAGTTATTAAAGTTGGTAAAATTGCCACTCATAATATCTAGCTATTCTTCTGTTAGTTTTTTCAATCCTGTTAAGTATGCAATAACAAGAAAAAAAAATGCAATTATGTATCATAACATGAACTCTTCAAACACTCTGGGATACCTTTGCCTGCTAAACAATGATGAAAACGACGTATTTCACAGCCAGACACGGCCCTATCAATCCGGAGAAAAATTGACTTTGTCATGATAGGGTTCTTAAAGAAATAGTAATAAATTCCACACCAACTATAAGCCTGCAGCGTGGCTAATTTATTCATTATCCACCCCAGAAAAATAATTAAGTCATGCTTTCTTTCCTGGCGATTCATTACAGTTTAGCCTTTTTTTCTGTCGAAGCCAGTGAGTGAATGCTTATTAAAATAAATTAGATGCAAAACTTTTAACTGTGGCTTAAAGAAAAACTAATCCACTTTTCTAGTGGAAGCAATATTGATTAAATACATCTAGTTTCATGCAGAGCAGACTAATTCCTTTAGCTACAGTTTCCGACTTTAAATCATGTTGTATCTGTATTACTAAGGTTTGAGCAGTATATAATGAGCTGTGGAGTTCATAATTGGTATTAACCTCCTCAGATGTACGCCATCTCCATTTTTTCTTGGTCTGTTAAGGCTTCAATTCAGAAGATACTGTAGATTGTTGCGCAAATCACTGTCTTGTATGCAATCTATATAAAGCACATTGACTTATTTCAACTTGTTGTTGCATGTTTGTAATTGTAAGGGAATGGAAATTCAGACTCAACAAATTAAGTCAGGTGTTTTCAACTCCAGTCCTCAAGATCCCCCCAACAGGTCAGGTTTTAAGGATAGCCCTGTTTCAGCACAGGTGGCACAATCAGTGGCTCAGAGCCACGTGTGCTGAAAGAGGGACTGATTGAGCCACCTGTGCTGAAGTAGGGACATCCTGAAAACGTGACCTGTTTGGTTAGGATTGGAGTTGAGAACCTCTGAATTACAGTAAATCAAAGCAAAAGGAAGCAAATTTGAGAAGACATCCTCGCGTGTTCTGTGCAAATGGTAATGATTCATGTCTGCTGTAGCTAATCTGGTGTAAGACTAGCTTAATGGTAAAACTAGTGCCTGTGCCATGGATGAATCCTAGGGTCAACTCTCCCTGTAACCTCGGGAAAGTGATTTTATATACCCGCTGCCTCAGGCACCAGAAAATTAGATTGTAAAACCTTTAAGAGTCAGGTCCTCTGTAATTCTTTCACTGCATGCATTATCAGTGTTAAATAAGAAATAAAACATTGGCTTTATCAAGTTTATCTGTATTGTGCACATTAATGTTGCATATTTTCATTTTCCTTTTAGCACCAAACACTTTTACAAGTCTACATTTTTCTGGTTTGAGATCTGTATTTTTAGATATCTTTGAAGCGCAAAGCATAATCTAATAGTACATACTTTACTTACTTTTAAAATGTCCATAATTGGAACATTAGTTTCTTTACATGCCTCTATTGGGCTCTGTGTAGCAAACCAGAAATGTAGGGAAAAAATACATTATATTGTTGCATCGCTGAAAAATGCCTGTGACAGGCAGTGTCTATGCGAGGAGGAGGGGGATTTTCATGTAAGTGGGAGGCTTTCCAGCGCAGTTACATCTGCATGTTAGAGCAGGTACAGTATATGCATTAAGAAATGTGCGGCTTGCTTTGCTTTTCTTGAGATTTTGGGGGGTTTAGTTTTCTCCTTCAACTTGAAGGTGGCATACAGTAGTTTTTTTGAGAACAGTAGAAGGGCGACATGTACCAACATAACACAGGTTCTCATCATTCCTCATAGAACAGTATTAATAACAAATAATACATATGGTGCGAACCCCAATAACCAAATGCAAAGAGAATGCCTCTGCTCACATCTACTTCTTGAACGTAGACCCCCATTGAATATGATGTGAAGCTTCTTCCTTGTGCTTCTCCATTCAAATGAATTGTTCTAAATGTAATCTACTTTTTACACAAACTAGTTGCAACTTGCTTTTGTTGATTTTTTTTTTGTGCTGTTACACAACATCATATACAGATGTAGCCACTTCCAGGGTTATTGTAACCCCTTTAGCATTATTGTGGGATATGTTGTGCTATTCTGATTAATCACTGCCATTGAATCCTAGGGACACTGCTATTCCGTGTTATAAAGCATATTCTGTGTTGTCATTAAGTAAGAAAAAGCTGGTTGATTTTTAATTGACAGCTCAGAAGTAGTAGATTTTTTGACGTAAAAATTAAGGTTAAAATAAAATACTTCCTTAATGGAATGCTATTCACTTCCTGTTACTTGATAACAGTTTATTCCCAACAGTTACCAATCCGAAATCAATGACTGGGTAAAAGCTGAAAGTATAGCCTTTTAAT
This sequence comes from Ascaphus truei, assembly GCF_040206685.1. Lineage (NCBI taxonomy): Eukaryota > Metazoa > Chordata > Amphibia > Anura > Ascaphidae > Ascaphus > Ascaphus truei. The sequence continues at coordinate 8,261,718 of NC_134492.1, read as the reverse complement.
TAAGACATTGATTGAAGTGGAACAATTAATTATAAAACAATGAAGTGGAGGAGACCGTTTATATACCCTGACCGGCTTTAAAGGATTTCCTTATGGACATGTTCTAACTCTTCCTTCCCCAGTCTATGCTATAACACCAGTCACCCAAGAGCAAGAGAAAGAAACCATTCCAGAAGCTCTGCTAGCAGAGAACAGCCACAGAATCTCAACCACCCCAACCTCTTACTCTTCTATAAACCTTGTGTCTTCAGTCTCCACCTTCTTCCTTTTAGAATTTTGGAGATTAAATCTATTGTGTAAATATGTTTTAATATTATATTTATGCATCATAAACAAAGAAGCACATCTAATATGATAAATGAACATTGATAAAATAACTTGACACATTGGATGTGCATTGGGGCTTCTTTGCTTTCTGTTGTATATCTGAGGTCACTTTCCTAGTAGCCCTCCAGTTGACACAATTACAGTACTGTGGGACTGGGTTTTGAGTTTGTTAATATTGTGTCTGTCTAATTATATTTATATTTAGGTTATAGTCCTTTAATCCATTGTACTGACCTAAAGAATACATTGGTGGTAAATAAATAAATATTACAAAGAATAAATAATAGCTACATACAAGTTATTTGCAGATAAAGACCACATGGCCCACCTACTAAGCCATATAATAATAATAATAATAATAATAATAATAATAATAATAATAATAATAATAATAATAATAATAATAATAACTTTATTTATATAGCACTTTTCTTCCAATGGGACTCAAAGCACTTCACCGTTACAAAAAGGAAGAAAGAAGAAAACATTTAAGGTTGTTATTAAATAGACCATATAACTTCTTTATTCCCTGTATTATTCCCATATTAAGGGATACATGTTGTATTGATGAGTGTTTGGGGAGGTATATGAGTAAATTGGGTACGCTAATAAAAAGGACTTTGACCCTCTTTTTCTGTTTGTTGCAATATAAATATATTCAATACGAATATAGACATGCAAATGTTTAAAAATGTGCTTTGCACAACTTTTTCACAATTTTCTTCTTAATTCTGCATTTTTTGCTAACTTTTCGTAAAAGTTGATACTTCTTGGGAATGCGCGAAAATAGACTTAAATGCAATATTTGCCTAAATGTCAGTATATAAAAGCCCATGTGACCTCAGGTGACCTCAGGTGACATCAGGTCACATGGCCCCAGTTATGCTTCGCAAAGCAAACTAAATCACATATCTCTAGTTATTGGAATAATCTATTATCCTCCTGGACACCCGAGTACATTTCTTGAAGAAACTGAAGTACTTGTGTTTCTTTAAACTATATACTGTAGGTAAAGATTTTTTATAATGGGAGATTTATTTCAATCAACATACCGAATTGTGGAATATTTTTTCCTTTGAATGGACCTACCCATGTAATGGCGATCAATGCAACTTACAAAAGATTGCGATTCGGTCCCAACGTTAATCTGATCATTTTTACCTTGAAAGTCTCAACAACACTTATGATGGCTAAATGCCCTAATTATCAACAAAAGAGATTTTTTTTTTGATGCAACTATTTTAAAATGACATTCCTTTCAATCCTTTCCAGCCCTCTCAGCACTAGACCAAATTGATGTTAATTCACCAGTTACTGATTCAGCTGATGAGCTGGCTCCTCAAAAATGTATTTACAATGTTTATTCTGTGCATCATCTGTGGATAGAACCTTCAATTCATTATTTCTATCGCAAATTGCATGCTGCTGAGATGAAATTGGGAAAAAATTGTATGATTTGATGTTTAGGTTTCTATTATATGATTTTCCAGATAAGCCGAATAAGGATAAATAGTCAAATTATCAATCTTTGTTTCAGACAAATGCTTTGAATACTTGGAAGCTATTTTGAAAAGTAGGTAGGAAGCGCAATCCATGACCTTCATTTTCCTTATCTGAAGAAATATAATTTAGTTTAAACCACTTCACTCGACTGAGACTATTCTATCAATCCTTGATTCACTTTAAATGGAACGACAATCATCAAAATGCTCCAAACTCATTCTTTTGGTTTTGCCAGCAGCCTTCAACATGATGGATCATATACGTACTTGTAAGGCTTGTGGAGTATCTGCAACAGTGTTGCAGTGTGTTAGAGCAGAGTCAGACAGGCTGTGTGTCTGTGCAGATTAGGCAGAGAGGCTCCGTGGAGAAACGACAATTCCCATGAGCTCCTGGGCAGTCACCTGATGTGAAGAACCAATCAGGAGGCTAGGATGACAGGGGCAGGAAAGGGAAGCATGGGGAGAGGTCACACTTGGGAGAGGGGATCTGGAAGGTAAAGAAGGAGGGTGTATGCGTGCAGGGGGGTCTGTGACCCGCCTGCATAGGCTAACTTTACCCAGCAGGCCCTTAGGAGAAACCCCTGAGCCACAGTAGGTTGCTGTGCTGCAGGGACCCCCATAGTGGTAGCGATTAGTCACCTTACTGTGTAGACAGTTAGGGACAAGCGTGCGGAGCAGGTTTGCTGGTGAGCTGCTTGGGACCAGACAACTGCACAGCGGACATCAATGACAAGCAAGGATTCGGCTGATCCTTTTCGAAGCATTACCGGTCACCGCCGTGACCGGAAGGTATTTACATTAAATGCACCAACACCGGTCAACAGGCGCTGATCCCGTCTTAGGCGTAACTCTTTGAGGACACTAGTGAGTGACCAAAGGCCTAATACACTGAGTTATTCTAGCTACTAGCGCAAGGACACGGTGTGTGGGGCACGCGGTGGCGGGACCCGGACATACTTATTAAGAGCATGGCTGAGCCACTACTGTACAGGACAATACTCATTAAGAGCGTGGCCGAGCCACCCACGTTATAAGGACATTATCATTTAGCTGCGTTAAGGTTATATTGCATTATAGGTTATGTGTTGGGTTATATGCTGCTTGTGTATTAATATGATAGAGTGCTAAGGTTATTGTGCATATAGTAAAGTTGGTTGCATCATACATGTGTGTGTATATGTTTCTTGCCCAGGGGAATCTCACATCACAGGGATCCTGGGTAAGTGGAGGCGCTGCGCTATAAGTGTTACCCCAGGCTCCCAGCTAGCGGAGGCTCAGATCTCCTGGAGCCGCAGGTGCGTGCAGTTACCTGTAGTCGCTTTAGCGTGTCAGAAAAAGGGCTACATACTTCTTTTACATTCGACATGTATAGGAATCACTGAAACGGTGTCATGCTTTAAGATACTAATGGGGATGAAACCATTCTGCTGCTGATGCTGCTCCATTCACGATCCAGTCAGTAATGGGACTCGTTTTGTCTCAATTGGTTTTCTTGAAATTGTAGTTTTCCAGAATAGTTTTTTTACCATCTTCATTATGATGACACACAATGTAACTTTTACTTCTTTCACTACAGTCTAAATATATCACTCCTATCTTAAGTATTTGTGAAATTAAAAAATATATACAATATACTGTCTATGGTAAGTAAACATATGGTAACAGGAATAAACGTGGGGACAGATTGGTAGAATTTGTTCGAATGTGAAAACTTCTACATTACAAATTCATTCTTCATGAAGAGTCCAGATAAGAAAAGGACATGGAGCTGACCCAATAGAGTCAAGAATGTAATTGACTATATCCTAATGAACAAGAAACTCGTGATTGAAGACTACACATTCCTTAACCGTTTTGACACACAAAGAGATCACCGATTGGTTTGCTGCAGCTTAGATCTGAATGCGAAGTTGGAAAGAAGAAAACTGATTAAAAAGAAGATAAAAACAAATCGACATCAATAACTTGAAGAACAATAGCAGAGAATTACAACTAGAAATGAAAAATCGCTTCAACTTGTCTCATAAATGTATTAACAAACGATTGGGAAGAATTTATGAAGATTGTTGTTGAAAGCGCAGAAAAACAGGAGGAATCGCTCACAAAAAACAGGATAAGAAAATATCAGATGAGACAAAAGAATTAATGAGGAGATGACAAGAAATGAAGCAATCCCAAAATGCAAGAATAAGAATTGAATATGCAGAGCTGGGCAAGACAATCCGCAAACGTATAACTGAAGATGTAAGATAATGCAACTGCGATATGGTGAAGAAGACTATTCAAGACAACAAAAACTTAAGGAAGACAATCAGCGACTTATGGTTGGAAAGAAGCAAATCATTGACCTCAAACAAGACAATGTATTAACCATAAAAGCCAGAGCATTTATCTTAAAGAGAGTTGAGGACGTCTACATGAAATTGTACGTGAACACAGATTACACAGGGTGCAATCCAGCAGAGAACAAGCAAGAAGACACCACCAATGATGGACCATGCCTCTTACCAGAAGAAGAGCCAAGAGAAAGAAAATCCATGAAGAATGGGAAGAACAATAATTCAAATTCAACAGTGAATATGAGTCATCTACAATTTGCAGATAAAATTGTAATTTATGCCACAAGTCCAAAAGACATCCAGCAACAAATTGTAGAACTCACAGAAGCAAGTAAGAATGTGAGTCTCTGTATGAATTTCTGCAAGACCAAAGTGATGTTCAACAAACGTGTTCAGTCTACAAAGATTAAACTACATGGATAGAACTAGAAGCAGTCATAAACTCTGTCTATCTTATACAGCAAATAACAATTGATAGGAACCGTTTGAATTAAATCAATAAGTACAATGAAGATGGGATGGAGAGCATTTGGAAGAAACAAGACCTTATTTCAAGGCAATCTTCCACGTTGCCTCAAGAAGAAAGTTTTCGACCAGTGTATTCTGCTCGTGCTCACGTACAGATGTTAAACTTGGATCCAAAATGCGAAGATAATTCAAAAGCTTCAGAGAATGCAAAGATGTATAGAGAGCAGTATACTGGGTATTACCCGAAGAGACAGGAAAAAGAATGAATGCATTATTAACCAAACACAATCTGTGACATCATCACAAGGGTGAAGAAATTAAAATGGCGGTGGGACGGACATTTCGCAAAAATAAATTACCATTGTTGGATAAAGTCTCAACTGGATTCCAAAAGAGATTAAAAGACTAAGATAATGAGAAAGTAATATGGGAAGATATAATTAGAAAATGTGTTATAGCAACGTGAAGATGGGGCTTGCAACCGCTGTATGTGGAAAATCATTGGGGAAGTTTCATCCAGCAGTGGATCGACCAAGGACAGAAGATAATGATCATTATATATAATAGATTATATTATATATATACCCCAATTATTAAGGTTATGGTGGGTAAAAAAAGTGACAAAAACCCTCCACAGTAAAGCATAAAGCAACTGTAAATATTACTGTATGTTCATTTGCATGTCTTAGACAGGTCTGCAACCCTATCTTTCCCCATTATCGCCCAGCACACAGCGTTTCCACTGCAGCAAGGGATTCTGGGAAATGACATGCAAATGAGCACACAGTGCCACCTTTTGTCTCAAGCTCGTATTACACAAGCCAATGCATGCTGTTTTAAACACAGCTTTTAGACAGAGCCTGGGATGAGATGCAAAGCCAGTAAACCCACTCACAGACATGTTTCAACCTTGATGGGTATCATCAGTGTGAGGTTAGTTGCTGGCTATGCAGGTTTGAGACTAGACTAGGTATTCACCACAATTATTAAGGTTATGGTGGGTAAAAAAAGTGACAAAAACTCACCACAGTAAAGCATAAAGCAACTGTAAATATTACTGTATGTTCATTTGCATGTCTTAGACAGGTCTGCAACCCTATCTTTCCCCATTTTCACCCAGCACACAGCATTTCCACTGCAGCAAGGGATTCTGGGAAATGACATGCAAATGAGCACACAGTGCCACCTTTTGTCTCAAGCTCGTATTACACAAGCCAATCCTCAAGCAATATGTGTGTGTGTGTGTGTGTGTGTGTGTGTGTGTGTGTGTGTGTGTGTGTGTGTGTGTGTGTGTGTGTGTGTGTGTGTGTGTGTGTGTTTGTATGTGTATGTCTATATATATTGTGACAGAAACCAGGGGTTGGTAATAAACTCCATATACAGGGCTCCCAGGATACTGAACAGTTTCTGTCCTGTCTAAGCTGAACAGGGCAGCCTCGTGGTACAGGCACTCCATTCCACAGTTTGTCTGCTGCCTGTTTTCTGTCACCTGTCATGCTGATTAGAGTTCAGGTATATAAGACCTGTTTCCTGTTTACTCTGGGCCCCGCCCAAGAGCCTGGAAGGCTGCTGAACTGCAGAGGGGTGAGAAAGCCTCTTTCCCAAATCGCTTCATTCATTCTGTTAGTTTGTCTAAAGACTGCAAAGGTACTTATTTTGTTGGTGGAAGTGGACAAGCCACTTCCAACTCTGAGTCAGGGACATCTAAGTTTAAGTTATCGCTCAGACGAGCAGCTTTTTGTTTGGCTTTGTTTTCTGTTTAAACTGTGGCAGTCTCAGTGCCTGGGACTGAATAAACCAGGCATAGCCTGTTTAAAGGAACAGTACGTGACGTCTCATCATTTAACCTACCCTAAAAGACCGTGTTCTAACAGTCCCGGACAGACGGCGGAGCCCCGGAGTAAGCCGTTTGTCACATATGGTGGAGAATGCGGGCAGAACACTGAAAGGTCTGGGGGTTAAAGAACTTTAAAAAAAAAAAAAAAAAAAAAAAAGAAGGTTTTTTTTTTCTCTCTCTCCAAACAAGATGGAAGACGTGGTGAGTGCGCTGGTACGCAATGTCGCTGTCCAGAAAGACGCGAATGAAGCCCAGCAACAGGCGAGTGAAACCCAGCGACGGCTGTTAATAGCCCAGCAAGAGACTAATGCAAACCAGCAAGAGACAAACCGCCTGCTGAGAGAGGAGCAAAAGCGGTTCGCTCAGGGCTTACAGCAGGAACTCGAGATCCTGAGGGGGACTATCAGTAACCTTCCACTGGCAGAGGCAGCCCCAGTTCCGAAAATGACCAGGGCAAGCCACTACCTTCAGAAGATGGGACCCTCGGATGATGTGGAAGCCTATCTTCTCACGTTTGAACGCACGGCACAGAGAGAGGGATGGCCAGAAGCTGAGTGGGCTGGTCTAATCGCACCCTTCCTAAGCGGCGAACCCCAGAAGGCTTACTTTGATCTAGAGCCAGCCGAAGCTAACGTCTATGCAAAATTGAAGTTCGAGACCCTCGCCCGCCTCGGCGTAACCACGGCTGTTCATGCCCAAAGGTTTCACGCATGGTCCTTCACGATGGATAAAGCCACCCGAAGCCAGATGTATGACCTCATCCACCTCGCCCGGAAGTGGCTACAACCCGAGATCAACTCAGCAAGCCACATCGTGGAACGGTTGGTCATGGACCAGTTCTTGAGGAAACTTCCCTCTGCCTTACGCCGTTGGGTCAGTCGGAGTGACCCCCACAATGCGGATGAGCTTGTGGCCCTTGTAGAAAGGTACAGTGCAGCAGAAGAGCACCCGCAACCCACAGTCGTGGAGCAACCCCACTATCCGAGGTTCCAGGACTCTTCCAGAGACGGTAAAAGGGTACCGGGGTTAAGGGGCGCTGAAGAGCGGCGACCACCTTCACGCCGCTCCAGCAACAGTGGTTCGCACACTAAGGGCAATAGCCAACATGGGGAGCCGGGAAAAGGCTCTAAGTGGGACACAGACTATGTACCTAAATGTGTAAATTGTCATGAGAGGGGCCACACAGCAAAAATCTGCCCACTAAATGATGAGCCCATGCAATGCAACAGCGTGGAACCTTATTCGCTGTTGTCCCAATGTATGGGCCCTAGCCCAGAGGACCCCTTGAATAACCATCTGTGGGCATTTGTAAAGGTTAATGGTAAGAGGGTTCGGGCACTTCTTGACTCTGGGAGTATGGTCACACTAGTGTCCGAATACCTATTGCCCATTAAGAAGAAACAGGTAAACAGTTCACAAAGAGTGGCAATTTGTTGTATACATGGGGATAATCATGAATATTCCACTGTTGATGTTTTTTTTGAAACAGAATTTGGTTCTTTAGATTTCAAGGTGGGTGTTGCACCCAAACTGGCACATGATGTGTTAATAGGGACCGACTTTCCCCATTTTCTAAAAATGTGGTCCCCAGCTCAGAATAGCGCCCAGAGTTCAATAGCAGACCATAACGAAGTGTTAGAAGAAACAAATCCTTTCCCTTTTTCAGAAATGGAGGTTGACGAGGGCCCAAATAAGAAGGGGGAAAAGGAGGAGTGCTGTGAAATTCCCTTCCCCATCACTACTTTGGTAGGGAATACCCCAAATCAAGATGTTGATCAGGCACTTACCACCCCAGTACAGGATAAGACCCTCGCTGACCTAGAGGTCAGTCCTGGGAGTTTTAAGAAGGCCCAGTGGGAGGACCCCACATTAGCGGTAGCAAGGGGAAATATACGGGACCAGAATAGTACTCATGGCCAACCAGATAGGTCACTTGCTTACCCCTACTTCGAGGTAGAGAACGACCTAGTATATCGGGTTGATAAAAGAAAATCAGTTACAACTAAACAATTGTTGGTACCACGGACATTCCGCCTCGCACATAGTCATCCATTGGGGGGACACCTAGGGGTGGAAAAGACAAAAGAAAAGGTTCTCCGAAGCTTTTATTGGCCTGGGGTTCTGGCAGAAATTACAAACTATTGTTCCTCATGCCCAGAATGTCAGATCACCGCCCCGTTCAAAGCATACCGCAGCCCATTGGTACCCCTTCCCATAATAGAGGTACCATTTGACCGGATTGCTATGGATCTAGTAGGACCCCTAATAAAGTCTGCTAGGGGACATCAGCATACAGTATATTGGTAATATTAGATTATGCTACCCGATATCCGGAGGCAGTTCCCCTACGTAGCACCTCTGCTAAAAACATAGCAAAAGAGTTAGTACTTCTGTTTTCCCGGGTCGGAATTCCTAAAGAGATCTTATCTGACCAGGGAACACCATTTATGTCCCAAGTAACAAAAGAGCTATGTAAACTCCTAAAAATCAAGCATCTCAGAACCTCAGTCTATCATCCACAAACAGATGGTTTAGTGGAAAGGTTCAATAAAACCTTAAAGAGCATGTTACGCCGGGCGGTCGATAAGGATGGGAAAAACTGGGACTGTTTGTTACCATACCTGTTATTTGCCATTAGGGAAGTTCCCCAGTCATCCACAGGCTTCTCCCCGTTTGAACTATTGTATGGCCGACATCCAAGGGGCTTACTGGATATAGCCAAAGAAACTTGGGAACACGAGGTTACCCCTTACAGAAGTGTAATAGAGCATGTTGCCCAAATGCAGGACTGCATTGCTGTAGTCCTACCCATAGTGAGGGAACACATGGAGAAAGCTCAAGAAGCACAAAGGAATACGTATAATAAGGGTGCTAGGGTCAGAATTTTTTTTCCAGGTGATAGGGTACTAGTTCTGGTTCCCACCGTGGAGAGTAAATTCCTTGCTAAATGGCATGGGCCATATGAGGTCTTGGAAAGAGTGGGAGAAGTAAATTATAGGGTAAGGCAGCCAGGTAGGAGGAAACCTGAGCAAATTTACCATATAAACCTACTCAAGCCCTGGAAAGATAGAGAGGTCTTGTTAACCCTAGTACCCCCAGGTCCGTCAGAGAATCAAGAAACTGACCCAGAGGTTAGCATAGCTGAAACACTGTCCGTGCATCAGAAACGAGAGGTCCAGAGTTTAGTGAGAAGGAACAAAGAAATCTTCTCTACACAGCCAGGTAAAACTAACGTAATTAAACATGACATAGTCTCTGAACCGGGGGTCCGAGTTAACCTTAAACCGTACCGAATCCCAGAGGCCAAGAGAGAGGCTATAAGTTTAGAGGTTAAAAAAATGCTAAAACTAGGCGTAATTGAGGAATCCCAAAGTGGGTGGAACAGCCCTATAGTTTTAGTCCCAAAGCCAGACGGTACAACAAGGTTTTGTAATGACTACCGGAAACTAAACGCGGTGTCAAAATTTGATACTTATCCTATGCCCAGGGTGGATGAACTTGTAGAGAGACTGGGCAAAGCCCGATATCTCACAACCCTAGACCTAACAAAAGGGTACTGGCAGGTTCCCCTCACAGAAAGGGCAAAAGAAAAAACAGCCTTCTCAACCCCAGACGGCCTCTTTCAATATAAGGTGCTGCCTTTTGGCTTACATGGAGCTCCCGCCACATTCCAAAGAATGATGGATAAGATTTTAAAACCACATGTTCGGTACGCTGCCGCCTACCTGGATGATGTGGTAATCCATAGTGAAGATTGGCAGTCCCACCTTCCAAAGGTCCAAGCTGTGCTCGACGCAGTTCGGTCTGCTGGACTAACTGCTAACCCCGCTAAATGCACTATTGGTCTGGAGGAGGCCAAGTATCTGGGGTATTCTATTGGTAGAGGGTTACTCAAACCACAAACACTCAAAGTAGAGGCGATACAAAATTGGCCAAGGCCAGTCACAAAAAAACAAGTAAGGACCTTTTTGGGGTTAATTGGCTACTATAGGAGGTTTATTCCCAATTTTGCAACTAAGGCAACCCCACTAACCGACCTCACAAAAGCAAGAGGACCGCTAATGGTAAAGTGGTCCCCCGAAGCCGAACAGGCCTTTAGAAGCCTGAAAGAAGCTCTCTGTGCCCAACCAGTGTTGGTCACACCTGACTTCTCCAAAGAGTTCGTAGTCCAAACCGACGCATCTGAGGTAGGGCTGGGGGCGGTACTCTCCCAGGAGTCTCAAGGGGAGGAGCACCCCATCCTTTATTTAAGTAGGAAACTAAATCCCCAGGAGAAAAATTACTCCATAGTCGAGAAAGAATGTCTCGCAATAAAGTGGGCTGTAGAGACACTCAAGTATTATCTGTTGGGGAGAAAGTTCCGATTGGTCACAGATCATGCACCCCTTACCTGGATGTGTCAAAATAGGGAGAAGAACGCTAGGGTGACCAGGTGGTTCCTAAGCCTACAGCCCTTTAAATTTTCTGTGGAACACAGGTCGGGGCACAAACATGGCAATGCCGACGGGTTGTCAAGGATGCACTCCCTAATATCCATGGTCGCTCACCCCTCGAGGTCTGAGCTGGGGGGGAGGATATGTGACAGAAACCAGGGGTTGGTAATAAACTCCATATACAGGGCTCCCAGGATACTGAACAGTTTCTGTCCTGTCTAAGCTGAACAGGGCAGCCTCGTGGTACAGGCACTCCATTCCACAGTTTGTCTGCTGCCTGTTTTCTGTCACCTGTCATGCTGATTAGAGTTCAGGTATATAAGACCTGTTTCCTGTTTCCTCTGGGCCCCGCCCAAGAGCCTGGAAGGCTGCTGAACTGCAGAGGGGTGAGAAAGCCTCTTTCCCAAATCGCTTCATTCATTCTGTTAGTTTGTCTAAAGACTGCAAAGGTACTTATTTTGTTGGTGGAAGTGGACAAGCCACTTCCAACTCTGAGTCAGGGACATCTAAGTTTAAGTTATCGCTCAGACGAGCAGCTTTTTGTTTGGCTTTGTTTTCTGTTTAAACTGTGGCAGTCTCAGTGCCTGGGACTGAATAAACCAGGCACAGCCTGTTTAAAGGAACAGTACGTGACGTCTCATCATTTAACCTACTCTAAAAGACCGTGTTCTAACAGTCCCGGACAGACGGCGGAGCCCCGGAGTAAGCCGTTTGTCACAATATGTATATGTGTGTGTATAAAAATCAAAAACAAATAGTCGATACCTTTCTGTGGCTAACAAAATGCTTTTATTTGTGCAAGCTTTCGCGATACACTGATCTCTTTTTCGGGTGATGTTACAATGGATTAAGCCAAAAAACTTACTAAAACAAATATATAAGGTCCCACATGTAGGACCGAAACGTTGGATTTGATGTCTTATTAATACAATTCTTTTTTTGACTTATTTCTGGAGTGCTGCCTTTGATATTCGTCCGCACGGTATCGTATTGCCTATTTTGCTTTTATAGAATTTGCACCCACCACTGTTTACCCGACGGAGTGCCTTTATTCTCATTTACTATATATATATATATATAGTAAATGAGAATAAAGGCACTCCGTCGGGTAAACAGTGGTGGGTGCAAATTCTATAAAAGCAAAATAGGCAATACGATACCGTGCGGACGAATATCAAAGGCAGCACTCCAGAAATAAGTCAAAAAAAGAATTGTATTAATAAGACATCAAATCCAACGTTTCGGTTTATATATATATATATATATACATACACACAGATTCCCAGCAAGCTCTTAGAAACCCCAACCATTACCACATAATATATGTATGCATATAAGTGTCAAAAGGAATGCTAGTTGGCGTGGCTAAATGTATACAACAAAAAACAAAAATGGCCAAAGCTTGTGTGCAGCTGGTCTCAGTTGCTTGTGGGAGGGTAGTGGCCCCTCCCCCCCAAGGTTTAAGCTTGCCCCACCCCACTTTCCAAGTTGGCAGGTCAGTTTCATTTTGCCAGGTTACGACAGATCCAATGTGATCATTCTTCCTGTAATTATACAGGTTAATAAGAATTGTAAACCAGGTTAGTGTTAGGACCTGCTTCGGTCATGCCTTGTAAGTGGCAGCAGGCTTAAGGCGCTTTGGCCAAAGGGTTAAACTAAATGACCCTCAGTGAGATCTCAGTGTTTGGAGAGAAACAAACAAATAAACAAACAAAACAGACAAATAAACATGTATATACAGCAGGGCCCCGGGTATACAGGGGTTCCGTTCCAGGGGCCCGCCGTATAGTGAAAATCGCCGGAAAGCGGAACCGCCGATTTTCAGTGATTTTGCATGCACAGAACGGCGTTTTTGCCTTTGTGCGCATGCGCGGCCTATGGTCTGCGCACGCAAACTACGGTATGCATGGGCAGACAGCGGTCTGCGCATGCGCGCCGGGGGCAACCACACGTTCTGCGCATGCGCGACAGAAAATCAAAGATGGCAGCCCCCTTCTCGGTGCCGCCGTATCGGCGGAACGCCGAAAAATGAAGCGCCGAGAAGCGGGGCCCTGCTGTACTTGGAAAACCAAATGTGTAGCACGGGACAGTATTACCTTGGAAAATGCAGCAAATGGGTAATGACAATATATTAGAAATATTAGAAAATATCATTATGTTGCTACTGTAGCTAGCTATAACATTAGTAGAATGCTTGGTTTATATACAGAATAACACAAAGCATTTCACAAAAGAAGAAAGACACGGAGATAAAAGAACGGTTGTTATGGTAGCAGCCACAGCGTCCGCTTCTGTCTGTAATTGTCGGTCATTCAACCTTCTACTAAAAAAATGTGTATTCTGCAGCTCTTTAGTGCTGGGCTCCTCAAACTAGGAGGGGAGAACAGCCTAATAAGCAATACAACCTCCCCCATGCATACCTTCTTTTATCCTTCCATGCGATATTTAACAGATTCTCTTTGTTTGTGTATTGTTAATTTTACTAAATAACTTGTTATAATATTTTGTAAAAGATGACTACAGGTGCACAAATCCTGAAACAGTTAAGCAATGTAAGGAATTCAATGTTCTCTAGTATTTATTTGTGTAATTAGGAAAGTCAGTATGCTCAAAGAAGAAACCTACAGCATGAGGCTGCAAGCGCTCTGTACACTATCATTTAATCTCTGAATAAACCTAATGTTTCCCCTGAACGGTAACACAGTCAAGAATACAACAAATCGTGTATAACATCCTGTAGATTTATTTTGTTTGTATCCTAAATTTTAAGTTCAAGATATGCTTTAACCCAGGAGTGGCCAACTCTAGTCCTCAAGGGCCACCAACATGTCAGGTTTTAAGGATATCCCTGCTTCAGCACAGATGGATCAGTCATTGACTGAGCCACTGATTGAGCCACCTGTTCTAAAGCAGGGATATCCTTAAAATCTAACCTGTTCATACCCTTGAGGACTGGAGTTGGCCGCCCTTTCTTTAGTATATTTTTAAATTATATAGGAAAAAAACAAAAAAAGAATAAAAAAAGGAAACAATAGTACAAATTGTAACTCTATTTAAATCCTCCCCCTTTTAATGTATTGAATGCTGCATAAAAACCCAAGGGGGGTCCTAACCAACCTCCCCGGGGTAACGTCGCAGAAGACTTGTGATAAGGACACATGGTGCTGCAACCAATCATATTATGCATATTAAAAATACACTTTTGGCAATAATACCACATTGGGGGCCTAATTAACTTTGAAGACTGTAGATATAGCAACCATTAAGCAACAGATGCAAAAGTTAACATCAGAATTATCTGGCAAAATGAGATAGGCAGATGCACATGTAATGTAGGAAATTTTGTTGTTTTCAAGGATTGTGCCCTATTTTCACTTCCTCAAATAGCTACTTAAGGATGTTAAAGAGATTGAACGTTCATTAGATCAACTAGAAAATAGATGACAAAACCTATGTTTTGTTTGGCCATTATTTTTTCAACGTGGTAGATTTTTGTAACCTTTCAACAACATCCTTCATACTGGATTTTAGGTTTTAACAAAATGACCATTAATTATTACTAAGAAATTATATAGAAACAATAGTTGTAGCAGACGTGCCTGTTTGTGTCCTCTATATGATTCCACTATTTCATTGGTTTGCTTTGTGTTGCAAGACATTCTCAGCAGAGATGCCTAAACATGAGAACTTTTAACATTAATGTAAGTGTGCAATGTACCATGAAATCCAACCCGAATAGCTTTAAGTGTTGCCACTTTGTAATAATGAGGAACCATTTGAATGATAATGATGCTTACCTTCAGTTTTCAATCTCAGGCAAACATATCCATTGTTGAAATACTGTATTCTAAGTAATTGCTACAGCTAAACTATTTCTCACATCCATGCTAAGGCTACCAAGAAGTTGTCTGTCATTTAGTTATTCAGTATTCATACTATGAAAGGAAATTGATGATGCTGCCATAGAGACATTGAGCAAATGGAATTCTAGTACAAACCTGTAGATGATTTTAGTGCTTGATTTGTTTTTAATTTACATGGGAGGACAAGTTATAAAGGGTGGATAAATAGATTCTGGTTATTGTGCAGCCTGGTCATTTAGGTGTTGTCAGAAATTCCTAAATCTGAGGAGAATGGGCCCATGATCTGGGGGCCGGCTAGCCCCCTGGTGGGGAAGAAGTTAAAAGTAGTTAGTCGGCGCCGCACATGCAGGGTCGACGATGACAGGAGCATTCTAAGGAAGCTCCGTGGACTCCGCAACAATCGCAGACTTTAAAGACCCACAAACAGCTACAATTGCTTAAAAACAAGTCCCCCCACCAGCAGAACCCACAGAGATGCCTCCCCCTAAGAAGGATTGCAAGCAAGCGACCCCCTCAGTCTCCAGGTACCTCCAGAAAGCTGCTTCCCCGGTTCCTGAAAACCAAGAAGGAGCAGGAACAGCCACAACAACAAAGGGGAAACTTTACTGACAAAGAACAAGAACAAGACACAGAAGAAAATACCCAAAGCATCCCAAAGGCTTTAAAAGATAAGTTTAAAGAGATGCAGAGTGCTTTTCAAGTGGCTCTCAACAAGGCTGTTGCTGAATTTAAAGCAGATCTGACTTCCCTGACTGAACGAACTGTGCAGTGGGAGAATAAACTCAAAGAATCCCTGCAGAGTCAGGCTGGACTCAACGACGAAATCAGGAACCTGAATGACACAGTCGATGACTTGGAAAATTTGGAAAGGAAGCAAACCTCAGAATAAGAAATATCCCGGAATCAGTCCATCTGGGTGAGTTGCAACCCTATTTAACAAACCTATTTAGGCAAATAGTCCTGTTGCTTCTAACAGGTGATCTTCATATGGACAGAGCACACCAAGCCTTGGGTCCAAGAGGGCCCTCGGAAATGCAGGGATGTAATAGTCAAATTACACTATTATACGACCAAGAAGAAAATAATGAGAGGCTGTAGGAACCAAGAATTTGTGGACTTTGAAGACTCGAGGATCCAGATTTTTCAAGATCTCTCTAGAGCTACAATCTCAAGAAGAAGAGGCCTCCGCCCTGTCACAGTCCATTCCGCTTAGCCGTAAACAGAGATGAGATGCAATTCTCGTTAAGATTCCAGAAGAGGCGGATAATTTTCTAGAAGTCCTTGGTGTACACGGCCAGCAACCCGCGAAACCGCAATGTTCCCCGAGGCCCAAGAGACCACCGGAAGATTCAGCGTGGAGTAAAAGAGACGACTGTCAAAAAGCTCCAGATTTCACCCACCTGACCTGACAATGCTAAGGGTTCTGTTTCTTCGGCTAATGTTGGACTAGCTGGTGAAGGAAGTTGGCGGTTCAGAAAATAAGACCTGCAGCAAACTTTTCTCCCAGGCGAGGCTTGATACTCTTCTTGTCCCCCCGGGGTCCCGTTGGTCCTGGGTGGGGAACAGGAAACTTATGAAAAATGTTAACTTATTTTTAATCTCAAAGTTATTTTCGGAAAAAAAATTGTGGTTACGAATTTTCTAAGTTTTTATTCTATATTCCCAGTTATTTTTGTTACAGGCCATGTACCTTATAGAGACAGCAGAAATGTTTAATGTAAAAGGTTTAGGATGTTATTTAAACCGAAGATATTTTCTAGTCTTTCTAATGCTGTTTTTATAAAAGGGGTTGGAGTTTGGGGGTAAAGAGGTTTGGAGGTTACAAATATGGAGGAGTCCTCCGGCAGAGTTAGGGGTGCCCCGGTGTCCTCGAGGCTTGTGTTCCCGCCTATTTGGGCTTCTCCTAGCCCTTTATTTTGGTCTATACAAAGACCAACAGTTAAAACGTTTTAGGATGGACAATAGGTCCAACCCCCATATATTCTTTGTTGTTTTTTGTGTTTGTCTCCCTAATCTCACACCCAGTTGTTCCCTCCCCCTTCCCCCCCCATTACACCACAGATCATCGAGGAGGATGCGCCTTCCCTCCCTTAAAACGGACCGTAGTAAGCCTGCAAGTCCAAGTAATGACGCCTTCACACCCACACTCCGTTGCACACGTCACGATTAGTGAAGGGCGAGCTTTAACTTGTGATCTATGACTACCCAACTTCCCATAAAAATAGTCTCTTTAAATGTAAAGGTACTGTCACGGGAGACTCCTGTGGCGGGTAGGATCTCGGTGGCCGGAACAGAACGAGAGTAGTAGGGGTCACAAGCAGGAGTCCGAGGCAGGCGGCAGATAGCGAAGTCAGGTAACAAGCAGAGGTCGGCAACGAGGAGACTGGAACAGGACAGGCGGGGCAGGACAGGTCCGGGAGCAGGGACTGAGAACAGAGAGCAGGGACTGAGACCGGGGAGCAGGGACTGAGACCGGGGAGCAAGGAACAAACAGAGACAAGCCAGATTACTAGCAAGGGCTTTTACTGTGAACAGACTACAAATACAGGTACAGGTACAGGAACAGATCAGGAATCAAAGACAGGCATGGGCATAGGAGTCTGACTTGAAGCAAAGGCAAAAGCAACAGACAGGAAGCAGAGCTATAAAGGACAGAGACAGGAGCAACAAGAAGACAGACAGGCAGACAGAGGAACCCAGAGGAAACAAGACAGCAGCACACCCAGTGGACAAAGAAGAACTATGGCTAGGCAGGAGGTCTAGGAGACCCTGACATTACACCCCCCTCTCAAGAGCGTTCTCCGGACGATCCTCCAGGCTCTTCAGGGAAACCTTGATGGAAGGCCAACTTAATATGTACGTCAAGTGCTGGTGGGAAATCTGTGAGAGGTGCATTTATCCTCATCACAAGAGCATTGGCATCAGCATCAAGAACATTAGGCATAGCAAGGAACTTCACCCGGGATCCGTCTAACGTCATAGCAGGGGCATCGGGAACAGATACATCAGGCTCTTCACATGCGGCAGAGGGGACATATTCACTTTCCGTGATCTCTTTTTGTGACCAATATATCTCTTTTAGTTTTGGAATCTGGAACTTCCCAATGGATACGTTCAACTCCATTGCAGAGGCATGGACATCAGGAATGTGGGCATCAAGGACGGGTAAGTGGGAACATAGAATTCACGCTCCATGGTCTCCTCTTGTGACTGCCGTTTCGTGGTATCACCTAAATTCTCATTAAGACCAGCTATTTGATTTTTCAGCTCTTAAAGCTGTCCTTCTGCACTTCTTTTCCCACTCAATGCAGTTGTCAGTTCGGCTTCTTTGGAGTTGAGTCGCGACTCCATATCTCCCAGCTGACTCAGAGTAAAGCTTAAATATGTTTCATCTTCTTCATTTCTGATCTGCAGCTGCCGGTACTCCTCCCGGGCATTGTCCAGCTCCAACTGCAGCTGGACCTTATCACGGGCAGTATGGTCCAAGAATTTGCAGGCATCGGCCATTTTGACCTCATAGCACTGTGTCAGGCCAGCCACTTGACAGACGGACACCTTCTCTCTCTCCTCCTTTTTGGCAAGCTGTATCTTGAGCTCAGCGTTCTGCGCCTGCAGCGCTGTGAGCTGCTGAGATGTGTGTTCAGCTGCTAGCTTTAGCTCTTCCTCCAGCGAAGCTCTGGTTATGCTCAGTGTGGCCTTCAGCTCCTCATGCTGTTCTTTGGGGACACACTGGGTACTCAAATAATCTTGCAGCATCTTTATTTTGTAGGCAGTCTGGAAACTTTCTTCCTGCAGAACTCGCTGCTTTTCTTCAGCATTCACCCATTTCTCCTTGGCGTCCTGCAGATGTGTACGCAGTTCTCGCAGCTGACTCTGCAGCATATTTTCTGCTTGTGTGCGCCGCTCCAGGGAGACACGTTCTTCTTGCAGCACTCTCTCTGCATCCTGCAGTGCTGTCTGCACGTCTAACTTTTCCTGGGCCAACTGTTTCTTCTCCTCTCCTAATTCATGGAGTTTCTTATCTCCTTCACTGACTTGGACATAGAGATTTTTGCACTCTTGGGTTACAGTTTCAAACCTGATATTTAACCCTTCGAAGATTTCTCTCAATGAACATAGTCTGTGTTGAAGTGGCAACTCTTCTCCTTAGAGGCTTCCAGCTCTGTAGTAAGCCTGTGAACCTCTTTCTGAGATGCTTCCAGTGCTGCGTCAACTTGAGCCATGAAAGTCTGGTACTGGGCAGAATCAGCGTAGGCCTTCTCCAGCTTACTTGACAAGATCACCCTGTCATTCTCCAACTGATAGTTTTCTTTTTCCCAGTCACCTTCTGCTTTTTCCAGCGCTAATTGCATCCTTGACTTTTCTTCTATCAATAGTCTGTTCTCCTCTTCTGATTCATGGAGTCTTTTATCTCCTTCACTGGCTTGGACAGAGAAGTTCTTACTCATTTGGTTTATAGTTTCAAACCTACTATTTAACTCTTCGGAGGCGTCTCTCATCGAACGTATCTCTGTTTTCAAGTAGCATCTCTCCTCCCGATCGACTTCCATCTCTTTTTTGAAGTAGCAAATGTCCTCCTGGGAGACTTTAAGCTCTGTATTTAGCCTGTCAATTTCCTTCATAGAACTTTCCAGGAATTCGTTACTTTTAGAAGCTAGGCGCCGATTTTCAGCAGCATCAGCATATGCCTTCTCCAGCTCACCTGACATGACATCCAGGTCACTCTCCAACTGGTGCTTTTCTTTTTCCTAGAGAACACACTTAGCAATTGCTGAAGATAGACAGCTTTGTAGTGCACCCTTGGCTTATTGCTCCTTATCTAAACGTCCATAAAGACAATCAATCGCTTTCTGTGCAGCTTGAAGCGTCTGAGTTAGGACATCTTTCTTTTCTTCCACTGTTCTTGGGATACGTCTGTGAGTTGCTTTAAGCTGCAGTATATCTCTTTCATTAAATGCAGACTCTGGGGTTACATTTTCATTCTTAATTTCTTCTGCAACTTCCACAGTAATGCCTCCCTTCTTTTTCTTCTTCTTCCTTGCTTTGAGAAGTTCTGAAGAATCAGTGGTACTGTATTCACATTTACTGCTCAAGACTGTTTGAGTAGGAGCCATAATTTCAGACATGGGGAAACCACACTTCCCAAGAAACCAGTAAAGAGGAAATGTGTTTTTAAAACAGAAGCATTAGAATGAACAACAGGAATATTAGACACAGAGAGACACAAGATGGAAGAGTGATACAAAAATATATTGCGCTCATAAGTGATAAGTAAGTGATAAGTGTTAATGTGACCTAGATAAAAATAACATAACCTGATTGGAAGGAGGTTTTATGCCGCTGTTCTTATGGGATGGCTCAGCACACCAGGCTAATACAGAAACAAAAGAAAAAAAAGCGCAAAAAAACCATAGTGTAGTATATTAAAAATCAATTTATGGGGTAAAAGGTGAGTGTTGCACGTACATCAATATAAAAATTACACAGCATAACATGTTAGGGACATGTTACCACTCGGCGGGAACAGCAGGACACGGACAAATGTAACTGGAACGTCCTTCGTCTGGTCGCTGGTATCCAGGATCGGTAAGTTCAACTCTGCTTGAGAAGCCTTCCTGTACACTGAAGATACTGCACCCGTCAGTTCAGAGGGGGTGATCTCCTGATCAGTTCCGGGTTAGTCCACGTGTGCGTGTGACGTCATCACATTGTTGAGAGTTATACAGAGAGGGTGAGAGAAGCTGCTGTAGACTGATCTGGGAAGGCACACACAGACTGCCCTGTGAGAGACTGAAAGGAGACCTGCTGCAGTACTGTGCAGAAATAAAGAAAACCTTAACACTGCTGAAATCCTGAAATTGGTGTCCACTGAAAAAGAGGAAGACAAGGGGGACGAGGCCTTACCAGAGCTTTGTTCGGGACTTTTTGCTCACTCGAAATATTACCCAGTGTGGTGAGACGCGACCGGCAGAGGGACACCACTTGATGACGTCACACGCACACAGGGACTAACCCGGAACTGATCAGGAGATCACCCCCTCTGAACTGACGGCTGCAGTATCTTCAGTGTACAGGAAGGCTTCTCAAGCAGAGTTGAACTTACCGATCCTGGATACCAGCGACCAGAGGAAGGACGTTCCAGTTACATCTGTCCATGTCCTGCTGTTCCCGCCGAGTGGTAACATGTCCCTAACATGTTATGCTGTGTAATTTTTATATTGATGTACGTGCAACACTCACCTTTTACCCCATAAATTGATTTTTAATATACTACACTATGGTTTTTTTGCGCTGTTTTTTTCTTTTGTTTCTGTACAAGATGGGAGAGCTGACCTTTTGAGACTTTAGCATCAGTCAAGGAGATTTATAAATGCAAGGAAAAAACATAGACAGAGAAACCTGTAGTTATATCTGAAACTTTAGAAATCAGGCGTAGGGATATCATATAGACAAAGAAAACCTGCAGTTGAATCTGAAACTTTAGAAATCAGGCATAGAAATATCATAGACAGCAGGAAACTAATACAGAGAAAACTTGCAGTTAGATCTGAAACTTTTGACATCAAACATAGGAATATCAGACAGAACCTTGCAGTTAAATCTGAAAGTTTAGATATCAGGCGTAAGGATATCATACAGAGAAACATGCAGTTAAATCTGAAACCTTTGATATCAGGCATAGGGATATCATATGTTGCAGAGAAACAAACTTTAGGGGAACTTGCAGGTAAACCTGAAACCTTAGAACCAATAATATGAAGAACTACAGATTGCAGAAAAAATCACAGTATGCAGTAAAATAATAATGGAAGCACTCTTGTCTTTTGAAAAGGAGCCCTGTGAACAGCAGTGGTCCAACCAGTGATGCAGAGACAAGCCTTGTCCAGGGAATGAAAAGTCAGAGTCTAAAAGGTGGCAAGAGGTACTGCAAGGGTTAACCCAGGCACTGCACAAAAGAAAAATCTCAAAGAAAGGTGCACTAGTCTCTGCAGCAACAGTTCTAATCTCAGCAAAAATGTTTTTTTTTTTTTTGTTATGAACGCAATAATTCTTGCAGAACACTAAGCAGCAAAAAAAACCTTCCCAACTGGGATTTCCAAAAAAGAAACGAAAGTACTTATCTTCAACCATGCGGATGTGGTCTGCTGCAGCAGGCAGGAAAGGGTGCAGGCAGAATAAGAATCTGTTCCAGCGAGGTCCAGAAGTGGCCTTTGCTTTCTGTCACGGGAGACTCCTGTGGCAGGTAGGATCT
Organism: Ascaphus truei; assembly: GCF_040206685.1. Taxonomy (NCBI): domain Eukaryota; kingdom Metazoa; phylum Chordata; class Amphibia; order Anura; family Ascaphidae; genus Ascaphus; species Ascaphus truei. The sequence goes on along the minus strand of NC_134492.1, from coordinate 8,239,697 downwards.
CGGTGGCCGGAACAGCACGAGCGTAGTAGGGGTCACAAGCAGGGGTCCGAGGCAGGCGGCAGGTAGCGAAGTCAGGTAACAAGCAGAGGTCGGCAACGAGGAGACTGGAACAGGACAGGCGGGGCAGGACAGGTCCGGGAGCAGGGACTGAGAACGGGAGCAAGGAACAAACAGGGACAAGCCAGATTACTAGCAAAGGCCTTTACTGTGAACAGACTACAAATACAGGTACAGGTACAGGAACAGATCAGGAATCAAAGACAGGCATGTGCACAGGAGTCTGACTTGAAGCAAAGGCAAAAGCAACAGACAGGAAGCAGAGCTATAAAGGACAGAGACAGGAGCAACAAGAAGACAGACAGGCAGACAGAGGAACCCAGAGGAAACAGAAGACAGCAGCACACCTAGTGGACAAAGAAGTACTATGGCTAGGCTGGAGGTCTAGGAGACCCAGACAGGTACTAAATTCAAACAATAAAAGGAGACTAGCTCTGGGAGAATTTAAGATCATGCAAGCAGATATTTTATTTCTCCAGGAAACTCATTTTAGCAACCAGGATCCTCCTAACACTTTTTGGGGTACTTACCCGCTGGCTTATTATTTTTCTTTTTCCAAAAAGAAAAGAGGAGTAGCTATTCTGTTAAAACACGACATTCCATTTCAAAACAGAAGAAATTAAGAGATAAGGAGGGCAGATTTATAATGGTGAGAGGCCTTCTGTCAGGGGTTTAGACTAACCTTAGTTAATGTATATGCTCCGAATAATCAACAAATTTATTTTCGGAAATCAATCTTAGAAGAAATTGAGGGTTCCCCCTCGGGAGATATAATATTAGGAGGAAATTTCAATATGACCCTGAACCCCAGTTTTGACAGATCCTCATCAACACGACATAAGATAGCGAACGAGATATTCAACAAAGCAAAACATTTAAAGAAACGTATAAAAGATTTTACACTCAAAGACGCTTGGCGTATGAAGAACAAAAAACAAAGAGATAATACATTTTACTCCCCCCCGCACGATATATAAATATATATATATATATATTTATATATATATATATATATTTAAGAATTGATTATATATTTGTCTCTGTGAATCTTTTGACATCGGATCACTTAGACATATATAGGCCCTATAACATGGTCTGACCACACTCCAGTGAAAATGGTCTTGAAACCCCCTTTTATTAGACCTAAGGTGTTCCAGTGGCGTCTAAACGAGTCGCTCTTGAATCAGACGGGATCGAGGAACAGATAGGGAACATTTTGGTAGATTATTTCAAACTAAATAAAGGCTGAGTCGAAAGCCCGACCACCACCTGGGAGGCTCATAAAGCCTCCACTAGAGGTCAATTTATCTCAATAGCTTCATATAGGAAGAGAGCAAAACATTTTAAACAAGGTAAACTTATGGCTAAAATAATTAAGCTAGAACAGTAACACAAATCACGCCCTTGCAGGAAGATGTATAAGCTCCTTTGCCAGACCAGAGAGGAATTACATAAATTAAGATTGGAAGACACAGAGAGAGCACTAAAATTGACCCATCAGACTTCATATGATAAAGGTAATAACGCAGATAAGCTCCTCGCTAGCAAGTTAAGTGGTGTTAAAGCTGAACTGCAAGTCGATAAGATGGGGTAATGGGGAAATCACACATAAAACTTTCTATATTGCTGAGGAATTCTTTAAATATTATGATAACCTTATATAAGCTCGACTCATCAGACACCAACTTGAATAAAACTTCCAGTGAACAAATAGATAGCTATTTACAGGCTTGAAAACTCCCAAAGCTGTCTGCGGAAGAATCGCAGGGTCTCCGTGCTAAAATAAATATTATAGAATTAGAAAAAAGAGGTTGTTAAAGGTTTGAAACCCTCAAAAGCCCTAGGCCCAGATGGATTCTCAAATCTATACTATAAAAAATATTGTGGAATTTTAGCACCATATCTTTTAGACATGTTTAATAGTTTTCTTTCGGGTTCCCAGATTCCCTTGCAAATGTCAAAAGCAAATTTAGTAGTAATAACTAAGGAAGGAAAAGATCAAATGTGTTGCGCAAGTTATAGGCCAATTTCACTTCTTAATACAGATTAAAAAATATATAATAAAATCCTGGCGAATAGATTAAACCCAATTCTGCCAAAACTAATCCACAATGATCAGGTAAGTTTTATAAGCAAGCGTCAAGTATCAGACAATACACGTAAGATTATCAATATAATTGATTATTTTCATTTTTCTAAACCTAAAGCGATGTTATTGAGCTTAGACGCAGAAAAAGCATTCAGTAGAATGTATTGGGATTTTCTAGATAGAACTATGCAGGGGTTCAGCTTCTCCGGTCCATTTTTAAAAGGGGTCCAAGCCTTATATGACGCCCCTACAGCTTTTCTGAAAATGCTTGGGGGGAGCTAAACCAAATTAAGATTAGTAATGGTACCAGGCATTGTGCCCATTATTTCCCCTGCTCTTTGCGTTAAGCACTTACCAAAATGCGCTCCTACTGTCTCTGGACATTCCTCCTACATACCAATTAGATTCTAAGCTCTTCGGAGCAGGGACTCCTCTTCCTAAATGTTACGTTTATGTCTGAAGCACTTATTCCCATGACCTGTTATTTATATTATTTGTTATTTATATGATTATACGTGTATTACTACTGTGAAGCGCTATGTACATTAATGGCGTTATACAAATAAAGACATACAATACAATACAATTGAGCCGTTTACAATTAAAATGAGGAAAATCCTAATATTCAAGGTATCAAGATCGTCAAGGAAAATTTAAAGTTATCTCTGTTTGCCAACAATATTATTTTGACAATTTCTAACCCCCTGACATCTCTAACCAGTTTACACGATGAGCTCTCTAGGTTCGGTTCATTTTTAGATTATAAAATTAATTCGGCCAAGTCAGATGCCCTAATTTTAACTTTATCAGACACTGAGGTAAAAATAATCAAATTAAATTCCAATATTCATTGGAATAATGTGAGTGTAACAGGGTATGTCCCATAGTACCTCTCTTTCCCCCATAGTGCATCTGTTATGTAAGTCCCTAATAAATTCAGGGCAGTAACAGGTTAATCTATGGGCCATTGACCCCCATATGCTCCACTTGTAAGTGATGGAAGTAAGGTGGTGACTCTTGGCCTGTGTAAGCCTATCGGGGATAGGTACAGTCCATGAGCCTGTCCCTTCCAGAGACTTCCAAGTGGGAGTATCAAACTTAGTTAGTCTGGCTCTGAGGAGAAAGCAGAGAGCATGGCTGTCAGTCTCACCCATTGCGAGGATGAGTTGGCCTTGGAACACCAAGACTCAGGGCCCCCTACTATCGGGCTATGCACTCTCCAGAAGTCTGGGACTTCAGAGACTGCTACAAAAGGAGAGTAAATGGATCAGGACTTTAGCCCCAGGAGGTATGAATAAGGAGTTGGACCTAGGGTGTTTTTGAGCAAGACACCTTGGGTTTTCTCCCACCCTCCCATCTCCTCATCCAGGAGGATTGTGCACCGGTATTGTAACATATACTATTGTATCCCATCTCCTCTTCAGGTCTAATCCAGCCCTCACTCCTCTTTCCAGATGAGATAAGAGAGTTATAGTTCATGAAATTTATGAATATAAGAGACCTACAGTTCGTGAAATTTATGAATATATCACCGAGAAATAGCCATACTACAAAGAAGCAACTCACCCAAAGGATTGGAAAAGTTCCGTAAGACACAATTTATCAATTCAAGAATGCTTTATTCGAATGATACCACATCTTGGACAGAGGTACTGTTGCTGGGAAATACTCCAATCATGTAAGCTTATGTTCGATCATGGCACATATCTGTTGAGAAATAGTTATTTCTTCAGTTATCCACGTAAGAATCGATGTTCACAGAGTCGTGTCTCGTTCATATGCAAGCACAGTGCCTCACACAATATGATTGGCAATATGGAGCAATAAATAATATGGATACCAGCAAGGATCTTATTGACTTCTACAATAAAGGTAAATATCATGTAATATGGGTTTAATTACATTCTTGTGAAGTACTTTATTACATATGAGAGCATCATCTGCATAATATCCATCACGCATGCGCTAAACTACACACACGATGAAGCGTAGCATATCAACAATTAGAACATATATATTTGTAAAGCTACATTGTAATATTCAGCGTGAAAAATAACATTTGATATATTACATTATATATATTCATCAATACAATCTGCACAATGACATGTGATTAGCTACATTATATATCGATATGTTCACCTACAATCAATTGCTTACTATTCAGCATGTAATAATATCGCGTCCTCAAGTGACGTGGCTACGTGGTCATGTGACGATGATGACTCACCACTATGAGAAGCTGTATTAAGACGAGCAGCTCACGGACTTTATGATGGCCACAGTGAAAGACGCTAAGAGCCAGAAAAAGATGAGCAATATTTTTTAACACATATTATAATGTTCAATTGTTAACATAAATACTTAAATACTTTATAGTACAATGCATACAATTGTACATTATTTATAATAATAATATAATAATTACAACACAAATCCGCTTATAACGCGATGCAAGCGTGGCTCCCAAGTTTCGTATTTATGAATACTTAACAACACGATTATTGGTGTCTTAAATACTTTATTGTATATTTATTGTACAATGCATACATTATTTCTAACGCGATCCACTTATAACGCGATGTGATTCTTTGGACCCCAAGCACAGCGTTATATGGGGGTTGAGCTGTATTTAGAAAAAAATACACATAACTATGTTATTAATGCACTGTCTGCTCTCCCTCACTGCTTAGCCCCCCTTAGTCCAAAGCATCAAATGACGCCGCGAGTCATGTGACGTTACGTGACCCCGGGGCGTCATTTCGCGCGGCATTGCCATGGCACAGTATTACTAACTAAATACAGCAAAAACAACTGATCAACAAATGTATTTGCATGACGTTAGGAGGTCTCCAGTTACCCCTAGTTCTAGTAACCACCCCAATACCAAAACTAATTAAACAAAGTTTAAGTTAATTTTTCCAGGTTGGGGAAAATGGCCACAGCTTTTATTAAAATACAATCCCCTATCCCAGCAGCATCAGATTACACATAGGAGATATATATATATAAAAAGAAAAAGAGAGAGAGCGCACGCCCCATAGCATAAAACTGTGTTTTTAATATGAAAAAGGGGAAGGGAAGGGGGGGGGGGGAAGAAACACACACAAGAGTAAAATGATAAAAAGGCAATTTGTGATTATATCACCACCATCCGGGTTTCTTTGCTGCAGAATGTCCGTCTTTGTAGGCTCCCTCAGGGCTGCCTGTGGAAATCACAGCTCACCGGATGCCAGGGGTGCCGTTTGCCGACTGGAATCAGTCCGCTCTCTCTCTTTTTCTGTTTCTAGATACCCCTGGATGTGGTTTATCCCATGTGAGAGCAGCCGGAGAACCCCTTTATCAGCATCATTTACCTTTATTCATGGACTAACATCAAAAGGACTGGTTGGACTTTATTATTCTTTCTTTACACTTTTGCACATTTTTTATATCAAGTTTATTGTGTTTTACCATTTTGTTTATTGATATATATGTATTTTATTTTATTTTTTGCACATTAATCACAATAATTAACTTTATACACTTTAGTCACTCATTAGGTTATTACACTCGCAGTTCTACTCTGGCGCTACAATTTTGTTCTTTTGTATGTGTCTTTTGACATAAAACCCCATAGTGGCAGCCTAAGTAGTACGCTTTATTTAAAATCCTTATTCTATATATTAAAGGCTAACATTTAACGACTTCAGTTAGAATCATGATGCAAACTGCTAAAGAGAGAAATATGAGACGGAGTGGCCTTGTCTCATCAACAGAGGTAATTAATGATATGATAGTGGATAATAACATTGATATTAAGGAAAATTTTTATAAATTGGAAAAGCTTATGAAGGATGAGATGCGCCACTGGTGGGACGCATACTCCCTTCAGGATTATATAGATAGAAAAATCATTCCGAGAGGACTTAGAATTACAAAAGCCCCCACTTTTGAGACCAATGTGGAATTCACTAAGGAATGGAATGACACAATGGATAAATGCTCCTTCTCCTTAATGAGACTTTTAATACAATTTAGGGATACTAAAGTCAAAGAACTGGAAATAGAAATTGATTCAATTCAAGAGCTATTGAAACCGTATTCAGATACAATTGATTTTAAAGAATTTAATGAGATCACTGGGAAGAGAGTTCTCACTTTTGAGAATGAAGTAACAGAGATTAAGGATCTCAAACTTAGTAGAGATAAAGAAGATTATGCTACTGACAAAGTCAGAGTTTGGAAACGGGCCTATAGTTACAATAGGAGAGGCGGGCGTTTCCACTCTGGGTCCAGACGGGTGGGGGGGGGGGGGTCACCACCCCTACACTCCTAGGGGGAGGGAGGGGCATTCTTTTGCCCCCCGGGACAACAGGAATGACTCCCCTTACACCCTGGAGGGATCCAGACCGACCTCAGCCCCTGGCAGTCGTTTCTCGGCCCTTGAGGTTGAGCCACTGCCGGCGGAAGAGGTCATTGTTGGAGCTCCTGAAGGACAGGCTAAAATTCTATCTAGTACTGATTCAGCCAAGGCAACCAGACCCAAAGAGTCTAGGGTGATTAACACATCTCCTCATTTTTTAGACAAGTCACAGAGACAAGAAAAGAGATGTAGGGAGAAGGAGAGAGAAAAAGACAAGGAGAAACATTATCCGTTATGGGACTGCGAGGTTCCCAACAAATCACAGAGTCAAGAAAAAAGAGGAGCAGAGAAGTTAGAGCGGGGAGAGTCCAACAGGGGAAGAAGGAGAACAGAAGACGATTAATTTCCCCCAATGTGGGTAATAGTTCCATTTTTAATCTATCTTCTATTCAATTATCCATTTATGATATATCTCTATTGGAGAGGGGCCTTTCATTTGCCCCAAATACAGGCCCCAATGCCTTTCAACTGTTTGTAGAACTTAATAGTTTTATCAGGAAAATCACTTTAAAAAGACATTATAATATACAAGAAGCCAATATTAGACTTAATAAGGAGGCTGATACAATAAGCACACAAGATAATGTATATTTAGAAGCCCTCTCTTCACTTTTAGGGGAATCAGGAGGAGTCCTGAATACATCTCAGGAATATACTGATGTCCTTGATTTGTCTACACATTCCACTTATATTGAGATAGATTTGGAGGAAGATTTAAAAATTGTACATTCACCCTTTAGACCCAAATCATTTTTTTCCCCTATCAGTCTAAGGGTGGATTCATTGAAGCCTTCTATAGTTTGGTACTTCAGGACTTTGAGGCATTATGCTGTAAAAAAACGAAAGTTAATAAGAATCTTGGACAAGGCGAACTGGACGCATTAAATAAATTTAAAAACAATCCTCTTATTGTTATCAGGCAGGCTGACAAGGGTGGGGGTGTGGTCATCCAGGACACTTCTGCGTATCTCATTGAAGCACGCAGACTCCTGGGTGACCCGGCCTCTTATATTACCCTTGAGTCTGACCCGGTAATGTGTTATCAGAACGGCCTCAAAGAGCTTCTTCTTCAGGCACTTACACAAGGTATCATTTCCAAAATGGAATTTAAATTTTTGTTTAACCCTCATCCACGTAAACCTATTTTTTATCATTTACCAAATGTGCACAAGTCCTTAGTCAATCCCCCTGGCAGGCCCATTGTGTCCGGGGTGGAGTCGATGACGTCGAGCCTATCCCAGTATGTTGATTACCATCTCCAACCCTTTGTAGCCAAGCTCAGGTCACATATTAGGGATACGCTCCACGTCATTGATTCCACCTCGAATATAAAGTGGAAATCAACCTATTTATGGGCCACATGTGATGTGGCCTCATTGTATACTTGCATTTACCATGCCAGGGGTATTGAAGCATTGAAATATTGGCTTGATAAGGACTTGTGCATTCCCAGGAAACACAAATATTTTATTTTGGATAGTGTTAAATTTATTTTGAATCACAATTATTTTTTGTTTGAGGAGATTTTTCATCTGCAGATCTGTGGAACGGCCATGGGCACGAGATTTGCTCCCAGCTACAGTATGCAAATCTCTTTATGGGGTTTTGGGAGGAGAGATTTGTGTGGCAAAATGAACATTTTGGAGTGGGCCGCGTGTACTATGGCCGTTTCATAGATGATATTATTTTGATTTGGGACGGAGAGGAGGCTGAATTATTTGAGATTCTTAAATCATTGGATGACAATCCCTTGGGATTGAAATTTACATTTAATATAGATGCAGTCTCCATAGTCTTTTTGGACTAAGCACCAGTGATTGCTGGGAATACTGAATACTGAAAATTCAAGTTTAAGATTTGTAACCACCTACAATCAGTCCTTTAAAGCTATTCAGAAGATAGTTAGCAATCACTGGGGAGTTCTTAGATGTGATCCCCATTTGAAGGGCATTCTTCCGGACCGGGCCTCAATTGTCTACAGAAAGGCCAGATGTATGAAGAGCATTTTAGCTCCCACTAAACTGAGATCAGGTAATATGTCTAAAAAATCATCTATTACTGGTCTAAATGGTAACCACAGATGTGGACGAGGTAGATGTATTACCTGTAGACATTTGAAGACCCACTCCGAGTTCAGTTCTCCCAATAGAGATATTATCTACCAGGTTAGGAATTTTATAAATTGTCAAAGTTCTTTTGTAGTGTACTGCATCCAGTGTGGTTGCGGGCAACGTTACATTGGCCGCACCACACGACCTCTCTGCACTCGTTTCCTGGAGCATAGGAGAAGTGTCATAAAGGGAACAATTGCTAATAGTATTTCCCGACACTATAAAGCTGTACATAATCAGGACCCTCAATGTATGACAGTGATGGGCCTAGAACATATTTCACCCTGTGCTTTGGGAGGCGATCGTTTTAAGATCTTGTGCAGACAGGAAACTTATTGGATCCACCAGTTGGGGACTCTTACCCCTGGTGGTCTCAATGAGTGTTTGGATGCTAGTACGCTGGTCTGATCTTCTGCCAACTTGGACTCTCATCGCTCTAATATAGGGAGATTAGTGGGTCTGCCAGTTCCTCGCAATCCTCTTTTTCCTTCACTCCAACATAAGTTCACTGTTCACCCCATTCCTCCAGTCCCTCCCCATCCCCTCCCCCTCTTTCCCTCCCCCTTCTCCCTACTCTCCTTCCATTCCCCTCATCCCTCACATTTTCCCTTCCTCTCTCTATGCCCCATATTCCCCTCGTCTCCTTCCCCCACCTTTTTTCAGCCCATTCCTTCCCTCTTCCCCTTTTCCCACCCTCCTCCCCCACCTTTTTCCCTCCCCCATACATAATCCATGTTTCATCATTATCCATAGACATTTTTTCATTTTTATTTTTATTTTAATTTCATTTTAATTTAATTTTCATTTTTTAAATTTATATAATATTCTTTATCATTTGCATTTGAATTATTAGTTTTATCTGATGAGTATTTTTCAATATTTTTAAGGTTATTATTCACCATTTTCATGCCCTTGTTAGTTTTTCTTTCTCCTTTCCCTGTTTTTTAGTCTCCAACCTTTTGGTTATTGGTAGCACAAAGATTAGTGCTACCATCTAATATATCAATGTGCTGATTGAGATAATAATAACTTTTCAACAATTTAAGAATATTGTCTCTGTGAATGTATATACATGATTGATCATGTGTTATTGCCACATTTGCATGGGGAAATTTATACCTCATTCATGATGGTTAAATAATCCGATACACATCAACATGTATATATATATATATATATATATATATATAAATATATATATATATATATATATATATATGTGAACAACAAGAAAAGAAAGCGCCCGATCCTAGTGCAGCATGAAAAAATACAATTTAATAAAAATGAATATGAATAAAACCAACAAATGCGAACTCACAAACACAGGATAAATAAATGCATATAATGAGTATACTCATTCGCCAACCGCCCACGTTGTGCCTTGGATGGCGCGCCCTCTCTCTGTCTGGGTTTTCTCAGCTCTGCTGAACCGACATCCAGCAGGGGATACAGGAAAAAGCTCACCACAATGTGACCCGGAAGTCCTCCACAATGTTAGTGTATCCGGATATGAGGTCTGCAGTCCGTGACCCCGCGATTCAGGGGCTGATCAGAGAAGTCTCTCTGCACTCCCAAAGGCAGTCCGTAATGAGGTGGGCAGTGAGGATAGAGTCAAAATGTATATCACGGTGTGACAGCAGCTAAATTAGTCTGATTTTACACCTGAGGAGCGCAGTCTATTCTTTGTTTGTTATATATATATATGTATCAATAAAGCCCATTTGAGTCATTAGGTTGCTTTTTCTAATGTTGTATATATATACTTTCCAGCCTAGATTACCTGTATTATCCATACACTTTGAATTGGACAGTAGTGTTTATTTACTTAATTCATAGTTGCTCATCTTGTATGTGTATATTATATTGTCTATATGTGCATGTTGTATTGATGAGTTTTTATAGTTCTTATTGCTTTATTGCTTCACATATGATTATTAGATCTCAATTCATTCCACCCCTGTGTATTTTATGTTTTGGAGCTAATTTAGGTTTTTTATTTTTCATTTAGTATACAACTGGGGTTAATTTTAATTCTATATTATTCATTCAATCAATTGGTCTACTTTATGAATCTGAATCCGTTTTAAATAATTTTAAATAATACTAATAATGAATTTAAGTATCTATTGTGGTAAATATAGGTTTTATTTTTCCTTAGATCCTTCCTACATTATGTGTTGTTACCTTATCCATATCTTGTCATTAGCCAGTTAGTTATTTATTTATATATTGTTTAGTATACATAGTTATGCCCAGCTTTACCAGCACATCATGGGTTAAATAATTATTCCATTACGGGTTGCTAAGCAACGGACTGGCTATAAATACGCAGGACTTCATTCTATTCACTAGCAGCCCTTTGAGAAAGTCGCCCAGTGGTGACAAAACGCGTCAGGGACGCTGTGCACGCGCACGAGGCCACATCCAGCGTGGGATTCATACGGCGGCCATTCTTAGTGGAGAGGCAAGTGTTTGGACTCCGGTGGACTGATTCCAGTCAGCAAACGGCACCCCTGGCATCCGGTGAGCTGTGATTTCCACAGGCAGCCCTGAGGGAGCCTACAAAGACGGACATTCTGCAGCAAAGAAACCGGATGGTGGTGATATAATCACAAATTGCCTTTTTATCATTTTACTCTTGTGTGTGTTTCTTCCCCCCCCTTCCCTTCCCCTTTTTCATATTAAAAACACAGTTTTATGCTATGGGGCATGTGCTCTCTCTCTTTTTCTGTTTCTAGATACCCCTGGATGTGGTTATCCCATGTGAGAGCAGCCGGAGAACCCCTTTATCAGCATCATTTACCTTTATTCATGGACTAACATCAAAAGGACTGGTTGGACTTTATTATTCTTTCTTTACACTTTTGCACATTTTTTATATCAAGTTTATTGTGTTTTACCATTTTGTTTATTGATATACAGTAGACGCAACGTTTATTCTAACATTTGCCGTAAACTAGCCGGGTTACATTCTGGGTATGTGCTGGGTGTGTGCTGGGTATGTGCTGGGTATGTGCTGGGTATGTGCTGGGTATGTGCTGGGTATGTTCTGGGCTAGTTTGAGGCACGTTTAAGGCATTTCTGCATTGACTAACGACCCATAGGATTAACACAGCAGGGATCCCTGGCAGTCTAATTCAGTTTGAATGGGACTGCCAGGGACCCCCGCTGTTAATCTGATAGGCCATTAATCAATGCAGAAATGCTGGGGCTAGTTTAAGGAAAGTTTAAGGCATGTATTCAGAATGTACCTGAGTGTTTCCTGGGGTTTTTGGGGAATTGCCACTGGTTTTTGTTCGAATAAGAGTTGCCTCTACTGTATATGTATTTTTTTTTTTTTTTTGCACATTAATCACAATAATTAACTTTATACACTTTAGTCACTCATTAGGTTATTAACACTCGCAGTTCTACTCTGGCGCTACAATTTTTGTTCTCATATATATATATAATATACCACCAGCCATAATTCTCCCAGCAGCGGCAGATTACACACACCCAGGATTATTTTAAATCACCTGCGTCGTGAAGACGCCCAAACCCAGCAGTCGTAATCAGCCTAGCATGAGATATATAAAATACCACCGGCCACACCGGAAGGACAGCACCAGACCGGATGCCATAGCCACACCCCAGCAACACCTTCCCCACTTTATTGCCACTGGATCACTGATACAACCTTACCATGTGCAATCTGATCACAACCCCACCGCCAGCTGTGACAAATAACAAAAAGCCCCAATAACTTTTTGAATAACTATTTTATATAGATCACTTTGATCTTTGTTTAAACATTTTTTTTAAATAATTGTTTGTTGTCTCTTTTTATTTTTATAAACGTGCAATAAACATATCAAAAACAAACAAGTAGCACTCATGTCCAAATCAAAACAAGGGGCAGGAGGGTAGGATCCTCGTGGCACAAGCAGGAAAGAGGGTGATTGACTTCCTCCCTCAACCCTAAGGCCAGCCCCCTTACTCTGACCAACACATCACTTAACCTCTTACTTCCTACCCTAGGGGCTTTAATCCCCCAGCATGCCCCCCTTCTTTAATGGTACAGGGGGCTATTTTCCCCTACTTTTCTTTTTTTTTAGATTGTTTTTAGACCAGAGGTGGCCAACTCCAGTACTCAAGGCTCACCAACAGGTCAGGTTTTCATTATTACTGAGCCAGTGATTGAGCCACCTGTGCTGAAGCAGGGATATCCTGAAAGCCTGACCTTAGTGGCCTTTGAGGCCTGGAGTTGGCCACCCCTGCCATAGAAATTTTGCCAGAAGCATTTAAGGGCAGCCCTGCCTAAGATGAAAGTAAACATAGGACGGTAATATATGTAATGGGTTAAATGAAACTAATTGACACCTTTCTTTAAAAAAATAAGTATAACTGTAGCCAGAGAGATCTTCCCAACTCCCGAGGATAGCTGCAGGAGCACGACCCGACTAGTAACGGGGAATTAACTGGGGCGGGTCTGATCAAGAAACACAATTACAGTATTTAAACATTTATACTTTCCATGGTAAACAAATGCTTTTTAGGAGTTTTGCAATGGGGTGAGGGGGCCTTATGGCCAAACCCCCTGCCCGACGCTCCAGTCTTCATCTGTGGTTCACAGAATAACTTTTTTTCGGACAGCAGCTTCTAAAATGGGGCTGCATTTTTACCTAGCTAGGACTCTGTGATACATGATAGATCTGACGATTCAATAAGGTCGCTGATTTGTATATCTGCCCACTTTATTCAAGTTTGCTGCTGCAATACAGTAAAACTAGAGGTTTGTGTGTAGAGAAGGGCACATTTTTTCAGGCCTAACAGAACGTGGCAAATTTCACCCTTTTTGTTCGCTAAAGTTGGCTTGGTCCAAAAGTTTTTTTGTAACTTAAATTTTTTATTTTTCAATCAGCAATGATACAGTGTTATAGCCATACAATACAGTACAATTGTCACTATCCAATACCCTATATCCAGATCGCATTTAGTACAAATATTGAACTCATATGTAGACGCAAAAAACTTGGTGGAAGGGTGGGGGATTTGGGGGAGGTGGGGGAAGTTAGAAGGATGAGAACTGGCACCTCCACTCCGGGTCCATTTTGTCACAAATTTTGTTCCGACTGCCCATTCTGGTCCTTTGTATGCTGTACTAACCCTCTCCGGGTCCTGCTTGTTTCCGTTCTAACACATAATGAGCGAGGGCCCTACGTCAATGCTTCCTAAACGCCACTAAACGAGAACGCATCTGAACCTATTATTGCATTATGGTGGCCATTTACACCCCTTGTACTGTATGTCTGATGGGGCTAACCATGGCTGCCACACCTTTTGGAATTTAGAGCCTGTGTCAGTTACCAGGCTTGTGAGCATCTCCACCCGACAGATAAACCAAATTCTATTTCTAATTTTTGCAATCACTGGAGAGTCTTGTTGTTTCCACAACGCTGCGATCTCACACCTCGTTACCGCTGCAATATGTATAATGAGTTTGCTTTCTTCTCTGGATAGTGGGGCTGGTTTATTTAACAGAAATAGCCATGGATCAAATGGGATCTCAAGGTCCAAAATCCTCTGTAGCCAAATATGAATTTCCTTCCAGAGAGGCTCAATGCGAGGGCAAGACCACAGCATGTGCAACAAGTCTGCTTGCTCTCTGCATTGTTTGGGACACAATGGGGAGTACCCAGCGACGAATTTAGATAATTTTAACGGGGTGAAGTACAACCCCATCATTACTCTTATTCTCTTTCTGCCTTAATTTGTTTGAATGTTTTAATATTTTTCTGTCCCGGTGTTAGGTTTATTGAAATAGGTTTTTCAATTCCCAAATCGCTTTTCAATGTCTACTTTGGTGCCCATAGTTTTTAAAATAGCCAAGTTTCCCTCCACATCAGGGCTCCCTCTCTCCCTCAGCCGGTATCTCTGTTCCTGTGCTGGGTCTGATTTGTTGAAATAGCTTGTTAAATTTGGAGAGATTTTCATTGTCTTTGCCTTGGTAGGCATCCCTGGGTGTTTTTTATTTGCTTGTTAAGCACAATTGAGTAAGGTTTTTATAGTTTTGAAGTTGCGTAATAGCCGTTAAACGGCTGGGCAGGACAGAGCTGTTAGATCAGGCATCCATGCCCATTGCTGCCACGCATGCGCCTCCTCTGCAACAAGTTTTCTTAACGCTAAAAAGTCAATGAGCATTGGGCTTAATTCTGCATACTCTCGCTTTCTAAATTTGCCCAAACTTTTAAAAAGTTGCCCGGCTGCAAATGTCATCTCTTTAAACAGGCGAAAATAGAACATTTTGAAAAATTTGGGATGTTTCACTAGCATTTTGGCTATAAACGTTCTAGCGAAATATTCACGCATTTGGTGAACTTTTTGAACCAGTGGAGAAGTAACTCTCAACAGATTCTCACATTACTATTCGTGTGGTCACACAAGCTTGTATGTAAAACCTTTTGTCTTTGGGGCATGGTGCTGCAGTGTGTGTATGACTGTACGCAGAACATTTCAGGCACATGTCACTACCCTGTAGAGTTGAAAGACATGGGTATTGGAACCAGATTAACAAGCTACAAAGCAGGGACTCCTTTTCCTATTGTTTTGTGTCGGAAGAGCTTATTCCCATGATGTGTTATAATATTATGTCACGTGTATTACTGCTGTAAAGCTAGGGTGACCAGATCTCCTGGTATAGCCGGGACAGTCCCGTTTTTTTTGTCTTTGTCCAGGTTCCCTGACTTTTCCGTTAAATGTCCAGTTTTTTGGCCGCCAGCGCATGTTATCTTTATGCTAATGAGATCCATTATATATGTTACTTTTGCATGTAATTACCTCACTGAATAAGGTGTTAACTCAGGGGAAATAGTCAACATTGCTGTTTTAGCAAACCTCCTTTTATTTGCCATAATTTAGGCCCTGGTGAATTTAAGCCCTAGTGAATTTAGATCCTATAAATAATCTCCTCTTCCTCTTTTCTGGTTTTACCATTACCTTTCCTTCCCTCTCTTCTTAATTTGCATGGAGGATGGACCTGCAAAGTTAACTATTTTAGAATTTGTGAAAGCTAAAATGTGCCTTAATGCGTTGACACAAAGTTAATAATAAGATCACAGAAGCTGGTGCATCAGGAGCGAATCATTAGCTGTAATATGGCTCTGGCAGTACCCAACAAACAGCTTTCCAAATTGTATCACACAAATACTGTTTATAAAAAAGTTAATGTTAATCATTCAATAAAATTGCCCTTAAACATTTTGTGCCTGTAAAACATCTGGCTAATAATACGTACACTGTATTTATTACATTGACCCGACCAGTGATGGGTGTATCCCCATACTGTAGCTCATCAAAATAGTTGTTTCATGACTGGAACAAATGGAATCACTGCTTCATTACATGATCGGCTTAAAGGGGCAATCCTGCGTACAGGGCAAATGTTTCTGACACAATTATATATATTTGCTACATTTTCACCAGCCATGAATGTTTAAAATGCACCAAGGTCACAAAGTGCTGTGCTCCTAGTTTTTCTCCTGTTCATCTGTTCCTGTTACCCGTGGATGCACGCAGCCTATACCGGAGACTTCAATTTACCTGGATTTTGGATTGTGAGTACGCCGTCCATTGATTGTCTGCTGTGGATTTATCACTAAGGGTATCTAGTTTTTGCGAGGGTCTGTCGGTTCCCTTAGGGGGACTAAGGGTCCATCGCTTCCAGTTAGTTCCCTAACTATGTGATCTAAGGATTACCTTATTATAGCGACAGCGTTCATATGCTCATGGTTTGTGTCCGGTATATCTAGGGTTAAAATTAGCCTATGCGTGATACACGCTGTCTCCCTGGTTAATAGCGTCGGGCTTTGAGGTTTATTCCTCTGCTTTGCTAAGGTCACAAAGTTGTTTGTACCCTGCACATCCGCTCTCCCGAGACCCAGGGCTAGAGTCTCCATGTAGCCCCCGGTTGTTCTGTGGGGTGCGGGAGGAGTGTTCTGACAAGTTGTTCAGCGGGGGTAGGGGAGGTGGTCCATGCCCTAACTGTTGACTGTGAGGGGAGGTGGGTGTGCTCCCCCTATGTCAGTGACCCTACTTGTCCCGTCTCTTTTCATGCTCCCACTTTTCTGTCACTCCTTCCTCTCTCTCACGCCCACACTCTCTCACTCATACTCACTGCTCTCTTACTCACACTCCCCCACTCTCATTCACTAACCTGCCCTCTCTCTCACATCCCACCTCCTCCTTTCTCTCCCCCCACTAATCTCTCTCGTCCCCCTTCTATCTCTCATTCTCTCACTCCCCAACTCTCTCCCTTACGCCCAACTCTCCCTTCATCATTCTCTCACTCTCTCCCCCCTCTCACTAACCCCCTTCTATTTCCTCCCTCTCTGAGGGTCCAGATCATACCTGGTGGCGAGGCAGAAACCTGCCCAGTGGGTTGACAGCAGAAGTTGGGTCCAACCTCAGGGTTCAGATTGCCAGGGTGGGCCCCCTCCGTCTCTGGGCAGACATTGCTCCCCCCTCTCCCCCTGTGAGTGACCCAATCTCAACTAGTTATGTTATTGTATACATGTGCATTATAGATAGGTTCCATTAGGCTATATTGGATTTCTGGTAAATAAACTAGATATGAAGCAAAAAAAAATGCTTTTTTTGTTATTAATTGTAAGAAAAAGTACTTTACAACATCTCATAGAAGTATATTTCCCACAACATATGTTACAAAACACATTCCTCAAGTCAGCAAATTGGTGATTGCATCATTATTTTTATTTGGATGAGTTGCCTTGCGATACGTACAGTAACTCTGACCTGCAACTTGGGTGGGGAGAATCTGGAGTTCATTTGCTTCTCAATTTACATTTAGTCTGTTTTCAATTCATAATATTTT
Organism: Ascaphus truei; assembly: GCF_040206685.1. Lineage (NCBI taxonomy): Eukaryota > Metazoa > Chordata > Amphibia > Anura > Ascaphidae > Ascaphus > Ascaphus truei. The sequence goes on along the minus strand of NC_134492.1, from coordinate 8,222,163 downwards.
TTTTTTAAGGTCCAAGATGCAAAACTGCTGACAAAGAAAAAGATTGTATAGCTTCAATTAATTCACTAATCATTGAAGTAGTGGGAAATCACATGAAACAATTGCCACCAGAGGTCAGCCAGAATCTGCTACAAAACACAAAAGCAAATAGCTGAAATATCAAAATGTATTGAAAGCAGCTGAGAAAATGACTTGGGATCAATGGGTTGCATCTCAGTAGTCCTAATTTTCAATAGATATTACTGCTAGCATAATAGCCAGCAGCAATAGGTTTCCTTTTTAAAAATAGAGTTTGCAGGCAATACTCAAACGGTTGTTGTACAAACATCGAAATGACATTCAACACACCTGAGATCATTTAAACAATACAAATCTTGTGACACCAGAGGTCCCAAAATTCCCTTTAATATGCACTCATGGTCAAAAATAGAGGGAATAATGTAATTGGATACAAATATCCCTAGAAATTGGCTAATTTAACTAGTTGCTCCGTATACCACATAGGGAGTATGGAAGCACAGCGTTCTAACAGTATAAAAACAAAAATAAAACACTTTAATAGTGTATAGACAATACGCCAAAACAAATCGTGAACATATTATGCACTTGTGAAATAAATAAAATAGGAATAAAATCCACAAAGCAAGGGACTAGTCTCCGGAAGAAAAAATATCAGGATCAACAAGGTAAGTAACCTGATTATGTAGTAGTAGTAGGTACAAACACCTACAAATATAAACTTCTAAGCTATAATAGTCAAGTGTAGAGTCTGGGGGACATAGAATAATAGGCAAACATAAGCAAAATAGCGTGCAGTATGTACATGTAGCAGAGTAGGTTGGCAGCTTGATGGAAAATATGTGGATACATATATAGCCAGTAGGCTAGCAATGTCCAAATATCTGGTAGCCAGTATATGCCTGTGCAGAATAAATCAAATTCCCATAAACAGTTGCATCGCTGGTAAGGTAATATATCAATGTACCAGCAAAGTAAAAATATCAATGTACAAATACAACCGTTTATCCGGAGATCTCCCAGGTGCTACACTCTTCCGGACTCCATCCCGCTCGCGGGCGCCACTGGTGTGACGTCAGCACGTCCTGACGCACGTTTCACGTGACAAGTCACGCTTCTTCAAGGGGATGTGAAAAGTGGTTTTCTAGGGATATTTGTAGCCAATTACTTACTTCCCTCTATTTTTGACCATGAGTGCGTATTAAAGGGACTGTTGTGACCTCTGGTGTCCCAAGATTTGTGTTGACTGTATTCTTCCCTTTTTTTTATTTATTTATAAAATATTTTACCAGGAAGTATTACATTGAGAGTTACCTCTCGTTTTCAAGTATGTCCTGGGCACAGAGTTAAGACAAATAATACATGGTTACAAATGCAGTTACATAATGAACAGGGTATACATTATATACAAGACATTGCATGCACAGTTAAAGATAATATATATTATGGGCGTATGAAACAGTTACAGACCAGATTAAAATGTGTGACAGCCTTAGATTTGAAAGAACTTAAACTGGTGGTGGATGTGAGAGTCTCTGGTAGGTTGTTCCAGTTTTGGGGTGCACTGTAAGAGAAGGAGGAATGTCTGGATACTTTGTTGAGCCTTGGGACCATGAACAGTCTTTTGGAGTATGATCTCAGGTGATAAGTGCTGCATATGGTAGGGGTGAGGAGCTTGTTCAGATTGCTGGGTAGCTTGCTCATAAAGATTTTAAAGGCAAGACAGGAAAGGTAAACTTTGCGCCTAGACTTCAGTGATGACCAATCTAGTTCTTTGAGAAATTCGCAGTGATGTGTGTTGTAGTTGCATTGGAGAACAAAATGACAAATTGAATTGTAGAGGGTGTCAAGTTGGCTAAGGTGGGTTTGAGGTGCCGAGCCATATACTATGTCTCCATAGTCAATAATTGACATTAGCATCTGCTGTGCGATACGCTTTCTGACCAGGAGACTTAGGGAGGATTTGTTCCTGTAAAGTACCCCTAGTTTGGCATAGGTCTTGGTTGTCAGGATATCAATGTGCATCCCGAATGTTAAGTGGGAGTCAAACCATATGCCCAGGTATTTAAAACTAGTTACAGGGGTTATGGTGGTGTTAGCGTTGGTTCTAATCTGGAGCTCAGTCGCTGGAAGCTTTAAAAATTTAGTCTTGGTCCCAAATACCATCGTTACAGTCTTGTCAGTGTTTAAAAACAATTTGTTTTGGGAAATCCAGTTTTCGAGTCTCAAAAAGTCAGACTGAAGGTGTGTTGAAGTTCAGAGAGGCTATGGCTGTGTGCATATAGGATTGTGTCATCTGCATACATGTGTATTGAGGCTTCCTGACACGCTGTGGGAAGATCATTGATGAACACTGAGAAGAGTAGGGGTCCCAGAACAGAGCCTTGCGGGACACCACAGGTGATATCCAGGGGGCTGGAGTAAGAGCCTGAGATGGACACATGTTGGGATCTTCCTGATAGGTAGGACTGAAACCAGTTTAAAGCATGCTTCCCTATTCTAGAGCTCCGGTGTTTGTTAAGCAGGATAGCATGATCAACTGTGTCAAAAGCCTTTGCAAAATCTAGGAATACTGCACCAGTGAGTTGTCCCCGTTCCATTCCACACTGGATTTCATTGCAAACTTTTAGCAGGGTAGTTACGGTGGAGTGTTTGGGACGAAAGCCAGATTGGAATTGGCTAGGGAAATTTGTCTTGGTATAGTAGTCGCTTAATTGGGAGTGGACACATTTTTCCATGACTTTGGATAGAATTGGGAGAAGTGAGATTGGCCTGTAGTTTGAGACAGTGTTTTTGTCCCCACTTTTGAAGATTGGGACAACTCTAGCAGTTTTCCAGGTCTTAGGGATATGGCCTGCAGACACCTGGTCATTTTATTAATTGTAGGTATTTTGCATGAGCGGTGTGAAACCAAGTAGTAGCACCTGAGATCATTGCAAGTAATTAGCCAAAAAGTAATCCAACATGTGTTTGTTTAAAAAAAAAAAAAACTATGGTTGAAATATATCACAGCTTCAAATTGCAAAGTCAGTATTTCCAGCCTTACACTGATGAGACCCAAAAGGTTGAAATATAACTGTGCTGAAAAGCTGTGTAATACGGCAGGCATACACCTCTAGGTATCCATGTTAAAATGGATTTGAAGCAAAAGGTGACACTGTGTGCTCATTTGCATGTTATTTCTCAGAGTCCCCAGCTGCAGTGGAAGCTCTGTATGCTAAGAGATAATGGGGAAGGGCAGGGTTGCAGCCCTGTCTGAGATGTGTGAATGTGCTCAAAACGTGGTATTTTTATTTGCTTTAAAAAAAATTTTTTAGTTAAAAGTCTTATTGTTTAAATTAATTACATCAGAGGTAACTGAAAATGGGAAATATTTTATGGACTTTGACTAAAATCAATAGAAGCAGACAAACGAATAATGCATCTTCAGACAGGATTCCTTTGCCAGTCTTCAAGCTGCAAAACTTGGGCATAAAAACAGGCACTAGACATTCCCCTTAAAATCAACAGGACATTGTTCTAATTTAAGTCTAGTGCAGTATGTTTTCAGTATGTTTTTACAACCAGCAGACTCTGATAAATCCCCCCAGAATGTGAACCTTTCTTATTAAACTTTCAGAAATCTCCTGAATAAGTTATCCTCCTACCCTTGCAGCCTACGTATTACAGCACAATCCAGTAATAACCAAACATTCAACAACCAGAAGCCAGTTAATGCTCTCCAGTTTTATCAGAGATTTTGGTCCTTATGACCTTATTCCAGATTTTTGGAAATCTTTACCTTATTCCTTCAAAGTCCCTAATGCCCTTAGAAAATGTAAGTGCCCTGTCTTACTGTATCTCACTTCTAACAAACATGACACTGAATCTGCCGATGTTCCCAGTGTCGGACTGGGGTACCAAGGGCCCCACAGGATTTGGGGCTAATGTCATCCCTTCCCCTTCCCCTATCCCTCCCCCTTCCTATGGATCACTTTGGTCCCCAGCAGGCCAGTCCAACGCTGGCTGTGGACTCTGCTGTCTGTAAATTGTATTCTTTTTTTGTACTGTGTTTCAGGACAGAACATACTTGAAAATGAAATATATGTCTCAATTTACTTTTCCTAGTAAAATATGTTTCAAAATAAACATACCTTTACACCCATACATGCAGATGCTTGCATCTACATATGGTGATCTAAAATCTTTGGTATACTTAAAGCATCGTTTACTCTGGTTTACTCAAATTTCAACTTGTTTAGGAAAACATTTCACATTAAAGAAAAGTGTATGTGTGTACGTTTTTTTATATATATATATATGTATCTGTACCGTGTTAGCCGAGCGTAATAATCAAAACAAATAGTCGAGAATGTTTTGTGGCTAACGAAATGCTTTTATTTGTGAGAGCTTTCGAGATACACTGATCTCTTCTTCGGGTGGTGTTACAATGGATTAAGCCAAGAAATTTACTTTAAAACAGGACAGCTAGGAATGTTACTGTTACCGCTGAGGATATCCTGTTCCTTTAGGCTGCATCCAGGCCATTGGCTGGATCAACCCACGTGATCTCCCCCCCCCCCAAGAATTCTAGGATTCGTAGTCCCGCTTCAATCTGTGCGGAGCCAATCCACGATGGCCGCCGCGCTGGCAACACTGCGCAGGCGCACCTTTCTACAAAATAGACGCCCCCTGCTAACTCCCCGATCGTGCGGAACTCCGCTGATCAGCTGAGCAGCAGAGCAGCTACCCCTCACTGGAGGTAAGGAGGGGGACTCGACTACATCTACACACATACGCACACACATATGCACGCAAACACATACACATACACGCATACACATACACACACATACTTGCCTACTTTAACATCACAAACATTCAGGGACCATTTAACACCTTAAGTCATAAATTGCATACTGCACAGGGGTAGCAGGGTTAGGCTTCACCCACAGATATAAGATTCCTAGCTGCTTAATCCATTATAACAGTGCCCGAAGAAGAGATCACGGTATCTCGAAAGCTCGCACACATAAAAGCCTTTCGTTAGCCACAGACCAGTATTGACTATTTGTTATATATATATATATACACACACACTATCTGTAAATGAATATTCTATTAAATGTGCTCCTCACACCCTGTTAGATGTTGATGAGGTGACATATGATTTGGATGAAGTGAGATACATCTGTTCTTTCAAATCCCTCTGAAAACGATCCATTTTGCCTGTTCTCCTGAAGGGGCAGACGGTGACATTTTTATTTTGAAATCTATTTTTAAAATAGGTTGAAATATTTAACAGATGAAATAGTACCCAATACAACAAAGGCTGCATTGATGGGGATTGTAATCAAACTTCTGACAGATTCATGTGCACAGTTACATATGTTATATGTTAAAGTGGTAGATTAGATGAACTTAGATGAAAATGTTAGCAGCATACCAGAAGGGGAAATACATCGCAGAGCAAACAGATTGGTTAAAGGAATTACATTTCCAGACAACACATAAACGTTACATTTCTCAAGAATTGGGTTCAAAGGTGCAAAGAAAGAAGTTGAATAATAGAAACATATACAGTAGTATATTTCACTTTGTGTAAGGCCTAATTACACAACTCTACACTTCAGTACAGTTCTGTACTTTCTTATGATCTCCTATGTATCTCCTTATGAGGTAGAGGGCTGATGGTGTCCTCTCTCCTCAGAGGTCGGAGGGAGAATCAGACAGGGCAAGCCCAGAATTTAGTAGAGTGCCCCTATTAATAACCTGAGATTAGTGGCTGTAACACTTCCCCTTAACAGAGCAAGTTGAATACTGATTGGTGATCACTCACTTTAGATGAACCAATCAGTATCCTTCTCTCAGGCTGACACTCTCTGGTAGTTACTAAGGTTCGCCCTTGGATACTGATGACACAATCCAAGGATGCAAAACACACACAGACCTTATTGAAGGAATTAACCCCTCCACTGCCTGCACCTAACAGGACTTACACTGGAAAGGTCCAGGCAGAGAAGTAGCGTCCGGGAGGCTAGGCTACACCTATAAAACTAGGCACACCACTAGTGAAGGTCTTACCAATGATCTGTAATTTGAGTGCCAGCATTAATCCTGGTGCGCCTCTGCCCCTCTCTCTCTACCACTTCACCAAAAGGTTATAGGGAAAAGAGGTGGCCCAATAAGGAACGCCTCTAACCCTCTATTTTGTTGTTTGTTGTTACTCTTTTGCAAAAAAAAGCCAAAAAATATTCATGTGAATTAAAAAGTTTAAATAAAGAATGGGGAATTGTATGTAGAAAATAATTTGTGTCATTTTGGCTGGTTGGCGCTGGTCGTGATACCATTTAGAAGAAAAATTCAACGTTAAGAAAAATGGGAAAAAAAAGAACTGCGATGCACAACCAGTAAGTGATGAGCAAGAGGGCGACGTCAAAAATAAAACAATGTATTGGATAAACAGCAGTAATTCCAACATATTTCACGCAGACTGCGCGTTCTCAAGGTCCAACTTCAGAGTTCCCAAGGCTGGGGCCATGATGCCTTCTCCTGCGCTGAGGTGTGTGGAGGCTGTGGGACAGCGGGTGCTTTCCCTGGCCATGGTGGATAGGCCGTATGGGGCGTTCCTGGGGGCGTCACAGAGCTGGTTCGCCCTTTTTAGGGTGAACCGCTCACGTGACCTCTATGCCGCACTGAGAAATCAGTTTAACTGCCATTGGCTTCTGGCAGTCACGTGACCGGCCCTGCGCTTGCATGAGCGGCAAAATTTAAACTTGCCTTTCTCCTGCATTTCCACGCGCCTCCGCATGGCTGCGGAAGCGCCGTCTAAAGCCGCGCTGATAGGGATAATGTTTCCCATCAGCGCGCCTCAGCACGGCCTTTCTGACCATGTCCGAGGCCTAAGAGTATCTCAAATGGAGACAATGAAACTATAAGGATTATGGGCCTCATGCAGTAAGCCCCGATCCAACATTTTCGGTAAGGGTTGCGGATTGGTGGCTAACAGGCCATTTTTTGGCGATTTGCCCTCGCAGTATTCAGTAAGGGCCAAATCCTTCCGATCCCTGCCGAAGTACTGAGAAAGCAAAGCTGCCGATGACCTGTGGCGATACAGCCTGGCTCCCGATAAGGCTCCCGATAAGCCTTTGGTGCCGATAGATGTTTGCAGCTGAGAGAGACAAGCCGCTCTCTCAGCGCAAACATCGGCACCAAAAAAAGTATTTAAAAACAACTTTTACTCATAGTGTACATGTGCAGGGGGTCTTCGGAGTTGAACCGCGTTGGTTTGAGGTCCGGGGACCCCCTGCCCCCCGAGATACAGGCCCCTTTATGAGGTGCCGGTATCCCTCGGTGTTTAAAGGTCCCGATCACGTGACCGCGACCTGTAAACAAACCAGAGGGATACCGGCACCCCATAAAGGGGCCTGTATCTCGGGGGGCAGGGGGTCCCCGGACCTCAAACCAACGCGGTTCTGCTCCGGAGACCCTCTGCACATGTACAGTATAAATAAAACACACACACATCAATAAAGACTCGTTCCTTACCTTGGCGGCTATGTGCAACGGTAATGAAGCAGCATGAATGTCTTTTTAATTATACTGTACAATGAGCAGGGGGTCCCCTGAGCTGAACCGCATTGCTTTGTGGAGCAGGGACCCCCTGCTTACCGAGTTACAGGCCCCGGTATGTGTCATCGGGTGGCAGTGTCGCCGCCATGTTTATAGCGTCCCCGCAATAAACATGGCGTCCACACTGTAAACGATGGCCCAAACCGGGGCCTGTAACTCGGGAGGCAGGGGGTCTCTGAGCCACAAATAAATGCGCTTCAGCTCAGGGGGCCCCCTGCTCCCGCACAATATTATTAAAATACATTAATGCTGCTTCATTACCATAGCGGATAGCCGCTAAGGCAATGAAGGGGTTAACGCATAGTAGCATGTTTATTGGGGACAAATGCCCCCAATAAACATAGCAGCAATACACAACATAAAGTATAGTAATGGGCAGAATGACTATTATCCACAAATGGATAATAGTGCATTTGTCCATTTAAAATACATACACAACAATAAAGACATTAAATACATATAGCACTCACCCATGTCCCACTGCCACGATGAAGGCCATCCTCATCTTCATCCTGCCCATGCCCCATCCGCTTCTGCAAAACAAACACAAGAATTACAACATCCAAATTAATGTCCCCTAACCCCTTAATCACCATAGCGGTTATTAACCGCTACAGTTATTAAGGGGTTAAGCCACCATCACCCACATACCCTCCCCCACAAAGCCCCCCAACCACCCTCACCCAATACCCACAGGGGAGTCCTACCAAATACCCTTGGGCCTAATACCCCCTCCCCCAGCACATACAGTACAATAATGTGCCAAATAACTATTATCCACATAGGGATAATACATTATTTGGCCATTATTAAACACATTCAATACCGTTAAAATGTAAAGAAAATTGTACTAACCTCATCAATAAGAAGTCTCCGTCGCCAGCATCATCCTTGGGGTCCGTTGCCAACATTATAAATAGCCACAACATTTGAATATCATTAACATAACACTGAACCCCTTAATCACCTTATCGGGTACTAACCTGAAAGGTAATTAAGGGGTGAAGCCATCCTGCAATGCCTACAACAGTTATGCATAACATCCTCAGTGAAATAAATACCCATAGCCTAACCAAATTCCATTTAATCATTCAATCTGTAGGCTCACATGCCTCATAAAACATTGCATTTACAGTGTATACATGTAGCATAACATGTAAACTGCATGTACACGCTGCAAATCAATGTTAACAATACAATAATCCCACTCAAATCGCCATACATCACAAGAAGTATATTATTTAATCCAATAAACTCACCATCAATGAATTACCACACATCACTTACATCCCAAAACAATTAAAATACCATCCATACCAATTACACAATGAACTAAAGCTATCCTAACAGAGAACAACTTCAAAACATAGAAAAAAGTACACCAACAATTACAATATACTAAAGCAAGGCTTTCCATATCCTACTGTACGGCCTGGAAGCCCAAAACTTACATCTGTCTAAAAATAAAATACATTTAGCACACATCAATGCATAGCCACAATGATTAACAATACAGAATAAGAAGCTTTAACAACACTATCATTTCTTACCCTGTATATATATCTGTACACATACATACAGACATACATACAGTGGGAAGAAATGATATGCATTATAAAAAATGAAAACATGAAAAAGCAACAAAAAAAACAGTTACATTAAGAACATTTCTTTATTTAACTTACCATTACTTGCCCCCACCGACTCCCGTTGATCAGCTTACTCACGAACCAATCCACGACACCATCCACGACACAATCCAGGAACAAATCCACGAACCAAACCAGGAACCAATCCAAGAACAAGTGCAGGAACCAATCCAGGAACCAAGCCACGAAGAAATCCACGAAACAATCCACGACACGATCCAGGAACAGGAAACCATAAAAGAAAAAAACATAACAAATTAAACATTAAAATAATAAAACATGACAATCAAGGGTTGTACTAGTTTTATTCTTAGTGAATCTGTATTAAAATACCTTGTTCCGGGGTCTTCTTGACGTCCGGTGCCACGCCCTGGTCTTCAATCTTCAGGAGGAGGTCCGTCCTCTTCGGCGTCTGCCTTCAAAATGAGACGACATAGGCTTTTAAAGGCCTATGACGTCACATTTGTCGTCATATGGTTCCCACGGCCCTGATTGGGCCGTGAAAACCATGTGTTTTGGCCGATGTGAAAAAAATTGATGACGTCACTTAAAGGCAATGCCAGCACAGCCAATCAGAATGGCTTTGCTGCTATTGCCTTTAAGAAAACGTCATGAAATGACACATGGCCGGACTCACATGGTACTTGAACCAATCAGAGTAGGGATGGAGTTCCCACGCTCTGATTGGCTGGCTTACCATGTGAGTCCGGCCATGTGTCATTTCATGACGTTTTCTTAACGTGACTTAACCCCTTAATAACTGTAGCGGTTAATAACCGCTATGGTGATTAAGGGGTTAGGGGACATTAATTTGGATGTTGTAATTCTTGTGTTTGTTTTGCAGAAGCGGATGGGGCATGGGCAGGATGAAGATGAGGATGGCCTTCATCGTGGCAGTGGGACATGGGTGAGTGCTATATGTATTTAATGTCTTTATTGTTGTGTATGTATTTTAAATGGACAACTGCACTATTATCCATTTGTGGATAATAGTCATTCTGCCCATTACTATACTGTATGTTAGGGGGGTATAGGTGTTGTTGGGTATATATATATATATATATATATATATATATATATATATATATATATATATATAATTATTTATTTATGTAGTTATTGTGGGGCTGGGGTGTGTATTTTTTTAATATTGTGGCTAGTGGGGGTGGGTGAAAGGGGTATTAGCCCCAACGGTGGTAGTTTAGGGCTTGCGGGTGGGTAGCGGGAGGCCTTAACCCCTTCAGGACCGTAGCGGTATTAACTGCTACGGTCGTGAAGGGGTTAAGTGCCCCCGCAACCCCCCCGCAAGTCCTAAACTCACACCCAGGGCCAAATACCCCCCTCACCCATCCCCGCTACCCACAATAACGCTGGCACGGTGGGTTAACCCCTTCATTGCCTTAGCGGTTAGCCGCTAAGGTAATGAAGTGGCTTTTAAATGCCTTTTTCCTGCCTCGGATGCATGCCGGGGGGCTCCGGTGCGGGTATCAGCTCCGGAGACCCCCGGCATCAATCACAGGCAGGAGAAAGGGCTGATTTTTTCTAAGTGTCGCCCTTGCCGATGCTTCTCCTTCAGCAAGTTGCCAACTTTAGTTGGCGGGCTGGATTGGCCATAAAATCTCCAATCTGGCCTGCCGATCAGCACCGAAAAGCTGATCGGGGCTTACTGAATTCAGGCGGGAAATAAAAGTCCCGATAAGTGGCTTATCGGCAGCCGGGTGCCGAATTTTTTTTTTCCGGAAGAAAAGTTGCCGATAATTCCCACTTATCGGGGCTTACTGAATCAGGAGGGCAAAAAACGGCTATAAAATGCCGAAAAAGCCTTATCGGGGCTTACTGCATGAGGCCCTATGTCCTTGGTGTGTTATGTTACAGATAGTACAATTGGAACATTCAGTATACTCAACAAGCTACAGTAAGCACTGTACAAGTAGTACCAACATATTGTAGATGTTACAGGGTATGTTTGTGGCTGGTGGTGGCAAATGCTGTGAAATATTACTGACTTGTTTTGGCCCCACAGAAAGTTAAACAAACAATGACAGGATGCCACTGGCAATAATGATGATGAGCGTGTGGTGGTTGTGAAGTGGACATAGACAGGGTTGCACTGGTGGCAGTTCCGGTCAGTTATCAGGAGCAGCTTCTCATATCATAGTCAGATTCTCACTTCTCATTGAATTGTCTCTCTCACTACACCCTGCAGTTGTGGCAGCAATCATCATAACAAATTGTTCTGTATTAAGAGTATCTCATCACAGGGGAACATTTAAAAAAAAATGAGTATATCCTTGAGCCCAGCATCCTACCCTTTTGTTACAGATGAAAGAGTTAGGACATAGACGCATCAAGAAGCCAACTTTGCCAATGTTACATGGATGTTACATTTGTGGCTGGCAAAGCTGTATGAGTTCTTTCTTATTGGGTTCTCACAAAATGGTACAAACAAAAAATGGTGGTGACACTAAAGCAGGGCCTTCCATTTAACGGGGCCCAAGGCAGCATGCTGGCAGCGGGGACCCTCCTCCTGCAGCAGCGGAACATGATGTTGTGTTGTTATGTCTACGTGTCGCCATGTGTGCCGCCTCGCCATGATAACGCGATGCTGCAGAAGGATGGCCGCTACCCATAAGGTCATATCCTCTGATGGGAACACACACACCTCCCCCGCTGCCTCTTATCTCCCCCCCACCCCCCCCCCCAGAAATCTCTTAACCACACAGACACCCTCCCCCGTCCCTACCTTGGGGGGAGTAGCTGTGCGGTTCTGCACCAGTTCAGGGACTCCCCAGCTCCCCCCTCCAGATCTCCCCTCTCCAGTCGGGTGGAATTTGGATCCCAGCGCTGACAGGAGATGGGAGAGGAGGGAGCGCGGGGGCCCCTGAAGGCTCAGGGCCCAAGGCAACTGCCTTGCTTGCACAAATGGAAACTGGGATGGCCCTGGTGTGTGATGCTGTTTCTGAGACTGATTCCCCTCTCCCCCCTTACCACTTTCACTACCAGGACCATGCATAATGATGATGATGATGACAACAAATTACGTTACATTGGCTGCTGTTGCCTAATAACAATGTGCATTATTTCTGAAGCTAGAGCAGGGCTGCACAAACTGGGGTGGAGGGGAGGTGCGAGATTTTCTGGGGATGGGGTTGCTGTGCTTGCAGAGGCCTCGTTCTCTTCCCAAAACATTTAAATTAAATGCAGGGGGAGTGCGAGGCCTCTGTTACTCCCGCTTACCTTCTCTCCGGCAATGCGTCACCATGATAATGAGGTGTCAAATGATGCAGCGGGATCAAAGGGCAACGCGTTGCCATGGCAATGTGACGTCACCTGATGTTGTGACATCATATGATGACGCCCATGCCAGAGAGCAGGTAAGGACGGGGGGAGGGGGGTCGTGAGAAGGGGGGGGGTAGAGAAGGCAGGGGGGCGCAAACAGAAAAGTCCGCACACCCCTGTGCTAGAGTGTGTGTTTTTTTCCGTTAAAATAAATAATATAAAGACCATTCAGAGTCACTATAGATTTTCAATGTATTACTATTTGGAGCACTGGTGCTAATAGTTGTTGTTATGGTGTGATGGTGGTGGTCAATACAATGGCTGCCTCCTCCCCACTCCACTCATGCTACCAGTGCAAACAAGACCACTGAGAGTTGTTGTTGCACCAAGGATCATATCAGCATGAGACTCAGAGTTGCTTCCAACCCCCTCTGGATGTGCCGTTTGCGCTCCCCAAACAGCATCCTCAACACCTGCCTCACATCTCTGGAATGCCCTTCCCCTCATTATCCAACTAGCACCCTCTCTATCCACCTTTAAGACCTACCTAGAAACACACTTGCTTAAGGTAGCATATGAGTAGCTCCATGCCTGATAATTACAGTAACACCTCATACATTAACCTTGGCCCCTTGCAGATGCACTTACCAGAACGCCATTCTACTTTCTCTGTTCGTTCTTCCTACCAACAAATTAGATTGTAAGCTCTTCGGAGCAGGGACTCCTTTTCCTAAATGTTACTTTTATGTCTGAAACGCTTCTCCCATTTATGTGTTATTTATATTATTTATATGAATGTCGTGTGTATTACTGCCGTGAAGTGCTATGTACATTAATGGCGCTATATAAATAAACATACATACATACATACATACATGCATACATACATACATACATACATACATACATACATACAAACACCACGCTCATCATATACTCTTCCAAGTCCCTGCCGTGGCACATTTTGCTAAGGAATAGGATATGTATCAGAATCAGACACTGGCTCTTTCCTCACTGGTAGTTCTGCTGGTGCTGATGGTGGGGCCTTCGGACACACAGAGCTTGAGGCCGGTCCACTACAAATAGGTAAATATGTCAAAATTGAATATTCTAACATTTTGTAACATTCTTTCAATTTTTCTTTTAAACAATAAAAAGAATCCTTGCTCTGTAGAACTTGCAATCAAATTCTGGTGGCACATGGAGGTAAATGGAGATGAATGAATTGCCCAAGGACACATGGAGCTGACGACTTTCCTGCTTCAAAGACGATGTCAGTGGTTTCCGATTCATTTACTCACTGACCCAGAGTGGGATTACTTTCCACTATTTGTTGCCTTCCCAAATCACACAATTTGACATAAATAATAGCTTGGCTACTAGAATAGGGACTTATGGGGTGTTCTTGTGTTCTTTGTTGACCAAATCTAGAGCAGTCTTCGACTGAGCCGCTTGTGCTGAAGCAGGGATATCCTGAAAACCTTACCTTTGGTAGGTCATGAGGACTGGAGTTGTCCACCTCTTCTCTAGACCAGAGGTGCTCAACTCCAGTCATCCCCAAGCCCTCTCCCCATCCCCCAACAGGTCAGGTTTTCAGGATATCCCAGCTTCAGCACAGATGGCTCAATCAGAGGCTCAGTCAAAGACTGTGCCTCTGATTGAGCCACCTGCGCTGAAGTAGGAACTGATTGAGCAACCTGTGCTGAAGCTGGGATATCCTGCAAACCTGACCTGTTGGGGAGGGCTTGAGGAATGGAGTTGGCCAACACTGCTCTAGACATTGTTATTAAGCTATTAGAAAGTGCTTCTCATTTCCATGTAACATTTGCTAGAAGCAATGCTTACATTGTTGTACAGAGAAAGCACCCGATAACAAACATTTCCATGAGAATAACTGTAACATGTGTAGCAACATTTGAAATGGTGTGCACTGTTAGCATTAATAGTTTTTTTTTTTACAGATTAAATGGGCTTTCTGTCTCTCTAATTGATTGACAAGATCAATAATTTTAAGATCAAATACTAACAGGAGTCTGTTTTTTTCTTTTTTTCTTTAATCAGTGTCTTTTTGTTTTATACCCCTGCCTACAGCAAGATCTTGTTTTCTGGATGTAGACACAGCTTCCTGCTGTGTGCTGTTGAGAAAATGAGAAGACAAGAATCAATTTAAGAAGAAACACTTTGGTTAACAAAGCTTCAGCGCAGATTAATTAAATGCAAATATTGAATAAAAAAATTGGTAGGAGAGTTAATGCAATCATATGCAGTGCATGATAAATTATGTAATATCATATTTATTTCATGCTAGAATGACAACAGAATTGGTTAGTTTTTTGGTACTATTCATTTCATTTTGATATTAAGGACAAAAAAAAACTCAAGACAAACCGTGTACACAATTCCAATACATTTCCGGTATAAGCATCATGTTCTAAGGTTCTAGGTAAAGGTTTGAGAACCTTTTGCATGCATTAGAGAACTTTGTAAATTTCAACCTCTTTGGTTTGGTGAAAACGTTTGCAACAAGTTTGAGTAACGCTAAAAGTTAATGGGCATTGCATGTTCGATTATTATCGCTTTTCGTTTCCTTGCAAAATTCTATGAAACGTAAAAAATAAAAACAGACTGTACTGTAAGTTGCTAAAAGAACTTTAAGCCACTATTTAACCCCAAAAAGAACATTTGAACAATTTGGGCCATTTTGCTAGAACTTTCAGCAACAAAAATTAAATCACATTGTTTTGCTGGTTTTTGGAAAGTTCAATCAAAACAGAAGCAAAGTGAATCTGGGGAAATTCACATATTGCTAGTTCTGGGCATTGAGATACTGTACATAGAAGCAAAATAAGGAGCCCATTCATGAAAATTAAAAACGTTCAGGCCAACTTCAGACTTTACTAGGACGCTTCAGGTATAACAAAATGTAGCAACTTTGAACAATATTTTAAAATAAATTTGTTTGCACAAACAAAGCCACTTAAAAAAAACTAATTTGGTAATGCTTTTATTACCAAAATCTGGCACTTATAATAATAATAATTATTGATATTATTATTATTATTATTATTATTATTATTGTTATTATTATTATTATTATTATTATTATTATTATTATTATATTACAATTTAGTAAGTAAACATGGTGAGTTGAGACTTGGACAAGGTTTGTGTTCCTTTGGCTGATGTCACTGTGTGTGTAACCAGTGCTTGCACAGTCAATGGTGCAGACACACTAAACTCCGCTAGGCTATTTAACCTAAATGGTTATTCCCTCCTTTAGTGCTAATGTTATGCAAAAGAGGTGATCCTTTTAACATTGCATATCTAGTAAAGGACATTCAGCTTATTTGACCTGATATTATTTAGGGGGGATTGCTATTTTACAAGAGGGACAAGGACTATATATATATATCACTGCAAACTCTCTCTCTTCTCTCTCTTCTCTCTCTTCTCTCTCTTCTCTCTCTTCTCTCTCTTCTCTCTCTTCTCTCTCTTCTCTCTATTCTCTCTCTTCTCTCTCTTCTCTCTCTTCTCTCTCTTCTCTCTCTTCTCTCCCTCTCTTTGGAGTACTCTCCAAGTATGAAAAACACATGTGGATTTTGGTGTGGGAAACGATTTTGGCAAAATAATCCACGGAATTCTGGGAAACTAATTTTGACCGTTTTGCACATCCCTAGTGCTACTGTAATTTTACCTATCATAACGCTATGCTAATGATTTAAATGACAAGCATTGTTTTTGCATATAATTAACTTAGTGCATATCCGTTAAACTCAATGAAAATAACTATTAGCTATTTAGATAACCAGACGCTACTTACCCTGATTTAATGGAGCTTAGTGCCCAAAGTGCCCAAAGTCCTCGCTTTCCCCCTACTCGATAAGGACAATTGATTGACAAACACTCCCTCTATCAAAAGCCCCTAAAAAATGCAATTTATAATTTATAATTTATTTCTAGAGAAACAAAAGAAGTCGAAAGGTGGAAAACACAACAATCGCCCACAATCTTATTTACACTCATGAGGGTATTATTTCAAACAACTATTCTGGATACTAGCATGCAAAAGAATGCCAATTCTTCCAAAACCAGTTGAAAAAGATGCTTCCCTAAAACCCTTACTTGTTATTACATTACTCATCATGCAAAGCAAATACTGAAATTACAAAATGTTCTTACAGACAATTTTTGGTCTTTTTGTATCCATCAGTTTGATCTTTGTTACTGAATTGTAATTGTGCTCTCGGGTCAGACCCAGTAAGGTTATGGTATATACAAAAGAAAAGTAGCAAAACTCCTTTACCATAAAAAGATACAGAAAGGATAAAAAAAAAAAAAAAACTTGTGAGGGCATTTTAACTCTTATAGAGGTTCCCAAAAACGCATAGAATCTACTGCCAGAAGTCACTGGAACCCTGTGTAGTATCATACGAATGATCATACCTGTGTGTCTGTCTCTGCATTGGTTGCAAACCACTCACTATGAGATTATTACATCGTTTTTATGGTAATCTGCTTGGTTTGAACCACTACCAGCTGTACAATCAGAACCAGTATCTCATCTCAAAGACTGATAACGTCACTGCATTGTCATTTATTTAATATATAATGTTATATGAGGTAAATATTAGAAGTAAGATTGGCTAAATTAGAAGTATGATTTGACTACTGTAAACGTTTGAATAATTCATGCAATACATGCAGGCACTTCTATTAAAGGCTCAGAATATGGATAAAGTTCATATGTTATTTCCTTATAATTATACTTCAAGAGAACTTTCAACCAAAGCAGTTAAAATTGTATCTTATTAGTTTCCCCCGGTCAGAGACTTCAATTAATGTAGGACATATATTTTTTATAACTAATATTTTATTGATAATACAAATACTGAACAGCACAAAAAATTGGAAGGAAATTACACTATCTCCAGTACTTTAATTTTGGCTACCATGATCCTACAGTATGTTACTGTTTAGTCCCTTTTTACCCCATCCTGGGTGTGGTACTGACTAAGGATGGGCCCGTGAACATTTAATTTTACCGTATTCCCAGAATCTGGATCATATTTCCATTTGCTTTCCAGGTTGCTACGGGTGACCACTTGACCATAAATGTCTAGCACATTTGAAGAGAAGCGTAAATTGCCATTTGTGCTCTCTCTTTGATCTTCTTGCGTTAGTTCCCATATATATATATATATATATATATGGGAACTAACGCAAGAAGATCAAAGAGAGAGCACAAATGGCAATTTACGCTTCTCTTCAAATGTGCTAGTCATTTATGGTCAAGTGGTCACCCGTAGCAACCTGGAAAGCAAATGGAAATATGATCCAGATTCTGGGAATACGGTAAAATTAAATGTTCACGGGCCCATCCTTAGTCAGTATATCCCATATATATATATAAGAGAACAATTTCAGTAGCGCCACTCGTGAAACAAGGTAAAACAAAGTGAATTAAACCGTGCAAATATTGTGTACAATGTTAGTGAAAATAAAATGGAATTATCAATCTAACAATATAAAAAACCATAAATATGAAAAAGTGTTAAAAATGTGTAAAAAATATATATATAGAAACACGTGCAAATGTATTATAATAACATATATCAAACAGGGAAGAAAAGGGGACAAAAAATGGAAGAAAGTCCAACCCTTAGTACAAGTCCAGTAGAATTTCAATTGTAATTGGAAATGCTGCTCAGGGATCCACGGCTGCTTTCAGAAGGAATAACCAATTCCAACAGGAAGACTATAGAAAGAGAAGAACAGAGAGCGCACGTCCCATAGTGTAAAACAGTACATTTAATCAATAAAAAGAAAGGACAAGGGGATTAAGAACACTCACAAAAGTACAAGATAAAAAGGCAGTTTGTGATATAATCACCACCAACAAGGCCACACCGTCCTGGAACACATCAGATGGTAGATAGTCCCTCCGGTTCACCTCCAGCAGTTGTCGGATGATTGGAAGCAATGTCTATTAGCGTCAGTGCGATTTTGAGAGTCTTTCAGCCTCAGATCAGCTCCATGCGCTCTCCGGCCGTAAAGCCCGCACTGCGTGATGACGTAGTGTCGTGATAGCGTGCCCTGACGCGTTTCGTCACGACAGTGACTTTCTCAAAGGGAATATCAACTAGGGGGAGGGCTCAGTATTTATGGGCTCATCTATTCAAAGAGGAGTGGCGCCGGAGCAACCAGAGGCCAATCGTCAGTGCCCAAACATGAAACCACGGCACTGGCGATGGGCCAATGAAAACAACCGTGTCAAACCTAACAGCACAAATACTGATTAATAATAGTGTGCATAGGCAAAGCAAACTACAGATATAATAGAATATAATATATAAAAAATATATAAAAACACTAAATAGAACCACATATCAATGAAGGTGGATATAAGTAATTGTTAAAACACATACACTCACAAAAGAAAAATGTGTAAAATATGAAACTTATAAAAATCAATAATTATAACTCACAGCATTAAAACTTCATAATACATGTGTATGTGCTAACATCAGCAGATGGACTCCTGTTAGACATATCGCATATATATATATATATATATATATATATATATATATATATATATATTGTTTTAAAATCATGATCAGTCAAAGCAATTTGAGATAAAACATTTTATTAATTGCAAAAGCTTTAACGTAGTATATCTTATCAACTGTATTTGTGGTTTAAGATACGTTGGTAAAACAATTCGTGAACTACGTAGACGTGTACTAGAACACGTCACCTCTGTCATTAATAAAGCTGACACACCGGTAGCACGCCATGTAAACTTGACACACAGTGGTAACCCTAGTTGTTTGCAATTCATGGGGATTGATTTAGTTAAGAACAATATACGTGGTGGTGACATAGATCTCAAACTCCTACGACGAGAAGCAGAGTGGATATAACGTTTGAAAACCTTATACCCATTAGGTTTAAATGAGGGATTTACGTTTACCTCCTTCATTTGAATAGTCTATTCCATCCTGTATTCCAGTTACGGTGCCAATTTGCCAATTCTGATGGAAATATGTTTCCCTACCTATTGCTTTCTCTCCTCTTTGTAATATGAGGACAAGTATGGGATACATTTGAGCTCCATAAATAATCAGTGACATAACTTCATTTGCTCTCTCACTCCACAATAGTTGGCCAACTCTGGTCAGGAACCAGTCAGCATCAGTATGGAACTGTGAAATGTGCAGAGCAATATATATATATATATATATATATATATATATATATATATATCCAGCTATGTATTTTATTATACTTTAATTAATTTCTATTCAATAAATACCACTATAAATTTATTCTAGTGATTTTACTTTGTGGGACAACTTTGATGCGATCAACCTATGTGGAGAGGTTTTGACTACAACTGTAATCTCTTGCGCAATTGCCATCTAGCATTAGAAATCTCTCTACCAGCTGTACTAACGTAATTGTGTATTCTTGATGGTATATAACGCAGCCTGAGGGGTTGATCCGCTATCCACTTGCCCTTAACAAAGCTCCGCCTGGAGAGAAACGCGTAGGGCGTGGGCACAGTGACGTGGTGACGTCACGACACGTGGTGCGTCTGATTCAGTCACTGCTGAGACTCATTCAGCCGTAGTGCTGTTCCTGCAGGGCTGAGGGCTGAGACTGACTGCATTGTAGCTAGGTATCATGTGGCTACTCTTCTGAGTGTTTGTGTTGCAACTTCAGTGCTATATGCACTATACTGTATGTATCAACTGAATCATTAGAAATAGGTTTTCCCGAGTACAAATTGCCAGCGATGTTAGAGCTGGGCTGTTACTAGTAACGGCATTCATATGTTAGGTTAGCAACAGGGATTCCCCATTCACTCTTCTATATGTGTTAATGTACTGCGGTCTGCTGCTTGCCTCCTGTGAATATACACACGGCTATAGATTGTGTTAAGAAATCGGATGAATTGTGTAATCTGACATATGAACTGGTCTCAGCGTTCCAGATTTATTAGATCGTCTGGGTAAAACTTCACTAATTTATGGCTGTCTATATTAATTATAGCCGTGGAGTACATTGACTGACTTAACTTGTGACTAATCAGTTAGCACCATGTGGGATTTTTAATTGTAATTTTATTTTTATTTTTGTCACTCTTATCACTTATGGTTTTTTCACAATATATCATCACTGTATAAAATATAAATATGTATTAATGTGGTGTGCACCACAAATGTACTTTCTGTGGGTGACTTTGTGACTTTGTCACATTCTCATTCAATTTTTAAAACTATTACCTTCAAGTACATAGGTAGCACCCATTTGTGTCAATTATGACACATGTGAATCAAATATAATTGTATAAATTTGAAATTGTTGATTAAGTGAGCGGTGTGTTTCCTCTCCTGTGTTGTACTATTGATCTCTGACCTGTTTGTAAGTAGAGGCGGCTGATGTATCAAAACTACTAACTGCCACATCTCGCACATTTGATATGAGACAGAGAATGAGAGAGGAGAGAATGAGAGAGGAGATTGGAGAGTATAGCTTAGGGGACACCCATTAAACTCAGGGAAAATAACATCTGTTACCTATTTGGTTAAGGTTACAATATTTGCCCTGATTTAACGAGCTTAGTGCATCTGGTCCTATGTATATTTAACATCAATATGTTACATTAGAATTGAACATTTTTATAAACATTAACGTTAATCATTGTATTACGTGTCAAGTAAAATATTGCAACAAAACATTAATTAGCCACAATAAATTAAAGATATTTGCGAATACTATATAGAAGAAAACCTATTGTCTTGTTTGAAAATGCACTGCATTTATAAACAAATAATAACTTTTATATTGTATTGTATTGTATGTCTTTATTTATATAGCACAAAAGTGTACTCAGCGCTTCACAAAGAATACAGTACAGGGAATTATAATTATACAATAAGTGCAGCAAATCAGACAATAGGAAAGGAAATCCCTGCCCCGAAGAGCTTACAATCTAAGAGGTTTAATGGGAAACTTACAGAGACAGCAGGTGAGGGAGTAAGTGCTGTAGATGATAGTGCTTGGTCACAATGGGTGGTAGGAGTGACTGAGTGTGGGACAATAGCTATGAGTGCAGGCTATTGGGATGCTTGATTTGTGGGGTAAAATTTAAGGAAGGTCAGTGTTAAATGAAAAGGTTAACACCATTTTCAGGGGAAGAGGTGGCAGGGAGGCATGAGTGAGATCAGGTGTGTATGTCTGGCTTCAGGCTTAGGGGAGATCCCCAGCAGCAGGAAGGAGTAGATAGAGGTGTGAATAGAGGATCTGTGTGGGTGTTTTTTATTGACGGTAAAGAAGCTGTTGGGAGACAGGTGTATAAATAATGGTGGAGTGGGGAAGTTGGAGAGAACAGAGATGTTCATAAAGGAGTAAGGAAACAGTAAACAGAAAAAGAAATAGGGGGGGCATAGTGAGATGCAGGAGGAGAGAGTTCCAAGGTACTGGAGGATAAAAGTGTACAAATAAATCACAGATGTTTAAAGTTAATGTCTGTCTAACAGTGGCAAAGTTGTAATGCAGAGTCCAGATCTTCCTCCTATCTTCACCTCCAAATTCAACTCCAAAATTAACACTTGTAGACACTTTTGATGTACACTTATGATGTGACGCTTTTATGTACACAGCCTTATGTATATTTACATAATACAGCACTATTCTCCCAATGGGACTCAACGCGTGTCTCAGTGACAGTATAGTGCCTCATGCAGTAAAAAATGCCTGCTGCGATCCAGTAAGCCCCGAGAAGCTGGCGAAAAAATAAAAATCTCCTTTTTTTTGGCAAAAAATTTTTTTCAGCAGACGCGCGGCGAAAAGCCACTTTTCGGCACTGTTTGCTACTTTTTCAAACTCGCTGAATTCTTATAGCACCAATCAGCTTTTCGGCGCTACTCGCCGCTCTAAACTTGAGAATTCCTCTCCAAGTTGTCCCGGCACAAAAAGTTGTGGGGACAAGCGGGACAAAAAGGATGGGGACAAGCAGCGAGGAGCGGCGAGAGAGGGGACTTAGAAAAAATCAGGCCCTTTTCCTGCCTCAGATTGATGCTTGGGGTCTCCGGAGCTGATACCCATTAATACCAGCACCGGAGACCCCCGGCATGCATCCAATGCAGGAAAGAGGCATTTACAGTCACTTCATTACCTTAGCGCCTAACCGCTAAGGCAAATGGAGGGGTTAACCACCCGTGCCAGGGTTATTGTGGGTAGCGGGGGTGGGCGAAGGGGGTATTTGGTATTAGTTTATACAACAGGCCGGCGGTGGCCTTCGGGTGGTCCCACCGGTGTCTGGGGGTCCCCGCTTGCCTGTAGTACCAATTCTGTGTCACAAAAAAATAATTAAAAATACATAAATTCTTTTAAATAAATACACCCCCACCCCCTAAAACATACAGTATAGTAATGGGCAGAATTACTATTATCCACATATGGATAATAATGCATTTGCCCATTTAAAATACAATAAGCAGAATAAATAAAATAAATACATCTTGCACTCATCCCAGCCAAGCACCCACAATGAAGGCCATCCTCATCCTCACCTCGTCCCTGCCCTCCGGTGCTGCAAAAATACACAAGAATAAAAAGAGCCAATCTAATGTCCCCTAACCCCTTTATCACCAAAGCGGTTAGTAAACTTTAGAGTAATTAAGGGGTTAACCCACCCTCTCCGACTACCCACCCGGGAGGCCTAACCACTCTCCCCCACTACCCAACCGTGAGGCCTAACCACCCTCACCCACTACCCACCAGGGAGGTAAGTATGCAGAAACAAGTTCTGAGTATCGGTGCTCAGTAAGTCCAGAACATATATAGCATAGACTTTGACAAAGGGCATCTGCCCAAAACGCGTCAGAGTACCTGACTGGTGTTCCCTGCATACCATGGATTAAAGGTTATTTTTAAAATTTTACTGCGTGTGATTAGCTCCCCAATTTTCACCGTTGTGCTCCGCTTCTCTCCTTTGGATTATTTCTTCTACCCACCAGGGAGGCCTACCCACCCACCCTTGGGGACAATAACCCCTTCACTCCCACACTACCCACAATAAAAACACTACACAGAACAGTCCCACTACCCACCTCCTAGGCCCCACAATAAACAGTAACATGTTTAATAAACAATACATAACTCACCCACCCCATGTGCCCCCCATAAAAACATGATTTATTATTTTACATACAGGCTTAATACCCCAGGCATACGGTAGTCCATGGATGTCCCGACGGGTGTTTGCAGGCCCCACAGTGCACCAGAAGGGGGTGCCCACCGGTGCCTGCTAAGTGCTGTGGGACACAACAGGGTCCATGGGTGGGCCCACAAGTGTCTGGAGGTCCCCGGATCATCCCCATGGTTGTCTGGGGGCCCTCAGGTGGTTCCCACGGGGGTCTGGGGCCCTCGGGTGGTCCTTGTGGGTCCGCAGTGCACCCACAGCTGTGGGGCTCCCGGTTCTTCCCCACAGATGTCCCCCATGGGTCCGCAGGTGGTACTCGTGGGCGTCCGGGGGTCCTCAGGTGGTCTCCATAGGTCCCCGCAGACATAAGGTACCAATCCTGTATGTAAAAAAAAACATGGCCTACATTTAAATAAATCAACCCCCCCCCCTCCCTCACCACCACCAAACACATGCAGTACAGTAATGGGCAAAATAACTATTATCCAGATATGGATAATTATTAAACACATAAACCAGCAAAAATAAAGTAAATAAATACAGTTCTACTTACCACAGCAATATGAAGTGTGTCCTCCGCAGGTCCCTCTCCTCCGTTGCCAGAGAAATACATAGCAAATACATTCTAATGTCCCCTAACCCCTTAATCACCTTAGCGGTTAATAACCGCTATAGTAATTAAGGGGTTAACCCACCCTGCCCCGATACCCACCCACGAGGCCTAACCACCCTCCCCAGGCAACTACCCCCACCCTTCACCCATTCATTTGTACAGTGGCTTCAACATGCCCATATATAATATATATATAATATGGGCATGATTAACCAATATACAAAGAAATGGTTAAGGATTACAAAAACATATCAAAACATCACATAGCCTATTAAAAACATCACATAGCCAATTAAAAACATCACATAGACAAATAAAAAAAAACACAGCACATTGCAAAAATAAATAAAGCACATCTCAAAAGAAAATAAATCACATCTCAAAAGAAAATAAAGCACATCTCAAAAGAAAACACAGCACCTAGCCAAATAAATATATAACAAATGACAATCAAACAATTGAATGGTAGTGATACGGGGCCTGTATCTCGGGAAGCAGGGGGTCCCCGGACCTGAAACTAACGTGGTTCTGCTCCGGAGACCCCCTGCACATCTTCACTATGAATAAAAAATGTATTAAAAAATATTTTTTACCGGCGAGATTTGCGCAGAGAGAGGCGGATCTCTCTCTGCTGCAGACAGATCTCGCCAGGGGAGCCCTTCTCGGCAGGCAGACCGTCTCGCCACCGGCATCTCGCCCTGTTTGGAAAGGTTGCCCCCGCAGGTATTCAGGCCTTCCTGCATACCGTGAGAGCAACTCACCAAAAACATGGCGAGTTCAAACCCCTGCCGAAAGTGCTTTTTCGCCGTTTACTGCATAGACCCCATAGTCTCTGTCCAGGTGAGTTTACATAATATGATGTTAAGTGCCTGAGGCCCAGGGAAATACGGTGACCTGCCCAAGGTCACAGGGAGCGGATACTAGAAATGTAACCAGGCTCCGCAGATCCAAACTCAGTGTCCTTGTTTGGAGAGTCCGTGTCTTTACTCACTGAGCCGCTCCTCAATGATAAGGATATTTCCTACACAACCTACGTTTGTTGATCATACACATGTTTTTCTACGAGAAACACTAGTACTGCCGCAGTGCAAATGTTCATTATTCCTGTCGGGTTCTTTTCAAGCAAATGTTATGTTAATAGAGAAGACACTGAATGTACTGTTCATTCAGAGAAATCAACAATATTATTACAAAACAGCTGGTTTAACTACAGGATAGAACTACAAATTGGCCTCAGGTAAGCAACGACGGAGAGGGCAGAGACAAAATGAGAAGTAGCACTGAGGGAAAACGCAGTGGCAGCTGCACTGATGGGAAGATGCCTGAGGATAGAGTGATAAATACAAAAAACTAAAATACCACGGTGGAAAAATCAACAATTCCATTATTTTCCTATGGAACTTTCTGACATTTAGATTGAGGTGGCTGAAATACACCACCTTTTGTGTTAAGACGATAAAACATATGTAATGTAAGGTTCATTTTGGTATAGATAACACTTTTAAGTCTGGCTTAATTAAGGTTTTAGGGTACTAACCATCAATTCTTTTTTTAATCCACCATAAAATAGCTAACTATTGTAATAGATTTAATGACAATGAAAAACACTTTTTTTTTTAATAAATATACAGTATAATATAGTTGGATCAGATTTCACTTCATGGTCAGATTTCACCTGCAGATGTACCCAATGTTTCTGCTCCTGTTGGCACGTTGCAGTGGGACACTATGCACTAGGGCAGGGGTCTCAAACTAAGTCCTCAAGGGCCACAACAGGCCGGCTTTTATGGGTATTTCTGCCTCCTGAGCCACTGATTGAGCCACCTGTGCTGAAGCAGGGATATCCATATAAGCCGGCCAGCCGGTGGCCCTTGAGGACTGAGTTTGAAACCCCTGCTCTAAGATGTGAATCACTTTTGACACATTTGCTCATCTCTATTTAGCATTAACTCCTTATAAACATGCCTCATTTTAACAAATGTGATAGAGGTCCTGAGAGAACGTTCTTTCCCTAACTTCCTAGCTTAACCCATAGTGCCTTTGTCTTATTTAACCCTTTAAGTTCCCCAGGATGGAGTGACAATGTCATGCTCAAAGAGGTTTGTTATTCCTGCTTAGACAGTGCCTTGCGTTCCCGCGAAGTGCAGGACCTGATCTGCAGAGATGGGAAACTCCTCCGTTTTCTTGGAAAGCAGTCATGTGACCGCCCTGTGCTGGAGGTACCATGACCACATGGCACAGCTTTGGCAGCCGCCTCCCTAACTGATCCTCCTTCTGAACCGTAGCATCAAATTACGCCACAGACGTCACCAACGTGACAGCGCAGGGCGTCACGGTGCCATAGTAACGCGACGTCATGACGTCATTTGATGCTGCGACGTCGCGTTGCCATGGCATCGAGATGCTGTGACATCATGTTGGTGACATCGGCGGCGACACTTAACGCTGCGGTTCAGAAGCAGAAGCAGGGCGGCGGGAAAGGAGGCGGCCGCAACAGCTAAATTACTTCCCACCAGGCCCGATAGGGCCAAGAACGCGGCAAAAGTATACGGGGGCGGACATTTTTCCTGCCCCAAAGTTCTGCCTCCCTCGGCCTGGACCTAACGGGCCTAATGGGAAATCCGCCACTGACCGCGACCGCTCCAGCACTCAAAGGGTGCAAGTATTCTGGTTTTCTGTGTTTATATCTTTTGTAAAATCAGTATTTTTGTTTTTCAGTCTTTTTAGTTCACTAAAAAACTCAGTGTGAATGACAACAAATTGAGACGCTTTTGAATTTGGGGATTATCTGCACACTTGTTGTTAGTTTCCATACTCCCATTGGGTTGCTTTTATCTCCTACATCAGGTGTGTGCAAAGTGGGGGGCACAAAATGTTCAAGGGGGAACGCTTGCCGAGGCCCCTCACTCTTCCCCACAGCATTCAAATGAAATGCCGGGGGAGCGCGCGAGGCCTCTGTACTGTATGTCTCTTACCTTCTTTCCGGCAGCTTCTGATGCCGCGTCGCCATGACAACACGTAGTCAAATGCCGAGGGGTCAAATGGCAACATGGCAACGCGATATCACATGATGTCAATTCCGAAGGAAAAGTAAAGAGGGGAGGGGTACGCGAGCAGGGGTGAGAGCAGACAGGTTGCACAAACAATTTTTTTTTGCTGATCCCTGTCCTACATATTGCTGGGAAGTTCTCAATTTTAATAGGAAGTGCAAGAGGATCAGGCGGGGTTTTGTTTCCTGGCGTTTTGCGCTGAAAACTTGTAAAGCCTTAAACCAAAATCCCTAATACTATTAATCCAACAGTCAAAATTAATTTTTCATCTCCGCACGTCATCCCCCTTTGTGAGCAAATAAAAAAATCCACAAACACGAATATTACACTGAAGAAAAACCCAGCTACTGCAATTACCAGTGTGTTCTGATATTCCGTGTGCTTAGACAATGATTTTCTTTTATTTAAATACTGTAAATCAATGTGGTGGTTGAAGTTGCTTAATAAGTTAGGGGTTCAAAGTACTAAAAGATCTACATTTATTAACCATGTATTTAAAAAAAATCTATTTGGTCTTTATTTTAGAAAGAGTTAAGCAATAATTACAGTATCCAAAATAAGTCTTCTATTTCTTCAAAAAGAAAGTGGAATTGTAAGTTTGCAAATAAAATGCCGTGGGACTCTATTTGGGAAAAAAATTGTGGCACTCTTTACCCCATAGTAACATCACATTTTATTCTACATTTTACTATTATTATTATTATTATTATTATTATTATTAATAATAATAATAATAATAATAATAATAATATCACACATATTATTCTACATGAGTCTAATCGGTCTATTTCCAGGCTAAAACTGCCTAATGTCCCACCTTGGCTGATATAGAATGAACCCCTTTAACTATTAATTGTTGCACAATATACAGTATGTCTGCGTACCAAGGATTAGCTGTATGTGGGGGAATGTTGTTAAATATTGTATTTACATGTTTTTGATTCAGATTTCTGGAGTTCAGAGGGACTCAGATTGCCACAATCCAGACCCACTCATCTCTAATACTGTATATTCACTGAGACATTTCCACTGGTTGACACCAGGGGTTCTCAGCTCCAGTCTTCAAGTCTCCCTGAACAGATCAGGTTTTCAGGAAATCCCTGCTTCAGCACAAGTGGCTCAATCAGTGGCTCAGTCGTAGAATGCACCACCTGTGCTGAAGCAGAGATATCCGTAAAACCTGACCTGTTGGTTGCCCTGGAGGACTGAAATTGGCTACCCCTCCACTAATGTATGTTCCTTATAAACACTTCTGAAGTGAACATCTTTGTGTTGCTTGTAAAGTCAAGTTTTACAGAATTGGTGCAAGCCTCAAGTATGTTATAATCCGCCCTTGTAAAAACACAACCTCGTTTATTTTTGTGCTTCTATCTACACGTGCCTCCTCGTATGTTGTTTGGAGACAATGATTGTATCGGACACTTCATACAGCACAGCTCTAAGGGGTACATGCCACTATTTTTTAATTAGCCGTTTCTTGTTGCATCAGGTTACATGGAAAAGAACGTCAAGAAGTGTCAGTTTGAGTTAACATAGCATATCCACAGCCATATGAAATACAGATATATACAGCAATGTCCAATGAAGTGGACATTTGCTTATTTATTATGTTATTAATATATTGGTGCATATATAATGAATATTCTCTTCCCTAATATTTTCAATTTTTAGTGCTAACTCCATCTAAAAAAAAAAGTATACAGAAATCTACGTGTGAAGGCAATTTTGACATGAAATTGATGCTAAGGGAGGCATTTCCATCTAATGGCACAGTATCAAGATCCTTTACACTTATAGTATTATACCAGACATTTATCAGCTTGCAGTTTGGAGAGCTTCCCTATGTGGACAGGAATTATGCGATGAAGGGAATGAAAGGCGGTGTCCTGGGACATTATTTCCCACTTTTATCGCTTTGAAAACTATACCCTTGTCTGAATTGGCGTTAACTCCTGAGAATAGCAATCTGCATCAAATATGACACTTGATTAACAATGATTACATTTGAAACAAATGTAAGCAAAAAATATTTTGCTGTATATTAATATGTATATTAATATGCACTTTTTAACAACCCAGAGAGGTAATACTGGTATATACATACATGTCCAGAGAGGTAATACCGGTATACACATACATGCTCAGAGGGGTAATACCGGTATACTCATACAAACCCAGAGAGGTAATACTGGTATATACATACATGTCCAGAGAGGTAATACTGGTATACACATACACGCTCAGAGAGGTAATACCGGTATACACATACATGCTCAGAGAGGTAATACCGGTATACACATACACGCCCAGAGAGGTAATACCGGTATACACATACACGCCCAGAGAGGTAATACCGGTATATTGATACACGCCCAGAGAGGTAATACCGGTATTCACATACGCACCCAGAGAGGTAATACCGGTATACACATACACGCCCAGAGAGGTAATACCGGTATATTCATACACGCCCAGAGAGGTAATACCGGTATACACTGTGACATAGTCCAAAGATGTTAGGCAGCTTTCTGCCCCATTTTAGAGCAGAAAGTGCAGGAATAGCTAAAAATGATCCGTTCCACAGCTTCCCATTAACTCAGGCAGCTGGATGGAAAATCCAGACCACAGATTACAATGGCTCTAGTTCTCCCTCACCTGCTCTTCTAATCACATGCACAGGTATTTAGAGCAGAGAGGTTTTGCATTTCACTCTCTCTCCTTAGAGCCTGGGGGCTGGGGGTGTCGCTACTCTCCTGCATCCAGTATCGAGGTTGACGGCCTCTCCACGTATGACAGTACCAGAGGATTTGCCTGGACACCACGAACAGATAAGACAAAACAAATGATTACTGCTGTTGCTAAAAGACTGTGCTGTATCTTGTGTCCCTAAATGAGAGAGCATTGTTTTAAGCTGGGGAACCAGTTTAGTTGGCCAGCAGCTGTTAGAGAGACTGATTCTGATGTGTAGTTAGATCCCTGAAAGGGATAGGATTTGCTTATATGATTTTGGTTTTATTTCTTGAAATAACAGTGTGGGAAATATTGTAACACTGAAATGTGTGAACTGCTGAATGAAAGTATCTGAGTACCTCTAACCTACACATGTTAAAGCTGCAGTACCTTAATTGGATGAAAATAAAGCAGGCAGAAGCCTGAGTTAAGCAGCATAATACTTTGCATGATCCTGTTTGTTGTATAATTAACCCTAGAAGACTGTGTCGGGAAGAACCCAGACAGACGTCAGCACTACAAAAGAGGGGCGTTTGTCACATATGGTGGAGAATGCGAGTCGACACTAAAAAGTCTGTGGGTTTGCAAATAAATGCGGGGGTTTAAAATGGCCGCCCAGCTGAACTAAAGTACAGATGCTATGAGTGAAGTCTGTCCCACTGTGTATATCAGTTGTGCTTCTAGCATACACAGAGAATGTGTGAAGTGTGGATGCAATAGCACTTGAACCCAAACAGAAAACCAAAATGTTTTGCTGAAGAAAAAAAAAAAAAAAAAAAATTTGCAGCTAGCAAGTGCTGAATGCAAGTTGCTGAAGTGAGTGAAATTGCAGCTAGCAGATTGTCCCTGCCGGGTTTCTAAAATGGCCGACGTGAAATGTTTGTTTTGTAATGTACATAATCATGAAAAGCAGTGTCCCTTCAGGCCATACGATGATGATGATGATGGCGACTCGTATGTGGCCCCTGGAGGAGAGCCGTACCCACAGATGAATTTAGTATGCTGGGCCTGTCATAAAGTAGGTCACATGGAAGATGTGTGCCCCAAAATTTTCAAAGACAAACAGCTGCAAAAACAAGCAACGCCCTATGAGTGCAAGCAAGATGTGGAAGCTGATACCAGTGAGCTTCTGCCCAGTACCACTGATATCTCTGGAGCTAATAAAGCAAAAAGAAAGAAGAAAAAGAAAATTGTTCCTCAAGTCACAGGGGAAGTGACCGAGCCACTTGAACCTGCGCTATCAGGACATGCGTCAGAAAGGCGCCAAGATGTGCTGCATACCGGAGTGACCAGCAGAATTGTCACGGGAACAGTGGCAAAGGAAAAGGAGGAGCAAAGGGAAGCTGAATCCTTGAACCAGGATAAAGAGGCTTTGGTTTCTGCACTCCAAGCTGCCCGCCATGATTATGAAGTCCTGCGGCAGGGATTGATGAAGGAGCGAGAATGTTGGAAGAAGGAGAAAGAATCTAACAATAAGGTGCGAGAATGTTGGAACAAGGAGCGAGAAGCGAACGCCGAGTTACAGAGGTGTATACTCCCAGCTTTACAAGAGCACGAGGCTTTGAAGAAAACAGAGTCTCTCTTACGGAGTGAGCTGGAAGAGGTGACGACTAATCTGGAAAAGGCCAACACCGTAATTGCCACCACGGATGAAAAACAGATTAAGTCTGACAAATTGATTGCTATCCTAAAACAGAAATACGGGAAGGCTCTACAAGAGGTTCATGCGCTCAGCACAGAGGTGCAACACTTACGCCTGGAGGGCCACGGTCTGAACACAGAGCTGGGAATGTTGAAGCAAACCCATGAGAATGCCCTAAGTGAGTTAGAGACTGTAAAGCAAGAAAATGAGACTCTGAAATTGGAAAATTCAGATTTGACTGACCAAGCAGAAAAAGTAAAGAAACAGTTGACTCAGGAAAAATTAGAAGTGCAGGAAGCACTGATGCACACTCAGAGCCAGCACCAGGAAGAAATGGACGCTCTGAGAACAGAATTGCGACATGTATGCACAAAACAGAATTCTCTCGTGGAGGAACTTAACATTTTGAAAAAGGAGAAAAGCATTAGAATAATTCAGAAGCACTGCAAAGCTCTTGTCCAAGGAAGAAGGGAAAGAGAAAATTATCGGCGTAAACGCGCCGCAACTATCATCCTACAGGCTGCCTACAGAGGGATGAAAATTCGTCGGTTCAATCACCGGAATAAAGCAGCCTGTGTTCTTCAATCATTCTACCGTGCCCGCATGGTACGAAACAGGTTCCTCATTATGAAAGGAGCAACTATAAAAATCCAGTCTCTGACTAGGATGACACAGAACAGGATTCGCTATCAAACCCTGAGAAATGCGTCACTGGTTATCCAGCGGTACTTCCGCCTGAATAAATGTAGACCTCAGGAAAGAGAGGTCCAAGACTACATGCCTGCCGGCTGCAAAGGTAAAATACCACAGGGTACAGCCGGAGTTAGTGAGAGCCCCATCAAGGTGAAGGTGCTCCAGGTAATCAGTGCTTCATCTTCTAAGTACCATAAAGGTTCAAAGGTCGCAAATCAAAAGCTACGAAGGTCAACGCTGGCCTTGAATTTTTCCGGATCTCGCCACTCTGGGCCACAATATAAAGACAAAGACTATCCGGCCCCAGAGTTCCGTCAGAAGCTAAAGAAACAGTCCAGTCATTTGCAGTTTGCAGCGGCCTATGAAATAAAGTCAGGAAATGTAA
This sequence comes from Ascaphus truei, assembly GCF_040206685.1. Lineage (NCBI taxonomy): Eukaryota > Metazoa > Chordata > Amphibia > Anura > Ascaphidae > Ascaphus > Ascaphus truei. The sequence continues at coordinate 8,189,281 of NC_134492.1, read as the reverse complement.
TGGACTGGAAGTCAAAGAAAAAAAAATGTGTTTGGGGAATTGACCGATATTTTTTTTGTTATTACACGTGTGGACTATGTCACGGACACTTAACTATGCAAATAAGCTTTTGTAGTTAAGGTATATTAGGCCTCTAGAATAAGCATTTTGTCAATGTTACAGTGTTATATTGGTTCTCTGTGTTGAAAATGTAGCTAAACTACAAATTAATATACAGGGTTGATGGCCCTTTCGGTTGGTAAATATATAATGAGGTTCATATTCTACAGTAGAAAAACCCAGGGAGATAATAGAAATTGTTTGGTTTTGTGAATATATTTAGCATATCCTGGGTTGTAAGAATGTGTGCTAGACACTTATTTTTCAAAATAGTTCCCTAATAGAGAGCAACAAAATATGTTTGCCAAGTATAGTCTCTTATGACGAAACCTATTGTCCATAATTGCCATGGAAAAAGTTCATATTCGTATCATGTGAATACTTAATGTTGTACTGAGGAGTTAGCTCAAGTATTTCAGGTAGGACGCTCACCCCAGTGAGGTCCATGGCCGCTCACCCCAGTAGGTGTGAGCTGGGGAGGGGGATATGTGACATAGTCCAAAGATGTTAGGCAGCTTTCTGCCCCATTTTAGAGCAGAAAGTGCAGGAATAGCTAAAAATGATCCGTTCCACAGCTTCCCATTAACTCAGGCAGCTGGATGGAAAATCCAGACCACAGATTACAATGGCTCTAGTTCTCCCTCACCTGCTCTTCTAATCACATGCACAGGTATTTAGAGCAGAGAGGTTTTGCATTTCACTCTCTCTCCTTAGAGCCTGGGGGCTGGGGGTGTCGCTACTCTCCTGCATCCAGTATCGAGGTTGACGGCCTCTCCACGTATGACAGTACCAGAGGATTTGCCTGGACACCACGAACAGATAAGACAAAACAAATGATTACTGCTGTTGCTAAAAGACTGTGCTGTATCTTGTGTCCCTAAATGAGAGAGCATTGTTTTAAGCTGGGGAACCAGTTTAGTTGGCCAGCAGCTGTTAGAGAGACTGATTCTGATGTGTAGTTAGATCCCTGAAAGGGATAGGATTTGCTTATATGATTTTGGTTTTATTTCTTGAAATAACAGTGTGGGAAATATTGTAACACTGAAATGTGTGAACTGCTGAATGAAAGTATCTGAGTACCTCTAACCTACACATGTTAAAGCTGCAGTACCTTAATTGGATGAAAATAAAGCAGGCAGAAGCCTGAGTTAAGCAGCATAATACTTTGCATGATCCTGTTTGTTGTATAATTAACCCTAGAAGACTGTGTCGGGAAGAACCCAGACAGACGTCAGCACTACAAAAGAGGGGCGTTTGTCACAACACATACACGCCCAGAGAGGTAATACCGGTATACACATACACGCCCAGAGAGGTAATACCGGTATACACATACACACCCACAGAGGTAATACCGGTTTACACATACACGCCCAGAGAGGTAATACCGGTATACACATACATGCCCAGAAAGGTAATACCGGTATACACATACACGTCCAGAGAGGTAATACCGGTATACACATACACGCCCAGAGAGGTAATACCGGTATACACATACACGCCCAGAGAGGTAATACCGGTATACACATACACGCCCAGAGAGGTAATACCGGTATACACATACACGCCCAGAGAGGTAATACCGGTATACACATACACGCCCAGAGAGGTAATACCGGTATACACATACACGCCCAGAGAGGTAATACCGGTATACACATACACGCCCAGAGAGGTAATACTGGTATACACATACATATCCAGAGAGATAATACCGGTATATACTGTGACATAGTCGCAGGATAATGGGCAGCTTTCTGTCTAATTTATAGAAGAAAGTGCAGACTTAGTATGGAAGTGATCCATTCCACAGTTTCACAGTTGCTGGGACTGTGGAATAGAAACTCTAGGCCAGAGATTAGTGGTTCTGTTTTGTCTCACACCTGCTCTCCTAATTACTAGAACAGGGATTTAGAGCAGAGAGGGTTGCTTTTTCAGTCTCTCACCTAGAGTCAGGAGGCTGGGGGTAAGCAGCTCCCTTGCATCAAGTTCGGGGAGGACGCCCCTTCACATACTGCAGCATCTGAGGACCTAATGGGACGCTGTCCCCATCTCACAGTTAAGGACTCAATGTTATTTTATCTGTGTATTATTTTTAAGTTGGTAGCTGGCTTAGCCAGCCAATATTGCAGATAGGGATATGCATGTGAGTTAGAATCCTGACAGGAGTAGATTTTATTTTTATGAGTTTGTTTTGACTTAAAGTGACGGTGTTTAAAAATGTGTAGTGTCACTAATGGAGAAATAAACCGCTGAAGGTTGAGGGCTGAGTGCCCGCTGTTTGTTTGTCCCCCTTTTTACAAAACAAACCCTAGAAGACTGTGTCAGGAAGAGCCTGGGAAAGCGGCAGCGCTACATTGTATTGTATTGTATGTCTTTATTTATATAGCGCCATTAATGTACATAGCGCTTCACAGTAGTAATACATGTGGTAATCAAATAAATAACAGATAATATAAATAACAGATCATGGGAATAAGTGCTTTAGACATTAAGGATTAAGTAAGAGGAGTCCCTGCCCCGAGGAGCTTACAATCTAATTGGTAGGTAGGGAGAACGTACAGAGACAGTAGGAGGGAGTTCTGGTAAGTGCGTCTGCAGGGGGCCAAGCTTTATATATCATGTGTTCAGAATATCCACAGTGCTATTCATATGCTTCTTTAAGCAAGTGTGTCTTAAGTTGGGTCTTAAAGGTGGATAGAGAGGGTACTAGTCGGGTACTGAGGGGAAGGGCATTCCAGAGGTGTGGGGCAGTCAGTGAAAAAGGTTTAAGGTGGGAGAGGGCTTTAGATACAAAGGTGGTAGAAAGAAGACATCCTTGAGAAGAACGCAAGAGTCGGGATGGTGCATAATGAGAAATTAGGGCTGAGATATAAGGAGGGGCAGAAGAGTGTAAAGCTTTAAAAGTGAGGAGAAGAATGGAGTGTGAGATGCGGGATTTGATCGGAACCAGGAGAGGGATTTCATGAGGGGAGATGCTGAGACAGATCTCGGAAAGAGTAGAGTGATTCTGGCAGCCGCGTTTAGGATAGATTGTAGGGGAGACAGGTGAGAGGCAGGAAGGCCGAACAGCAGGAGGTTACAGTAATCAAGACGGGAGAGAGTGAGGGCCTGAGACAGAGTTCTAGCAGTCGAGCAACAGAGGAAAGGGCGTATCTTTGTTATATTGCGGAGGAAAAAGCGACAGGTTTTAGAAATGTTTTGAATGTGAGGGGCGAATGTGAGAGAGGAGTCGAGTGTGACCCCTAGGCAGCATGCTTGGGCTACTGGGTTAATGATCGTAGTTCCAACAGTAATGTGGAACGAGGTAGTAGGGCCAGGTTTGGGAGGAAGTATGAGGAGCTCTGTTTTAGCCATGTTGAGTTAAAGGCGGCGGAGGGCCATCCAGGATGATATAGCAGAGAGATATTCAGAAACTTTGGTTTGTACAGCAGGTGTAAGGTCAGGTGTTGAAAAGTATATTTGTGTGTCTTCAGCATAGAGGTGATAATTAAACCCAAAATATGTTATTAGGTCACCTAGAGAGAGTGTATACAGAGAAAAGAGAAGAGGTCCCAGGACAGAGCCCTGGGGTACCCCCACAGAGAGATCAATAGAGGAGGAGGAGGTGTTAGCAGAAGAGACACTGAAAGTACGATGGGAGAGGTAGGATGAGATCCAGGATAGAGCTTTGTTCTGAATACCAAGAGTATGGAGAATGTGAAGGAGAAGAGGGTGGTCCACGGTGTCAAATGTTGCAGATAGGTCGAGTAATATGAGCAGAGTGTAATGACCTCTGTCTTTGGCAGCATGGAGGTCGTCAGTTATTTTACTGAGGGCTGTTTCCGTTGAATAAGCAGTGCGGAAGCCAGATTGTAGAGGGTCTAGGAGAGAATAGGTGTTGAGAAAATGGAGCAAGCGAGAGAATACAAGACGTTCAAGGAGTTTAGAGGCAAAAGGCAGGAGGGAGACAGGTCGATAGTTAGAAAGACAGGTAGGGTCAAGCTTGCTGTTCTTGAGTAATGGTATGACTGTTGCATGTTTGAAGGAGGATGGAAAGGTTCCAGAGCAGAGGGAGGAGTTAAAAATGGTGTGAGCGTAGGGATTATAGTAAGAGCAAAAGGTTTTAGGAGATGGGAGGGAATGGGGTCAAGAGGGCAAGTGGTAGAGGGAGAAGAGGCGATCAACATAGACACATCCTCCTCTGAGACAGTGGAATTAGAGTCAAGGAAGGCAGGAGGAAAGTTAGAATGAAGTGTAGGATGGGAGGAAGAAACAGAGGGGATGTTCTGACGTATGGATTCCACCTTTTCCTTAAAATAGTCAGCAAAGTCCTGAGCGGAGATGGAGGAAGGAGAGGCAGCTGAGGGTGGCTTGAGTAGAGTATCAAAGACAGAGAACAGTCGGCGTGGGTTAGACTTGTGCATGTTGATTAGTGAAGAAAAGTAGGCTTGTTTAGCTTGCGAGAGGGCAGAGTTGAAACAGGATAGCATAAATTTGTAGTGAAGGAAGTTTGCGAGAGTATGAGATTTCCTCCAGAGGTGTTCAGAGGAACGAGTGGAGGAACGCAGCATCCGTGTGTGGGAATTTAACCAGGGTCTAGGGTTAGAAGGGCGAGTGTGGCAGAGAGAAAGCGGGGCATGTAGATCAAGAGAGGAGGACAAGGCAGAGTTGTAGTTCCTGACCAGGTTGTCAGGGTCTGTAGCAGAGCTGAGAGAGGAGAGGGAGGAGTGTAAAGTGGACTCAAAGTCAGGTAAGTTAATAGAGCTCAGGTTTCTGCAGAAACGGGGGGTAGATGGAGGTGGAGAAGGGGAGAAGCGAGATAGAGAGAATGAGATGAGGTGATGGTCAGAGAGAGGAAAAGGGGAAATGGAGAAATCGGAGAGAGAGAAGTTTTTAGTGAAAACCAGGTCTAAGTAGTAGCCATCCTTGTGGGTGCTGGCTGCAGTCCACTATTGAAGGCCAAAAGAATAGGTTAGAGAAAGAAAGCGGGAAGCCCAAGGGAGAGAGGGGTCATCAATGTGGCAATTGAAGTCCCCAAGGAGAAGAACAGGGGAGTCTGAGGAGAGAAAGAAAGAGAGCCAGGATTCAAAGTGAGAGAGAAAGGCAGAAGGGGGATGAGTAGAGGTAGGTGGGCGATAGATGACCGCCACGTGGACAGGGAGAGGAGAGAAGATCTGGACTGTGTGAACCTCAAAGGAGGGAAAGCAAGAGAGGGCGGAATAGGAAGAGTTCAGTAATGGCAGAAAGAGGAGAGCAGGAGCCCCACGCCTCCACCCCTGCCATCAGGGCGCAGAGTGTGGGAGAGGGAAAGGCCACCGTAGGAGAGGGCAGCTTCCAGAGCAGAGTCAGACTGAGTGAGCCAGGTCTCAGTTATAGCAAAGAGAAGCAGGGAGTGAGAGAGAAAGAAGTCATGCACAGAGAGGAACTTGTTAGAGAGGGAGCGAGCATTCCAAAGGGCACAGGAGAAAGGGAGAGAGGAGGGAGGGTGGCAGGGGATGGGTATGAGGTTGGAGGGGTAAACACCAGAAGGAGTAGAAGTTGCATGTGGGATGCAAGATCGAGAGCATGTAGAAATAAGGCAGGGACCAGAATTGGGAGAGATATCCCCAGAAGCAAGGAGGAGAAGCATGGATAGAAAGAGAATGTGTGAGGATGATTTGTAGGGGTGTGTTTTAGTGCAAGGTGTATAGCTGTGCAGTGACAGAGGGCACAGGTAAGAGAGGAGTTCATGTGAACTGAGAAGTGGGGAAGAAAGGAGAGATGGAGATATGTGAATAGAGTTAGAGACATAAGGAGGCTGGTGGAAGGAAGTGCATAATTTGAAAATAAGTGAGGTTACAGCAAATATGAAAAGTAAAGGTGGCATCACAGCAATAGTTAAGTGTTGAGATGTGCAGTCTTAGATAGATGATATCCTCTTTTCCAACGTTGATCAAAAGCAGGAATCAGAAGCAGTAGGTCTTGTCCACTTTTCCACTTCTTTTTGAACTTCCTTTTTAAACTTCAAATCTACATAAAGGGAACAGTTTGCCACAATACATACATGTCCAGTATTACCTCTAATTTATTACTGGACTGTGTCCAAATATAGGACAGTCCAGTTCAATACCGGACACCTCGTATGAGACCGGTCCTATAGAAAATAAGCAGGCATACAGTAGAAAGACATAACCCCCTAGTTATAGGACAGACCTTCAACACCTTTGTGAGTGTTGTATAGTATTTCCAATATCAATAATAATATATGGTCACACACTATTTTGCTACATTCTGCTGGTGTACAGAGAGATTGTATCCCTAAAGCTACAGTATGGGGATATGAGGTCTCCCGTGGCTGAGAGCAGAGCACACCTGCGTCTGAATAGGACCCCTGAAGAAGCTCAGCCAGAGCAAAACATACTACAGGCAGTCCTCGTTTTACAACGCTTCGTTTTACAACGAATGGCTTATCCACAACGCTATGCAATGCATACCTATATTCATTTTTACAACGCCAAAACGGCTTATCCAACGCTCTTACGACGCTTTGCAAAGTTGTTTATGTGTATATAATATATATATAGTATACTATATTATACTATATAATATATTATATTTTTATATTAAATTATTTATTATGTTATATTATATATATAATACAGTATATGCACTATATAATTTATGTGTGTGCTGCATATCTTATTGTCTGCGTAAAATATTTTGTGTATTTTAGCATTAAAAATGCCTTCAGGAACGGAACCTTTCATTTAAACAGTGTTCCTATGGGAAAACGTGTTTCGCTTTACAACGTTTCGCTATCCAACGCCATTTTGAGTAACGCATTGTGTCGGATAACCGAGGACTGCCTGTATAGCTATCCGTAGAGTTGCAGTTTGCGTGACGTCATTTGTATGAGCTTCTACTAGATCCCTGAGTGTGCTGTTCGCTACATGAACAGAATGTAGGGACAGAGGGAGTTACCAAATATCATCAAAACAGATGGTTATTTTGCAGCTATTTATGCAGTCCTGATATAATGTTTTAAGCTGCGCAGATACATTTTCAATTTATTATTTAGCATTCTTTGAAAGGATTTCTTTGACTAATAAAAGTTACATTTTAACCTACATTAAGGTATCCATTAGGAGTGCAGCGTATACAGGGTCTTTTGTTTCATCCAGTGTATGACTAACACCCTTATCTGTTGGTAAAATGAAATATTTATAAAAACATTTTTTTATTTTATTATGTAACTAGGTATAGAGAGAGACCATTAGAGAACATATACTTAAGTACCAGCAACCAGTTCCAGTTGTGTTATTATCAGTTAACTCCCTTATCTGTTTCTGTTATAGGTTGTCATGGAGAATGAGATAGCCCTAGCTGAACTGCCTCTACTCTGGACCAGTCTACCAGTCAATCAGTTCCAATTAACATGTGACATGTCTCTTATTATATCAATATACACATCTTGTCAAAAATTCTTCCTCAAACTCTACTTATATCCTTATACATATGTAAATATGTTAATTTCAGGACGTCATTCCAAAAGGTCAAATCAATCACTTCGTACAGAAGAGGCATCAGGGCTAGGGAAGTATTAGCAGAATATTTCCAGTTATAAATACAGTATAGATTGTAAAGCTCACATAAAAGAAGCTTACTACCTAACAAAGGACTCACGTGTTCTTACAGAACATACAAATGACACACATATGATAAAAATACTTATATGGAAGTAATAATTAACCTATTAGTGGTGAGGAGAACCAGTCAGAACAGTCTCACAGAGAGACTGACTGTTATCCATCATTTCCCACTTGCATTAAGTATCCCCATACATTGATACATATACAAGCTACTTACTCACTATAAGATAATTCCTTTGAAGACAGTCTAAAATTCCCAAAAACATTATTTCTGTCTTGACTTAATTAATTCACCATATATTTCACCACTTAATATGTAGCACTGGTCATCGAACAGTTGTTCTATTTCCATAAACATGCTTTAAGCATTCCAAAAATTCTAAATTAGAATAAAGTTTATTTGCATACATGGTGAGCTGAGAACTCAGGGGGTTTAATTTCCTCTAGAAACTCCCTTTCGTGTGATGTCACTGTGTGTTCAACAAGAGTCTGCACAGGCAAAACTCCCCTCTTTCCCTCACTTACTTTAATTGGCTCTCTGATAAATACAGGATTAGATAAAACAAGAGGAAACAATTTGGCAAATATTCCCCTATCTAGGGAAAAAAGGAATTGCGCCTTCAATAAAACGTGTAATCAGTGACAAGTGAATTCAGTGAATTTAGTAAAACAATTAAAATCCTAAAACAACAGTGAAATATTGAAAAACAATGAGATAATAAAATCCCGTAAGCTTTCCCTGCAACCTTAGGCCAGGTCCCCAGTGCCTGCAGCAGCGTGCACTATGGCGAGCACTGCAGGGACAAGAACCACCCCTCAATGGGGCTGGGCCCCACTAGCTCCCTTGGTGCTGCGTTGCACTGAAGAAAGTCAAATTGTCTTCAGTACTGGCGACGAGCGGTGGCCACACCTCCTGGCGGTTCAGCCAATGAGGGCGAACCTACCGGGTGAAATCATGGGTGCCCCCTCCCCCCTCATCAAGCCCCTTCAACCCCCCCCCGTCTTTCCCCTGCAGCTCATGCAGACCGGGGATCGCAGCTGCACGCACCGCCAGCCTGGCAGGCGCACTTGCAGCGCCAACACCGGGGCCGTAGCCTAAGGCCGCATCCATGCTGATTGTGTGCACACGCCGCTGAGTGCCGTGACATCACGCACACTTGTGATTGCCGAGATCCGTGGCCAGCAATGTTGCATGATGGGGGGCGTGGTGAAGGCGTGCCCATGATGTCATTGAGCGGTTTGCCATCATTGGCTGATCCCGGCATCGCGCGACACAGACAAAAAAGTTTGTCTCCACATGCATCGTTCCTACTCGCGCTTACGTGCGCGCGCAGTATGGACGCTCCAATGCATTTACATTGTTTTGATTCCGCAGCTTGCAAGCGCGCAATCAGCATGGATGCGGCCTAAGGTAAGGATACTCTCACCCAAAGTACGAAATAGACAAATACAGTACAGGGAAGTCCAGGCAAAATGCGTAGGGTGCCACAGAGATTTGAAAGGGGGGATGGAGCCAGTCCAAAATACATTGTATAGTGGAACGAGAATATCGGAGTCACATGACGCAGAAAATAATACCAATCCATTACCACGGCGATGAGATTGCGCAGTATAAGAGTCATGTGATGCAGACGTAATACGAATCCATTACCACGGCATGACTGCGTAATATCAGAGTCATGTGACGCAGACGTGATACAAATCCATTACCATGGTGGTGAGACTGCGCAGTATCAGAGTCATGTGATGCGGACGTAATACGAATCCATTACCACTGCATGACTGCGTAATATCAGAGTCATGTGACGCAGACGTAATACGAATCCATTACCACGGCGGTGAGACCGCGCAGTATCAGAGTCATGTGATGCGGACGTAATACGAATCCATTACCACGGCGGTGAGACCGCACAATATCAGTCATGTGATGCGGCCATAATACGAATCCATTACCACGGCTTGAGACCGCACAGTTTCTCTGTTTTGTTTCATGCTGATTTGTTATGTAACTTTGTGAGTGCTTCGCACATCTTTTACCTATGTTTATAGTGTTAAAAATATTATTACGCTATTTGTGCTATTCTCTTCCTTGGCCTTACATTGGAGGTCATACTGTAGTAAGGAGGAGATTGAGGAGGAGATGGAGGAGATACCCAGGAGTCAATCATATCCACTATACTTACTGTTCTGTCTCCTCTCCCAGCATTTCCTGGTTTCCCCCTGTTGCTATGGAACCTCCCCACCCCCTTCTCTTCTCTCTGAGTTGGGCTGCTCCTCCTCCCCTAGCCATTTGGTGCAGTCCTACCTCCTATTTCCCACCTGATTGTATCATGTCCTAAGTTTTCAGAGTGTGCCTCCCTGCAGCAAGGTTCTCCCACTGTTTCCCTTATTTGTTTATTTTACCTATTCCAATTCCCATTCCAATTCAGAAAATAGAAGCCTCCCCTTGCATGGAATAGTGATTGAGTTGAACTGTCCGCCTCTACTCACTAGCCGTAGTGTGCATGAGTCAGACCACTCACCTACAGTACATATCTTTTAACGAAGATATCATCTTGGCAGTGTAACACTTTGGAGTGGGGAATTCCACTTTTCTCTATATGGATCACACTTTGCTTTGGATTTTTTTTGCGCCCTTTTCTTCTCTTTTAAAAATGGCCTACTGCCCCATTTCCAAATAAACACAATAAACGAATGTTTGCTATAAGAATGGTTACTTTTTTTTTTAATGAAGTCAATTAAATTGTTACAATATTTACAAAGTTCTGTTTTTGGTCAGATATCAGGAATGACTCCTTTAATGTTTTTGACAATGGAATTTGTCTTCTATACTTATATTGATTTAGTCCTGTGTAATTTTATAAGGCTCAATTTAATTGCCCTATTAAATTGTGTACCTAGGGTTTTGTCAGTTTTTCTATAAATGTTTAGGTTACTGGGGCGTCATTACTATGGATAAATGCTTGTTACTGCAGGAGTATTAACTATACTTTAATTGTGACCATGATGAAAATACCTGCTAAATTAAATGTATGAGAACAGATCACATCATTTCAGGAATTACATTTGAAGTGAAGAACAGGAGTAATGCATCACAAGGCGGGCATAAAACAGTGTTTAATTGACCCTTTTGGACTTTTTTTATTGGCAGTTTCTTTTAAGCTCAGCTTTTTATTATTGTGTAAATCATATAAAAAAAACAAACAAGCATACACTGGAGAAGCAAGGATGGTATTGTATCTTTATCTGCCATTCCTAATAGTCTGTTCAACGTTTAACACTTAGGCTGCCTCTAAGATATACCCTGCATGGCATTAGAACTGGCATGCAATGGTTCCACATGGTATGGCATGCTATACATGCTTATTTGATGGGGGGAGATCGCCGATCAGTGTTGACCATCATTAGAAAGAGAGTCTCATTACCTCCACTTTTGTTCACGTTTTCGGGGGGTTGCTCATGCCTAGAGATTCGCACAATTACCCAAATTTGGTTTTCTAAATTTTTTTCCTCCAAACTTTTTAAAAAGTTAGAAAATTCACAAAACGTCTGATTGAACTTTTTAGCCAAATAGTTAAAGCAAAATAGGGAATGTCGCCAGGGAATAAAATAATACAAAACTGTCAAAGGACTAATAATGTCCCTGAATTAGTACACTTCCAGCTAAATATCAGCAGACAGTGAGGGAAACATTGTATACTGTGTGTGCCATAAGGACCAGGGATAAATATTAGCAGGGAGAAGATATGTCTTGATATACAGATGTTACTGGTTGTGTAATAGTAAGATCTTAGAGATTAAATTAAGCAAGGGACAGGAAAGTATAAAACATTGAAGCCACGAAGTGCAAGAACTGATAGTGAACAAGGCGTAGGAATGTGAGAACAAATAAAATAATTCCACTAGAAGTGTCCGCTATGATTTGAATTTAAGAAACAGAATAGTCAGTTAGTAAACTATTATATTATATGACCATAGTCACGCTGGGAACTAATGAGGGTCTGCTTAATAGCTCTAGATGTTGAGTGAGAGGAAGAAAGTGTTTTGCTTATGCTGCAGAGGTGCGAATGGCTTGGAATTTTAAGAGAGATTTTAAATACAAGTAGGAAGGAATTCCATTTAACATTAAAGCTGCAGACCAAGCAATACCCTATGTGTTTTTTTTTTTTTAATAAATCAGTTCTGTACTATGAGAAAATACTTGTGGCGTTTTTTTTAAACAACTCTGAATGACATTTCTAATGTATTATAATGTAACAAACCTTTTATTCTATAGCAACCATTTACAAAGTCACAGATACTGAGTCAATAGTCCTTTGCAGCCATTTAGTAAACCCCCGAGCCAAATCTTCACCGATCGATCACAGGTGAACAGATTGATCGGCAACTTAGCAAATTACTTATCATTGCATGGATTGTATTGATGCGCATATTAAAGGGGAATACAATTAAAATAAAATTTAAAAAAAAATCAACGGCGGCCTGGACTTCTGCTTTAAGATAAGGACTTTGTTATGCACCAGAAGTGATGGTTCTTTCTCAATCTAAAAATAGAAAAACAGAAGCTCTCAAAGGCTGGAAAAATGACTTATTGAGTATCAAAAGTTGTGAAGCTGTTCAAGGATGGAGAAACTTGAGATTTAATCACATAAAGGTCAAGGGGCGCTTTAATTAGTGCTGCCTCAGGTAACAAGCCATAGAGGAGAGGTTACGGGGCAGACCTCCTGCCAAACATATTGTCCTGACAGTTCCATCCAGGTTTTACGAGAGACAAGTTTTTTAGTCTTGTTCAGTAGCAAAAAAAATAATCACAGATTTAACACCAATATGGGAAGCCTCTAAAATAATGACATTTGCAACAAGAAATAAAATGTATCCATTAACCGCTTGAGTCCCTCACTGTCATGGGGACTGACACTTCGGAGGCGCAATGATGTAGTGACTACGTTAAACCCATCTGAGGGAATCGCGTCCTGTCATCCCACGGAGCGCAGTATGTGAAATTATAAAGGACGTTTGCAACCAGCCTGCACTATCCTCTCTACTTCTGTTCTTCTGAGATTGCGTGACATACAGACCACGGCTGGGGATATGGCCACAGATTGGGACACGTGTGTTTATTTTCTTCTATTTGCAGTTATTTTTTTGGCGCTCCCCCGCTTCGGAGAAGAATCGATGCAACACCTGGAACACAATGACAATTATGCAATTGGTTTAATTGGATGGGCTGGCTTACTGTAAATATGCATACACATGTTTGTTCTATTGAAATGGAAAATGTACTTATAAATCTCCAAAAAAAGAGAGAGAACTTACAAAATAATTGTAATTCAGATATTAGCTGTTTTAGGTGCGTGTGTGTCCTAGTTACAGGCAACCTTGTAGTTTAATGCAACTGAAACATTTGCTAAATAATATAATTTTTATGGGCTTTTTAATTTGGCAGTTTCTCATCTACCTATAAATTGAAAGACTGCACTTTTATGGGAACAGATAACATGGAGAATGAAGTGCGGATGTGGAAATATACACCAAGAAAAGGGAGGCTTTATACTGGTTAATAATGGCCTTTTTATTAGTGGTCAAATATTTTGGGTCAAATACTGTATAACCTGAATTGAGTAAAAAAAAGAAAAGAAACAGTGAGGTTAGGTTGGGTAGTTTTACAGAACTCGGAGTGGACCTTTTATGTCATAAAAAGAGAAGAAACAAAAGATCAATAAAGAGAGGAAATAACCTTATGTTTCAGCCACTTTACTAAACCATTTTTGAGATAATGGAGAACACTGGGTGTCTGAAATCAGAACCTACCAGAACATTCCAAAATCGGATCCAAAACCCTTAAGATTTTTAGAACCAAAACCCATAAGATATTTAGATCTAAAATCAAATCTAAAACCAGAAGACCAAGCTAAGTGTCCATCTCTAGGTATTTCTTGTCATATCTTTTTTAAATTCAAATTTAAACATTTTCAGTTATATTATTAAAGTTTCCTAATTGTTTTTATGAATTTATTCTTCATTTATGCATTGTTCGAGTTTTATTATACTATTTTAGCATTCCCATACCTATTTTGAGTTTCTTTTAAATAAATTGTTAAAAAATCCCAAATCGCAACCAAACAAATAGAGTTTTTGACAAACCAGAACAAAACATAAACGTTTTAGAACCGAAACTATGTCCAAAACCAAAACCCAATGTTTTTATAGAACCAAAACACGAGTGCAAATGCTCAACTTTACTTGTTATCTTGTTGTGTTCTCAGATGCTAAGGCTTGCTTACTGCAATATACAACCTAACAAATGGTAGCTAAGGTATCTTAATAATAAGATAGGGTAAGGGCCTAAGTCAGTAATACTGAGTAAATGAATTGAAGTGAAGGATGTCACAATGCAATGACCGCTACTAACGTTGAGTAGATACATTCTAAATGTTTTATAGAATGTGTGCATGACATTGTCACTAATACGGCCTTCTGTACACTCATCTAAGCACGGCACACATTTGCTACTAATTATCACCATTGCTTTTATCTATTATTGCAAAATATAATTGTAATCCCTATTAGTTTTGGTCCCACAATTATATATGTTGCAGTAACCCCTAAAATATTGACCCATATTGTATAAATAATATAGATATTGAGATTTAAATCATGTTTTTTCTAGTGATCTGTAAGGGTACTTTCTTTACTAATATGCTCCTTGCGCCCCCTACATGCTCAGATTGACATATTGATATACTCTGTAGTACAGAGTAAATAGTAAGTGATACCTCTTATTTAGACTCACAACTGATATTATAAGACGAGCTTTCGAGCGTTCTCCCCTCTTCCTCTGGTCAGCAATGAAGAAAGCATTGAGTCTCTTAAGTAAAGCGTGGCATGACTGCAAGGTCAAGCGCTCACCCCATCCCCACCTTTTCCTCTTGCCCCTCACCCCCCTTAGTCACCATTGACACTCCGGAGGGGGAGGGGCAGACAGTGATGGGTGGGAGATCATTCCGCGCCCCTCACTGTGTTTTGCAATGTCTGTGCCAGGCGCAGGAATTCTGCTAGCAGCTCCAGGCTTAGGCCTGTTCCTGGGTCAGAGGTAGGCTGTGGCGGCAGCTGCCCTGCATTTTGGGTGGAGAGGGCAGAAGTGAGGCTCCATCAGAGCCCTCTAGACACGTGACTTACCAGGCAATCGGAGGATCTGCAGAGGTAAAGGGGGAACCCTGGCCATTAGGCCTCCTGCTGCTGCTCCCCCCTTTGTATACCTTGCTATCTCACCCCGCGTTATATAGTCTGGGTGCAGGGTGAGTTCCATTGGGCTCCGCTGGTTGATGGTGCTCACGAAGACCAGCAGGGGTTGGAGCCTGCGACGTGAGCTCTGATGGTATCCTTGTGGGGAGCAGGGAGCCGATGCAGTGTGCACAGATACACGCCAGGCCTACAGTGGATTCTGTCTGGTCCGGGAGCATGCGCCACGAGAGGCAGAGCGCTTTTCCGGACAGCACATCATGGGGTGAGTGGAGGACCCGAGGGCATATGTGGGGGATAATTTCACTCCCTTACCCTGATAGGCACCTTCCCACCTAAATATCTCCAAGTCGTGTGAGAGAGGGTTAAACCCTGTGGAACCTCTTAGATGACAGATAGGTTGTATTTATGGCTGAGGTTATTTTCAAGCCGATGCAGGATAATTTGGGTAGGGCTCATTGTGCTTTGAGTACCTGGGTCCCATCTTGCGGCCGACGTGGGGTCAGCTGAGCGGCTGGGATTTTGGGAAGTCTGGACTAAGGGGTCATGAATTAAGCATCATTGGCCTCACGTGTGGGTGGAGCACTCTGTCAGTGTTAGCACCCACCTACCCCCTTTTGCTATAGTTGAATAAAAGCCACAGCCATTGTACCTCCAGACTTTTGTGTGTGTGTGCTTTATTTGTGGAATGTTTAACACAGCTGTAAAAAAACAAGATAACAATCTAAGAGAGGAGATGTGCAGAATTCATGTCAGAGGGGATGGTAAATAAACAGACAGGGGCAATAAATGGATGAAAGGGATAGTGAGAAGTGTGGAGAGCATGTAGGATCATATATCCATCAGCACTGGGGGGGGGGGGTGTAGGGTGGCGGGGGGGGGGGGGCGGAGGATATGGAATTAAAATGTACAAAGAGGTAGGAAGAAATATTACAAAAAATAATGAAAGTGTGTAATAAACCTAATAAACACTTTGAAAATAATTGTGGATTGCAATTATACCCCCCTCAGCTTCTGTTTCTCTGGTTAAAACATTCATAGTTCCAGCCATTTTCAATCTTATAAGATGTTAAATAAGTTTGTGCACAAGCCGTGTAATTTTTCTAGCAGTCATTCTTGTGATATAATGACAAGAACTGCCTTTTGTCCAATGTATTATTTATTTGTATTTTATACTTGTGCAGTATCAGTGTAATTTTATTGTATGACTTTGTATCTCGGTAAGAATGAATGAATATCAGTTTCTAGTTGGACTACATAGACTTACGTTCCATTAATATTAAACCTCTGCTTTCTTTTGTGTCAACCAGGTTCTTTTCCATTTATAAATGTTTACAAAATGCCTATTCCTTCTTGTATTCTGCCAGTCTACAATACAGAATGGTTTCTCTATCCCGATGAACAGCACCAAACAGCCTTTGCACATTCCAAAAGCATTGTGTGTACCAGGCTTTTTCTAGAACTCAGTCTTGCATAGAGCTACTAAGGCAGGGGGGCTGAATTCCAGTCGCAAGCCTCCACCCCCCCCCCAACAAGTCAGGTTTTCAGGATATCCGTGATTCAGCACAGGTGGCTCACAGTCCCTGCTTCAGCACAGGTGACTCAATCAGAGGTTCATTCTTTGACTTAGCCTCTGATTGAGCCATCTGTGCTGAAGCAGGGATCTGTGCTGAAGCAGGAGGGTGGGGGGGGGGGGTGTTTGAGGAGTGGAGTTGAATACTCCTGCCCTAAGGTCATGCTGGCTCTTTGTGAATAAATGACAAGAATATTTAGGTTTTCATTGTTCATCTAAAACAGACCAGCAATAATTGTATTCCTCAATAGGACAAAGATGACGATTTAGTGCAACATTGTTTGTTCAATAGAAATGTACATTAGAACAGATGGTATTACACTTACATTTGTATCATTAAGCATGGACGCATACAAATTAAAGGTGAGTAGCTTGCTTGGATCTTGCGTCCTTCACAGTCTGCAAAGTCTTCCTGGCTGCTGCCGACTGTGAAGGGCGGAAGATCCAAGCAAGCTACCATCTGTTCTAATACAGTCTACATTTCTATTGAACAAACAATATTGCACTACATCGTCATCTTTGTTCTGTTGAGGAAC
The DNA here is from genome assembly GCF_040206685.1 of Ascaphus truei. Classification (NCBI taxonomy): domain Eukaryota; kingdom Metazoa; phylum Chordata; class Amphibia; order Anura; family Ascaphidae; genus Ascaphus; species Ascaphus truei. The sequence goes on along the minus strand of NC_134492.1, from coordinate 8,172,218 downwards.
ACAATGCAGAGACTCCTGTTATTCACCTGAGTTTGGAAGACATCTAGGACTACACCAGTGTAGAAACTGCTATCTCTTTGCTGGAAAAGTGTGAGTCCCCATTTTGGGCTGATACTGTACCTAGAAGTCACAACATTTTGGAATTAATTGCACTATTGTAGTATTTCAATGTTTCCTTCATGACTGCCTCTTCTATGCAGCAGAAGCTGATCTCCTTCCGCTATGCTGAGGGCTCTTGACATGCCAGCTGGGTCTCCAGGCTCCTGAATCCGTCTTGCTACATTTCTAGTAGCTCTACCTGGTAGGACATCACATGGACATGAGTGAAGGGTGGGGTCTGGGTCCTTGGTGCAGCCAGGGGGGACTGGACGGCAGCAGCGGGGGCAGCTAGGGGGGAAGCCTTGAGTGCAGCTCGGACAGCTGCTGCAGCAGCAGCTGTGACCTCCTCAGCGACCTCTGTGATGAAGAGGGTCACTGCGTCCTCTTCCTCCAGGTGCTTGGCAGCTTCAGGTAGAGGCTGTGCAGCCACTGGCTCTCCTCGTGATGGTCCTGAAAAGGAAAGACATCATATTATCAAATAAATTCATATAGAAAGTGGGTACATGTAAACACATTCGCATACATTTGTTTTGCCCATACAAGCATTTTTCACCGTCTCTTTATTTATAGAATATTTTAGCAGTAGAATATATGCAGACCCTGTGATAAACCTTTAGAAGGCCTTTACTCATGCACGTGAATGAGAGCTGAGGCATGCTACAGGTTATGACCCTTTTGTGGAGCAATACAATTTAGAGTGACCGCATTTTCAAGTATGTTCTGGGCGCAACGTGATGTTAAGTACTATAAAAGTGACTATTTCTGACATGGTTGCAATGGCTAACATCAGAGTCTGGAATACATTTAATAAGGAAGAGGATGTGAGGGACACAGGTAAATAGGTAAAGGAGGGGGGTGATCGTTAGCAGGAAGAGAAACAATATTAATCAGTAAACCTTAAGACTACTGTATAATCAGGTTGCTGATGTTGAATCTTGGAGACAAGTGCCGGATGCAGGGTGTATGTAGATATCTTTCATAAGATAATTAATCAGGTTTTACATTAACGTTTTTAGCAGCAGAAGCAGCCCCAGCAGACGGAGCAGGCGCAGTCCCAGCAGCAGGAGCAGCCCCAGCAGCAGGAGCAGTCCCAGCAGCAGGAGCAGTCCCAGCAGCAGCAGGAGCAGTCCCAGCAGCATGAGCAGCACCAGCACCAGGAGCAGTCCCAGCAACAGGAGCAGCCCCAGCAGCAGGCGCAGTCCCAGCAGCAGGAGCAGTCCCAGCAGCAGGAGCAGTCCCAGCAGCATGAGCAGCACCAGCACCAGGAGCAGTCCCAGCAACAGGAGAAGCCCCAGCAGAAGGAGCAGTCCCAGCAGGAGCAGGAGCAGTCCCAGCAGCATGAGCAGCACCAGCAGCAGGAGCAGCCTCAGCAGCAGCAGCAGCATGAGCAGCCCCAGCAGAAGGAGCAGCCCCAGCAGAAGGAGCAGCCCCAGCAGCAGGAGCAGCCCCAGCAGGAGCAGCCCCGGCAGCAGGAGCAGCCCCGGCAGCAGGAGCAGCCCCGGTAGTAGGAGCAGTCCCAGCAGTAGAGCTGTTTAGCTTTAGTGTCTGAGTTATTCAGTTTCTAATGTGTATTTATTTGAAAAGACCTTTAACCAATGCACATGTGCAATGTATTGGAGAACATGTCTCTGAGACATGAAAATCTCCATAGATAGCGCTGTTACTATGACACACGGATGTTATTTTTGCATCTCATTAGCTTTGAGGATACCTGTTAATAAGACAAAAAATAATCTCCATGCCCAATTTCATAAACGTCACGTTATTAACGCAAACATAACGGACATCTGTGGACCTACCCCTTTGAATCATGGTTTCTTGGGGGGATAAGTAATACTGGCAATTAATTACCACAGTATAGCATACATTTCACAGAAGACATGGGGTGGAAACATGTTGCATTCATTGTTATTACATAAGTAGCCCCCTTTCCCTATGAAAATGGGAACTACACCTGCTTTTGTACCTGTTGGCACGCAGGAGGCCTAAGCCTCCGCTTCTGGGAGTCTGGGGTGATATCTCTCTTTCCGTTCGGTGCAGAGCCTCCACCTGTGAGGATCCCAGCAGAGATGGTCCCACATAGGACTCAATAACCACTATACACAGAGTATAATATAACTTCATTACTACTCACACTATAGCAGTACCACACCCACAATACAATATCACAATACAATACCCAACACCCCAGTGTGGTTCCCTCAAAGTACTGAGGGTGCCCTAGGCACCTAAACACCCGGTGTCCATAGAACAGTCCCAGTCAAAGAGTGAGGTAGCGCAATCCCTTTGTGAATCGCGGGTGCACTTATATACCTCCCTGGGCACTCCTGTACCCAGGTAATGCTGATGAATCAAAGGATCAGTCACGTCCCATGGCGTGGGGCCTCCAACAATAATCTCTTCTTGTGAGTTCCGATCCGCCTTGGGAGGCAAGCTCCAGCGGGAGTGTCTCACCTAATGTCTAACTGGCCTGTAGCCAGGTCCCAGACCATAGTACACTACGTGGCCGTCCGGTCACCGGTGCAACAGTACCTCTATGTATTAATGGGGAAGCGTCCCTATCTGTGGCCTTCCCTGCAATACTCAGCTGAGGTGAATCAGGGCCTAGCTGGGGCTTAAGGGGCAAGACTAGGCCTAGTCCAGAGAAGTAAATAAATGTTGTGATACCCTAACTCAAGCGCTACACCTATAAATGTGTGACATACACGTGAACAAAACCAACTGTGATTAACAAGAGGTAAAAGCTGCCAAAGGTTTCCCACAAAGCAAATATCTCAATTTGCATACAGGACCAAGAAAATAAACGGAGGATACCTGGCGCTTAAAGAGTCACTGTGTCCTTTTGAAAACAGTCCAGTCTTTAAAGAGTGTCTCAAAGTCCAAAACTTGAAGTGGATTGCTGTAGTTTTTCTTCACTGCTGCAGCTCTTCAATACACCTGAAATTGATACAAGGGTACACCATTGCGCAGTACTACTGATGTTGGATGTTAACCCCTTACTAACAACTTCCCCAGTGTGGACTGAATACACTTACAGGAGTGTTTCTTTCAGGATACAGTGGAGACAATCTGTGCTTTATTCCCTTTCCGTTCTTATACACCACGAATCTCCTGGGTGCTTCCTTTGTCTCTTGGGATTTCGTGATTCCCAGAATCCCCCGAACTCCACGAGCCCCCAGACAAGGATTTGAACAATAACAAACAAAGGGGGTCACAAATTTAATTATAAAAAACGGCTTCAAATGAGAAATGTGCCAGCTTTCATTCTGTAGTAACGAATAGAACGTATGAGATTGGTACATTTATCAACTGTAAAAGTAGGTTCTGTGTGTATCTTCTGCAGTGTCCATGTGGACTCCAATATGTGGGAAGAACAGGAAGACCACTGACACGCAGACTAGCAGAACACATTTATAACATTAAAAGAGGTCTGGAGACACATAGGGCCTCATGCAGTAAGCGACGATTATGTGAAATCGGCAAGCTTATCGATTAGTCATGTTATTGGCGTTTTTCCCTCTCCGTATGCAGTAAGTGCCGAATACATTCAAAATCAACCAGAAAACAAATCCGCCCACTCTCACGATGATGAGCCGATCACACACAGGTGTATCGGCGTGCGTGGCGGGGTGCTGTTAGGTTGCACAATCACAAATCTTGCTGAATCAGGCGAAACAAGCATGTTTTTGATTGCGCGCCATATTTAAAGGCAACGTGTACTGCTAATCATTCTCTGTGTTGTTGGGAGTGAGAGAGAGAGAGAGACGCACAGAGCTGGACGATTGAAGATTTGCATATTGACTGAGAGACTTGTTGTGTATTGGGTGAGCTTTGTCCATTGTTGTTTTGTTTACATCTTTGTCTTGTTTTATATGTGGAAGTGTTTCGTGTGATTGGCTGTACATTTATTGTCTGTTTTTTGTGAGTGCTGGAAGTATGCCCGCAAAGCGTGGGAAGAGTGATGCTGGTGGGAGTGGGAGTGCTACTCGTGCGAGTACGCGTCGGAGTGAACGTTCTGTTCAGGGGAGTGATGTTGCTGGTGCACCGAGTGGTGTTGCTGGGAGTGGGAGTGCTGTTGTTGGGAGTGGGAGTGCTGGTGCTGCGAGTGGTGTTGCTGGGAGTGGGAGTGCTGTTGTTGGGAGTGGGAGTGCTGTTGTTGGGAGTGGGAGTGCTGTTGCTGTGAGTGGGAGTGCTGGTGCTGGGAGTGGGAGTGCTGTTGCTGTGAGTGGGAGTGCTGGTGCTGGGAGTGCTGGTGCTAGGAGTGTGAGTGCTGGTGCTAGGAGTGTGAGTGCTGGTGCTAGGAGTGGGAGTGCTGGTGCTAGGAGTGGGAGTGCTGGTGCTGGGAGTGCTGCTGGTGGCGCAGTTGCTGATGGGGTGTCTGGTGGTGGCGTGCTTGCTGGTGGCCAGCTTTTGGAGGCTCTTCCATTGGAAGAAGGAGAGTCCAGTCAGCACCAGCCAAGCTCTGACCCTAAACCTGCTCGGAAGAAACGTGTGGAGAAGCCACGTAATCCTCGCTTCAATGACCAGGAAAATAGGGCTCTTGTCACTGGCATTCTGGAGCACTATGACAGTCTCTATGGACATTTAGTAGGTAAGTGTAACTTTACATTTATTATTCAAATACATGTGATCCTAGGTCATCTGAGTTTTGTTCATATGCAAATATGGGTACACAATATCTTTCTATGTTCATTAGTGTGGAAACACAGCTTTTTATCATGCCTTACAAGGACAAATAAACACAGGCGGTCAATTTGCCAGAACTGCATACAATATGAATGCAACCTTGCTTACATGTATAGGTTTAGTAGTGAATGCTCATGTGCTGCACATATTACACATAAAACAGCATGTTTGCTATCTCTTGGAACAGCTAGCAGTGTAGGAAACTGGTGCTTATATTATTATTAATTTACCTCATATCTTTTATATGTTTTTCAAGGGCGGACAAGTGCAGCAAGCAAAAAAGAAATGTGGGACACAATAGTCATTGGTGTCAATGCCTGTGGGAATAGTGTCAGGGACAAGTATCATTGTCGGAAAAGATTTGATGATATTAGGTCCAAATTGAAAAAGAAAATACAAGACCAACGCGTGCATGCTACTGGCACTGGAGGTGGGCCCACACCACAACGTCTCATATTGACTCCATTGGAGGAGCTGCTTCGGCCAAAATTACTTACCGTCGTCGTGGAAGGCTTGGCTGGTGACCGTGACATTGGAATTTATCCGTCACAATTTCCAGCAGGTGATAAATATTACTGTACTAGGCGTGTCGTTGCTTACAGTTATTTTGCATATTTACACTGCTTTTTATACTGTCTTCACAATATAAGCATACCTGCATCTATATATGTATATGTCTGATTCTGTATATATATATCTCAAAATAGACATATATGTAGTAGTCCTACTAAAAGCAGTAACTAATATAGCACGTGCCATTGCGTGCTCATTTACATGTGAATTCCCAAAATGCATAGCTGCAGTGGAAGCAATTGATGGTGGGCGAAGATGGGGAACAACAGGGTAGTACACATGTGTAACACATGTTAATCAGAAATTATTAGTAGCTACAGGTACAGAACAGAAATATGTATCATATTATTGTGTATTTTATTGATTTTACTCCGACAAACATGACATTACTGCCTATTTTAAGCATGCATCAAAGAAATTGCATGTAACGGCCTACAAACATCACTGGCACTAACACATCTATAGTTGCTTATGAAAAGGTCCATTTTTGCTTTATGTCATATACAGACAGCATAATGAGGCACACGTATCATATGTTATGTCATTGTTTTCATAACTTAAACACTGCAGATGACTACTTAGCTCATCTACCATTGTGTTAAAGCAGCTGCAATTAATATCTCATCACAGCATACACTTCAACAGAGGGGGTGGGGTTCAGCACACACACTAATTACAGCCTCATTTCACGGTCAACTTAGTTCACACCATTTGCACCTGTTTCAAGTCATTGAAAGGTGTGGCTGATTAGGCTTTTTGGGGAAGGGAATACCTTTCTTACAACCTGAATAGCACAACTGAAGTTAATCACACTCATTTGAAAGCTTAACTCTAGCTACTAAATGCCCCAACAACTCATTACTTATCAAAGCGTACGTCACACATTAGTTCACTCATATCTATAGTTGAACTACTATGAAAGACACATTATCACACACTGCATGTGTTGTCTTGTTGAGTCACAGCCACATTCAGGTGTGCCACATCTTCGATTAATGTACCACACATATCCTCTACCAAAAACAACACTTTTTGCAATATGACCACCTTCATGATAACCATTGTGAATGGTCATCTCATGATAGTTATGTACATTATGATACTGATATCACTACACAACATATGATTTTTATGTACTCATTTAATCTATTTATCCTCACGCATTACTGCAGAAACATAGTATGTTGTATGTTAGGGAACTCAAAAATTCTAAGTACACAGGCATGTACAGTGTTATTACAACTATTTATGTTCACTTTCACACACATTTTCGGTTAAGGAACTGATGTTGTTAGTTAATCATAAATACAGAACATACAATAAGTGTTTGTTCAATATTTACACATGTAAATGTAAAACTTATGTTATTGTTATATATAGTTGCCCCTGGAGGACATGTGTCACCTGAGATGGAACAAGTGTCTTCACCTGGGTCAGCCAGCTCAACACTACTAGAAGGTGAGTGTATCATTTGCTGGCCATATAATATGTGCTCTTCTATATGTTATGTTGTCATGTGCATTATTTGTTTTGCACATCTTCTTTAAATAGGATTACTTAGTGTCAGTGAAAATTAAGTGTAAGGCAACATGTATTGTGTTAGTGATGTTAATTATCATGTAGGACTTCTGAGTTTAGAGCAACTTTTCATTCATTCATATTTCATACTGAGTCCAAACATTATTCGTAAGTCAAGGTAGTTTTTAATGAGGTTATAAAACGTATGCTAACATGTTAGGTGTTACTTAGGACACAGTACAATTACATAGTAACACAGCATACATTAACATGCCATTTAATAATGTGTACATTTCTTTTTAGAACATCATGGTGATGAGGATGATGAGTATGATGAGGATGACGCCACAGAAGAGACTGAAATACAATCATGTGACCATGAAGAGGTGCCAATAGAAACTGTTGTACCGCCAAATCGTCCATCAACTTCCACATACGATGCAATTGTAGCTTCAGAGGGAAAAATAGTGGACGCAGAAAATCGTCGCCATTCAGACATGATGACAGTGCTGGAAAGGATGATTGGACTGCAGGAAGAAACAGTATCACAATTGGCACATCTCCACAGAGTCTTCATTGAAGTGCCTAAACAGTTGCAAAAAATCAACACCTCATTCGAAGCATTAGTTGTTCAGCAAACACAAGCTAATTACTGGAGAATGACTAATGTACCACAATTCAACACCTCCCAGCCAGGATCTGTTCATGCAGGTCAGTTTTCACCACATTCATCTGATATTCATTCACCAGGCCCAAATGTTACCGGTCAAGTAGCAGACATTGCTGTGCAGGTTCCTGATGACATCCTACAGCTGCCATCTGTACAAATTCAGCAGCAGACACCTACAAAGGAGGCGACAAAAACAAAACAAGACACACATGAAACAGACCAACCATCACTTGTGCAGTGTCTACCAACTTGCTCACATGTGTCACTGGGCACAAGCCCTGTCCGTGAACAGTCACTACCCAAAAGCCCTGTAGGTGAGTCGCTGCCCAAAAGCCCTGTAGGTGAATCGCTGCCCAAAAGCCCTGTAGGTGAGTCGCTGCCCAAAAGCCCTGTAGGTGAATCGCTGCCCAAAAGCCCTGTAGGTGAATCGCTGCCCAAAAGCCCTGTAGGTGAATCACTGCCCAAAAGCCCTGTAGGTGAGTCGCTGCCCAAAAGCCCTGTAGGTGAATCGCTGCCCAAAAGCCCTGTAGGTGAGTCGCTGCCCAAAAGCCCTGTAGGTGAATCGCTGCCCAAAAGCCCTGTAGGTGAATCGCTGCCCAAAAGCCCTGTAGGTGAATCACTGCCCAAAAGCCCTGTAGGTGAGTCACTGGCCACAAGCCCCGTAGGTGAACAGTCACTGGCCACAAGCCCTGCCCGTGAAGTGCCAGAGGCCACTCAAAGTGGCTCTGTTGTGCCTAAAGTTGGTGGCAAAAGAAAAAGGAAAATTCAAGAGACAACAAGCAGGCCTGTTACTCGCTCGCAAAAGGAACAAAAAAAATAAATGTTATAATTCAGAAAATATGTCTTTGGCCTTGTTTTGTTGACTTCAGATTATCTAATTACTATTGTATGTATGCTGAAGACTGTGTTGTTTCCAAACTTTCAACTATGTTCTTGTACACGTGAAGTTTTGGAAATGTTAACACTCATAATTAATTGTGTTATAAATATTTATGTTGTAATCGTCTGTTCAGTAATGGTCCACCAGGAGCCAGTTGCTAAGTTTAGAGAAGCTGCCATTGACTTTGCAGCAAAACATTGCATTTGGGTGTGTTAATTGATGTAAGAATTGCATATGCATATTAGTCACATGCAATTATTAAAACACCTAAGTAAGTGCAAACATCTTTCTTGTACGTGTACAGCAGGATTATGTGTAAATTATTACTTACCTTTGCCTTGCTTGGCCATTGTAATTTTGTCCTTTAATCAGTTGTGTGTTCGTTTCTATAACATCTCAGAATGTATAATAATATATATACACACACACACACACACACTGAGTGTGAGTGTGTGAGTGTATATATATATATATATATATATATATATATATATATATATATATATATATATATATATATATATATATATATATATATATATATAGTACTATATAAACTGGTATACACAAACTAATACACTTCATGCTTCCTTGTGAAAACACTATTTTAATAATACAGGCCTAATGTTTGAGAAATATCCTAAGTATGAGACTCTAACAGTATTGTGCTTAAACAAATGTTTATTACTTAATTCAATCATGTTTCTCACCATTTAAATAGGTTTCATACAAGGTATACTTAATGCCATCAATGTTGTGTGTACTCCTGCAATATAAAAAAAAAAAAAATATTATATATAAATATATATATATTTTTATAAGAGATATATTTTTATATATATATATATATATATATATATATATATATATATATATATATATATATATATATATATATATATACACACGTATTTAAACTCATGCAGACAGGGAGTTAACCAGACTTTCACATACACACAGAAATGTAAGCGGGGAAAAAACATTTCTTTTTGCAGGTGTGTTTTTACTGATATGCCTGGCTAAGAAATATTTTCACACACTGGTCTTTGTTAGTTTTCAAAAAAACACTATGTGAACGCATTCACAGTCTAGGGATGTTTTTCACAAACGAGATAAAAGAAGGAGAAATGTTTCTCCCACAGTCCCATATCACGAACCACAACTGTTAACCCAATTAGACAAACAAATCCAATTGGCGTTTGAAATAAGGAGTCAAAGTAGTTACTTTTGTTGACCTTGACAAGGAAAAACAGGAGTTTGTTAGCCATTCAGCACATTCATTTTGATGAGCAAATAACACAGACCTGCACACAGCTTTTGTGCTACTCAGACATGGCTGATGAATTCGTTAACAATATTAATCCCCTTTTAGGGTATAAGTACATGATCTGTGAAGCCATCTTGAACAGTCGCGGACAGAAAGCAAGCACACGCCAAATCGATGATTTCATTCGAGCAAAATATCCTTATTACCAAGACCGTAAGCATGCACGGAATTTTAATTCCTCAATAAGATTCACTTTATCAAGTAATGACTTTTTTGAACGTGACCAGGATAAGCTACAACACACCTATGGTTTCTGGAAGATTGCCCCGGAAAAACAATTTATCCTGAAAGACGGCACTTATATTGTCGTGAAAGGCATATTTATTCCTAATGGCAATAGCAATGTATCCGCTACTACTGATCCGTTTGAATCGATACGTGCTGCAATATCTGCAGCCTCCATTCCTGAAACCCACATTGTACAAGAACAAAAGTACTATGATTATGTACCAAGCCTTTCAGCTGAAATTGCATTGGAATGGGAACCGGAAGAAATGAACCTACCTCCCGACCAATTATTTGAAGAAAGCAGTGGCGATTCCTATGAGCGCATCCTGGAGGAGATATGTGCCATACTGGATTCAGCGGTTGGGTTAAGCGTGGATGAAAATGGCTTGCATTTCTGGAGCGACCAGTTGCAGCCAGGCGAAGAGTTAATTCTAGAAGAATGGTAAATATAACAATCGTTATGCGTTGACTCTGCGTTTAAATTTTTTTTTTTTTTGTAACCACCATTTTCACTTTCAATGCGTGGATACAGCGTAACATTGCAGACTGCATAACATGTAGCGATCACAAACAAATTGTTTCCTAATACAATATAGTAGGACCTGAAAGAGTAGTACACATTGCTGACGGAATAAATATACGTACTTTCCTATCCCTTTAAACATATTAGCAACATTTTACCATTACTCTAACACATACCTGTTTTGTTATCATGCAACATCTACAACATTGAAAACCGGGTCCACCACGTATGACGTGGGACCCTTGTCATGGGCCAAGGCGTCCTTAAAAAGGATTAGTGATGTAAGTCCCGCCCCCAAGCGACGTGCGCGCCTCAAAGCCTATTGGCTGTCATGTTTTGTTATAGTAACGGTAACTGCAGTGTGTGATGCGTGCGGCTCAGTGTTTGTAGGCGTACCCTGGGCGTTAGCCGAATGTTAATTGAGTGGGAGGAGTGTTAGCGTGCGTTTCACGCTGGCTTAACATGACGTCACACGTATTGCATTTGCGCATTGTGTTATCGGCCGTGCTTTCTGTTCAAACACGTCTGTTTAAAAAGAATACAGATGTACTCGTTTAGAACGAATGTAGTTTCGTATTCATTGTATTTGAAATAAAGATGTTATGTTTACTGGTATTTTCAACATGTATTGAACGCACAACGTACGCTTTGTTTTGCGCATGCGCTAACAGTTAGTGGAGCCAAGCGTGAAGTGCGTGCGCACACAAAGATGTGCGCGCACATCTTTCAGTATACAGGCAACGTTCACTTCTTATACATAGTTATGCCTGCTACAAATTTAAAGAAACATTACATACTGATGAACAGTTTTACTTCTAACATATAAGTGAGTGACGTGTGTATCTACACAATCATATAGAGCTGCGTAACGCGTTGTCACGGATGCATATCTAGTAAGGTGCCATCTTTGACCATCATGTGTTTGCTGTATTTCAGAGATGTCGGGGAAGATACAATCGGATCAATGTATGATTTCAGAAGAGTCTACCTTTATATGAGATGATTGTGAGGAGGAGCCACCGACTACTATACTACATATGGAACTAATTTTATATTGCTTGCAGCGCTTATTAACAAACAATTAAAAATGTGATACCCTTATGCCTATATTGCATAAGCACTTAATTAACATAATGATGTTGCAAAAGAGTGCCTCATGAATTTTTATTGAGTGTTCTTTAATGACTACTAACATTTTATGACATGGTGTGTTTTATATATAACAACCATTCCCACTCTGCTAACACATTTGTGTATTCTAATATGTAATGGAACGTATGACTGTCGAAACTATGTAACAATAATAATAATAATATGAGCATGTTCATGTATAGGGCTGCTAGTTGTACGCAGCGATTTACAGACACATGTTTCAGCCTGAGGTCCCTGGCCCGTGGAACGTACAAATGTTTTTTTGCCGCATGAGGCACAGGGAGATAAAGTGACTTGGCCAAGGTCACAAGGAGCCCACACCGGGAATTGAACCAGACTCCCCTGCTTCAAACTATCAGTGCCAGTGTGTGTCTTTACTCAGTGAGCCACTCCTTCTCCCAATGTAAAGGACACTTACAACCAAGTAGCCATTTATTTTTAAAATCTCTTGTTACATGGGTATGTAGATAAAATGGTTTGGGACTGTAGCAAATAATGTTAGTGGCCAGATGTTATGGTCCCCTCCAATGCATGATGTTCTGAATATGACATCACCATCATGTTATGAAGTACGTTTCTGTGTATATTTCATTAACCTAACTAACTATAGTTTACTGTGTTTATTAATCGTTTAGAAATACATAGTATAGTCAATATGATGATATAAGCTACCATAATAAAGCTGGTGTTATCATTTGTCGGTGTTATACATGGATCCTACACCAATTGATAGAGACACAAACAGTTGTCTTAAAAAGTGTGTCTATGCTAGTGATGAATGTGCTCCCGTAAGTAAACAAATAAGTACAGTTATCCCCTTTTCTCCAACCACCTCTATATTACATTAATGGAAATTATAAGGAAACATACATAAAATGTGATGAAATGTGAGTAATCATTTTGTAATACAATGCACATGAAAGCTCAAGAGTAGCTAAATGCATATACATGATACAGAAAGTACATATATGTAACATTTGTGTTTAAACCAATATGTTGGGTTTTTAGTTCCAATAATTATAGGAAGATTGAGGTAGCCACATCTTATGAGAGATGTCAGCAAATATACATACCATGATCAGTCATACTGGAGATATACCTATAATGCAAAGGAACAATATATAAATTGCAAACATTGACATGCCATCTTCAGTACCGTAAACAACACAGCAAAGTGTGTATTTGGTGTTAAATGTACAACACCATGTATATTTCATGACATTCAAAATGTAAATCAGCCTGGTGTACACATCATATGGATGTACATGTTACACTGCACCAATAACATTGTATGTAAGCATACTAGAAGCATGAATGATTATGGGCATAATATGTGTTTTGTCTTAGCATAAGGAATAACACAATGCTAAAATATTATTGCTTTGTTACCCAAGTTGTATTCACATACACACAACTAAAGTACAATTGAAGAGGGATTCTATAACCTGTGCAACAATAACATACCGGTGCCACATCCCTTTGTGCACACAGCAGAGAAAAGAAAGGTGTGCAACCCATATTCATCTGTGTCCTAACAGAAGGTTATATAAAGAAACATTATTGTTAATATAACATAATTAAACTATAAAAGTAGTACTAGGAACATATGAGTTTGTACTTACAAGAAAAAAATGAATTGATGAGATTCTGTCGTGTCTGGCCACCACTGGCTGTTTGTTCATTTTCAGCAGCTACATGGGTGGGATGCTCGTCTACCAAAGCCTCAGCTAGGTCTGACTGTACATTGTGCCTGAGTGCAACATTGTGCAAAATGCAACAGGCAAGGATAATATCAGACACTTTTTGAGGCTTGTATAGAAGAGCCCCACCAGTTCTGTCCAGACACCTAAACCTGGTCTTGAGTAGGCCAAATGTCCTCTCTATAACAGATCTTGTAGATATATGGGCTGCATTGTACCTGTCCTCTGCTTCAGTTTGAGGGTTTAGCACCGGAGTCAAGAGCCACGGCCTAATTCCGTATCCTGAGTCACCTATAATGAATGGAGCACACATAAGCTGACATTAGTGATCAAATTGTACAATGCCAACATTCCTAAATCAACATGTGTTTTGTGTTAGAACATGTAAATATGTACTCACCCAGCAGCCAACCAGGTTCAAAATGTCCCTCTTCGAACGCATGGAAGACTGAAGAGTTCCTCAGGATAGAGGAATCGTGACTGGAACCAGGGAACTTGGGTACCACATGCATTATCCTCATCGTGGCATCACATACCACCTGTACATTGAGTGAATGGTAGTGCTTCCGATTGCGGTACACATGCTCACTCTGACTAGGTGCAATCAAAGCAACATGTGTGCAATCGATTGCACCCAGCACACATGGTATCCCTGCTATATTATAAAAGCCAGTCCTGACTTCCAGCCACTCTGTCGCCTCTGTAGGAAAATGAATATAATTCCTAGCGCGTCTATTGAGTGCATAGAGAAACTGGGTCAAGGCCCGCGAGAATGTAGATTGCGAGACCCCGCCCACTATGCCCACAGTTGTCTGGTATGACGCGGAAGCAAGATAATGTAATGAGCACAGCATTTTAACAAGCCCAGGGACTGCACGACCTCTGGCTGTGAAAAAATCTAAATCCCCCCTTATCTCCTCATAAAGAGCTAAGATTGCTGCTGAACTCAAACGATAGCGACTTACAATCTCCTCCTCACTCATCCCATCTAACAGGGTTCTCTCCCTGTACAGACGCAGACGAGGCACAAGTTGTCTCCTCTGTCTTCTCCTCTGATCTCCTGTCCCTCTACCTGTCCCTCGGCCTGTCCCTCTCCCTGTCCCTGTCGTATCCGCGTCACTGTCACTGTCCCTCGGTGTGTCCCTCCCTTGCCCTATATGATTGTCTTCATCATCAAGCATGTCATAGAAAAGAATGTTCCTCCGTCTCCTAAACATTCGCAACATTTTGAAATGAGTAGCTGTGAATGAGCAGGTAATGTGCGTCCTTTAAATAGGTATGTGATGATGTCAGGTGACATAGTAAAATGCAAGGTGTTACATTAACATAATAAAGTACTTCTGTGGCAAGCTGTGTGCACTTGTTGTTCTAAGTATTTGTTGTGTGTATTCTGCAGGGAATGATGATATTTGGCAATGATGTGACGTGAAGCTTTGTACAAAGATTGCTTGCAAATAAATAGTTGCATGTGCAATGCATGTAACACTTGTGAACGCAAGAGTCAGTCATGTAATGAGACAAAAAGGCTGAGATTGACGTGGGAAAAGTTTTGTGTAACATGTGTAATTATCCATGTTATTGTGACATGTTGGCAACAATGAATAGTCGTGTGCATATGCATGCATTTGTGTAAGGAGGATAGTTGGTATAGAATGAGTTTACAAGGTGTCCCAATGATGAATTACTGTACATGTGTGTATAAGTTAGGTTGAAGTGCTTGTAATGCAACGGTTACAATGTAAACATGCAATGTGATTGAGCGTCCAATAAGTGACGTCATGAAAATAGGGAGGACCCAAAAGTATATGTAAACATGAGAAGACAGATGTACATGAACGTTTAAAGATGCGTGTCACATTACAAGCATTGTGTAATGTAAAGGAAGATGAATATACTGTGTATGAGTGACATGTGTGACATGTGTGACATCATGTAAATAATTGTCGCTGAGTTGAGTAAAATGTGTGCTATGATGTGAGGTTCTCCTTTAAGAGTGTAGTATAGTATTTTCCCTTGCCACATCATCACATGATGAGTAATGTGACCCGCAAATGCTGCAAACATGTAAAAGTCGAATGTTATGCAAATAAGACACATCAGCTGTGACACAATGCAGGGAATGCCCCCACACTGTAATGCAAATCCCCCTTGTATTGTGAGCAATGAAACGTAAACAGTACTATACTGTTATACGTCCCCGCTCCATTGACTTCCATTGATGTACAGAAGATGTTTTTTTTCTAAGTGCCGTTCCGGCAGCCTTAGCGATCGTTCTCCCGTCCAAACTGCCAACTTTAGTTGGCGGGAGAAATCGGCCATAACATCTCAATTTCGTAGTGCCGATCAGCCCCGATAAGCTGTTTTTTTTTGTTGAATCCAGCCGATTTAAAAAAGTGGCGATCAGTGTCGAAAACAGGCTTATCGGCAGGCGACTGGCCATAACCAAATTATCGGCTCCGAAACCTGGCGATATGAAGCACTTATCGGCGCTTACTGAATCTCAAACCCAATTTTGGCTATAACATGGCCATATTTCCCTTATCAACGCTTACTGCATGAGGCCCATAGTGTCTCCAATCACTTCAGAATAGCCCACAATCAAAATCCCAAAGGTTTAATATGTAAAGGAATAGATTGTCCTAAACCGAATTGGAGGGGGGGCAATAGGTTGAATTATTTATCCAAAAAAGAAAGTTTTTGGATATATACTTTAAAAACCTTAGCCCCCAAGGGTCTAAACATAGAATTCGATCTGGCTTCATTTCTAAAAGAATAAACAGAGTATATGCCCTTTTTATTTTATTTTGCAATAATGCCCTTAGCCCTATTCATACAGGGTTGGTCCGTTTTAGCAAGTATAGATTTTATTAGGATGTATATATGTACTAACATGTTGTATCCCGTGTAGTTGTAAGTCTGCTGATTATGGTGTATTTGAATCCCAAGGTGTCAATTCCCTTAGATACTCATTGGTTAATAGCAGACAAGCATACACTAACAGGTGTTGCATATTAGTTCATTACTGGCAAAGTTAATTATCCCTAGAGGGTATTTAAAGACAGATCAGCTACAACTCCTCATTCCTTTGAGAAAGTGGCGTGCCTACGTCACGAAACGCGTTAGGGTGGGAGGAGCTAGGATCCCGTGTGAACAGTGCAGTGCAGCATCAGTGTTTGAAAGGTGAGGAGTCTGCCAGAACCCTTGGCTGTAAACCGGAACGCAGCCAGGTGGGGGGAGAGACTCTATCAGAACCAACCGGAGGAGTTATGCTGTGAGAGAGCCCTTCTCATCCGGAGCAAACACAGGAGGCACAAGCTGCGGACGGCATCCTTACGAAGTGTTGTTATGCATGTACATATGTGAGTACATGTGAGTAAATCATCCGTTGTTTTTAGTGCAGGTTTACCAGCCGTTTTATAGGCTTGTTGAAGCCGTTTTTTATAATTAAATTTGTGACCCCCTTTGTTTGTTATTGTTCAAATCCTTGTCTGGGGGCTCGTGGAGTTCGGGGGATTCTGGGAATCACGAAATCCCAAGAGACAAAGGAAGCACCCAGGAGATTCGTGGTGTATAAGAACGGAAAGGGAATAAAGCACAGATTGTCTCCACTGTATCCTGAAAGAAACACTCCTGTAAGTGTATTCAGTCCACACTGGGGAAGTTGTTAGTAAGGGGTTAACATCCAACATCAGTAGTACTGCGCAATGGTGTACCCTTGTATCAATTTCAGGTGTATTGAAGAGCTGCAGCAGTGAAGAAAAACTACAGCAATCCACTTCAAGTTTTGGACTTGGAGACACTCTTTAAAGACTGGACTGTTTTCAAAAGGACACAGTGACTCTTTAAGCGCCAGGTATCCTCCGTTTATTTTCTTGGTCCTGTATGCAAATTGAGATATTTGCTTTGTGGGAAACCTTTGGCAGCTTTTACCTCTTGTTAATCACAGTTGGTTTTGTTCACGTGTATGTCACACATTTATAGGTGTAGCGCTTGAGTTAGGGTATCACAACATTTATTTATTTTATCACATCTCACACCCAACAGCAGCTTACCACAGCCATTATGGCTTTATTCACTAATAGAGCATTATTTGATATGGATTTCCAGGGATTCATTGAAGATTCCAATGAAATCATGGATCCAGACATTGAAAGTTTAGACACACAATTCACCAAATTAGAAAAATTACTTAATCAGGAAGTAAGACAAAAATGGGAAGTTTTCACTCTTAAAAAATATATAGAACACAAGAGAATTCCAAGGGGTCTCAGTGTTCAAAAACCACCCACTAGTGACCAAGATAACAAAATCTTTCTAGATGAATGGAATAACATATTAGATACCTGTTCAGTAGGGCTTATTGCACTACTACTTAAACGTAGAAGTGTTACCCTGGAGATCTTAGATGAAGAAATAAACAAAATTAAAGATCAATTAGAACCCTTTATGGAGCTTAGTGAATATAAAACCTTAGAGGAAAGAACTATCTCAAGAATGGAGAAACTAAGTAAAGAAGTCAAATTAAATAAACAGAAAAAGTTTATAAGGGACAAAAAAGATTATGATGAGGGGAAACAAAGAAATTGGAAAAGAGATAAAAGTGTATCAAATATGGAGATATTTGAGGTCATTCCAGAGGAAGACATAACAATTATTAAAGAGGATAAAAAAGAATTACATCGTATTCCTAACCATAGTGGTAACACCAAAGAAAAACCTAAACAGCGATCCCAACCTGAAAAACAACAGGGTAGCTTTAAAAATAAAGCACAGACAAATGATAGGTGGAGGACAGATTTTCAAAGGTATAAAGAAGACGATGATAATCAAGTCTTCAGGGATTACAGAGATAGATCTCCATTATATAGTTCCAATGATAGATCACATGGTAGAACTAACCAGGGACACCCTCATTTTTTAGAGAGATGCAGAGACAACGAACCATTTCGAGAACCATGGAGGGAAGTAAAACATACACAAACAAGGGGGGACAACAGGAAACTAGAAAGAAAAAGGTCAAGGGCAGACAATTCAGAGGGAAAAGAGGAGGAACACGCAAGAGAAAGAAAAAGATCAAATCCAGGGCGCAATTGGTAGAAGCCAAGACAAGTGTTTTCAATCTAAGTAAACATAATCTTACAAAAATTGAAACTAGTGTCCTGGAAAAAGGGTTAAAGTTCGCTCCTGTGCGGGGGCCTAACATGTTTGAACTATATGTGGACGTTCAGAAGTTCGTTCGGAGACTCACTTTAAAAAAATACTATTTGAGAGATCCAGTCAGTAGGGAATCAATCATGTCAGGCCCAACTACTACAACTAAAGATAAACCTCCTCTTACCCCATTTAAAAACAAATCAACATTTTACCCGAGGGCAATGAAAGGCAATTTTATAAACACCTTTATAGATATGGTTGTTGGAGATTTGGAAACATTGGGGGATTCCTTCAAGATAAAAAAACATAACTTAACCAAAGAAGAGAAAGAGACAGTTAGAATTTTAGCTGAAAATAACAATATTGTAATCAAAGCAGCTGACAAAGGGGGGGGTCTGGTAGTTATGGATTCAAGTTATTATCAGGAAGAATCCAATAGGATCCTTAGTGATCAGATCACATATGGAAAATTGGAGAAAAATCCCACAGATCAATTTAAGAAAGAACTCTCCATTTTTATAAAGAAAGGATTGGAGGATGAAGTAATTTCCAAAAAAGAACATGATTTTCTCATGGTAGAGGAGCCAAAAATACCAGTGTTTTACTTCATCCCCAAACTTCACAAGGACCCTATCAGACCCCCGGGAAGACCGATCATTTCGGGGATCGGTTCCTTAACCTCAAACCTGTCTCAATTCTTAGATCACATATTACAGAAATATGTCATACACGTTCCATCATATCTAAGGGACACCACACACGTGTTGAATGTAGTCGAAAAACTCACTTGGGAAGATGATTACATTTGGATGACATGTGATGTGGTGTCTCTATATACTATCATTGAGCACGAAACAGGTTTAAAAGCAGTTAGGATGGCACTGGAACAAGACAATGAAGTAAGTTCTGCACTAATGGAGTTTGTTCTGAGTGGTATTAGATACATTCTCCAGCACAATTACTTCAGTCATGATGGGCAGTTCTTCCTCCAGACGTGCGGCACCGCAATGGGTACCAGGTTTGCACCGAGCTACGCCAATCTGTTCATGGCCATGTGGGAACATGGGCAGATTTGGGGGAATAATCCGTTCGGTGCGGGCCTGGTGCTCTGGAAAAGATATATCAATGATGTGCTGTGCGTCTGGCGGGGCACTCAAAAAGAACTAGCTGAGTTCCAGGATTATCTAAATGCTAACTCCTGCAATATTAGATTCACTTTTAACAGTCATCCTGTGTCCATAAATTTTCTAGACCTTACCTTATACGTAGAGAACCATGTTGTGCACACAAAAACATACTTTAAAGAAGTGGATGCCAACACTTATCTCTTGGCGTCCAGTCATCATCACCCAAGATGGGTAGATAATATTCCACAAGGACAGGCCTTGAGAATAAAAAGAAATTGCTCTCAAAAACATGTATATGAGGAACAGGTTAATGATCTAAAGCACAAGTTTATGGCACGAAATTATAATAAACATAAAGTAGAATCAGCTATTGAGAAAGTGAATCAGATAGATAGAGCATTACTAGTTGACATAAATCGTAAGAAAACAAAAAAAGTTAAAGAAGGAGAATTCATACCATTTACTGTATTACAAAATATAATAGTATGGCCCCGGAAATAGCAAAAACCTTAAAAAAACATTGGGGAATCCTTCTGCGAGACCCCATATTACAATCCATTTTACCCCCACAACCCCAGATCATTTATAAAAAAGCTAATGATTTAAAATCTTCGTTAGCACCAAGTTGTCCAAACGATAGATTGAAGCATAAACCTTCCAATTGGCTGTCTGATTTTAAAGGCTATTTTGTATGTGGAAAATGCACGGCCTGCAGCTTTAGTGAGAAATGTGCCAGCTTTCATTCTGTAGTAACGAATAGAACGTATGACATTGGTACATTTATCAACTGTAAAAGTAGGTTCTGTGTGTATCTTCTGCAGTGTCCATGTGGACTCCAATATGTGGGAAGAACAGGAAGACCACTGACACGCAGACTAGCAGAACACATTTATAACATTAAAAGAGGTCTGGAGACACATAGTGTCTCCAATCACTTCAGAATAGCCCACAATCAAAATCCCAAAGGTTTAATATGTAAAGGAATAGATTGTCCTAAACCGAATTGGAGGGGGGGCGATAGGTTGAATTATTTATCCAAAAAAGAAAGTTTTTGGATATATACTTTAAAAACCTTAGCCCCCAAGGATATAAACATAGAATTCGATCTGGCTTCATTTCTAAAAGAATAAACAGAGTATATGCCCTTTTTATTTTATTTTGCAATAATGCCCTTAGCCCTATTCATACAGGGTTGGTCCGTTTTAGCAAGTATAGATTTTATTAGGATGTATATATGTACTAACATGTTGTATCCCGTGTAGTTGTAAGTCTGCTGATTATGGTGTATTTGAATCCCAAGGTGTCAATTCCCTTAGATACTCATTGGTTAATAGCAGACAAGCATACACTAACAGGTGTTGCATATTAGTTCATTACTGGCAAAGTTAATTATCCCTAGAGGGTATTTAAAGACAGATCAGCTACAACTCCTCATTCCTTTGAGAAAGTGGCGTGCCTACGTCACGAAACGCGTTAGGGTGGGAGGAGCTAGGATCCCGTGTGAGCAGTGCAGTGCAGCATCAGTGTTTGAAAGGTGAGGAGTCTGCCAGAACCCTTGGCTGTAAACCGGAACGCAGCCAGGTGGGGGGAGAGACTCTATCAGAACCAACCGGAGGAGTTATGCTGTGAGAGAGCCCTTCTCATCCGGAGCAAACACAGGAGGCACAAGCTGCGGACGGCATCCTTACGAAGTGTTGTTATGCATGTACATACAGTATGTGAGTACATGTGAGTAAATCATCCGTTGTTTTTAGTGCAGGTTTACCAGCCGTTTTATAGGCTTGTTGAAGCCGTTTTTTATAATTAAATTTGTGACCCCCTTTGTTTGTTATTGTTCAAATCCTTGTCTGGGGGCTCGTGGAGTTCGGGGGATTCTGGGAATCACGAAATCCCAAGAGACAAAGGAAGCACCCAGGAGATTCGTGGTGTATAAGAACGGAAAGGGAATAAAGCACAGATTGTCTCCACTGTATCCTGAAAGAAACACTCCTGTAAGTGTATTCAGTCCACACTGGGGAAGTTGTTAGTAAGGGGTTAACATCCAACATCAGTAGTACTGCGCAATGGTGTACCCTTGTATCAATTTCAGGTGTATTGAAGAGCTGCAGCAGTGAAGAAAAACTACAGCAATCCACTTCAAGTTTTGGACTTTGAGACACTCTTTAAAGACTGGACTGTTTTCAAAAGGACACAGTGACTCTTTAAGCGCCAGGTATCCTCCGTTTATTTTCTTTTTCCTAGTCCAGAGAAGCACTGCTTCCTGGACACTACCTATCCTCTTGCTGCCCTCCATCCGACTGGCGCTGTGTCCTCCGCCACGGATGATATCCTGCTTCCCCTCTCTGCCCTATTGACTGTAATGGTCCCACGTGGGTTTCTCCCTCCCAGAGGATCCTGGGACTTGTAGTCCTGCACGGCATCTTGCACAGCCACCTAAGATGTCTGCTGCATTTGGCACTCACTGCGCATGCGCAACATCTAAGATGGCTGCCATCACACTCCCGGCACAGCGCGAAGCTCCATCGGGCAACCCGGTAGTCCAGCAGCTCCCCCTCCCTGCACCGGAGTTAAGAAAGGGCCTCGGCTTCACATAATATGAAGAAGTTTGAAATATGCACCTAATAATTAAAAGGCACACAATCAAAGTTGTATATATGGCTTTCATACTAATAACTCTCTTTATGTACAACAAGAGGTATTGCCGCTCTCCACCAGTAGTGTGCAGTATGAAAAATAGGGTGCATACAGGATAGATGATTACATATGAGGGGGGGGAGGGTACAAAGAGGGTAGCCCAAAAAGAACCAATTTGCACTCGCTATTTCAGATAAATGGTTAGGAACAATTGAATCCTTGGGAGAAGCCCATACACCATTTAAAAAAACATATTAAAACATTTTATTAAACACTTATGCAAAGACATATACCAAAAAATGGGTTAAAAATTAATCAGGGGTAGGTGGGGACGGAGGGTGATACACTAGGTGCCTCCTGTGTGTGTATTAATATTGTACTGGTATCACATAGGTAGTCCTAGGGCGCCAGTGGTGAAATCAGATACGAGATATACTATAACAACTCCCTCACTGGGATGTGAAAGCTTCTCTATTGCTCACATGAAGCATGGGAACAGACCTGTAGTATTTTGCTCCTGCTCATAAACCCACTGCACAGCAACATACATAGCCTGTTTTGGGGTATCAAAATTCTGCACACCAATTATGTAGTAACTACTATCGTGTGGTGTTGCAGTCTGGCTCATGGACATGTGTCCTATCAAGGCGTGTGTATTATGTCTGTTGTGGAGCCGAGGGATACAGGCTCAAGCAGCTGTTTAGCCGCTTGCTCCGTCAACCAGCGCTTGCTGTGGGTAGACCAGTCTTAGTGTGAGCTTAGAGGTGGTATCAAATGCAGGCTTGCGGTCCTGCTGGGAGGACTGTATACAACCTGATCTCTCCGTCTATCGATCACCCCTCCGCCACCGCGCCACCTGATGACGTCATGATAGAGACATCATAAAAGCAATCCGACGTACGTTTCGCGCCCCCTGGCGCTTTCTCAAGGTAATGCAGGTACTGCTATAGCATCATTACCCTGGTGTTTTATCTGGGTTGGCTGGAAGTACGCCTTTCAGATTAGCCAATCCTGTT
Organism: Ascaphus truei; assembly: GCF_040206685.1. NCBI lineage: Eukaryota > Metazoa > Chordata > Amphibia > Anura > Ascaphidae > Ascaphus > Ascaphus truei. Next base: position 8,148,931 of record NC_134492.1, on the reverse strand, counting down.
CGGCAGGGTAGCATGACGCGGGCCTATTGAGTCCTGCCCATTAATTAGTTTGGCATTTGTAATACTCATAGTGCCCTATTAAAGGGATATTCCCCGAAGTGGTCCAAAAATAACAAAATGAACCTCACAGGTATAAGTACACACATGTTATAATGAACAGATGTGGTGTGCCATGGATACAGCTAGGGGATTACTAGATAGATGCACAGGCAGCAAACTGAAATTGGGTATTGGGGAATGTTTAAATCGCACCATTGATGAAGGAACCCCTGTATGTGTATACATATATATATATATATATATGCATATACCTACATTCACATATACCCATATGTATGGTTGTGTGTGTGGGTTGTAGGAATATGTGATCCTTAAGGCGGCCGCCTCTAGTAGTCAAAACGGCCGAAGGGAGTTTTTAATAAACCCCAACTGTATACCTGGAGCCCCAAAAGAAAAAGCATATGACCCCAAAAAACAATCCCCAAAAGGACATGTGCATACTATTGTTTAGATGTAGGAATGTACGGTCTTAGACAGCTGCCTCTAGCAGTCAATACGGCCATAATCAGTATAGCACTCGAACTGTATATCCCAAAAACCCAGGATGCATATGGTACAGTAGCACGCCTGTGTATGTGTATGGTTAGTGCGTGATACACGTATTGGTGGACGGAGGTGATGGCCTCCCTGTACTACAAAAATGGAGAATAGATATATCCCTCATTGATCCCATTTGGCTGAAGGGTCTGGAAAGTAAATATATACTGGCACTCACGTTGTAAAAGACGCTTATCCCAGTTGCCTTTTCGGGGACCCCAGGGGAGATGTTCTATCCCACAGAATGTTAGATATTTTGGGTCCCCATTGTGGAGGTCATTTACGTGGCGTGCGACTGGGGTGTCAGTCATGTTCAGTTTGCTGCCTGTGTATCTATCTAGTAATCCCCTAGCTGTATCCATGGCACACCACATCTGTTCATTATAACATGGGTGTACTTATACCTGTGAGGTTCATTTTGTTATTTTTGGACTACTTCGGGGAATATCCCTTTAAGGGGGCACTATGAGTATTACAAATGCCAAACTAATTAATGGGCAGGACTCAATAGGCCCGCGTCATGCTACCCTGCCGAACAGGATTGGCTAATCTGAAAGGCGTACTTCCAGCCAACCCAGATAAAACACCAGGGTAATGATGCTATAGCAGTACCTGCATTACCTTGAGAAAGCGCCAGGGGGCGCGAAACGTACGTCGGATTGCTTTTATGATGTCTCTATCATGACGTCATCAGGTTGCGCGGTGTCGGAGGGGTGATCGATAGACGGAGAGATCAGGTTGTATACAGTCCTCCCAGCAGGACCGCAAGCCTGCATTTGATACCACCTCTAAGCTCACACTAAGACTGGTCTACCCACAGCAAGCGCTGGTTGACGGAGCAAGCGGCTAAACAGCTGCTTGAGCCTGTATCCCTCGGCTCCACAACAGACATAATACACACGCCTTGATAGGACACATGTCTATGAGCCAGACTGCAACACCACACGATAGTAGTTACTACATAATTGGTGTGCAGAATTTTGATACCCCAAAACAGGCTATGTATGTTGCTGTGCAGTGGGTTTATGAGCAGGAGCAAAATACTACAGGTCTGTTCCCATGCTTCATGTGAGCAATAGAGAAGCTTTCACATCCCAGTGAGGGAGTTGTTATAGTATATCTCGTATCTGATTTCACCACTGGCGCCCTAGGACTACCTATGTGATACCAGTACAATAATAATACACACACAGGAGGCACCTAGTGTATCACCCTCCGTCCCCACCTACCCCTGATTAATTTTTAACCCATTTTTTGGTATATGTCTTTGCATAAGTGTTTAATAAAATGTTTTAATATGTTTTTTTAAATGGTGTATGGGCTTCTCCCAAGGATTCAATTGTTCCTAACCATTTATCTGAAATAGCGAGTGCAAATAGGTTCTTTTTGGGCTACCCTCTTTGTACCCTCCCCCCCCCCCTCATAATAACTCTCTTTACCTGTTTCATATACAAAATGTAAGATGTGATGAATATACTGTGGGTATTTCATTCTCTGCATGGATCTAATTTGGTCACGGCAGAAAAAAAATGTGTATGCATTTTTCAGAAGATTACTAATGTTTTAAAGAATGCATACAATATATGCCCGTTCACCTGAAGGGGGAATATTGTGTCTTGTAGCACCAGAAAGTGCCTTGTGGCAAAAAATCTCTTAGCAAATATGGGCCATATTCATCTTTCGGAAAGTAGACCACACGGTAACATTCAGATGGTCTATTCGCCAATGAACTACAGTGCACCTAAAAAGGATGAAACATTTGAATATAATTAAAATATCATGTTCTATAACCAATTGGAACTATAGTGCAGTTTTCATAACCAAACCTAGTCTAAATAATATGATACTATAAATTATAATGTTACATGTTAGTGAAATAAATAATTACTCAAATTGACATACTGTAGTGATGCGCACAGGGCCGCAGACAGATTTCCCGGCGCCCAGGACCAAAGTTACGTCCGCCACTCCCCCAATACATATGATATAGTCCCCCACTCTCCCAATACATTTTTAAAAGACACCCACCCCCCAATACATTTTTAAAAGACCCCCCCCCCCACCCCCAATACATTTTAAAGACCCCCACCCCATACATATAAACAAGATCCCCAATCCCCCAATACATATTTTACAAAAATAGACTTACCTTGTGGGTGGTCTGCCGGTAGGGCCCGGGGGGAGGGGGAAGGAGGGGCAGAGGATCGAGGATCCAGAGGCCTCAATAGGGCCCAGGTGGCTTTGGAGGAAGGAGGAGTGGGTGAGCCTGCAGCACCACTACCGGGCTGCAGCAGTGAAGCCTGCAGATGGCCCACGGTGGACAGCCAGGACAGAGTGTCGGGAGTGTTGGGGGGGCCTGCACAAGCGCACCGGCCACACCTGCTCACGCGCACGGCACCGACCGCGCCTTTGGACGGCACCAGCCACGCTGTTACTGCACATGCAGATGGAAAGATCAAAAGTGGGGTTTTTTTCAGACACGGCCACCCACAGTAACACGTGACTGGTGGGGCCCAGGGCGCCCTGAATCATAAGGCCCGGGACACCCTTACTGGCTATCCACCCTGTAGGCAGCCCTGGGTGCGCAAATGGGAGGTTTGCAACTCATAAATATAACAACTCAATTTAGAATTGCCTAGCTCTGCCCTTTGTTGGGTAGCAAGGTTCTGACTTAAGCTAGTTTTCTCCAAAGAGACTGAGCTGGATTGTTTTCTATTGTTGGGTCTTATAGCCCAACAAACTGTAATTCCCCCTTTGATCCATTAGGATCACGCATGCATATACAGTACAACAGATCTTCTTCTGTGTTCTTCTAGGGTGAGGTGATGAACCTAAAACAAAACATGCATATCCATTCACACTTATAATTATTATAACTATCCAAGAAGAGGCTCACAGATAATATTGCATTTATCTTGTACTTAATACTGAACTTTTTATAAAAAGGAGCATATACAAATTTGAATAGAAAGCAAAATATGACAATTGAGGTCAAAATAATCAATGGATAGAGCATTTGTTACATGATTCCTCTTTGGGATGTACCCCAAAGATACACTTCCAACATGGTACCTTTGCATCCTCTTTGATTTGATTGACCACACAAGGAATTTTGTGTAAGGCGTGTTTGATCACTATAGCTATCATGGCATCTTGGTATTGAAATTCCTTAGGGAACTTGGCAAATTAACTGTACCTGAGTAATTAAACTGGACCTCCTTCTGTTGGCCAGGTGAGCTTGCTGAAACCACTTACTGATAAACACTTTGACATGTTGGCTGCAAATCGTGAATGCCTTAGAGAAGTTCCACTGCTGTGAGTTTAACGTGCAGGTGACCTATTTATACTCAACAAGAAGGCGACGTTATAAAGAAAAGGGAAGGGTTTACAAAATGTGCAGAAAATGTACTCTAAACTGTGAATTTTTCTGAATAAGTGTCTACTTTTTACCCCCCCCCTTCTTTTTAGACACAATGCCAACAGCATACAATTCTGTTACAACACATTTTATAACAAGAAATACAAATTAAATTACAAACAATTGTTTATATCAATTAACTCAAACGGTGGTACCATGTGATTTTCCACTCCAAAAATGTAGGATGTCCAAGATTTTACAAACATGCATACCGAATACACATGTAGCCGACATTATTGCACCCACAGGTAAGCTTTTGGAAGTTAATAATAGTGCACTTTTTTGCGTTTCTAGTGCGTTATTGTATGTTGCATAGCACATTGTGACTTGTGTAGCAAGAGCTGCTCTACATCATTATTGTCACTAGGTAGCATTGGGAGTAAACGCTTACGCGCATGCGTGCAATTTAATAATGACATCATCCATTGTACGCTGTATAACCTTGCAGTACTTCTCCATACAGCGTCAGTTCGCAAGTACAAATCATTTTAACATACTTGTACTTTTTTTCAGTGTCTGTGCATGCATTGTTTTTGTTTGTAGCCTCTTGAAGCATGATAAATAGAGCATGCACATTACTAAACACAGTACCCTGTACAAATTAGACTGTCATCATTATATACCTGTAGTAAAATAGTTGACCTTTCAGGAATATGATGATAGGGATTGGTTAGTAGGTAGTCAAGAGGATTTTGGTGGAAAAGTGTAATAGTTTGGGGCAAGTTTTCAGGCAGAGGTACTTTAGATTAGTTGTGAAGGGGTTGCTTATGAGTAGTATTAGTTATTTCTGTTAGTGTCTCTGGCTGGAAGGCAAAACGTTAATTAAGACTCGGAAATGTATGTCTGTCATGATTTAAAATGTGTAATGGGCTTTCCACCACCTTATACAGAACTTACAGTATGTGTCATGTGTTAGCTATTTACAGTATGAACAATTTGCTGGTTATAGTAAAAAGGTTTATGCACAGTACAGTACATTTCCCATATAGTTATTTGCTGTTGCAGAGTAGTTTTTTTAACCATTTAATTAATGGGGGAATAATTGCTCTTTTGTCTTTGTGTCTCTTACGCAAAGACGCATTTGCAATCACGTTTAATTGGTACTTAGTTATTATAGCAAACACTGTAACAATACACTGCATGTAATCCCTGCATGTTTCTCTGGGACTTACAGTAATGATCTGCAGTGCGATCCACAATGCATTTTAAAAAGAAAACCCGTTAATATAGAATGCTTATCTTTATTGTAAGAATTGTAAGCGTCATATTATTATTTAGATAAACAGATAACTAAATAAACTTTGGTATAAAACATTAACAATTATAATTATTATAGCACTGGTAACAATTACTTCAAACAGATGTACAAACAGTTACTTCACTATCACTCATTTTTAGCAGCTTAAGCATCCGCCCATCCCACAGAGAATGGCATTCTTAGTAGACCATTCAATGTGTCTTTTATTTTATTTTGGAGACATAATTGGATAGTTTGGACTGTTTCTCAGTGATAGAAATGATCTCTCTCCTTAGTTCTAGAGCTCTCTTTCCCCTTGACCCATCATAATTCACATTGTGATTCCAGGTCTTGTTAAGCTCGTAATGGACATGTTGAAAAAGCCACTGGGTAAACCGACGGGCCTCTCATTGGCTGTGCTTCTCCAATCTATTTATTTGGGTATTAGAAAGCACTGCCAAGGGAATGCCTTTCAATGCTTTTTCCAGGGACAGGGCATTTCTGACTTGCCTAGCAGTGCTATTTTAACTACTTTACTTTAACCTCAGGAGTGCTGTGATCTATGGGTTCCCAAGTGGTGGCATTGCAAGTACTGTAAATGTTCCTTGATGGGAAGATACACTATTAATCTGGACTCCAGTTGTGCGGTGTTTCTCCTGAGTTGCTGGTTCCATGATGTTTCATTGATGATTTAATTTATTGAGATCCCCACCCATAGTGGGTGGATCTGAGTGAGAACAATTGGCTAGAGGGAAAAGACTGATCACATAAAATAAAAGCTTTTACATAAAACAGATGGCAATGTGCATAAAGCATTTATGCATGAAAAAATTAAAGTAATAATATATAAAACATTAAAAATATATATGAATATGTATATGGAGCATTATCATGATATAAATACATTTATAAACATATTATACGTTAATCATATTCATTCCCTTCAATATGATTAAAGTATAATATGTTTATAAATGTATTTATATCATGATAATGCTCCATATACATATATTCATATATATATTTTTTATAGTATTTCAGAGTTCATTCATGAAATACTACAGACAATCCGAGTGTGGGAATTTTCCTACCAGCCAATCAGACTATCAGAGCGCTGCCAGTCTACTGAAGCCGGGCAAGCGGGTCTTTGGACTCTGACAAGGACATGCACCCACTTGTCATGCAGAAGCCATCCGCTGAGTTAGGCTCATCAAAGTCTGGTTTGGGAAAAATGGTGGTCCAAGGACTTCCATTCATTCCAGGATGTGAGTACTTGAGGCTAACTACGGTACCCAAATGGCTTTCACACCTGGCAACCTGTGAGACTTTCATGTCAGGGACCTGAGCAGACTTGATAGCACCAAGCTTGGTAGCCAAATGGTCTCTTGGAAGCCTGGACCTGGAAGTTCCAGCTCATATACCGTGCACAAGCATATATACACTTTAAACGTGTATGGGGGGGAGGTGTGGATTAAGAACATTGGCAGAGAGGTAGGCAGGATAATTACAAACAATTGTGATAGTGTGTGAGAAACCCCATATCCACATTAAGTGCTCTTGTTTTGGTGTCATAGAGACGTTAGCAACAACATATATCTGTATAGATTTATGTAAAGACATAGTTTGCTTAAATAACAGTCCTACAATTCTGTAGATACAGGAACAAATAAGTGCATATATCAGAAATTATTATTTTCATCAACAAATTCTAACACAACTTTTTCTTTGGCTTAGAAAGGGTTAAAACCCCTTACGTAAACTCTAGTGCAGCAAAACTGTGGTTTACCTCTACACTAAAACAACACAGATGCAATGAGGGGGAGGGATAAATTATTTTGACTATTTATACCATTGGAGATTATTGTCTTTTTTTGTCATTTCTGCATCGTCTCTTCTGCCTCATGTAACAGCTGAATTAAGTCTTCAATCTGATCTTCTTTTTCCCTTTAATCCTGTTTCATTTTATTCTCAGGTTCTTGTGCTTCAGATTCTAATGTATCATTGTCTCCAGTTCTTTTTTGTCTTCATATGGTTGGCACTAAGTTTTTCGGAAGCCCAAATCTTTGTTTATTGACAGATTGTAAGTAGCGCCGCAAGCTATGTGTAATAAAGCCGGTTGAAGATTCTCTCTGACTGTTTGTCACCAGAGTCTGCTACTTATACCAGTACCTTGTACCACTAAATTTCATCACAGACGAGTAAAACAAGGCAAATTCCATGTGGACCAGCAGTTTATTATGGAGACAAAACTAAAGTTTTAGCAGCCAACTCAATTTCCTCATGTCTATAGATGTTTGAATGTGCTCAAAAGTGGTTTTGCAATTTTTTTTACTGTCTTTCTCATAACTTTTGCCAAAGTTGGAAAATGTTGCATTGTTTCACAAAATTGCTCTTTTGTGCTGATAATTTGCTTCTTCACCAACCCACTTTTTAAAGCATTCCAGATGCTGAAGGGGAGAGTAAAAGGCTTGGCAAATCACTCTGATGAGGCCGCAAATCTATTTGTGGCTGAAAAAGGGCAAATTTGGTCTGGTTTACGAATGTGGGAGAACATTTTGCATTTCTCTTCTCACGTCATACTGTATGTGCCCTGGATTGCACTGACATAGCACTAGTGCTTCCCCACTGAGACAAAGCTAGGTATAGGAAATTGTACCATTCCATCAGTATGCAGCTCATTTGTAATGCTACCCATTGTTATGTTCTCAGTTATACTAAAACACTTCATACTTTCTTCCAAGCATACTTTCCAGACACAGGTAAGTATGAAACAAAGGTATTTATTTAACATAACATACTGTAGTATTTAGTGATTTGCCTCAGGAGCTGCATTGAGCTGTCTATCTCTGACAACGGGTTAGAACTAACCTCTTTACAAGATGGCTGCCACGTCTTGTTTTCCTGAGTCATTTTCTTAAAGATACAGTACTTGATGTAATGTTTAAGGCTAGACATTACACCATGGGGGGTTTAAAAAAAAAGTTGTACAGTTTTTTTTAACACAACTTGTTAAATAGCTAGTCCATTCCAGATGTAACTTTGCAGTGGTGTGATCTTCACCGGTTCTGGGTGTGTACTCTTGGACACCAGTTGACACAAGCTGCAGTTTTTTTACTTGTTCCTCTGCTATTGAGTCCATTTAGGGAAACCATACTTTCTCACGGAGTAACTGTTTTGTTATGTCGAGTCCCAAATGACTTGAGTGTGATTCTGTTCCCACTTGTGAATATTTCCGTTCCACATTTGATAGACTCCAACTAGCCTACGAAATTATTTTTCTTCACCCCCTTTTGAGGTTTGTGCAAGAATTGCACCTTGCCCCACTGGAGTTGCATTTACAATTACTGTACTGAAGTCTCCTGTTGATGCAGATACATCTGAAGGATTATATCGTTGGTTCACGGTCGGGACCTGGAGGGGCCTCATTGGGGGGTCTAAGGACCGGACGCTTTTGATTACAACAATATTGTTGTATTGTTGTTATTCATAGTGGTTTTAAATAAGGAAAAGGTGTTAAAAGAAAAGGATAGATCAAAAAAAAAATATATATATATACAGGTAAACCCAGTTATAACGCGGTCCTCTGGGTCTACCCCGAGACCACCGCGTTAGTAAAGGGGTCGCGCAAAAACAAAATGGCCACCGCAAAAAAATTAGTTAGAACAGTGTTTCCCAAAGGCCTGAGTTCCTTTCCCCCCTGGCCAAAACCGCCACATCCCGGCAGCATCGGCGCATCATCACCCTCCCCCCCCCTGCAGCACCCTTCACCCCGCGGGGCAAGAGATGGGAGCGGGGATGTCCCTCGGGTTCCCGCTTACCTCTGATCCCCCCCACGTACCCGGTGCTCCCACTGCCTGCATGGAGGTGGTAGCGGGGGGTTTCTACTCCCTACCGCTGTCCCCGGCGCTCCCGCAGCCTGCGCGGGAGGAGGGGGGGAAGGGGGGGGGGAGCGGGTGGTGGTGCTGGTCGCGGCCTTTCCTCTGTTCCGACCCCCCCTCCCGTCTGTGTAGAGTGAGTGTGTGTGTGTATGTATATATGGGTGTGTGTGTATATGGATGTGTGTGTATGTGGGTGTGTATATGGGTGTGTGTGTGTGTGTGTGTGTGTGTGTATATGGTGTGTGTGTGTGTGTGTATATGGGTGTGTATGTGTGTATATGGGTGTGTGTGTGTGTGTGTGTGTGTGTGTGTGTGTGTGTGTGTGTGTGTGTGTGTGTGTGTGTGTGTGTGTGTGTGTGTGTGTGTGTGTGTATGTGTATATGGGTGTGTGTGTGTGTGTGTGTGTGTATATGGGTGTGTGTGTGTGTATATGGGTGTATGTGTGTGTGTGTGTGAGTGAGAGTGTGTGCAGTGAGCAGTGTGTGCAGTGAGCAGTGTGTGCAGTGAGCAGTGTGTGCCGGGAGTGTGTGCAGTGTGCTGTGTGCAGTGTGTGCAGTGAGAGTGTGTGCAGTGAGAGTGTGTGCAGTGAGCAGTGTGTGCAGGGAGCAGTGTGTGCAGTGAGCAGTGTGTGCAGTGAGTGTGTGAAGTGTGCAGTGAGAGTGTGTGCAGTGTGCACTGTGCAGTGTGTGCAGTGAGAGTGTGTGCAGTGAGCAGTGTGTGCAGCGAGCAGTGTGTGCAGTGAGCAGTGTGTGCAGGGAGTGTGTGCAGTGAGTGTGTGCAGTGTGCTGTGTGCAGTGTGTGCAGTGAGAGTGTGCAGTGTGCAGTGAGAGTGTGTGCAGTGTGCACTGTGCAGTGTGTGCAGAGAGCAGTGTGTGCAGTGAGTGCAGTGAGCAGTGTGTGCAGTGAGCAGTGTGTGCTGTGAGCAGTGTGTGCAGTGAGCAGTGTGTGCAGTGAGCAGTGTGTGCAGTGAGCAGTGTGTGCAGTGTGTGCAGTGTGTGCAGTGTGTGCAGTGAGAGTGTGTGCAGTGTGTGCAGTGTGTGCAGTGAGAGTGTGTGCAGTGTGTGTAGTGTGCAAAAAAAAAATGCTGGCTGCACTTATGAACTATCTATGTTCAGACATAGTTCCGGAATGAAGTAACAGAAAGTGTTGGCCAAGAAGTAATAAACTGAAATTTATGTACGGTCTCAGCACTTCAAGCATGAATTATGATCTGTGCCCCTGTGCCCCTGTGCCCCTGTGCCCCAGACTGGGCAAACTATGAGTTCCCAAAATGTAACTTTCCATCTGTCACTTTAGAGATAAGCGTAGAATAAGGGAAGTAAGCTTGGCACGTATACACTTTCGCTCGCTCGCCTATAAAACCTGACTGTAACCGTTTAATAAACAGGAGAGGTTTTTGACCACGCTCACTGGTGTCTGACTCAATTACTTCTCCTCCGAGCTTCTCGTCTCCTTTTCCAGTGCCCTAACAGTGGGGAAAAGGCCTCCCGGGGGGTGAGAAATCTATCTGAGTACTGGAGAAGATTCCTACGTATATGGAGTAGAGAATAATTATTAACACCACCCCCCTTTTTCCCCCCATATAATAGAGTACTACCCTATCACATTCAGAACATTCAAAACAGAGTGAATTCCTCTTCACTAATCATCCAATTTACTAACAATTAGTGTACTTGTGCTTCTTTAGCAGGATCACAGAAGGACATGTCTGCTGCCTCTGAGTTGTAACTGAATAGTTTGCGCCGCTTGCTCACATGCAGAGGTCCATTGAAAGGGAGTGTCCTTTTTCGTGAGTTCCCTTTGGCAGTTCTAGGTCTCCCAGCATTCTTTACTGGGATCTTGTGGGACTCCAGTACAGGAGAAAATGTGAACACAAAACTTTAGTCGTCTGTAATAACTCACATTTTACTTAAGAAAGATTGTGCTTCCGGAGGCATTCAAACGCAGCTGTAAGAGTTTGATCATGCTCCATACACCAGGATATCGTCACTGTAATTAAAAGCAGTTTTTACTGGTTTAATCACGTGCAAGATTGTATTCTGGAATACTTTTGCGGCTGACGATATTCCAATTGAAATTCTTCTGTATCTCCTCAGCCCAGCATGGGTGGAGAAAGTTGTAATGTATCGAGATTGCTCGTCCAGTTCTATTCGATTGTAGCCTTTATTTAAATCCAACTAGGAAAAATAGCAGGCTCCATTTACTCTGTGGTTTGATGTCATCAATAGTAGGAGATATGTGGTGTTCCCTCTGTATTGCTTGGTTTGGTTGTCTCATGTCTATACATAGACGAGCTGCAGTGGGGTCATGGAATTTTGGGACCACAACAATGGGTGATACCCAAGTTGTAGGACCTTGTACCTCCTAAATTATATGTTGCTTTTCAAATATCTTTAGTCCTTCTCCTACTTGACATCTGGCATGAAAATGTATCCGCCTGTGCTACTTTTAGCACTGAACCATCTATGTGGACATGGACTTGTTTACCTTTGAGTTTTCTAACTCCTTGGAATATCTCTTTTGTAGTTTTCAAGAGTTGACTGTATATTTTCAATGGAAACTTGTGTTTTAGCATCCATTGCTGCCTCCATGTTAGTAAGGACCTGTGTGATTTCCAGCTGCTTTGTAGTTTCATAGCCAAGGAGATTGCCACTTGACATTTGGGTAACAAAAAAACTGGCCATGGTAGTTTTGTCCTTATGTGTCACTTGTACATGAAAGGGACCTTTTCATTTCAGTGGCCCTTTGCTACCATATGTATAAATCCGTTTATCAGTAGGCATCAGTGTGACATGTCATTCAAGTGGACCATTGTCCACAATATTAACCAATGTCAACCAGGAAATAATCTTGGTCTGATTAAGTGTCACAGTTGCCTTGGGACTGCGAAGTCGATGTATATGATGTATTGTGAACTCTTAATTGTCATTTCCAGGTGAACTTGATTCCACTTCCACGTTTCTGACAGTGCCTTGGTTTCTACTGTAATGTGCTGTGGAGTTTGGCTTTCTTGAAGGAAATGCAGTTGGTTACTTGACCATACGCAAACATCATACTGCCACAAAATGATTTTTGTTACCACAAAGTTTGGAGATTTTACCTAATTATGGGCAGTCTCCAGCATGTGGATATGCGTGTCCACATTTGTAGTACAGACGTGCAGTAGATTTGCTTGTGGACATGTCTTGGGCGTGCTTGCTCTTGCAGACTTGCTGTATTTATTGTCCCTTTTCTATGTCTTGCACATACTGTAGGTGTATGAGCTCAATGCATCTTGCTGTTTTTGTCTTGCACATACTGTAGGTGTGAGCTCAATGCATCTTGCTGTTTTTAGAAGGGTGGAAAGATCTACATCCTCTCGGAATGCACGTCTGCGTACTTGAGATGATGTTCCTGTTGTTATAATTTGACGTTTCATTTCATCATCCACAAGAAGAAATTCACATGTTCTTGCTAATGATCATAGCCTGGTTACAAATGTGTCTGTGAATTCACATGGTCGCTCTGTTCTGAACACACAGCTGACATTGATTCTTGGTGCAACATACTTTGTCAGAGCTGCTTTGCATTGCTCATACATTGTGGTTTTATCTGCAGGTATATTGTCATACAGATCACATACTTTGGCCCCAGCACAGGGGAGTAAGAGACTTTTCTTCCTTTTATCTTCACTCCTCCCATGGTCTCTAGAAACTGTTCAAATCGGCCCAGCCATTTCCTCCATAATTCTGCGGCATTAGGCGCATCGGTGCTATGAAATGCATGCACAGAAAACATAATCTCGGCCAAGCTTGCTAGATATTTGATAGTTGTATTATTTTATCATTTTTTTCTATGCTCCTAGCACTTAGATTGACACTGCAGTTTTTTCTCTCATTAAGGGTGTTACTTTGCCACATTCAGTGTCACTTGTCCTGTTAAAGTGCACCTCTGAACTCTGAAACACAGTTTGTTTTGTGTGTCTGCTAGTTATAGTGTAGTTGTAAAATTAGTGTTCAAACGCTTGCATTGCTTTTTTTTTTATTTTTTAGCAACTATAGATCAAATTGGATTGTCCAACACTTATTATCTTCATTTAAAAAACCCATCTGTAACAAGCCTTCATAGGAGCACTTTGAAACAGGTCTGTAAAAAAACAAAATGTTCATTTGAATTGTGCAGCCATTCTGCCCTTGTTTTCTTACTTGTAGCCCTTGTTCCCCGTAACTAAAAGGGGGCTACTGTGCTGCCGTTACCTGCTGGCTCACAGGAGGCCAGAGCCTCCGCCACTGGGAGCCTGGGGGTGAGCAGATGTCCGTCTCGGTGTAGCGCCTCCACCTGAAAGGGATCCTGACGCAGCAGGATAAGCCCCTTCCAGGAACAATACCAGTAATACACACACGCAGGTATATAATAACAACCTTTATTGTACACACCATAAATAGACCCTGTACCACACAGTATAATAGGCCCCAACTTAGTACCACCAATGAGTGTCCCCAAAGTATATAGGGTGCCAGGCACCAATACCCTTATGTCCTTTTCCCCAATGTCAAGGCCCACCCAAATTGTATGGAGTAGCGCTACTCTATGAACTGTTGGTGCACTTTGTTGAGGTTGCCGGGTACTCTAGCACCCAATGTGGCCGACATAGCAAGGAGGATACGTCTGATCCAACGATGTGTGGTCAGCTCCGGCGTCCGCCTCCGCGTGGGGTGGTATCCGGTTGGAGTGTCCCACCATGAAGATAGTCTCTGTGCCTTTCGGTGGTGGTCTGGTCCCAGACCACAGGCCGCAACTGCTGCGCTGCGTTCCTCTGTGTCCCTGACACTACACAGTAAGTCGGAAGCTTCCCTATCTATGGGGCCTTCCCTGAATAAACACAACCTACTGTGAATCGGGGCCTATCTGGGGCCCAAGTGGGCAAACTTGGCCTAGCTTCTCAATTTTGGCTTTATTTTTGTTTAATAAATCATGACGGTGTAATATGTCGTGTTTTTGTTCATCTGAGGTTGTATTTAAATAATTTTTAGACCTCCTAAGGAACAGATGATTGTTATTATGTCCTAATATGTTAAACCATAGAATTCAAAGAGGGTGTACTTTCTTTCTCACACCACGTGTATATATATATATATATATATATATATATATATATATATAAAAGCAATACGATACCGTTTGGAAACAAAATAAGCAGGCAGCACTCCAGAATTGAACAAACAAGTGTATTGAAAAAATAAACACAAAACCAACGTTTCGGTCCACGAATGGGACCTTTGTCAAGGTCCCATTTGTAGACCGAAACGTTGGTTTTGTGATTATTTTTTCAATACACTTGTTTGTTCAATTCTGTAGTGCTGCCTGCTAATTTTGTTTCCAAACGGTATCGTATTGCTTATTGTTCATTATAGGATCTGCACCCACACCAGTGACTATTATTACGGAGTGCTTTTTGTTCTTTTTCTATGATATAAATATATATATATATATATATATATATCTATCAACTGTAAATATTCCTGTATATTCATTTGCATGTCTTAGACAGGTCTGCAACCCTGTCTTTCACCATTATCACCCAGCAAACAGCACTTCCACTGCAGCAAGGGATTCTGGGAAATGACATGCAAATACCCACCATAACCTTAATAGTGGTGGTATACATATATATATATATATATATATATATATATATATATATATATATATATATATATGTATACCACCACTATTAAGGTTATGTATATATATATATATATTGTGATACCGTCACTGTCCTCTAGGTGCTGGAATAGGGCAGCTATGGGACTTTCCAGCGTACATGGAGTTAATTTCCCCTGAATAAGCTACCCTCAGGTGCAGCTAATCAGCCTGGTCTGAATGAACAAGGAAGTGTTTTACGGCAGACACAGGAAGATGCCATGCTGAGTAAGAGACTGATTTGTCCCCAGAGAAGGGGAGAGTTAGGTACCCAGCTAAAGAAGAGGCTGACACAGTTCCTAAGACCCGCTGGACGGTGGTCGCTGAGTCTGCTGGGACTGCCTGGGTCATAATCCCAGGAAGAGGAAAGAAGGACGTGAAACCGTGCTGAAGCGAGGATGTCCAAGCCTTAACATTGGACTTACAGAGGAGAGATTCTCTGAGCTCTCATGGGGCCAAGCTCTGCTAGGAGGAAGGCGTCGAGGCCGCGCTGAAGCGGGGACATCTGCTCCAAACCCTGGAGTAACAGATAAATGAAACCCTATATTGCTGTGTTCAGAGACTATTTGTATTCAGCTATAATAGTACCTGTTTTTGGTGGTACTTACTACCTGTTCATCCAGGTAGTTGCCTTAAATCCATTATTACATGGAACCCTTAAGCCAATGTTCGCTGTTTTAAACACAGCTTTTAAACACAGCCTGGGATCAGATGCAAAGCCAGTAAACCAACTCACAGCCAGCTATTTCGACCTTTTGGGTCTCATCAGTGTGAGATTGGTTGTACTGGTTTTGCAATTTAAGACTTGGGTAGTTTATCAGCACACATTATTTAGGTTATGGTTAGGTTTTATTTATATATATATATGTGTAGAGGTATCAGTACCGTGTTAGCCGAGCTTCAATAATCAAAAAATAAATAGATGATACCATTCTGTGGCTAACGAAATGCTTTTATTTGTGCGAGCTTTCGAGATACACTGATCTCTTCTTGTAACATCGCCGGAAGAAGAGATCAGTGTATCTCGAAAGCTCGCACAAATAAAAGCATTTCGTTAGACACAGAAGGGTATAATCTATTTATTTTTTGATTTTATATATATATATATATATATATATATATATGGAGGGAGCAGGGTAAGAGGTTTGAAAGCTTGTAACATACCTTTTTTTATTGGACCAACAAGAAGTTATCATAGCCCCTACTCCCTCTCCATCCTTTACTACTACTGTACATGGAGGAGAGGACCATGGCGCCTCAATGTGTGTGTGTGTGTGTGTGTGTGTGTGTGTGTGTGTGTGTGTGTGTGTGTGTGTGTGTGTGTGTGTGTGTGTGTGTGTGTGTGTGTGTGTGTGTGTGTGTGTGTGTGTGTGTGTGTGTGTGTGTGTGTGTGTGTGTGTGTGTGTGTGTGTGTGATTTTTGCTTCTGGGTTTGGGCTTCAGATGTACCTGAAATGTTTTGATAAATAGCCCTCAATGTTCTTTGTTTTAAAGTTATAAAGAATTTTTACAGCAATTGCAGCTATTAATCTAACATATTTTTAAACAGTTGCTGCTCCTGCTACAAAAGAAACAAAAAGCTTTTCTCTGTTTCTCCTTTTTTATGACACAGAATTTATTGGAAAGTATATCCTTTTGAGCTGTAGCAGGGCATTAAAGCTCACATTTCTGTTTAGAAACAAGTAATCCTTAAATTGTTGTTGACATTGAAATTATATCATAGCTCCAGATAATGGATGTCAGTTTCCAGAAATAGACAGACATGTTTCCCGAGCTGGAGGCTCATGTTACTTTCACAGAAGTGCATCACCTTTCTCCCTGTGATACTGAACTACGGCCATTCAAAGTACTTTTATATCCTACTCCACATCACCTACAAACTCCACTGAAACTCATTATGCAATGTTCTTCTTTTTAATATTTATTCTCAGGGTTAATGACATTGGCACGCTGCAGCCAGACAGTTAATGTTACTGTGTATATATATATATATATATATATATATATATATATATATATATATATATATATATATATATATATATATACTTTATTTCTTTATATTTAAAAGATCAAACTTTACAGTGGGATATAAATAGAAGATATAAACTGTAAAAGAAAGTAGGTGCACTTAAAAAAAACCTTTATATATTGTTTATTAAAATGTTTGGATAAAAAATATTATTATAACAAATATCAATAAAGTGTAATATTATTTGTGCTGTTGCTTTTAAATGTCGTTTTGTGTACTAATTATTTTCTTACAATATCTAAAAACGTGTATCAACAATGCCAATTCATTCTTCTTAAGTAATAATATGTACAAGGATGATTGTCATTGCCTCAAGTTTTCAGGAAGATAACATGGCATTTCTAAATGCAATTACAACTGTTGCCAAAAATGCCAAATATTTTATGGGAATGCTATTCTTTTGCACTGCAGACAAAAGCCACAGTTACATTGACAAGGTACCCATACTGGAGCATCAATGATGAAGTATTGCAAGTGTGCAAAAATTAGTAATTCCTCATTCGCTGTGGGTTTCAAAGTAATACAGTGTCTACACAATACATTAAGCCAGGGGGGTTCAACTCCCGTCCTCAAGACCACTCAACAGGTCAGGTTTTCAGGATATCACTGCTTCAGCACAGGTGTCTAAATCAGTCCCTGATTCAGCACAGGTGACTCAATCAGTCTTTGAGCCACCTGTGCTGAAGCTGGGCTATCCTTGAAAGCTGACCTGTTGGGGGCCCTTGAGGACTGCAGTTGAGACCCCTGCATTAAGCATCAGATATAAAACAGTGTATTTGTAGCATTTATGGAAGACACAAACCTATTGAAAGATGAGTCTCCCCACTGCGCAAATTACAAGCACATTTATTTCAGTCGCATGAGTTTCAAACTCATTTTCTGTTAATATCAAAAGTGTTCATAGAATTAATTTCCTGTCAGTTCAGCAGTAGTCAATTGAATATTTTATGATTTTGCATTAGCTTTATTTGTCTAGAATTGTGACATGATCGAGTCATTCTCTGAGGGAAACACATTAATAATTAAACCATGTCCAATGTGAAGTGCTAAAGATGACAGTGTAATTGCAGATTTGTAGAAAAGCAGAAATGAGAATGCCCTACCACCATTTAAATGTCAATTTTAAATTTCTACATTTAAAACAGAAAATATGAAATTCTGATATTGTTCTATTGTATGTAAAGTAAAGTACAGTAAATGCAAATTGCTTCTTACATTTTGTTCTTGCAAGACTGGATACACTGTCAGCCTGCAAGGTGTTCTTGATTTGGTAGTTCTATCAGTTGAAAACCATGAACTGCTGGAGTTACAGATTCTAGAAGCATAGATTAGACGGGAGAAAATTGCATTTTATGGCAAAAGAAATCACAACTTCCCTCTTCTGGACTTTATAAGTTTGAATCCAACTCCTAGCCAAACCTAAACAGATTATTACATTAATACTTCCCATACTGTATGTGTAATGAAAGGCATATTTTCTTAATTATAATATTTTTTATGTGTAACCCTTTTATCTTACCCCTCCTGCCCCCTAAATTAGATTGGGGTACACTCCTTCTCGGCTACTTTCAGGTGGTTTTGGTGCTGTGACCTGCTGGCAACAGGAGGGCTGAGGGCTCTGCGGTGGTGTGGGGAGAGCCAGGACAGGGAACAGGAGGGACAGAATCCTTGGTATCTCCTGATGGTGCTCAGCGCATCCAGCCAGCGAGGATTCCCTGTAGATCTTCAGGGGATGGACCCCCACTGACACTCCTTCAGCCAGAGACAGGAACTCACACACAGCAATGTGTTTTCTATATGTATTCATAGACAGCTCCAGTACAGAGAATGCAGTCTTCCATGATCTCTAACAGCATATATATTCTCTCTAGATCAGATCCCTGTCTAGATAGTATAATTTCCTTCCCTTCCCATCCCAGCATGGGAGGAGAAGGGAGAGACTTTCTCTGTCCTATCTAACTTCTTCTTAGTCTCAAAACTCAACTGAAAATTTAGGAGGCTGTCCCAATTTGAACATCCTTGGGGTGTCTCTAACTCTGACTCATAGTAAGTCAGAGCCGGATACAGATTGGCTCACACACATCAGGGGGGCGTTCCAAACCAATATCCACCCCTCAGATTGACATCCTCAGAGTTGTTAAGCCTGCCCTTGGATACTGACACATTATTCAAGGCTGGAACACACACAGGCCTAATAAAGGATTTAACCTTTCCACTGCCTGCACTAACAGGACTGACAGAGGAAAGGCCCAGAAAAAGAAGTAACTGCTGGGAGGCTATGTTACATATGTATTAGAATCATAAGAAGGCACAATCACAAGACAGGCATCCTCAATAGAGATGGGCCAACCAGTCCAAAAATGTTTCCTGCGCATGATTTACACCAAATACGAGAGAGCGAGAGAGAGAGAGAGAGAGAGAGAGAGAGAGAGAGAGAGAGGGAGAGAGAGAGACCCATATCTTTATATTGAAGCCATATCTATGGATATCTTTCCAGCATATCACTATAATAATGATCAGAGTGCTTAACATCTTAGATTCAAATGTTATGGTATAACGTTTATATCTATGACATGATTTACATACCGTCGGTGATGTAGTTACTACCTCATAATATAAATAATTTTCTGCCAAGCGTTTTGAACAATCTCTGCTAAACCTTTTGAACTCTTTGACCCCTTTGTCTAAACATGAATATGTTACTAGTGTCTCCGAGTGATATTGACACTTAGCCTTGAAGGTGCCCCATGTTTCACCCACTTACCTCTTTTCGCTCAGTTAATTTGGCTATTTTCTCCCTGTCACCATAGCAGGGTATATTATCACTTTACCAGTACATGTCTGCATTCACAATCAGTCATTTGGTTTGACTCTTCTTCTCCTGCTTTCTTCGGTCTTATCACTACACAATATTCTATTTAGCCTAATTCAAGTCAATGGAAGTGAATGCATTGTTACATGTGCATTACCCCCTGCCATGTACACTCTTACATGCGCATGTATGGCTATAAAAGGGGATTACAGCAATTAGCAACCTGTTATCCCACTCACTCCTCCACAGATATTTCAGATGAGCACACACCCCCCCTAAAAGCTATCACGCTGCACCCCAATTATGCTTCCGCCCCCAGGATTAATTTAAGAGTTTAAATCTGAAACCTCAGAAAAATACACAAGTTAAACAAAAACACAATTTAACAAAATGTTTCCAAAAATGAGGACAGTCCCATCAGAGGTAGTAGGCTTAAATAGAGCCGAGAGTAGAGATGGACACATTTTTGTTGGCGAATTTGGATCTGCAGCGGATCGGCCGGTTCCTCTGGTCCACGGATTTCATTGGATCAATCTGAAAAAGGACGATTTGCGTTTTGCAGATTTTCTTATTATTGTTACCAATACACGCCATGGATTCCGCAACCCGTGGGCGGATTTGTAGAATCCAATCCGCGGATTCAGCAATCTGTTGGTGGATTCTTAAGAATGTGCCAATGGATTACTGGATCTGCGGATAGAATTCTACAAATCCGTCCATGGGTTGTATCCAATGGCGTTTTTTGATGAATTCGCTGCGGATTAAAACCAACCAAATCCGTTTGCGGATTTTACACCGCGAAATGGATTTTGGGGGAAAATGAGAGAAAATCCAGGAAACGGATGCAGGCGGATTCACCGATCTCTAGCAGAGGGACTGTACTTATAACATTTTAGCTATAATGTAACACTGGCAGTACAGTGCTTGGTACACAAACATACAAAGTGACATACAGTGTTCATTGTCAGAAAAAGAAAGAATGCGCACCAAAGGTAAAACCTAAATAAATAACAATAAAGCGTGTCAAATATATAAAAATCAGTGAATATACAACCTAAATAAGGAATAATGAGCTGGCTGATAAACAAATGGACGGCTCAGCATCTACACACTAAAATGAGAAAAAAGAAAAGCGCACAACTCATAGTGTAGAAAATAAAATTATATTGAACAATATGGTGAGGATAAGTAAGGATAAGTAATGCATGTACAAGAATGTAAGATAGTAAAAACATATCATGTAATAACCAGCATGGTACCAGATGCAGGAACTTCCACAACTGTCATCAGCTACTGGACGTAGTGGGGATGAAGTCCACACTCCTGATGGGTCATCAGTCGATGGCGTCCAAAATCCAACCGAAAAAGAGGTGAACGTCCCAAACAAAGTCTTTGGTAAATTGTAGTTGGCCCAACAGCAGGTTTATTGCCTAACAGCATGATCGTCCTCCAGCCCTGGAGCAGACCCCAGGGACTTGAGGCCCCAAGAGCCCCTCCTATTCTCCTTGACCCTCTGGTAGGTATAAGGGTATCACACTGTCCCATAATCAACAACCACAATTTGGTGGAGTGTCAGCTTTTATACACAGGGGAAGGGCTTGTAACCCCACCCCATAACAGGGCAGGTTCATGTTCTGACACACATCACACCATAAACACGTGACCCAGTCAGTACCTTCACAGGTATGACACTCTAACTGCCGGTTTAGGCCTGCCCCTGAATATGCAACATAGTACCCATCCAGGCTGCAACTGCAGGCTAGGCCCTGTGCAGCAGTTTAACCCCAACACTGCCTGTTCCTATCAGGACTTATAGTGTTGTGGCCAGTAGAAGGCTATAGCCAGGGGCACTGAGCTACGCTTGTGTTACAGAAAGTCAGCTAGCACACATTCACGTTCACCTAGCATTCGTGGGCTTGCAACATTTTTTATCTTAATCTTTTTTAACAAAGCATTGACAGTGTACACAGCAGCGATGTACACAGCAGCGATGTACACAGCAACGATGTACACAGCAGCGATGTACACAGAAGCGATGTACTCAGCAGCGCTGTACACAGTCCCACTATTTTTAGGCACAAGGAAATTGCCAAAGTCGACTGAGCTACTTCTTCAGCCCTTATAAACTATATTCGCTTCTATGTGGTCTAATGGTTTCCTAAGTGTGGTTAAGTTTTCCAGATATAACGCAATGGTGGGAGATTAACCAGAGGCAATTATCTCTCTTAATGCCAGATTTAATATTCCCCAAAGTGGTCAAGCGCACCGTGATGTGTCAAAACGGTCATTTGTTTGAATCACAGAATTCCACCGATTGTAGTACGACTTCAAAGCATATTGAATCGCCCTCCAGGTAATTTACATTTTGAGGTCAAAGCCGGAATGGGTAGAGAGGAGTGTTTGTTTTTTGGGGTCTGAAACGCCCCCTTTTTTTGTAACTCTACTCAGGTTTCCCTGGAAGGCAATTTCAGAGCTCTAATAAAAACAATGTCATATTTATAGTTTCTCTTTAAAAGCTATTTGTTTTAGTTTTAATTAAATCCTTTGCAGTCTTCACTCTTATAAAATGATTATGAGAGGAATAAAAAATTACCTGAAAATAAACGGAATTTATGCATTAAGTAATTTCCCAAGGAAAAAAATGCACTCAAATAAATCATTATAGAACCTTGAAATCTCCTCAGTTAAAATATGAGAAACAATACATTTGGATATACAAATCTATGTGATACACCATCTAAGACATCTTTATATTCCCAGTATTCTACTTCTGTGTAAAGTTAGAAAAATATATATGAATCCATTCCTCGCCGGAATCGCCTGGTCAATATGTTGTATTTAATGTTTTAGCTGGAGCAAAAAGTACCTTTAAGCGTTTCTCTATCAGTAAATGCTTGCAGGTACTGTATTTCTCCATTTGCTAGGTGGTTCTTAAAATGTTATGTTGAATGTATGTAGTATGCAAAGCTACCAAATGTTGTTTGCAAAGGTCAGCCGAAAGTGTAAAATGTAAGTCAAGAATAACTGGATCAAAGACAAAACTTGTTAACATTCTCAGAAACTTTGCGAGAGGTTTCCTGGGTTTGAGCTGTGCTGGGGAGCTGGAGTATTCTAACCAGTTTGCATGGATAATATCAAAGAAAAGCGAACATTTGGTAACAAAGCACTTTATGATGAAAAAAGCTTTTTCTAACACTGCACATGCCTCTAAGGTTCCTCTTCTCTTTAAGCCGACTGTAAAAAGCTACAATAAGCAGCTCGCTGAGCTAAGTCTGAAATAAGAAATTACAGATCATCTGGCCCACTCAAAGGGCTCAAACTCCAGTCCTCAAGACCCCCCAACAGGTCGGATTTTAAGGATATCCCAGCTTCAGCACAGGTGGCTCAAAAAGGGGCTTACTCACATCTACTTAATGAAGCATATGAATAGCACTGGATTATCATGGACACATGATACATAAAGCTTGGCCCTCTGCAGACGCACTTACTAGAATTCCCTCCTACTGTCTCTGTACGTTCTCCCTACCTACCAATTAGATTGTAACCTCCTCGGAGCAGGGACTCCTTCCTTAATGTTACTTTTACAGTATGTCTGAAGCACTTATTCCCATGATCTGTTATTTATATGTATTACTACTGTGAAGCGCTATGTACATTTATGTCGCTATATAAATAAAGACATACAATACAATACAATTAGTTGAAGACTGAGTCACTGATTGAGCCACCTGTGCTGAAGCAGGGACTAATTGAGCCACCTGTGCTAAAGCAGGGATATCCTGAAATCCTGACCTGATGGGGGTCTCAAGCACCGGAGTTGGGAACCTCTGCTACATATGTAGCCACCCTCACTGTCTCCGGCTCCGGAGACAGTGTCTGACGTGGTCGCTCTGTGAGACAGGTCCATGCTTCTGAATTAGACTCCCCATAGCACTATTCCCCCAGTGCCAGGGCCGCTGGGGTCGCCAGATTGCAGCTTGCCCTGGTGCTGAATACAGTCTCCTTTGCTACATCTGTAAGGCTGCGGTCCCAGTCATGACTGTGACACGAGCGCCCGGCGGGGGGGGGGGGTTGGCGCATGCACAGCGCTAACCGCGATCTGCGGTCTGAGGGGAAAGAGGGAGCTTGCGACGGGAGGGGGCATGGTCGTGGATTTGCAGGGGAGTGGCCATCACGTCACGCGGCTGGTTCGCCCTCATTGGGTGAACAGCCGGAGGGGGCGTGGCCACGCCTCCGTCGCAAGGTTTAAACTCAATTTCATTGAGTTGTAAAAAACCTTGCAGTACTGCGTGGCTGCACCTTCAGCGGGAAGGTGACTACTGGGCCCTTCCCCATTGAGGAGCGGTGCTTACACGCACAGCGCACGCCGCGCCGTGCGCTGTGGCAGTTACTAGGACCGCAGCCTAAGCCTAGTAGTGAAAGTATAGAATCTGTGTCACTACCCAGAATCCTTGCATGCCAACTAACCAGTGTAAGACAATAGAGTGAATGAGGCAGCTTTGGGGACCTGTTCAAGGGATGCAAAGGACTTCAGATCATATTCCTATATTGCATTATACCTGTAGTCCCCTGCACTGCACTGCACTGCACTGCCCTGCACTGCACTGCACTGCACTGCACTGCACACATGATTGATGCTATACTTACACGGTTGGATGTAGTCTGTAAAATTTCAGCTGCTTATGAATCCCGTAGGGTCCATTCTCTAAATGAGGTGAGATTTCTATGGAATTAAAGCACATGTTTACTAAACAGTGCTATTCAATAGGGCACGTTACTGCCCATTCACTTGAATTGACCATAAGCTGTCATATGACTTAACAATGCTTAGTAAATATGGCTCTAAGGCCTATAATTACTATGTAATGCTTTATCACAAGACACCTACTGGCCTTAATTCTCTTGATCTAAAGAAAACATACTTTTTTTTCTTGATAAAGGCATTGTAATATGTTTTACATGTGATATGTATGTAATGCTGTTATGCATGTGTCCATCAAGGATGTTATGACCGTCTTTAAGTCTTCACTAATAATATAAATGTGTCTTCTTTGCAAAAACGATACTTTTATGTAGAACGTCAGCTAATGTGCTTATCAAACATGGTTTTTTTGTAATACTAAAAGTAACAATTTACCAGCTGCTTTTCCCTAGACACCGTGATTATGTTTGTTCTGCTTAAGTAAGAAAAGTAAATGTGGCCTCGTAGTTACATATTTCTGTATCTTGGTAACAGTAACAGTCTCAAACAGCACTATTTCTAGTGTTTTTGCAAAACGTTTTCATAGAAAAAAACCGTCAAGGTTCGCCATAAAAATGTGCAAAGTCACATAACCAATGTGCAGGTAACATTGGTCACCTGGCTAGAGGTGTGCAAATGTTTCGCACATCTAACCGAAGTTTATGAATTTCACCATGTTTAGTTCTCCAAAAAGTTTGCTTTGATCCAAAATTTTGCAAAAAAAGTCAATGGTGATTACACGTTCAATTCATTTTGCTTACTTTCATTTTGGTAATTTTCTCAAAAAATTAAATAAATAAAAACATTGTAAAAAGTCACACGGCTGCTATTTAACTCCTTTTATTAAGCGCCATTTTTAAAACGTGGGCCATTTTCCTGGGGCTTTTTTTTGAGTGGATCTGAGTTTTAGTGTGTTTAATGTTGAGTCTATGCAGTTACAGGTAAGTGATAAATCAAAGTCAATTTATGGAGAAAAAAAGGCGATATGATAGATTTGATCCAGCTAAATTATATCTGTGTGAACCAAGATCAAATGTTGTATATCCAAGACTTAAAGGTCAAATTGTATCCCATGCGTTTGCAGATTGTGTCTTTTCATTTGAAATTCTACTGTTAAAACTGCAAGCAGTCATTAACCCTTTGCGTTAATGACCTGTCTGAGCTCATTACGTTGCATATGTCCACTTGTTCTTTACTGAATAAAAAGATTAAGTAGCAATTTGATTTGGATATGGGATTCTTTCCTGCTGTTCTGTAACACATCTCATCTGGCATGTTCAATCGATCATAACCATAATATATTTGGTTTACAACCATTGCATGCCATTACCCAGAATTCCTGTGAGCAGTTTAATGACTGTTTGAAATGGTAAATGATTAGAATCACTAATAGCTTCACAATAGTATATCAATATTCTGCTTCAAACGTATGATCCCCAAAAAAGAGAATAACTGCCTCTCAGTAGATTCACTTATACTAAACTTCCTTAAGAGCAGACGAAGAAACTGTACGAGGAAACATACAATTTGAAGGATGCAGACAAGCAATATTCTAGATACAGTATGTGTTTCTTTTGAAATAAATCAGTTCTGTACCATGTGAAAATGGTACCATGAGAAAATACTTGTAGCATTTAAACAAAAACAACAAAAACAACAACTCTGAATTACATTTTTAATGTATTATAATGTGACATGCATTTTTTTGTTTCTATAGCAATCATTTACAAAGTCACATCCCCCTTCCTCTGCAGAAACACACTCTGGCACACCCCTTTATAAGCCCTGCCCACTCTCTAGGAGTGCACCAATTGAATCTAGTGACTGCCTGGTCACATGATCTTCCACACAGAACTTTGCCTCTTTGGTCGTCTTCTGCTGCACTGACAGCCATTTAGTGAACCCCCAAGCCGAATCTTCGCCGATCGATGACAGGAGAATGGATCGATCGTCAACCTAGCTAATCACTTAACATTGTGGGGATTGTATTGATGCATATATTAAAGGGTAAAATAAATACAATTTAATAAAAAACCCGGCAGCTTGGACTGCTGCTTTAAAGCAACAGTATATACAGTAATGTTATATTTCGTTCCAGAGAAAATATCAGCGCAACCTCAAAACAAATAGGAAAGATAGACATGGTGATGTATGTCCAAATTTAAAAGCTTCAGTAATTATGGTAATATATGCACAAACATGAAGTGCCCAGGCCACAGGCATTAAAGGTATCTTTAGGGGTTCGTCTCTCTGAAATTTCTCAATGGAAAAGTCATATAGGAAAAAACAAACAGAGCAGCCACATAGTGCAAATATGAAAAAACATTTATAATAGTTTAAAACAGGATAAACCCAAGCAACTCACAGATTGCCACTTCTTTTAGGCTTAATACAAAGTTCTGGAGTCAGTGTGGCCTTCTCAGTCTCCGCCGGCGTCTTCTGGGATTTGCCATCTGTCCCTGATTCCAATCCTCCATCAACCTACGCGTTTCACAGGGAGTTCCTGCTTCCTCAGGGGGTTGTAGTCTCTGTATGCATGCCGGTATTTGTAGCCTTCTCTATCAATCCTACCCACTCTGTTTTTTTAATATACAATACATGAGGAATTCGAGCACGATATTTCAGTTATTTTAAGAAAATTATACAAAAAGTCGTAATACAATAGATCATATATTTAAATTGTTAAAATATGTATTTCATCTTTTGTATGTATATAGCACAATAATTGGCTATACAAATGTATACTATTGCACATAAACCTATATGTAAACTGGCCCCATTTCTAACTGGCGCTACATGAGGCAAGCATTGAAAGTAAATATGCCGGTCATGTGACCCTAAATTCAGGTCACATGATTTTTGGCTGCCATTTTTTGGTGAACAGTGGAAGAAGTTGAGTAGTTGGAGGCAAAGTAAGGCATTTTAGTCGTATTGGTCACTTATTAATATACACCTGAAGAGTTTCAAAAGCTTGTATCCTTTTTTATTTTATTGGTCCTATTTGGGCTATTTTTTCCCTTTTTTTTTAATATTTGGAATAAGTTGGAGAAATGTTTAAGCAATGTGCCTGTTTGTAAATTTCATGAAAAGGAACATTCCAGGGAAAATACAGAACATTTTACGAAGCACTTTTGAAGACATTTGCACATTTCTACTCCAAAGTATATCACTCTCAATTCTGTTACTTTTTATTTTTACCTACATTTGAAATATCATGCATTTTCCAGGTCTCCATAACTGGGCACCATTCTCGATACAAAAATAATGCAGTCCATTAAAAAATAATCCTTCTACTAAAGTATTTCTGGTGCTTAAATTATAGCTTTAGTGTTTCATTCAATTATTTTGACAAATTGATGGCAAAAAAAAGTCAAAACAACAAATTAAGAAGTAGGAATACAATTAGAATTGTTTTGAGCAATTACTAGAAAAAAAGAAAACAAAGCAAATACAGTAACTTTCTTTATAATAATTGTTTCTCTTTATTATAGACTTTGGTTGTTAATATTGGAATGAACCTGTATTCTTTATTTTAAATAGGCTGTAGTCTTTTTTAATGTTATGTTGCTATTGTATTTAAATAGCATATTTTATCAATTTATTTTCAGTAAATGTCACATTTCCTACTAATGTTAATGAATATTACTTGAAAACGTAATTTCTTTTCACAGCTTTTCTATAACATACAAACAGCAAATGTGAATAACAATAATGATTGCAATTAGCACCTATACAGTGCAACCTACACCGCCTTCAGTATTTGGCTTCTTTTCTCAATGTACTATGGCTAAATAATAAGAACATTTCATTTGAATGGGCTTTAAGGTGCCCAAGGCTTAGCACCACTTAGCAAATATGGATAGAATGCTGACACTTGGGAGTCATAATCGTATCCAGGGCCCATGGAGAGATACAAAGTAGGTTTGTAAAATAAATTGCTAAATCTCAAACTTATTCAAATCTTTTTTTCTTTCACCTCTACAGTACATTTACTTGCCAACTCTTGCTTTTAAAGCATCACAAAGCTGGCTTAGTGCTCTTTGAAAGAACGGGCTGGGTGTAAATAGATTCTGACAGACTAATCATGCCTATAACGGCATTAGGCACACCAAATTAATTTTCTCACAAGTTAGACCCCAAGTGTTCAACACAATATACAACCTCTGACCTGCTCTTAATTAACTGTGTGTACAGTGCTGTGTCAAAAAAAAAATCACTGGGAATGTGTTGCCAACTGCTACTCTTAAATCCTACAGATTGTTATTTTCTGAGAGAACTGGTTGTCATTGTTTTCCAGACTCATTTGTAATCTTATCAGCAGCTTAGAATGTTCGTTACTAAAATACATTGTACTGCTGTTGGCACATTAAACACTTTTCTTTCAAATGTAAATTACTTTGCAAAACCCCACAATATGAGACATTCATTCTTCTAATGATGTTGATTACATCATAAAACCAAGAATTGGATTTTTGTCAAACATACACATTTTTATTTAGACTATCATGAAAATTACAGTCCGTACAAATGTCTTATTTTCAAAGATTAATATAGGCTAAATCCTTCTGGGTTTAACCATTTCCTAGACACCTTAAGGAAAATTCATGGAACGTCATACAAACGTGCACTTAATCTCATTTTGGAAAAATGTGGAAATGAACAGCTTCTTATGGGAGAAGGAGTGGCTCAGTGAGTAACGACACTGACTGGCACTGAGTGTGAAGCAGGGGAACTTGGTTCAATTCCTGGTGTCAGCTCCTTGTGACCTTGGGCAAGTCATGTTATCCCCCTAGTCCTCAGGTGCCAAAAACCTTGATTGTAAGCTCCATGGGGAAGGGACCTGTGCCTGCAAAATATCTTTGTAAAGTGCTGCATAAAAACTAGCAGCGCTATACAGGAACAAATTATTATTATTGTTTATTAGAATTTGCTTTTAGTTGTTTATAAGTAAAGTATTAAGTACATTTCTAAAACAGTTTAATAAAACAGTACTATGAATCTTCTTTCTATATGTTAGTTACTTCTTTGATAAAGCGCCTGCTATGATAGGAAATACGTCAGCGTTTTCTTCTTTTCTTCCGTTGGCTTAATGCTTCAATAAGTTCGATTTTTACCCTTTGATCCTGCCCCCAGTTCTCATCTTTTCTTGCTGTGCTTCTACCGGGATGCATGCCGGGACGACCAGACTTGTTAGGCTCAGCATCATGGGTCCTTGAGTCTAACTATTCATTGACAGTTACAATGTTACATACGAACGAAGGTAGTGATGGACATTATTTACGTTATTTCGGTGCCTGAACCTAGGGCTTGTTGTTTGGACCTGACCGTAACTATCGTGCTGCTTATTGCAGGGCTTCAGTTACTGTTTTTATCCCTGCAGGCTCAATATCTAGTTCAGACTCACAGCGGTCACAGCAGCATAAGGCAAAGCTCATACACTCCGCTTGCTTGCGAGCGTGCGAGCTCTTACCTAGCCGCGCGGTTGGAGCAGAAGTGATCCCTGCTCATAGTGCTGGCGGCAATGCGGGGGCATGACAGTGGCATGGTGGGTGCGTGGTGGGGTGTGGCGTGAGCGTGGTGGGGGGTGTGTGTGGCGGGTGCATGGTGGGGGTTTGCCAGGGGTGTGGTGGGGGTCTGGAGAGGGTGTTGCGGGGGCATCACCAGTCCACTTTTTTCAATAAGTCATGTTGTCTCCCGCTTTTGACAATACTTAGATGTTTTGGACACCACATTGGAGATTCACTTCTCTCACTCTACATTTCCAATTAAAAACTGCATGCTTCTCAATATAGTATCTATAAACATCTGCAGAAATAAAATAAAATTGAAAATATAAAAAAATATATATACTATAAGTGCAATATATATGTGTGTGTGTGTGTGTGTGTGTTAGGAGTAGACAATGCTGGGTCTGTTACCTTGTTCCTTGTGTATGTTCAATTAAGTTCAGGATTCGTCTGCTATTGTAAGAGATGTCTATGTCAGTATATAGGCCGGCTTACTAGCCACTCCCCAGGGAAGGTGGGGGGTTTCTCCTATATAGATAGTAGTGGGTGGTTGTTCTGGGCTGTCCTTCAGAGTAGGAGGATGCAAACAAAATCAAGTGTTTGGAGACATTTAAGCTCCACTTCTTCTTTTGAATCTGAGGAGAAACCTCCACTGTAGAAAGAGATAAGATGGTCGGGTTTTCAGGATATCCCTGCTTCAGCACAGGTGGTACAGTTGAAAACTGAGCCACTAATTGAGCCACCTGTACTGAAGCAGAGATATCCTGAAAATCTGGCCTGTTGGTATCTCTTGAGGACTGGAGTTGGCTACCCCTGCTCTAAACATACTTTTCTCTAAATTGATACATCGATTCTATAGCCCCCTCAGCTGTTCGTACAGTAGGTACATGACCGAATATCTATGCTGAATTAGCAAAGCAACAATAATAGAAAGGTCTATTTCTGCTCAAAGAGAAAAATGAGTGGTCCCAAAATGTTGCAAAAAGGTAGCATTTTCTCTAGTCGTATAGGGAATTAATGGGCTAAAAAATGCCATTATCAGCGCCATCGACTTTTGTTCTGATCTAGAATATCTTTATTTTAAGATGTTTTAGGAAGTAATTTTGCACACTAGTTTTTCCACAAAATATCCTTCTATTTCGTCACAGATCCTTTTTCTCCTTCTCAAAGGAGCGAATGCTCTGGAGATCTGACCTTCAAACACTGTAAATTGAGATGCAGCGACTAATTGCTAATTGTTATTGTAGTTCCTAACCCGATCCATAGTGCTGAAAGTCAAACATAAGTCTCCCGAGTGTAACACAATCTCAAAGCCAGTCTTTGAGGTTGTGGAAACACATATTCCCTAACAGTTGAGTGCCTTCAAAGTTGTTACAATAATTAATAGTTTTAAGTTTGATAAACTCTTCTTCATTGAGTCCAAAGTAAGCAAATGGGTATGTATCACTAATTTAATACAAACAAGCAGATGTGTGTGTGTTTTTCTTTTTATAATATTCATTAAAAATGAAATGAAAATGTGGCTCATCAATGATTTTAAAATGTATTTGGCTATAAAAGCACATTGCAGTATGGTTATGTTTCGGTAACACACTTATAGTGATCATAGATTTAATTCAACATCCTGTTATTCAGAAGACATTTAACATAGATAATTTAGTATGTCTTTATTTATAAAAATATTTTACCAGGAAACAATACATTGAGAGTTACCTCTCGTTTTCAAGCATGTCCTGGGCACAGAGTTATGGTGATAGATACACGGTTACATTAAATGAACAGAGGTTATACATTATATTTAAAGACGTCATGGACAAACACAATTCGGGAATCTGCGCTCGTGCTGTTTCGAATCAAATCTGGAAACCAATCCCTTTGCTGCTAGGTGCACAGAGGTCTCTCCCCACAATCTCCTAAAAAGAAATAAAGCCTAAGGGAATATCTCAAAACAGACAAAAAGACACAGCGCACCAGGGATTAGATAATTTCAGATATATGATCTCAAGGGATCATCTGGTAGAATGCCGGCTAAAATATCAAATCACAATGGATAAAAAAACAAAAATCAACAAATGTATTCACCCAATGTGAGACAAATGATTAATAAATGCGACTAATTAAAATGACATATAGTGAAAATACTGTCAAAAGTGTCTAAAAAACATTTATTCTTATTTCAGATTTTTAGAAAAGTGAAGGTACCCACAGTAATTGGAAAAATATTTGGATTAAATATTTGCATAAAAACGTGACAGTAATTTGGTTTATTACATGATCACTGGTGTTTCCTGAAATAAAATCACTTAGTGAATTTCTTCCTAAAGTTTCCATTTTCAGCACAAAATGGTGCAGCGACCAATTTGCACATCTTGCTATTGATATAAACATCAATAAGAAGAAATGAATAGAGATTTGCAACATTTTAAATAATTCACAAAACATCTACCTGATGAAAGTTTTATGTGGACGGAACAGACAGAGGCCTATTCTAGTTGCTAAATAGGATGAGAAGAACAGAAAGCGCACACTTCTTGGTGCACTAACGTTTTTACTGGATTAATGAGACTAGCACTTCCAACTGAGGGAGCGGCACCTTCCTGGAACTTTGTTTTTTGGACTGTTTCTGGCAACAGATTGGACTCTAAGGTTGTATTTAACCCCATTAGGGGCCAATTCAAGGACATTTATACATTCATATTTGCTTGTTGTTAAGCGCCTGTTGCTGAACTGTATGTATTGTGATTATTTAACACACGTATTCACGTGTTTCACGTATTCATTGCGTCGCCATGGCAACGCGGCGTCATGGGGTCATGTGACGTCACGTTGCTATGGCAACGTGATGTCATGACCCCGGAGCGCAGGTAAGTGGGGGTTAGGGGGGGCACGGGAGTGAGGGGACCGCCAGCAGGGGGGCGCAGGGAAAAAAGTTTGCGCCCCCCTGGCTTAGTGAATCCCGCAGAAGGGCAGGATTCAGCGCAAATAGCTGATTGTACAAGCAAAGTTGGACTTTGAAAAAATTTCAAGAAAATGTCCATTTTAGAGCGCAAAGTGCCTAGCCCCCTTAACCATCATTAGTGAGCCTGATACCTCTTCACCGTCACAGAACCTTTTTGCTTGTACATTTACCAAACAATAGTTTTTGCCCTGCAGAACAAACCACTATTAAAATAAACTGTTAATGAAAGATCATGATCTGAATAGGTATTTTTATAGCAAGCATTCAATCAGCACTTTCCAGCACCAGAATACACCTTTACTGCTGAAATGGTCATTCTAATACCCTTCTGATCTGTTAGATTCTTGATTCTTTTTCATTGTTTGCTCCATTCTCTAATCATTTTAGAGTCAGTGTGGTTTATACAGCAATTTTCTCCTGTAATTTAGGGCAATTTTAAGACGCTGTTGAAGTTTCAATTTTAAAGAACAAAACCATATTTCATACAGATAATGAGACTGCGTTTAATTAAGACGGCATCGTTTTTAGAACTTTGTTTTGCTTTATTTTCGGATGAGAGATTGCAGTGCTCTTTCTGTACAAAACCAGGAGGCTGTGGAGAAAAAAACACTGGCAAGTCATTCAAATAGTAATAAAATAAAATAAATAACTTAACTATTTAGTGATGTATGTTGGTATTCAGTGTGTATATCTATCTGTGTGTGTGTGTTTGTGTGTACATATACATTCTGATAGATAGCATTATATGAGACAACACATTGTCATGCTGATTGATACTGTACATAAAAGCAAAATAGCAAACTTGATTATAATGTAGTTAACATTATACTTAAATAAAGCTTAACTTGCCTACTACATTGATATGTTTTCTGTTGAATATAGACTTTCTAACCTCTAATGTTGTAACGGTGCCCCTAGAAGGCTCTCTCGCTATACTTGGCATGGGCTAGAAACGCAGGGGACTGCAGCCTGGTACACACGTTATGTTACCCAGTTCTGGGGTGTTTAAACAAGAAAAAAAATAATTGACATAAAATATTTCCTTTTGGCACTAACTCAGAAAACCACAATATAATCACTATCAGGTTTTGCTTTATGTTGCAAGCTATTTCACAGAAGACGGTTATATTTTTCCCTTTTTTCCCCAAGCTACCATACACGATAATTGTAATCTGAATACACGGGGATGGAGAATGCTAGGCAGGTAATGGTATCACAGTAAAGGATACCCACTCCTGCACTTTGGCGATAATATTTTGTAACAGGCGTCTGTTGCATTGGGTATATATTAATCCTTGTTTAAATGATCACAAGGGTTTACATACAGTATGCCTTATAAGAATGAGTAGCTGTAAGAGATTCTTATTGCGGCTTGTAAGAGACGTGCGTAGGTGCAATCAGGGAGACAGGTTTGGGGGAAATTAAGCCGTGGCTTTATTTAGCCCATCACTTTAAACAATGCAAAAACCACAAAAATAAATAAATCAGCCTGTCCCTTTATAAGGGCTAACTCACTTCCCCAGTCCCTATCTGCAGGGCTGGGATGATAAGCCTCTTTCCAACCTAAACCACCAAAGTTCCAAGAGGTACCTGTAAGCAGGAGCCCTTTGTGGCAATCTCTGGTTAGTGTCCATTGAGGGGCCAGCCTGTGGCAAGTTCCAGGGTCCGCTACCTGGATGGTAGAAGCGCAGTACTCTTGAATGACGGGCTCGATGCTTGTAGCCTCAGTCGCAGTCCTAGACACGATCTGGCCTCGATCACGTCGCCGCGTTAAGGACATAATCCCGTTTTGCAAGGAGTCCTAATGCGTTTCGTCGCTCAAAGCGACTTCATCAGAGGTTTATAGGTAGCGTCGGCGGCAGCGTCTGAAATACCTCTCACGTTGCTAGGCGATTTGTCAACCAACCAATCAAGGCTGCCCAGCAACTGAATTACCAATGAGAGTTTAGATGCTAAATCACTAATAGGAGAGCACCTCAGCG
This sequence comes from Ascaphus truei, assembly GCF_040206685.1. NCBI lineage: Eukaryota > Metazoa > Chordata > Amphibia > Anura > Ascaphidae > Ascaphus > Ascaphus truei. The sequence continues at coordinate 8,114,087 of NC_134492.1, read as the reverse complement.
CTGCCCCAGAGGCTAAACAATTAATAATTATAATAATTCACTAACCATATAAATTAAACATACTAAAATAAAGTACAATAACTTTATACAATATCAAAAAATAATGATAAATACATATAAACAACTATTAAGCAAGCTACTGTATAGATGAACTCATGACGAGTGGAGGGACCAACCAGCATCATGAAGCAGATAGTATATCTGGTAAATAAAAAATCTATAAGATTTGCTGTAAGCATAAAACTTAAAATCATCATTGATAATATATATGTTTTTTTAATATATCATACTTCACAGATACTTCTCTGATCATTATATATATTATACATATATATGAATATATATAAATATATATATATATATATATATATTCCTTTTTTCTTTTTAACTTATTACAAGACAAACAAAACACACCAGAATATAACTAAAAAATAGAATAGCACATAGACAAGTCTCATAGTGTATACAATGTATTCCCAACAATATATAAAAGTTAAACAATTCATTGATTCACTCACATTTGCACTTCCTACTACAAAGTACATCAAACCCGATTTGACACTCAGTGTGGAACTCAGCAGATCTCGGAGAGAAGCTGCACGCACTGTACTCTGTCCTGGTGTTTCTCCCTAGTGCCTGCGCTTTCCTCCAGTCCTTCGCGATTCACCTTTTCAACCAGGAGATGATGTCACCTCGTCGTCGATTCGCCCTACTCGTTTCGTGAAGATTTCTCATTTCCTCAGGTGCTCCAGATAGGTGCACATATATCTAAAGCCCCTAAGGAAATTAGAAATCTGCTCGAAATTCATTGTTTATCTTTGAAGAATTTGGGGCAATAAATGGTTTACACTATGAGAGTTGTCTCTGTGAGCTCTTCTATTTTGTAGTTATTTTGAGCATTCAGGAATCTGGGGAATTCTCGGAGACTGGACTTTGACCTATTTAAAACAGCATATGCAAGAAATATCAGAGAGTGAACCCTGAAAAACTGGTGCTACAAACTGCACAGGTATTGTGGGTATATAAAGAACAGAGTTGAGCACCGCAGCAACATGTTAAAATATTAGTATGTCTGTAGATCCGCTTCCATTATAAACCATTATAACCTGGATGGGGGGCTTTAATAGCACGGCTGGTAGAGGTACAGAGGAGCCCTATCTAGACAGAGCCCCAAGGTAAATCACGAGTCCATCTACTGCTAGCCTCACCTGCATCCGGTGTAAGGTGGGATTCCTCAGCCGGTAAACATCACATCATAGTCCTTTGATCAAATAAAAGTTTTTTATTTTTAATGCGCTTGGTTGAAGTTCTTCAGAGGAGCAGTAACTGCCGAGTTCTTCCTTACCTAAAACAGCATATGGTTTGACTTTATACAATATACAGTATCTCTATATATATTGTCCATTTTGTTTCCTGATTGCATGTGGATCTACAGTTGGAGCGTGAACCTTTTACTATATCTATAACTTTTCTCAAACCATTCTATGCCTAAATAATACCTACTGTATATTTTGTTGTATACAGTGGTGAGAAAGTTTGTGAACCCCAATGATAATTACGGAAATTCCATACTTTGTCCATGATAACCTTCTTGAATCAAAGCCATTCTTCTCTTAAATATTCAGTAGGGTTCATATTAACCAATTCCACGTCTTTTGAAACAAAATGATGTATGAATTAGACAAATAATGAGTAATTAAGAGTCAGGAGATCTGCAAACGATAGTGAAACCCTGGTTTTATCAACTAAATGAAACGGGATAATTAGATAGATTTTCAGGTGTGAGTTTGGGAGGATCCACCTTACTGTATATAAAGATCAGAAACTTTGTGAGTTTGGTCTTTACCATACAGGTGTGTGGAAACACGTCATGCCACAATCAAAACAAATCTTTGAGGACCTCAGAAAAGCAGTTATTGATGCTCATCAGTCTGGAAAGTGTTACAAGACCATTTCTATGGATTTGAGGCTGCACCACTGGTAGAAAAATGGAGAAAGGTCAAGACTACAGTCACTCTACCCAGGAGAGGCCATCCTGCCAATATCTCTCCAAGAACAAACCGGCAAATCATCCAGGGAGTCAAAAAGAACCCCAGAGTAACATCCAAGGATCTGCAGGACACTCTCACCATGGCTAATGTGAGTATTCATGACTCAACTATCAGAACATGACTGAACAATAATGGTATTCATGGAAGGATAGCCAGGAGGAAACCACTGCTCTCTAAAAGAACATTGCTGCCAGTCTGAAGTATGCCAAAGAGCACATAGATGATTCACGGGACTTCCGGAACAATGTTCTCTGGTCAGACGTTCAAAGGTAGAAATTTTTGGTCTCAATGACAAACATTATGTTTTGTGAAAACCAAAACTGCGTTCCAACAGATGGACATCATCCCAACCGTCAAGCATGGTGGTGGGAGTATGATGGTTTGGGGGCTGCTTTACTGCTTCAGGACCTGGCTTCTTGCCATAGTTGACACAACCATGAATTCTGATTTGTAACAGAAGATTCTAGAGGTAATGTCAGGCCATCCATCTTTGAGCTGGAGCAAAAGTGGGTCATGCAGCAAGGCAATGATCCTAAACATACAAGCAGATCTACAAAAGAATGGCTGCAGAAAAAGAGATTCTGCATTTTAGAATGGCCTAGTCAAATTCCGGAACTTAACCCCATTGAAATGTGGCAGGACCTGAAGTGAGCTGTCCATGCAAGGAAGCCCACAACTGAGTTGAAACAGTTCTGTAAGGAGGAAGGGGCCAACATTCCTCAAAACCGATGTGAGACCAACCAGCAGTTACAGCAAAACGTTGACGTTATTGCTGCTCAAGTGGGTGCCACCAGGTACTGAATGTAAAGTTCCAGATACGTTTTCACATATGGATATTGAATGTTTAAATCATTTGTGGATAAATAAATGTTGAAAAAGTATCATATTTTGTGTCATTTGTTTAATCAGGTTATCTATTATTAGGACGTAGATCTGATAACATTTTAGGTTTTTGAATATGTAGATATGTGAAATATGTAAAAATCCTAAGGGGTTCACAAACTTTTTCTCGCCACTGTAGAAATGTTTTGCTTAATAAAATATAGAAATAAAAAAAATCTAATCATAGTACCAGAGTTATTTTGTATGTCTGCTGTTTTGACATCACACGTGCATGGTATATGTCCACTCAGGCATACGTCTTCTGAATTACTGCTGCCGTTTCAACTTTGTATACATTCTTAGGTTGAATTGAAACAGGCAGAAAAGCATTATATTTAGCCACAGCTGTAGAATCAACATTTTGTGATGAAATTGTTAAATTATTCTGTATTTTATTAAAATCAAAACAAACTTGGACATTTCAAAAACAATTTCATGGCCCTTCAGATTAGCATGAAATGTGAGACGTTAAGGTTTCCTTCCTACAATTTCCCCACGTCCAGTTTTTTCCTTGTTGATTGTCAAAGCCCACAAAAGTAATACAAATTATTGATAGCTTGGAAGTTGTTTTTTTTTTCTTTACAGAAAATGATGGATGTCGTATAAGCTTTTCGTATCTCAATTACTGTCAGTATATTAGTTTAATTTAACCAAGCCTTTTATTTTTTCCTACACAAATCAGATCGTTGTACTTGGACGTATATTTAGAAGATTTTAGTGAATTAATGTGCCTTTAAATTGCAAGCATACTTAACCACTACATTTTAAATTAGACTTCTTCTCGACAACTTTTCTCTTCCTTAGCAAAATACTGTTTTTTTTGTTGACTGCAGTTAATAATTTATTGAGATGTACCATATGAACACAAAAAAAAATGTGGATATAAATAGTTTTAGGTCCCTTGGTAAAATCTGTGTGTTTTCACATTTTAAATTTGAAGGAATATATTAGATAATTCAATATCGGAAGAAGCAGAGGAATGTCATATAAAAATTTAATAAATGACTTTGTGCCTGTAAATGAGAAAACAGACTTGTAAATTGTGAAATGAACCATTCTGGCAACGTAGAATTTGATCTTAAAGTGTAAACACTTGAGTTAATGGTTAGGATATCTCTGAGTCTCAGAAGCTGCGGAACATAGGGAGGGTGAACGGGAGGTTAGAGAATCTCTTCAATATTTTACTTTGAACATCCTTATAGGCTTTAATTAGACAGATTACCTGTTATGCATGGTGTGGATTGCTGAGCAGTTTTAAACTGTCTTGTCCTCAAGGCAAATGGAAGGGAAAGTCAGAAAGCATTACACTCTGCACAGAATAAGAATGAATATTCGACTGTATTAAGGACAAGGCAAAATGAAACATTTCCAAGCAATCCACAATTTCAATTTAAACTTAACTACTGTAAGTGCAAAGAAGTTTGCTAAATATTTTCTTATTATAGTTGTTTTCTGCACGTTAAAGGAGCTGTTCATCCTCTTTTTTTAGTCCCCATTTGAAGGTTCCCCAGATACTTACAAGTGGAGTTACTAGGTTTAAATCTCCCTCGGGGAAACAAAATGGCTACCAAATATTGGGCAAATGGGAAGCTGCAATATCATTTGTTGTGGCTTCCTATTGGATAGCCATTTAAATCCCCTTCAAAAACCAGGAAGTAATACTGGTAACTACACCAGTAATTATCTTAGGAATCAGGGTGTTCCTAGAGCTCAAAATAGTGTAGTTCTGTTCTCAAGGCAGGGCCGCCAACAGCGTGGGTCTGCCGGGGTTGGCATCCCGGACCCGGTGACTCAGGGAAAAAATAAATAGTGTCTGAAAAAAATGGCCTCACTGCCTGCAGTAGGGGCCCGGACGGCCGAGCCCTAACATGCGCTCTCTCCGAGTCCCCAGCCATGCTCCTCAGCCCTCCCACCATCCCCAGGCCCCTACTGGCATCACCTTGGCTACCCCAGCCAGGCCCTACCGCCCAGCATCCTTCCCCACCTCCCTGTCCAAGACCCTATGGATCCTTTCCCCTCCCCCAGTCCGGCATCCTCCAGGCTCGGCCGCTCCGCCTGCAGAAGGGGCCCGGGTGGCTGGGCCTTAACCCGCGCTCTCCTCGAGTCCCCAGCTGCGCTCCCTAGGCCCTCCACCATCCCCAGCCCCTTCCCACCATCCCCAGCCCCTATCGTTATCCCCTTGGCTCCCCCAGCGAGGCCCTACTGCCCGGCATCCTTCTACTAGGATCCTTTCCCCTCCTCTTCCCCCTCCCCCCTTACCTGCATCCACCATCCGTCGTGGCTCCAGTTCCAGGTGGGACCACGTGACCCGGGCCTGCGCCCAGTGCCCTCCCCAGCCATGTGGCCCCTCAGCCCCCCACCCCGGCCACCTGACCTCACAGCCACAAGTCCTGACTATACCCAAAGTATGTCTACTTATTTTTATATGTACGGGGAAAAAGGGGAAATAACTTTCCATCTACTCCAATACAGGGAAAAGGGAGACCAAAAAGCGCACCAGCACAAACGGAGCAGGAAGAACCCAGGACAAAAAATTATTAAAAGGGCACTTTAATGTGACAAAAGACCCATCCATGGACATGTGCTGGTGCGCTTTTTGGTCTCCCTTTTCCCTGTATTGCATTGAGTAGCTGCACAGCCTGCCTGCCTGCCCTACCAGGATGTGAGTACTTGTATATTTTTCAGGGGAACCTGCCAATGAGACTGATGGTGAGTGGGTTGCACCACACACCACCTGTCTTCAGGAGGATAGTACCCATTATATGACACAATAGGTACTATATCAATTGTTAGTACCCTGGTACAGTGGTCTGGCTTATTATCATTTTGAGATATACCTGCATTTGAGCGCTTCAGCTATTTTCCACATCTACTCCAATAGAATTATAGTCACTATAAGCCAGCATGTTATAGCAAAATTGCTAAAGTAGGCGGTGCTCACGGGTCAATAATAGTATTTTGGCCAGAGAAACCCGCTTATGAGCACTCAGGTATGCCATATGAAAAATAACAATTTATTAATTGACACAAAGAAAAATAGTTAACAGTACAAAAATATTATTTTTTTATATGTATTGGTGGGGAGTGGGGGTCTTTTATATGTATTGTGGGGGATTGAGGGTCTTTTTATATGTATTGGGGGGAGTGGGGGTCTTTTTATATGTATTGGGGGAGTGGGGGTCTTTTTATATGTTTTGGGGGAGTGGGGGTCTTTTCATAAGTATTGTGGGGGATTGGGGGTCTTTTTTATATATTTATTGGGGATAGTGGGTGTCTTTTTATAAGTATTGTGGGGAATTGGGGGTCTTTTATATGTATTGGGGAGTGGGGTTTTTTGTTATATGTATTGGGGTGAGTGGGGTTCTTGTTATATGTATTGGGGGGAGTGGGGGTCTTTTATATGTATTGTGGGGGAGTGAGGGTCTTTTTATATGTATTGGGGGAGTGGTGGTCTTTAATATTTATTGGGGGGAGTGGGAGTCTTTGTATATGTATTGGGGGAGTGGGGGTCTTTTATATGTATTGAGAGGGAGTGGGGGCTTCTTTATATGTTTTGGGGCTTTTTTATATGCATTGATTTTTTTTTGCATTGGGGAGAGAAGTGTGGGGGGAGAGAGAGTGTGGAAAAGAGGGAGTAGGGGAGAGAAATACATGTGAGGTGGGGGGCAGGGATTGAGGGAGAGTGGGGTAATTGATGGAGGGGGGAGAGTGAGAGGTGGGACAGAGGGAAGAGAAATACATGGAAAAAGGAGGGAAATAGAGGGGGCTCATGAGATGTAAAATGGGGGGCTCGTGAGGTGTGAAATAGGGCTCGCAACACTGCCATTTCAGTAAAAGTTGCACCCTAAAAAATTTTTTAATGGTAGGTATGCTTGGGTGCCCTGCTCCTTGTATTTGTCCTGGGCCCCAAGATTTCTGTTGGCGGCCCTGTCTTCAGGACCCCCCTGGTCCAATCCTGTAAACCAAATGGAGCTTAGTTTGGGTGGATTGTTCCTTTAAACTCTTTCAAGGTTACGTATCAAAGTATCCCGGCTGCAAAACAGGAGCAAACACACTGCATCAGATTTATCAAAGAAAAAGGTTCCATGGCATATAATATGATTCGGTTCTTTGATAAATATGGTACTGGAAGAGAATGGGCACTTTGGATCAGCAGCAATTTATTCTATATTTATGCCATCTACAGTTACAGTATCCTGCAGCAGGGGCCCTCAACTCCAGTCCTCAAGTCCCCATCCCCCATCCCCTGCCCCCCGCCCCCAACAGGTCAGGTATTCAGGATATCCCAGCTTCAGCACAGGTGGCCCAATCAGAGGCTCAGCCAAAGACTAATAATTAAAAGCGCGAGTGTGCTGCTCATTTGAAAGGTGAGCAGCATGAATCTTTCCCAAGATCATGGCCTATCAAGCAAAGTATTAACGCTGCAGGGTTCAATTCAAAAGCATGGACCCCACGCAGCGTTACCCCTTCCGGGAAGAAGCTAGTCTTGCAGTCCACAGGCCGTGGGGTGGTCGCGATCGAGGTGCAGGTATTCGCAAGTCTGGCTATATTTGTATATGTTAAAAATAACATATGTTCATAAATAAATAATATGAATATATTATGATCATCAATACACATCCTGTTATACACATGGAAACCATATTTGTTTTGAAAATTCTACTTTTTTTTTTTACTTTTACTGTATACTCAGAGAAGGCAAAAGCCAAATCATCTTATACTCTGTCAATTGTGACTGATCGTTTTCCCCAATCAGAGGCAATGGGCTGTTGTGCCGTTTTCATTTAGTTAATTTACTGTGTAAAAAAAAAAGCCAACTAAAACAGCTTGCACTCATTTCTGCAGAAGAAACAATAAGGTCCACATTGTTATCGTTACCAAAACTGTTACAGTTCAGTCCAAGTCTAAAATCTAAGTCAGTAGTGTGCAAACTGACCCCCAGGGGGGCGTGAGATTATTTTTTTTGGGTGGGGCGGGGCGCAGCCGGTTACAGATGTCCCGCGCTCTTCCTCAAGGCATTTAAATTAAATGCCGGGGGACTGCGCAAGGCCTCCGCAACCTCTAATTACCGGTATTCAGGCGGCTTCAGGACGCGTGACCATGGCAACTCTGCGTCAGATGATGCCACGGGTCATGTGACGTCACACGACCACGCGCCATCAGTTGATGCCGTGCGAGGTAAGGAGGGAGGCGGCCAACAGAGACGGTAAGGCAGGGGAGGCGCCGCAAAAAATGTTTGCGCGCACCTGATCTAAGTCACATTATGAGCATCTGAAGAGGAAAGTTGTTCTATTTCGGCCAGTACACTTACACATTACGTGATGAATTTATTTGAGTTCTTGCTGACACTTATACATGTATTTAACCCCAAACCCAACAGCATGGGAAACCATAGAACAGGAGCTGTTTATTAATTTCCTATGTCTGGTGTATGCTTAGGGTTCAATATATACAGTAAAGCTTTACAGACACTCTACTCACAAGAGTATTATATGGACTATGTATGTGTAATTAGAGTTATATAGCGCCAATAATGTGCGCTCTGCTTTATGCGATTACAATACAAGGTAAATGAATTACAAACAATGCAAATAAGTGAAAAAGGTAAATGACAACATAGGGGGCGAAGGGAGAACCTGTCCCACCAAGCTTACACTCTATTCTCTACAGTTTGGATACCGTATTGATTTATGGCTATAAACATTACATACCAAGCCCAATTTCTGAACAGAATTTACATAAAACGTGATATAAATGGTGTGACTTTCATTGCAAATATCAAATAGGAGAAATGCTTTTCAATACCTTGGTAAGTCACGGGAAGTTCTAGTGTGAGTTATTATGTATAAAGCCCAATAAATCACACAGAAACTCACCAACCCAAATAAAATCAGGGGGGGGGGCTGCATCTGCAGCATACAAAAGAGTAACAGCAAAGACTTTAACATAGCAGAGACGCGAAAGAGAATAACGTGATGTAGATAAAGGGATATTGGAAACTGAAATGCAAAAAAACATCAGTAATGCAATAAAAATTAGGTTAGAAGTTTAATTTACCTGTATAATATCAATGTTAATAAAATGGTTATAAGATGCAAGTAATAATGTTGCTGGTGTACTAGTTGAAATCTTATGTTCTTGTATTGCATGCTGTAATGGGGAAAACATGTTTTGTTACAAATGTAACAAATATATTTTCTTCAAATTACACAAGAATAACGTCTCCATCTGATTCTACATTATGCTACTGAGACTTTTATGAAGTATTCATGGCATTTTAAACAAATAAATTATGTTCCAGTGATTTTTACATTTTTTTTTTTTACATAGCTTTCATAACGTCTGAATTTGAAATACAGCATAACAGCAACATTCTAAAACAACAAGTGCTTGGCACGGAAATGTACTTTTTTGTTATTTATTTTATTTGCTTATCTTCAGTCAGATTTCATGAGCTATACACAGTCTGCATTGTCCTTTTTCTATGTTTTCTCTAGAGACCATGTGATGTGACATGGCCAGGCCCCGAACTCTGCAGACATATAACAAGCGTCTATAATCCTCTTCTCTGCCTTACAGAATGCCACATTCACAAAGGATAACGTGGTGACGAGATAAATGAGATCAGAGGTTTCATACAGAGGTTAAAATACATTAAACAGACGATTTTTACTCCCCTTATTTAAAACGGACAATGTTTGCACTAAATTTAAAGTTGCATATTGAAAATAATGTATATGTATAGTGTAGGACCTTTCAGTGAGTAATTACTGCTTTATACTGCAGTGGGTGAAGTATTTCATTTGATAACCAGAAAAAAATACAATGTTGGTAAGGGGCTTATTCTATATAGTCCAAAGCAGCTATTCGACCAAAAATAACAATTGAATTGTATAGCAATTTTTGCCTAAAAATTTCGCCAATGGCTGTTTTTCAATTTCAGCAGATCAATGTCAAAAGGGCGATTCGTGTTCTGTGAATTTTTTTATTATTACCAATAAATCGTCGTATTCTGCAACCCGTGGACAGATTTGGAGAATCCAATCTGCAGATTCAACAATCCGTTCTTAAGGATCCCCAAACGGATCGCTGAAACCGCAAGTTGGATTCTACAAATTCGTCCACGGGTTGTATCCAATGGCGGTTTTTGATGAATCAGCACGGATCAAAATCGTCCAAATTCGTTTGCGGGTTTTACATCACAAAATGGATTTTGGGAGGAAAATGTGAGAATATCCGGGGAAAAGGTTTGGGTGGATTCGCCCGTCTCTACTCCTCGCCTGTATGTGTGAGGGCACTGCAAATAAAACAGTAATGTTTGTTTGGATGTTCAAGGATGTGTCTTAAGTGACATGTATACATGATATATATATATATATATATATATATATATATATATATATATATATATATATATATATATATATATATATATATATAGTGTATTATAAATGTACTGTATTGTCATTTACCAGGTATCTCGTCCACAAGTCCAGGAAGTCCCACTACCTGTGAGTGGGAGATTACTGAGCTGACCCGCTCCTCGATCCGGGTCACGTGCCGGGGCTCATGTGGGCCTCCTCTGTCCTCTTGGCCGCCGCACCATGGTCAGACAATTTATTTTTACAGGCTAAAATGTACTGTGTGAAAGGAAAATGAAATTCTAGAAAATTTGAAGTGATAAACTACAAGTTTATAGAGTTTCTCTTAATGTTGGGCTTTCTGTAGAGACAGAGGCAGACACCAGCCCTCATTACATAAGCTGTGAGCTAGTCTTCTGCATGCTCCGGACGAGCAATAAGGAGGTAACTCCATAGAATATTGATTAGGGATCAAAATGAGAGATGCCATGTAAGTTGTTACTTTATTTTCGGTATAAAGGTACAGTAGTAATCGTTTACCATTCAAGTTTTTGTTTTTCAATTTGTCCATTATAAATCTTAGTTTTAAAATCAGTTGGCAGTTTTAAAATGTTTCAGAAAAATGATTACAGGGCAAACCAGTGTTACCATTTAGAACACTAAAAGGTCTGTGAGGGTATAATGGGCTTCACAAAAAAAGATTACAGGCATTGGTACAAAGCAAATCAAAGAAATCGTTGATTGTTGACACAAATAATACGGTGCCTTGCTTGAATTTATATGTACTTTGATAACTGTGTTGCAATAACTCAAAGGAAGACGAACACTGATTAGCAATTCTGGTTGGAAAAAAAAAACTCTGCACAAACTTCAATTCTGAATAAATAAAAGCTTCAGTTAAATAAAAAAATGAAACGTTCATTCAAAAGATATACAGTCATTCTGAGATAAACTCTAAACCTACCAACACTCAATAAATTATAGGACAAGAATACAATGGAAATGAGTTTTATATCTAGGAATGGCCGATCCTGATAGAATTGTACTTTGCAACAAAGAAAAACATAACTGTGTCGAAAAGAGATCCAGGAATGATTTTAAGCGTATCTGTTTCCAGAAAGGGTTCATCATTAAATAATTGTTTAATAGAATTTATGATAATACCTGTGTAATGTGGCAGACAAAAGCTCATAGGGCTCCATGTTAAAATGGATTTGAAGCAAAAGGTGACACTGTGTGCTCATTTGCATGTCATTTCCCAGAATCCCTAGCTGCATTGGAAGCACTGTATACTAGGAAATAATCATAAAAAGCAGTGTTGCAGACCTGTCTGAGACATGAATGTTCTCACAAGTGATATTTTTATTTGCTGTATGATAATACTCTGAAAATGATAAGCAGTTGGCTGGAAAAATCTGTGCAGCTAAATATTTCTTATACAAGAGATAACTGTGGAGAAGGCATCTAAACGTTGCCCCTATCTGTATTTCCCCCATGGAACAATCCTCAACCCTTTATTGAAGTATCCCAAGGTTCATGTACACTTGCCATTTTGTCCAGTAAAGTAAATCTTAGGAACAGTGTGACTTACAGTAGCATGCAGGAAGAGGATGAAATTACTAATGACAAATGAGTGAATGTCCTGGGGTTTTAATTCTATTTTTTCATCATCATTTTTGTTTGGGTTTTGCATTTGATATTGATAATATATTCTTTAGAAAACATGAACATTTAGTAACAACATTTCTGTTACAGATTCAATTTAAAATACATATACAGTATATATATATATATATATATATATATATATATATATATATATATATATATATGTGTGTATGTATATATATATATATATATATATATATATATATATATGTATATATATATAAATATATACACAAAAACAAATAGTAGCGCTAGTACGTTAATTATGAATAATATAGTGTGCAACAAAATGAGAGTGGATTATATAGTTAATAATTATAATAATGTGATATAGTACGTGAATAATGTAGGATAGATAGATAATTAAGGCACAGGAACAGTCTATACGGAGGAGGCAAAGCTTCTATATGGTCAGGCCTGACCACAAGATAATAACAAATAACAGAGAAAAAGAAGGGTGCAGCAATAAGCAAGTGACATGTAGGGGGATAATAAGGCGAGGGAGCAGGAGATTGTAAGGGAGGAAAACAACCAGTGGGAATGTCAGTTGATTTAATAACAGTCCATATTGCCGATAAGAACCCAGTATAAAACAATAGTCACCAACTAGAGAATGTCCCTTCTCAGTTGTGAAGTCGGTGTATGTGACGATAGTGAGGGTTTGGCCCGGGATTAACGGGGTTACTCCCCAAGGGCCCCCCTCTAACCTCGCCAGGGAGACAAGGGGTTAACTGGGCTGAGGCCCAGAACTGTGACTTAACCCTTGTTAAATAACATGAAAATGCTTATTCCCCTGTGTAAATGATGTTGTTGCTGGATCAGGGTCTGCATAACCCACCCACTGGGACTTAAGGGGTTAATCTTATATGCAGTGCTGAATAAACAGTTACCTGAAAACTGGTAATTTGGTAACTGAGTAAGCCAGGACCCTGAGCCTTGGGGTACAGCCTCCGGGTCACCCCCCAAGTACACACATATTAAAAATATAACGTTGTCATAAGAGAAACATATATTTTTGATAAAGTGACTTTTTGTAGTTTTTGAAATACACAGGCAGAATGCTAATGGTGTGCTAATGTACAGGCAGAATGCCTGTCTTTATAATGCGTAAGGAACCAAATGGTGCCTCATATGAGTATTCACTGGAAGTGTATATCAACAGAGAGGTGTGATACATCGCCCTGATCAATAGGTAACTGACCTAATTGGTTATGCGAAAAGCAAAAGCCCACTTCAAAAGGTTTTATTGATGGGGCCAGGGGGGGGCTACCCCCAACAGGATATCAAAAGTGAGTAACTTTATTAAATATAAGAATACTATGAGATGTCCTTGGCTGAACCGGCTAAGAATTACATAAGTGTATTGGCGAGAGTAAGCCGATCTTGGGGAGTCTAAACCCTGTACAGGTATCTGCTGCTAAATGCCAGATATTAATATCTCTATTAATGTTCATATTACAATGTAATGATGGGTCTCTCTACGAGCGTCAGGTGTCCCAGAATGCAGTAATATATCTCACCTGACTGTGTGTATTACGGAACGGAAGTTATGCAATGATTTGCAGTAAATATGAACTTTTGGTTAAGTCTGAGGAACCCCTGTGGTGATGAGCAGGAAAGGCTAGAATTTACAAACCTGATCATCAAAGACTATTGGGCTAATTGCTTATGCTTGGCCCAACGGACAAAAGGAATTAACCAGAGGAAGTGGAACTCTTCACACTGTCCACCCTGCTTCAAAGGGTTTGTTGATGGGGGGGGGCTACCCCAAGCTGGAAGTCCCAAAATGAGCTTCAAAAGCTTCCAAGGGACATTTGGTAGCCGTCTCGGCACCTAAGGTTACAGATAGAGGGACAAACGGTTTATAAACTGCTGTCCACCCATATATCCTTTGTCTTCGTTTGCTGAATGATTTCCTGATTGCTGGATGAAACTGCCAGTTCAGATGGGACTGTTTTCATTATTTTCATCTTTTACGTAAGTGTCTATATTTTGCCTGTTATTGTATAATCTGTTGTGTTCACCTTTATCAAGGAATAAATCATATTTATCATATCTTAAGTCTCATCCCAGTTCAAACCCAGGTATATATATATATTTATATATATAGTTTTGGTGTAAATTACAGCCTGTCGCAAGCTACCGTGACAGTGTACTGTTGACAGACCTGGTGGAGCACGGAGCTAAATTCCTCGACGTGCGGTCTGATTGGGCTGGTGTATCCTGATGTTAGTGAGAATACTTTCCTCCTGCGGCTTAAACGGACCTCCCGTGTATCAAACCTCAGTTGGAGGTGAAAAACTTCCTGTGTATCAGACCTCGCTTTGGCACCGGATGCGTGGTTCCAATGGGTGCCTCTATCCCCAGAGCGTAATAGCGTTGCTGCGTCCCTGCGTCACGACGGCAACGCGTTTCATCACTCAGGGTGACTTTCTCAAGGACAGGATTGTGCAAGCCACGACTAAGATTGTATACAGCTCTTTTCGATCAGAAGCAATCACTGGTGCTATATATATATTGAAGACCAGAACAGCTACCACAATCCTGTCCTTGAGAAAGTCACCCTGAGTGACGAAACACGTTGGCGTCGTGACGCAGTGACGCAGCAACGCAGTGACGTTATTATGCTCTGGGGATAGAGGCCCCGATTGGAACCACGCATCCGGTGCAAAAGCGAGGTCTGATACACAGGAAGTTTTCACCTCCAACTGAGGTTTGAGATACGGGAGGTCCGTTTAAGCTGCAGGAGGAAAGTATTCTCACTAACATCAGGATACACCAGCCCAATCAGACCGCACGTCGAGGAATTTAGCTCCGTGCTCTACCAGGTCTGTGAACAGTACACCGACTTCACAACTGAGAAGGGACATTCTCTAGTTGGTGACTATTGTTTTATACTGAGTTCTTATCGGCAATATGGACTGTTATTAAATCAACTGACATTCCCACTGGTTGTTTTCCTCCCTTACAATCTCCTGCTCCCTCGCCTTATTATCCCCCTACATGTCACTTGCTTATTGCTGCACCCTGCTACTATTTGATATTGATTGCTTTTTAATCACACCAGTTGAACATTGGTCCCTTTGACCACTCTGTTTTTTTTTAATAAACTCCGTCAATCGGAAGAAACGCGTACACGTAGGGCACGTGGTTTCAAGGAGCTACGTTTGGTGGAATAGCTCGTGCGTCTGCTGCCAGGAGAGGGAGGACATTCCCTGAGCCACACACAGCATCTAATGCTGGAACAACAGACTGTATACCTGAATTTCCAGAGGGACATCTGACTGTGATGCACCGGTAGCAGTGAGGTCTGATGTACTGAAGTAAACATTCGGCGAGCAGCTACTTGTTGGCGCATGGGTTTACCCATACAATGCTTATTTTGCATTGACAAATTGTGAGTGTGCATTTGTCTTGTGATTTTTTTATTAAAATTTTGTTACCAGATTTTACACATGGATCGGGCACTTTTTCTTTTGTTTCTCCAATAGAATTTGCTGGGAGGTTGCTGACCCCAAAGAAGAAGCAGCCCGGATGTTGTAATCTCCATACAAAATCATAAACTTTTTTTGTGGAAAATACATATATATATTTTTTTAGTTAATTTTTTACACTTTTTTTTTATTTTTTTACTTTTTTAACATTTTCATTTTTTGGTTTATACATTTCACCTAGTCATATTATATTTTTTAATCATATTTTTCAGTGTTTTTCGCAATAATAGTTCATCATTCATCATTTTTTATTCAATATATTTTTTAACACACAACAATTATACATATACAATTTTTACATTTTTTATATTTTACACACACTCACCATCAATACTTATGACCACCATCTGAGTTCCTATATATATTTTATAATAATACATTTTTACAATTGTTTTATACTGGTCATCTGTGCTAACATTTGTTGTGGTCTGTTTGTTGTCAGGAGTCTACTGTGGGGCTAGTACACACCCAGGCGCTGTTGAATCTTTCAATTTATATATATATATATATATATATATATATATATATATATAAATTATATAATTTATATATATATATATATAAAATAGAAATTCCTTACCAGGCAGACCGGTGAATCCAAGACCACGCAGCAAGAAAAAAGACAGCACTCAGTATAAATATCAAAAGATGTGTTGAAGAAAGGCACATACAACCGACGTTTCGGTCCTTAAACGGGACCTTTCTCAAGGGAGTGCTCATCCCTAAGTGACAAAACCCACCATTAAATACCCACACCCACACCAAACACAATACGTGATAGGCTAATAGCCTGCCCCACCTCTCTGTCTCAGCTGAATGCAACTACATAAAAAAATGGCAAGATGACATCATCGCTGTGTGTTCCTGGCAGGCAGGTAGCGTCTCCTGTAGTCAGGGAAACCACCTGAGCCAACACGCAGCAATAGCATAGGCGTAGCGCCAAACACCAAGACACAGAGCGTCTGGAGTTGTCAGGGGAAACCCTCAAAGGAGAGTCTATTGCGCATGCGTGCGCTGTAAGTAACGGGCGAGTCGCGCGAGAGAAAAAGCATGTTTATTGAGCAGAAAGCAGCTATAGAGAGCAGCTATGGCGTAAGCGTAAAGCCAAACACCAAGACACAGAGGCGTCTGGTGTTGTCAGGGGAATCCCTGAAAGGAGAGTCCATTGCGCATGCGTGCGCTGACAGTATCGGGGGAGTCGCGCGAGAGAGCATTGCGCATGCGTGCACTATCAATATCTGCCGTCCAGTAGCCAGACAAACTGGCGAAGTGCCAAGTAAGCCCAAGTCACTCTGCCGGATAATAAAACGGCATATATGAGTGAGCAGGCAATGATAAAAGAGCTGATGCATCCAGAAGGGACTCAAAGAACTGTGCAAAACACCAAAGTGCTAAAAATGAAATAAACATTAGGGAATACAAGCAGTGTATGGACGAACCAGGGGTGTGTAGGCAAGAAGGGGAAGGGAAAAAGGGGATGAGAGGCAACATACAATAGGAAAAAGACAAAGGGAAGCACAACAGGACAACGGGAAAGGGAAAGGTAGGGAACGAGGAGGAAAATACAGACAAGTAAAAAATAATAATAAAAAAAGGGGGTAATGAACAATAAAGACCAATGGGTATAATCAGGGCCATAACAACATCAATGGCGGAGGGAAGTAGGAGCAAGGCAAGAGAGAAAAAAATGCATGACAGAGATTACATGACAAAAATTGCATGAAAAAAATACATGAATAAATTAGATAAAGCATCCCAGTCTAAAGTCCTCATTAAGGCCATAAGGTGACATTGTCCTAAGATCATAGATGCTTTGGCCTCCAATTGTAGCAGCAGTCTATTACGGTCCCCACCACGGGTCGATATGTTTGCTTGTAAGATCGGCATACATTTGAGTGTCGAAAGACTATGTCGGTGTTGTTTAAAATGTCTCGCCACAGGGAGGAGTTTAAGGTCATCCTCAGTATTTTGGTCCAAGAGTGCCTTTCGGATTGTTGACCTGTGCACAGCCATGCGTTCTTTCAGCATACGGCTTGTTTGCCCTATATAATAAAGTCCACAAGGACATTTAATAAAATAGACAACAAATCTCGACTCACAAGTAATAGCAGTTTTAATGCCAATAGGTTTCCCACTATGTGGATGCGCAAAGAATTGGCCAGTCTGTAGGAAACCGCAATTGATGCACCCATGACATTTATAGACACCGGGTTTTCTCTGAAGCCATGTTGTTGAATTAGCATATTTGGTAGTTGGATCAGCCTGAACAAACGAGTCCCTCAAGTTCCTGCCACGGCGATAACACATCCTGGGGGGTATCTGACAGATATTTCCAATTTTAGAGTCATTGGCCAGAATATTCCAATTCCTTTTTATACTACGTTTAATTAAATTGGATGAAGTAGTATAAGTACTGCTGATGTTGATAGACGTCTTTTCAATTTTTTCTGCAGATGGTAAGAGAAGGGATCCCCTGTCAACTGCCCGTACCTTAGTTAGGGCCACATTGACTTCAGATCTCGAGTATCCCCTATCCAGAAACCTCTTAGCCATTTTACATAGTGCTTCTTCGACCAGCGTGGGGTCACTGGTAATGCGTTTGACCCTTAGCATCTGTGAATATGGAAGGCCACGTTTAAGTGACTCAGGATGGTGACTCGTAGCACACAGTAGTGTATTTTTGTCTGTTGGTTTCTGAAAGATCTCAGTCGCTGGTCTTCCATCTTTTTTATAGACCACTGTGTCTAGGAAAGGAATTCGATCCATGCTATAGTTAATAGTGAACCGTATCGTGGACGGTATCGTGTTCAAGTGACAGATAAATTGTGCCAGTTCATCCTCCTGTCCACCCCAAATTAAGAAGATGTCATCAATGTAGTGGGTGTAATGGACAACATTGCTGGAAAAAGGAGCATTGTTAAGTAGATGTAATTGTTTGTAGCTATCCATAAACAGGTTGGCGTAAGCCGGGGCCATATTTGAACCCATAGCTGTCCCTGTTTGTTGAAGGAAGAAATCCCGCTCAAACCGAAAAAAGTTTTTATGTAAAATGACGTCGATCAAAAGGAGAACAAATTCACTTGGAGGACCATCATATCCATCTAGATTGGAAAAATGTTCCCGAATGGCCTCCAGTCCCTCCACATGTGGGATATTGGTGTAGAGACTGGAGACATCCATCGTCACCAGAAACATTTCAGAGATGTCAAAAGAGATCGTGCCTAGTTTAGTAATAAAGGCCATGGTGTCCTTGACAAACGATGACATCTTTGCAAACATAGGTTGCAGCAAGTGGTCCACGAATTGAGAAAGGGGGTGACAAAGTGATCCCATTGCTGCAATGATCGGTCTGCCTGGCGGATTGACGATAGATTTGTGCACCTTGGGAAGTACATAGATAACAGGGACTATAGGGTGGTCTTGGGACAAAAAAGTACCGGTTACCTCAGATATCCATGAGTTATTAACTCCTAAGCGAATGATGGAGTCTATTTCTTTTTTATAGACAGATGTAGGATCGCTTTGTAATTTTTTGTAGTAATTAGTATCCAACAGTTGTCGCTCAATTTCAGCCCTATAGTCGGTATAGTCCATTAAGACAATCCCCCCGCCTTTGTCTTCCGGTTTGATGATAATTTTGTCATTAGACTTCAGGGATACAATGGCTTGTTTCTCTTCAACAGAGAGGTTGGAAAAGCTCCTTTTGTGATGCTTTATATATTTCCGGGTATCACTACCCAGGAGTCCCATGAAAGTGCTAATGCTAGGGTTAGTCACGATGGGGTCAAACGTACTCCTGACTTTAAATTTCGTGTCACCATAAGTCATCTGGTTAGTGTCAGTTTGTACTACCTCAATTCTGGAGAAGAAGTACTTTAATCGTAACTGGCGATCAAGTTTGAACATGTCGACCTCCCAACGGAAAGAGTCCTGTGAGGTAGTAGGAACAAATGACAAGCCTTTCTGGAGAACACTGATCTCAGCAGGCGTAAGGGAATTTGAGGATAAATTGTAAATCACTTCCTCCTGGGGCGTCCTCGCTGCCTCTTTGCTTCTCTTTCCAAGAATCCTCTTCTTCCCAGCACCTCTCCTGACCGCTCACCCACGTCGGAGTCTGGAATTGGTGGCCTGTGCCAGCTCCCTGTGCCCCCACCTAAAAAAGGATCAGAGTGTGTACCTTCTGGGCATCCGAGAGGTCTGTGTCGCTCGTGTTGTTGCCAGTGCCTGTCCCAGCAGTCTTCTTGGAGCGGGAGTAGGTTCTTCTCTGTGCACCGCGCCCAGTGCCGGATTTGTGTAGTCCAAGAAGCCACCTATAAACCTGCTTGTCCTGGCAGTCGTTAGTGACCTGTTTCAGTTTATCACGTTTATACTTTGTTAAACTCTCACGATATAGGTCAAGAGTGGTCTGAATTTTATCGGTCCAGTCTGTAGAGGTATCAGAGTTTAGTGTCTCACAGTGTCTATCAGTGATCACCTTTATCTCTCTTTTGAGTCGCGTGATCTCTTTACTGGACGGCTCTATTACCAGAATTATAAGGTCATAGGAACATTTGTTAAGAATCCCTATCCACTTTTTGCAGAACTCAGTGTCTGTCCGACCAATCGTTGGTTGATTTTTAATACGAAAACCCCTAGGGATAAGCTTCTCCCTATGGTAGTGTGACAAAGTTACTCCACGCAAAAAGAAATCTACCTCTCGTTTTTTTAGTTTGATGAGATCATTATAAATGTCTGACGCTTTGTCAGAGCCCAAATTAGCCTCAAAGGTCTCACTAAATCTAATTTTGGCAATGTCAGCTTCACTATAACTGACACTATCCGAAATAGTAGAAAAAACTCCAGTGATGTCTGGAAAAACTTCCATCATATACAGTCACTCAATAAGGGAATAAAAATAGGTAACAAACAGTAAAAATGTAAGTGACACTCCGTGTGAGACAGGGATGTCACATAGATGAAAATACAGGTGAATGCTCATCTCATAGTATGAAATAGCTAGTATACAGAGTCAGATGGCACTCGCAGAAATGTTGAAGATAGGTGCTAGTCCCACCTCTCTGTCTCAGCTGAACGCAACTACATAAAAAATGTTCCTGGCAGGCAGGCAGCGTCTCCTGTAGTCAGGGAAACCACCTGAGCCGACACTCAGCAATAGCATAGGCGTAGCGCCAAACACCAAGACACGGAGCGTCTGGAGTTGTCAGGGGAAACCCTCAAAGGAGAGTCTATTGCGCATGCGTGCGCTGTAAGTAACGGGCGAGTCGCGCGAGAGAAAGAGCATGTATATAGAGCAGAAAGCAGCTATAGAGAGCAGCTATGGCGTAAGCGTAACGCCAAACACCAAGACACAGGAGCATCTGGTGTTGTCAGGGGAATCCCTCGAAGGAGAGTCCATTGCGCATGCGTGCGCTGACAGTATCGGGCGAGTCACGAGTGCCTTTCTTCAATACATCTTTTGATATTTATACTGAGTGCTGTCTTTTTTGTTGCTGCGTGGTCTTGGATTCGCCGGTCTGCCTGGTAAGGAATTTCTATTTTTATTCATTGCTTTATGGGACTAGCAACTATCTTCAACATTTCTGCGAGTGCTATCTGACTCTGTATACTATATATATATATATATATATATATATATATAAATGTAGCCCCGAGGTAAATTTTCTCTTCCTGGCCCCCCTCCGCGAGTGCCGTGCAGTAGCGGGTGCCGCCGGAGGCCTTGACGGACCCGCCGGCACTTCGCGAGGGTGGGGGCCAGTGCAGGGAGCGGTGCAGGCTGGTTGCCGGGGACGCGATCGGGCCGTCGCTAAGGCCGCGATCGCGTTGCCACCGGCTCGGCGGCTTAGGCAGAGTGCGCCGCCATTGTGCGTAGGTTCGCGCATGCGCAGTAGGGCGGAAGTGCACGATAGGACTCCAGGGATAGGGAGAGGTCGCGCGAGAGTAGGGAAGTGTAGACGGAGAGTGAGGCGGCCATTAGGGGTTCGCGCATGCGCAAGGGAAGCGCGCACGCGGCCCCAATGCATTAGGCAGCCCCTGGGAACTGCAATTCCCAGGAGGCTTAGGGAGGCAGAGGTCAGGTGCTCCCTAGTGGCCAATAGGGCTGAAGGAAGCTCAGCCCGGGAAAAGAGATACATTTCCCGGGCTTTGCAACAGTCAGTCAGGCAGAGGAGAAGGAAGGAGTAGGAAGGGTGCAGGGAGCGCGTGGCTCCTGCATCAGGTAAGGGTCCTCCCTAGATTCCCAGGCAGGCCCCAATTCACGGGTAAAGGGCAGGGGGTAACTGAAGAGGGACGCCTTAGCTAGGGAGGTGACCCTTGAGTGTGGAAGGTGCTGGTTTGGCAGTGTCGCAGCGGAGAGAGCTGTGGGCACTGTCAAAGAGGCACAGTGTGCTAGCAGTGTGGTTGCTGCGGGATCCAGGGGCTGTGTGTGATTGCAGCTGTCTGTGAGTAGTGTCGCTGTATGTGCTGGGCGCAGTGCGTGCAGTGTGTGTGAAGTGTGGATCCCTGCAAGCTGACAGCGTGAGCGGTGTGTCAGCTGCAGGTGCTTTGGGAGTAGCTAGTTAATAGCTAGTAGCAGTTACGGTTAGGACTGGGTAGCTGGGGGAAGGGGGGCAGGTTATGTTCACAGGCCCTAGGAGTTTTCCCCAAGCCATCCCAGGTTGCGGTTCTTCAGGGACAGGCCCTAGGTTAGGGTTGCTGTCACTCTAGCAGTAGTCAGTGATAGGAAGGCGGTTGCTGTTCCCATGCGGTTGGTGTTGCCGTGATCCGGTTGCAGTTCCCGTGAAGCGGTGGGACCCTTGTTGGGGTCCACCGGCAGAGTACCTGGAAAGGATCAGTCGGACGTCTGACCCTTTTTGAAGAGAGTTGCGGTCCCGAGCATCGGAGTGCTCGGAAGGTATCTTCAATATTATAAAGTGCACCAACTGGGCCCTAGCTTAACATAGTGACTGCGCAGTCACCCACGACCTTTCGCAGGATTGCGGGACATTGGGTGTGGGGTGATCACAGGACACTGGGTGGGGAATACCAGACATTGGGCTGAGGTGATGCGGATAGAGCATCCGGTTATGTTATGATGTTATGTACTGTGTTATGTGTTATTAAGTAAAGTGTTAGCTATTGTGTTATATCTACGTGTGTTATGGTATTTCTTATTCAGGGCTATCTTTCCTAACGGGGGATCCTGGGTAAGTGGAGGCGCTGCACCAGGTAATGGTAAGGGTTTCCCCAGGCTCCCAGCTAGCGGAGGCTCAGATCTCCTGGAGCCACACAGGTTATGCAGTACCAGTAGTCCTTTAGAGCAGGTGTGTTGCAGGGAAAGGGACCGGTTAGACCACGAGGGGACAATGTGATATTGGGTGGGTCGGCCGGTTCACAAAAAGGGTTACATTTGGAGGCGCTGCTGAGATATCAGACCTGGGGTGCCCTGTACATGTTTTTCTAAATTTGTGTCCTATTTTTGTTCCGCCATGGGGAAGCCCTCAAGGCGGAGGAAGCCACGTGCTAAGTTCCTGGCCGCGCGGGAAAATGTTGCCAACAGTCATCCAGGACTGGCGGGAAAACCCGAGCCCCGCCCCCACACTGTGAGTGACTTAGTACAGAGCTCGCAACACTCCCTGGAAGAGAGTACTGGATACAGAGAAAATTGCTCGCCGTCGTATGGATCCTGGCAGACCAAGGCTGGGAGCGTATCCTTTTTGTTGTGTCCATGTACAATACAAACATTGAGTATCTGGGGTAGTATGGACCTTAATATTTTGGCGTGCATGGTAAAAATGCGGTTGGAAGACGCGAACGAGGAGGGGTACCTAGACTGTTTTTGTAACCAAGGTGACTGCTCGTCTTGTAAGTTGGCTTGGGGGCGTATATGTGGCTACTGCAGGGTACCAACCCTGCAACCCAAACTGCCGCAGCCTACCGAACGGCCAGTGGGAGGGGACACTGTTGTAGAAATGGAGTGTCCTTCCCCTGAGGAAGAAATAGACTGCCAGGGGTTACACCGCAATGTGTATGTGTCCTGGCGAGCGCCAGGAATAGATGAAGTTGTGCTAGCGTGTCCCTGCCTGCAAAAAGCCTGTGCCTCGGGAGCAGCCCTGTCGCAGTTACCGCTCGACTTCAAGGACATTGAGTTGGATGGAGAACTGAGTATCCAGTGTTTTATGACAAATTGTGACTGTCCTAGGGAGGCACTGGAGTGGGGGCCTCAATGTGAGTGTTGCGGGGCCTGGTTCCTACAGCCTATCCTGCCCCAGGCGGCGGAACCAGCCGATGAAGAAGAGGAGGAGCCGGACCTCTCTCCTGAAGTAAGTGATGCGTGTCCCCAGTCTGTTCTACTTCCAGAGGCCGCCGGGGACCCGTGTGTCCAGACCACTGTGGCAGACCCTCTCAAAGGGGACGTGCAAATGGAGGAGCAGGAACTTCTGATGGCGGAACCTGCGGAGGAAGAGGCGCCTGATGGTGCTACCGAGGTGGGTGAAGCCGCTACTGATTTGCCCACTTCAGCCATGGAGGTGGTGGAGGGCCCGTGTGCCCAAATGAACTTTCGAGACGTTGAGCCGGAGTCGCTGAAGGCGGAGCTCCAGATGTCGGAACCCCAGATGTCGGTTCCAGACCCGGTTCCCGAGCAGGAACCACCGAGACCAGAACCCCAGATTCCGGAAGGCCAGGGTAAGGTGCTTGTACCCCCGCCCATGTGTGATGATTCTAGCGACCCGCCGAGCGTGGTGATGCGCCTGCCGGCGGACCACTCCAGTGAGGTCACCGAAGCGACCGTCTCAACTGATCCAGACCATGATGTGGGCCCGTGTGCCCTGCAACGGCCAGTCCGGCCTACCACCGAGGTACCAGCGGTCCCAGGCGTGGGATCAGTACCTGCCAATACCGACCGGGGTAAGTTGACTGCCCCAGGGGTGTCGGGTGTGAGCTCCCCGGTGATCGTGGAGCCTGGTGACTCCAGAGGTAGGGTCACCCGGGCGATGGGCTCACCCCGTCATCGCGTTCTGGTGGAGGTGTCTCCCCCAGAAGATCTCTGCAGATCGTGGAATGAACTCGACCTCATGAAGGTATCCGGTGTAGCGGACCGGAGCGACACATACTCCTGTGAGAGGAGTCTCCAAACGGGCCTACCCGAAGAAGTGGTGCCGTCCGCGGACGAAGTCACCGTTAAAGGGATTGTTGGAGCGGACAAAGACTCTGTTGAGACCGCTCTGGTAGTTGTGGTCTCTCCCAGGTGCGCGATGGAGCGCTGTGTTCACCATGTGGTGGATCGAGGAAAGAGACTGAACCTCCCTGTCTCCCGTGAGACGAGACCGGAGGAACCGGAAAGGGTCAATACCCAGGACCCCTTACTATTTTTTCTGCGAGGGGGAGAAGGTGGGTTGGTGCAAGGGACAGGTCTTGAGTTCCAAAAGACTCACAGGAGTCAAGGTGGGATACCCTCACCCAGTCTGTCAGGGGCACTCCAATCTGAAACTCATCTGGCCTCGGGTATCCATGCGGGGATGTTGGGTACGAACGGGAAAATGCTTATGTATGATGTACGGTTTACTATGCATTTTTCATTGTGTAATCCACTGCATGGTTGCTACCCAAGCAAGGGCGTTGGGATTCTGCGAAGGGGAGAATGTAGCCCCGAGGTAAATTTTCTCTTCCTGGCCCCCCTCCGCGAGTGCCGTGTGGTAGCGGGTGCCGCCGGAGGCCTTGACGGACCCGCCGGCACTTCGCGAGGGTGGGGGCCAGTGCAGGGAGCGGTGCAGGCTGGTTGCCGGGGACACGATCGGGCCGTCGCTAAGGCCGCGATCGCGTTGCCACCGGCTCGGCGGCTTAGGCAGAGTGCGCCGCCATTGTGCGTAGGTTCGCGCATGCGCAGTAGGGCGGAAGCGCGCGATAGGACTCCAGGGATAGGGAGAGGTCGCGCGAGAGTAGGGAAGTGTAGACGGAGAGTGAGGCGGCCATTAGGGGTTCGCGCATGCGCAAGGGAAGCGCGCACGCGGCCCCAATGCATTAGGCAGCCCCTGGGAACTGCAATTCCCAGGAGGCTTAGGGAGGCAGAGGTCAGGTGCTCCCTAGTGGCCAATAGGGCTGAAGGAAGCTCAGCCCGGGAAAAGAGATACATTTCCCGGGCTTTGCAACAGTCAGTCAGGCAGAGGAGAAGGAAGGAGTAGGAAGGGTGCAGGGAGCGCGTGGCTCCTGCATCAGGTAAGGGTCCTCCCTAGATTCCCAGGCAGGCCCCAATTCACGGGTAAAGGGCAGGGGGTAACTGAAGAGGGACGCCTTAGCTAGGGAGGTGACCCTTGAGTGTGGAAGGTGCTGGTTTGGCAGTGTCGCAGCGGAGAGAGCTGTGGGCACTGTCAAAGAGGCACAGTGTGCTAGCAGTGTGGTTGCAGCGGGATCCAGGGGCTGTGTGTGATTGCAGCTGTCTGTGAGTAGTGTCGCTGTATGTGCTGGGCGCAGTGCGTGCAGTGTGTGTGAAGTGTGGATCCCTGCAGGCTGACAGCGTGAGCGGTGTGTCAGCTGCAGGTGCTTTGGGAGTAGCTAGTTAATAGCTAGTAGCAGTTACGGTTAGGACTGGGTAGCTGGGGGAAGGGGGGCAGGTTATGTTCACAGGCCCTAGGAGTTTTCCCCAAGCCATCCCAGGTTGCGGTTCTTCAGGGACAGGCCCTAGGTTAGGGTTGCTGTCACTCTAGCAGTAGTCAGTGATAGGAAGGCGGTTGCTGTTCCCATGCGGTTGGTGTTGCCGTGATCCGGTTGCAGTTCCCGTGAAGCGGTGGGACCCTTGTTGGGGTCCACCGGCAGAGTACCTGGAAAGGATCAGTCGGACTTCTGACCCTTTTAGAAGAGAGTTGCGGTCCCGAGCATCGGAGTGCTCGGAAGGTATCTTCAATATTATAAAGTGCACCAACTGGGCCCTAGCTTAACATAGTGACTGCGCAGTCACCCACGACCTTTCGCAGGATTGCGGGACATTGGGTGTGGGGTGATCACAGGACACTGGGTGGGGAATACCAGACATTGGGCTGAGGTGATGCGGATAGAGCATCCGGTTATGTTATGATGTTATGTACTGTGTTATGTGTTATTAAGTAAAGTGTTAGCTATTGTGTTATATCTACGTGTGTTATGGTATTTCTTATTCAGGGCTATCTTTCCTAACAGGGGATCCTGGGTAAGTGGAGGCGCTGCACCAGGTAATGGTAAGGGTTTCCCCAGGCTCCCAGCTAGCGGAGGCTCAGATCTCCTGGAGCCACACAGGTTATGCAGTACCAGTAGTCCTTTAGAGCAGGTGTGTTGCAGGGAAAGGGACCGGTTAGACCACGAGGGGCCAATGTGATATTGGGTGGGTCGGCCGGTTCACAAAAAGGGTTACATATATATATATATTCTGTGTAGTACTGTATTTGCTGATCAATAATCATATTGTGTAAGATAATTTCTTTTGTTTAGCAGGAAGTGATTGCGGCTTTAAAACTTCATAATTTTCTTATTTGCTTTAGCCATCTTTTATATATATATATATATATATATATATATATATATATATATATATATATATATATATATGTTTTATATTGTTTTATAATTCCACAGTTTAAGAAGCAATATATGGAATACATATTTTAATTCAAAAGAATTATTTGGAGTCAGTAAGGAACTAATTTTTCCCTTTATCAGACATCATTGGATAATATATCACTGGGGTTTTTTGTCTGCCTTCCTCTCGATCAAAATACTGTATATTCAAATATAGGATAATTAGACTGTAAGCTCCTCGGGGCAGGGACACCTCTTCCTTAATGTTACTTTTATGTCTAAAGCACTTATTCCCATGATCTGTTATTTATATTATCTGTTATTTATTTGATTACCACGTGTATTACTACTGTGAAGCGCTATGTACATTAATGGCGTTATATAAATAAAGACATACAATACAATACAATACAATCTGTTGTCTAAATTTAATATAAATTAAACTTGAAGGACATGTCTTTTTTAAACCTCATCTACTATGTAACTATGTAACTATAAGTACCTTTAACAATATTCTAACGTAGACCTGTGCATGAAAAACGAAGCCTCAAATAGATTTAGGAATAGTAAATTGATGTTAAATAATTAAAAATCACGACAACTTCATAGCGTATCTTTATATATTAGATAGGTTTCACAATACTCTCAAACATCATGGATTGTTTAAAGTTGCAGTTCAAGAAATATCCTACATGTGTGTGTGTTTTTTTAAAATAAATTAGTTCTGTACTGTGAGAAAATACTTGTAGCATTTAAAAAATAAAAAATAAACAATTTCAAAGAAATGTTTAAAGTATTCTAATGTAACAAGCCTTTTTGTTCCTATAGCAACCATTTACAAAGTCACATTCCCTTCCCCTCCTGAAACAGCATCATCTTTCCGAGCTCTGCCCTCTCTAGCAGTGAACCATTTGAATCTAGTGCCTGCCTGGTCACATGATCTTCCTCACAGAACTTTGGCTGTCAGTGCAGCAGGAGAGGACCCAAGATGCATTTAGTGACCCCCGAGCTGAATCTTCGCCAATCGATCACATGAGAACGGATCGATTGGCAATTTAGTTAATCACTTGTCAGTATGTAGATTGTATTGATGCACATATTTATTTATTTTGTTTTGTTAAACGATAGCGTGAACGGCTGCTTTAAGAACGGCAGATTTTATGAAGTTTTAGCTGCTTTCATATTCTGTTTGTGTGTATGCAAATAATCTTTGTGTCTTTGCTCTTACTTTCAGTATTTTCAAGCACATAACCTTCGCTTATCTTCCCCCCCCCCAAATAAGATCTTCAGATTTTTGGAGCGACACTGCCAGGATTTGAGATGTGAGAAACATACAGATTCCGAGTGTCATTTCTTTACTCTGTACTATATATTTTTTTTATAGTTTTCTAACATTTTGCTCTCTTTTACCTTATTGAGAATTAATTTGGCAAGATCAATGTCTAGGAGGAAGAACAGAGCAAACCTACTGGAAATCAGGTTTGATTCAACATGGACGTAAGATCCTCGCCAAGGAACTAACAGGTGGAAGAGTGTAATCCAGCAGATCACCCAACCCTGTCCAGGCATTCAGCATCCTGGCCCGTACCATCTGCTACATCTGTATATAGGGTTTCTATCTAGGTTTATTACAAAAACAGTTTTGAAAGTAATTTGTGATATTGTTTAAGTGCAAATCATGTGTTTTTTTTTATATTCCTGAAGGAGAGGCTTGGTGCTAATGTCATTGCTTTGAAAGCTGATGAACTCAGTTCGAATCCCTGAGTCAGCTCTGCTTGCGACCGCAGGCAGGTTACTCAATTTCCATGTCCCTCAGGCGGCAAAATTAGATTATAAACCCCACAGGGCAAATTAAGATAATTACAGGCGATTGGGAGAATTTTTTCCAGCATGAGGCTCTTGGAGATTTTTTGGGTGAAAAGGTGTCATATTCTGGACTTTTTCAAAAACTGCAAATGGCCTAAATCCCTGTTTGGGGTTTCACAAGAGATAGTTTACTTCCCAGATCAAATTGATTTTCAATCTTGAAATGTATACATTTGAATATTTCTAAACCTGAGGCAATCAGATTTATGGCCTCAGTTTGGAAATTTTTCCGGCCCCTTGGTTTGCATTACTTTCTGTACAAATACTTTGAATAGATTCAGATGTATGATTTTTGCTTATCTCTAATGCGTGCGCTGTGTGTTTTGATTGCTGGCAGCTCCCCTTCTCCTCTCAAGCTCACTTTGAATTGCCAGACCTGGTTCGGCCCAATGTACATTTACAGTGTTGTTATTACAGATGTAGCAAACCATACCGTTTTTATTGCCGCGGCCGGTCGTGGTTACGTGACTGCAATGGTCACAGCCCGGAAGGATTAACGCTCTGTTGAGTCCCATTCAGAAGCATGGACCCCCCCACCGCGCGATCACAGCAGAGACTGTCCCATGTACCGCAGATGTTTGTTTTTATGCCCGCGCCGCTGGGGAGCGTGAGACTTGCTACATCTGCTCATAGCGGAAGAGTTAAGAATAATAGATTTCCTTTACAAATATACTGAATATTGTTACTTAACAACAACAAAATCTTTGTAAACATGACATCTATTAATTGACCTAATCCTATTTTCAGGCTCTTTCAAGATCCCCAAATACAATATATAAACAATAAATGGATGTTTTATGGATGTTTTCTCTGCATTGAAATGCTCAATGGAATACAGTAAAATAAATCAGGGTTTTGGTTAAAATTTTAATTTGAATCTATAAAAATGACAATGTGTAACTTTAAATTCAGAATGCATTGGGGGTTAGAAATTATTAAATGATACTTACATTTCTTCATAAATCTTTAAAGAAATAATTGAATGTCAGTGTCTGAGTACTGGAGAGACTTCCTTGTTCAATTTAAAAGCCAAGAATACAGCATATGTATGAACTATGAGACTTGTTCAAGCTACAAAAAGTATCTTTGTGTTTTCTTTTGAAGGGAAAGGTAATTTGTTAAGAAACCTTCTTGACAGGATGATGAAGCATTCTTCTTTTGTTTTTCCCCATAGTGTATAGCCATGAGAGTCAGAAGAAAGCTAGGTTTACTGTAACACATTGACTGACAATTAGATTTTAAGACTCTAGGAAATAAGATCTTATAATGGTACCTAATGGGATTCTGAAATAAAGTCTACTGCTCTCAGATGTCATCATATGTTGAAATTAAAAGGAAAAATGCGGAAACTCAATTATTGCTGAAGCTGATCTTTAAGTGGCCTGTCAAACCAAGAATCTTTTGGCGTCACTGTTATATTATATAATTTTTTGTTTCCTGTATTATTAGATATTATTATGACCTATAAAATTAATACTTGTGGATCAAATGTTTACCTTTTTGCTGTACATCTAAAAAATTGTGTGCTATCCTGAAACATACTAGGTGATTAAATTGAGCAATTGCTCCGCTGTAAAATTGGAATTTGATATAGTGTTGGAGTAGATTATGCTCTATAGAGTCCAAATACTTCTCTTATTTTTTTTAAAGACATTAGAAGTAGTTCATGTGCTTTATAAATGACATATTCTCTACTTTATTCTCACTTTGCTGAGTATATTGGAAACTATCTGTTCTTTAAATCTGTCTGGTGTTGAAAGACAATAACCAATTTATAACGGTTATATGTTTGCTTCACTTTTAATATGATTAATATCTTTTTACACCGAACAATAGACATAATTTGTCTGGACTTGTATCACCCATTCAGTCCCAATTTATTTGTAGTGAAGAAAAATATTTTACCTGCATAACACAAGTCTGTATGTATTTATAACTACAGAAATGGAAAGAATCCCTCTGAAGCACTCAAGTATGTAAAGTATGTATGTATGTATATCTTTATTTATATAGCGCCATTAATGTACATAGCAGTAATACATGTGATAATCATATAAATACCAACTAATACAAATAACACATAATGGGAAGAAGTGCTTCAGACGTAAAAGTAACATTTAGGAAAAGGAGTCCCTGCCCCGAAGAGCTTACAATCTAATTAGTCCTGTAAGTAGGAGGAATGCAAAGAGACAGTAAGAGGGTGTTCTGGTAAGTGTGTCTGCAAGGGGTCAAGGTTGATGTATGAGGTGTATAGTATCAGCCACTGAGCTACTCATATGGTTCACTAAGCAGGTGTGTTTTAAGATGGGTATTCTAGGTGGATGGGAAAGGTGCTAGTCGGATATTGAGGGGAAGGGCATTCTAGAGGTGTGGGGCAGTCAGTGAGAAAGGTTTATGGCTGGAGAGGGCTTTAGACTCAAAAGGGGGTAGAGAGAAGACATCCTTGAGCAGAACGTAAGAGTCGGGATGGTGCATAGCGAGAAATTAGGGCTGAGATGTAAGGAGGGGCAGAAGAGTGTAAAGCTTTATAAGTGAGGAGGAGAATTGAGTGTGTGATACGGGATTAGATAGAAAGCCAGGAGAGGGATTTCAGCAGGAGAGCCGCTGAGACAGATTTCGGAAATAGTAGAGTGATTCTGACAGCACAAGTAAATAAAAATGTCATAGTTATTTTGTTTTAATAAAATCCTTATTTTATTATACAAAATCCTTATTTTATTATACATTTAGACAATGGTATATTTGGACAAAAGACTTGTATAAGAAAATGAAAACCTTTATAAAAACTTTATAAACAGTGTTTATTCTGAAGCACACAGCAGGTGTGCAGTGTATGAGGGAGACCTTCACAATGACTGTATACTGAGTAACACACCTTTGAATGGTTGGTCCTTCAATGTATCACAGTCTGTTACATGTACAAATGACTAGAAGTCTGAATATTACCTCAAGTGAAGTGTATCTCCTCGTATAAGTTATTCAAAGTTTGATGCTTTTATACCTGTATGTTATGAGAGCAAAATGGAGTACAATTCTATCCTGACAATGCTTGATATGCACAAGAATTGACTTCAATAATCTAGAAGGAAAGGCTGTAAATCACACTCACAAGGAGATTGATGGTGTTTGTTGAATACTCTCTAATGGTGTCAGGTAGGTGTGTGTTCCTGAGGCTTACGAATTATTTTTGTGGAAGACTTCTATCATTAAGGTTGATGATGTGCCTGCAACCAGGAAAAAAAAAAGAGCAATGCTCAAAACAGCAAAAGTGATTTGTATTTCTCTCCATGCCAAAAACTTTCATCATCCATCCCTCTGACAGTTATGATTTGTTCAAGTTTTCTTCAGGGTGTTTGTAACAAAGCTTTGAATTTATTGTTTTGTGATTTGCATCTTTATTTCAACCATGTATAAAATCCGTGATTTTTAAAAGAAGCACAATATTTCATACTTCTTCAGCGCTCATTTCTACACAGAGGAGAAAATGACATCTTACATACTGTAGCACTGGGGTTTTATGTTAATACAGTTGTGTTAATGAGATCATTCTCTGCACAAAGGTACATCACATTTTATGGATGCAATTTGCATCCAGTCATGTTGAATGGATTGGACACTTAACTTTCAGGTATGATACATACAAAAACCTTCATATTGCATGGCATCAATCATCACAGCAAAGCTACTTTTGATAGAGGTGGTCATTCAGTCCAACTCCAAGTAACGTGTTGCTAAGTATGTATGTATGTATGTATGAATGTCTTAATTTATATAGCGCCATTAATGTACATAGCGCTTCACAGCAGTAATACACGTGACCATCATATAAATAACAAACAATACAAATAACAGATCATGGGAAGAAGTGCTTCACACATAAAAGTAACATTTCGGAAGTGGAGTCCCTGCTCCGAAGAGCTTGCAATCTAATCGGTAGGAAGGAAGAACGTAAAGAGGCAGTAGGAGGGAATTCTGGTAAGTGCATCTGCAGGGGGCCAAGGTTTATGTATCATGTAAATAGTAATAGCCACTTAGCACTATGCATCTGATCCAAGCTATGTTTAAAAGTTATGTTAAAACAGCGAGCATTGGCTTAATTGCTCCATGTACTAATGGACTTGAAACAGAAGGTGGCACTGTGTGCTCATTTGCATGTCACTTCCCAGAATCCTTTGCTGCAGTGGAAGCACTGTATGCTAGGTGATAATGGCAAAAAGCAGGGTTGCAGACCTGTCTAAGACATGTGAATATGCTCACAAGTAATATTTTTATATGCTATAAGGAGTATAAGCTATACGGTGGAGGGTTTTTAGTCACCTTTTCACCCACCATAACGTATGTATGTATGTATTGTATTGTATTGTATGTCTTTATTTATATAGCGTCATTAATGTACATAGCGCTTCACAGTAGTAATACATGTGGTAATCAAATAAATAACAGATAGTATAAATAACAGATCATGGGAATAAGTGCTTTAGACATAAAAGTAACATTAAGGAAGAGGAGTCTCTGCCCCGAGGATCTTACAGTCTAATTGGTAGGTAGGGAGAACGTACAGAGACAGTAGGAGGGAGTTCTGGTAAGTGTGTCTGCAGGGGGCCAAGCTTTATGTATCATGTGTTCAGAATATCCACAGCGCTATTCATGTGCTTCTTTAAGCAAGTGTGTCTTAAGGTGGGTTTTAAAGGTGGATAGAGAGGGTGCTAGTCGGGTACTGAGGGGAAGGGCATTCCCTTTCAGTGAAAAAGGTTTAAGCGAGAGAGGGCTTTAGATACAAAGGGGGTAGAAAGAAGACATCCTTGAGAAGAACGCAAGAGTCGGGATGGTGCATAACGAGAAATTAGGGCTGAGATGTAAGGAGGGTGTAGACGGACGTTCACAGAGGTACACAATTGGAGACTTTTTGTAAGGTGAAATTATAACAAGACTTTATTGTGCCTTTTCCTTTTCATCAGGAAACCATCCAAACACAGGGGGGGGGGGGGGGGGGACAAAGCTTCTATTCACTTGGGAGTATTTCTAGTGAAACACTATGCAATTAATTCACATCTCCCTTAGTCAAGCATTTCTCCCAACCCCAAACACATAGCATGAAATAAGCATATATAAGAAGTCTCTTAAGAATGAAAGTCTTATCTGTTAGCTGCTGTAGAGTAAGCTTCTCTGCTCTCCTGGAACCGCACACGTGTGTGCACAGAAAATGTCAGCATCCAGGTTTAGAAGTCTTATTTGTCAGCTCCAGAGATCTGTGTTCTCTTAGTCAGTCTCTCCTGGGAGACTCAAGAACCACTGCTCTGTCTCCAAAGTTCAGCTCACAAGTGAGCTAAGGAGTCACTTCCTGTCTCAACAGACAGGCTTTTGTAAGCAATCTAAATCAGGCAGGTGGTGTTTATTAATTGACTACCAGCAGTTAACCACCACACTGCTAGATTAAAGGCACATTACTTGAACAGGGATTACTCCCCTGTTACATACCTCCCCTGTTTGTGGGAAGCTCGGGCTTGCCACGGCCAAAGCCCATCCTTCCACTCTCCTTCTAGATATCTCTGTGACTTGAATGAGAGTGGATGGAGGAAGAGAACCCTCAGTCCTGCTGGGATTGGAGCCCTTTCTCCAGTTTATTCGTGTCTCCTCCTGAAGGTATTTGAGATCAGCACCCCTCAGTCGCTCGAGGAGGACTTTTTCCAAGTAAATTCTTTTTTCTACGTGCGCGGTCATGAGATTTCCCTCACGTCGGGTGCTCGTCTTATTGTAGGCATACTGTATGGCAGCAGTTGCAGAGCGTTTAAAAACAGCCCTTTGAGTTTTCCGCTCTTGAAGCTGTCGCTCTGCCCTTTTCCCACTCAATGGGTTTGCTAGTTCACCCTCTTTGAGATTAAGTTGCAATTCCACACCCACTTCCAGAGAATGTCCCATCTTTTCAGCTTCATCAGCTAAGGATTCTTCTGGTTTTAATTCAGCACGTGTACCTTCTTTTGTTGCCTGCTGGGTGGCTGAAGGTTTTGCTAGTGCTTGTTTAGGTGGTTCAAATTTTGCAACCTTGTCTTTCAGATGAGCGGTATTCCCAGCTCTCACTGTACTCTTGTCTTCATGGGGTTTTGAGGCTGTGGGATACTGACGCTTAGTCAGGGTCAATACTTGTCCTTGTAGGACTGTAATCTCATCCGCGAGAGATCCCTGGTTTTTGAGTGCGTCTTGCAAGTCTCTTCTCTGGGAATTTATCTGTGCACTTTGCTTTCTCTGAGTCTGTATCAGTGTCTCCTTCATATTCTGGAGCTCTGTAATTTTTGTCGTTAAGGTTGCCGCTGCGTCTGTTTTCTCCTTGGTATACTGACTCAAGGTAATGGAACAGTCTCTCTGTCTCTCCAGCTCTTGCTCCAGTTTCTGAGCCTTCTCACGCTCCCTCTCATACAGAGTCACCTGGTATCGAAGCTCCGCCTCCAATGATGCTCTGAAGACATGCAGCGTGGCCTTTAGCTCCTCATACTGCTCTGTGGGGACGTACTGGGTATTCAGACGTTCCTGCAGTGCTTGTACCTCTTTAGCAGCCTGCAGCTTTTCTTCCTGCAGCGTTTGCTGCTTCTCCTCAGCATACTGGAGGTGTGTACGCAGACCTTGCAGTTGGTTCTGCAGTCGGTGCTCTGCTTCAAACTTTTCCTTGACTTCTTCTGTCAACTGAAAATTTTCTTCTTTCAGTTTTAAGTTTTCTCTTTTTAATCTTGAATTTTCTCCTTTTTCAGTCTCTGTATTCTTCAGGGCCTCTTTGCAGTCCTCCTTCCATTTACACACATCTGCTTTGAGAATGGCAATCTCCTGGCGTGAGACTTCCTTCTCTAGGTTGAGGGTCTGAAGCTCCTTCTGAGAGACTTTGAGATCTGTATCAAGATTGACAGTAGTTTCTTTAGCAATGTCCAGCTCCTCAGTGAGACTGTGTAGTTCCTTTCTGGAAACTTCCAGGTCTGTGCGGCAGCTGTTGGTCTCATGATGTGAGGCATCCAGTGCTCTGCAGAGTGTCTGAACCTCTTTCTGAGATACGTCCACCTCTATCCGGACACTGTTGACCTCCTGTTGTGAGGCATTCAGCTCTATGCGAAGAGTGTGAACCTCTTGCTGGAAGACTGTCATCTGCTTCAGTGCCTCCTCATACTTCCGCTTTAGCGTAGCCACCATTTCATCAGATTGGCTCTGCTTTTCATCCATGGCCGAAATAGTAGCCTTTGCAGTATCTAGCTCAGTCTTGAGATCATCCAATTCTGTCCTGGCTAAAGAGTACATTGCGAGCACATATTCCTATAGCTTCACGTTATTTTTCTGTAGCTCTGTGTAACCATCTTCCTTTTGTTTCAATTGTTCAAGGAGCATATCACAGTCATGCCTGGCATTTTTCAAGGCATCTTCAGGGCTGGTCAAGGGATCGTCACTCACTGGTTCCGGCTCCACTTCCCTGAGATGGTTGGTTGAGGGTTCCTCACTGTTGGCACCGGACAGACACTTCTTTGGGGTACACGACGTCTGCCTTGGGCCCTCTGGATATTCGGTTAACCGCGGGACGAATTCTCCATTTTCTCTAGGCTGCAGAGCAACTCGGTCCCACTTTTCCTCCACAGGATCTGCGTACGTGTCTGTTCCTTCCACGGAAAGCGAAGACCCGCTTTTCTTTTTCCGCCTTTTTGATTTGGATGACACCGTCCCTTCAGGGATATTGGGGTCTCCATCTTCATTTGAAATTTTAGCAGTGTCACTGGATCCACCCGGCTTTTCTTGCAACTGTAATAGCTGACGGAAATATTCGGTGATCCACTGCTCCCACTCTGTCTCCTGCTGATCATATTCATCATCAAAGGGAGCGGTCTTTTCTGTTCGTGCCGAGTTCAGGCACCCCCACCATTCTTGGGGTGTTTTGTGGGTGTGACTCGGTTCGGGTTCCCCGTAAGAGATGTCTTCCTCTTTATTGGACTGGAAGGGTCACTCTTACGTGGGGTAGGGTTCATTACAGGAACGCTGCATCTTGTCCTCCATTTTTAGGCTATCAGGTGTAATTTTCTTCCTGACCTCAGGAGGCACTATTGCAGCTGTTGCCACTGTATTTGCTAGAACCCCCAATTGTGGTAGTCCTACAGATGGGCATATTTTGCTTGTAGAGGTCGTAGCTCTCACAGGCATCTCTGTAGACTTTTCTTTCTTGGGTAATTTTTTTTTTTTCCAATATCAGCAGTGCTGTGCATGCATTTTCTCCCATCAGCTATACAAGATGTGCAGTTGCTAGGTAAAAAAGTCTATTTGCTCTACACCATTTACTTGCTAGGTGTAATCTCTCCGCTTCAGCAACAGAATTTGGTTTTCTGCCTGAGTTCAGTAATTTTCAGTCTCATCTTTGGGTATTATGCCATTCACACTTCACACTTTGGGTGTCTGTTTTTGCTCCCAAGATATATATAGGCAGACTTTTTTTTACTTGCAGAAAAATAACATTCTTTGCAGTGGACTATTTCTTTCATTCCCGGCAAGGTGACTCAACACTCAGCAATTGGCTTTGAAAAACCTTTTACACAGTTCAGAAATCCCTTTTTCCCCTATAGGGCAATTTTACACTCACCATTTGTTTGCTAAAAATTCCCCTGCTTCAGCACAGTCTTGTATCAATTTTCACACTTTTCTGCATTTACTCCATTCACAGCTGGTAGCCCTATGCGGTGTGGCAACCTTTATTTGCAAAATCAGCACCACTCGTGGGTCACCATCTGTATTCACTTCTTCAGCGAAACTTTTGAAAACAACAAACACCTATCCCTTTTTAAGGGCTGACTCACTTCTTGAACCCTGACTATGGCTGGAAGGCAAAACCCCTATTTCTATGACCATATTACACTCTCTCTCCTCTTGGGATTGGGGCAAATAGTCCATCTGTGGTTTTGTAAGTTTCAGTGGTGTGTATCCCTTTAACTCTGAACTCTGCTGCATGAGGTTTTTTTTTTTTTTTTTTTAAGTTGCTCAGACTTGTTTGTAGGCAAAAAGCATAACAAAAAATTTCACATAAAAATCTCCGGTCCTTTTTAACTTCCAAGACACCTCTCATCTCACTTCGGACACCATATGTAGACGGACGTTCACAGAGGTGCACAATTGGAGACTTTTTGTAAGGTGAAATTATAGCAAGGCTTTATTGTGCCTTTTCCTTCTCATCAGGAAACCATCCAAACACAGGGGGGGGGACAAAGCTTCTATTCACTTGGGAGAATTTCTAGTGAAACACTATGCAATTAATTCACATCTCCCTTAGTCAAGCATTTCTCCCAGCCCCAAACCCATAGCATGAAATAAGCATATATAAGAAGTCTCTTAAGAATGAAAGTCTTATCTGTTAGCTGCTGTAGAGTAAGCGTATCTGCTCTCCTGGAACCGCACCCGTGTGTGCAGAGAAAATGTCAGCATCCACGTTTAGAAGTCTTATTTGTCAGCTCCAGAGATCTGCGTTCTCTTATTCAGTCTCTCCTGGGAGACTCAAGAACCACTGCTCTGTCTCCAAAGTTCAGCTCACAAGTGAGCTAAGGAGTCGCTTCCTGTCTCAACAGACAGGCTTTTGTAAGCAATCTAAATCAGGCAGGTGGTGTTTATTAATTGACTACCAGCAGTTAACCACCACACTGCTAGATTAAAGGCACATTACTTGAACAGGGATTACTCCCCTGTTACAGAGGGGCAGAAGAGTGAAAAGCTTTAAAAGTGAGGAGAAGAATGGAGTGTGAGATGCGGGATTTGATCGGAAGCCAGGAGAGGGATTTCATGAGGGGAGATGCAGAGACAGATCTAGGAAAGAGTAGAGTGATTCTGGCAGCAGCGTTTAGGATAGATTGTAGGGGAGACAGGTGAGAGGCAGGAAGGCCGGACAGCAGGAGGTTACAGTAATCAAGACGGGAGAGAATGAGGGCCTTAGTCCGAGTTTTAGCAGTCGAGCAACAGAGGAAAGGGCGTATCTTAGTTTTATTGCGGAGGGAAAAGCGACAGGTTTTAGAAATGTTTTGAATGTGAGGGGCGAATGTGAGAGAGGAGTCGAGTGTGACCCCTAGGCAGTGTGCATTGGGTGAATGATGGTAGTTCCAACAGTAATGTGGAAGGAGGTAGTAGGGCCACGTTTGGGAGGAAGTATGAGGAGCTCTGTTTTAGCCATGTTGAGTTTAAGGTGGCAGAGGGCCATCCAGGATGATATAGCAGAGAGACATTCAGAAACTTTGGTTTGTACAGCAGGTGTAAGGTCGGGTGTTGAAAAGTATATTTGTGTGTCGTCAGCATAGAGGTGATAATTAAACCCAAAAGATGTTATTAGGTCACCTAGAGAGAGTGTATACAGAGAAAATAGGCGAGGTCCCAGGTCAGAGCCCTGGGGTACCCCACAGAGAGATCAATAGAGGAGGAGGAGTTGTTAGCATAAGAGACACTGAAAGTACGATGGGAGAGTTAGGATGAGATCCAGGATAGAGCTTTGGTCCGAATACCAAGAATATGGAGAATGTGAAGGAGAAGAGGGTGTTCCACGGTGTCAAATGCAGCAGAGAGTTCGAGTAATATGAGCAGAGTGTAATGACCTCTGTCTTTGGCAGCATGGAGGTCGTCAGTTATTTTAGTGAGGGCTGTTTCCGTGGAGTGAGCAGTGCAGAAGCCAGATTGGAGAGGGTCTAGGAGAGAATAGGTGTTGAGAAAATGGAGCAAGCGAGAGAATACAAGTCGTTCAAGGAGTTTTGAGGCAAAAGGCAGGAGGGAGACAGGTCGATAGTTAGAAAGACAGGTAGGGTCAAGCTTGCTGTTTTTGAGTAATGGTATGACTGTTGCATGTTTGAAGGAGGATGGAAAGGTTCCAGAGCAGAGGGAGGGGTTAAAAATGTGTGTGAGCGTAGGGATTATAGTAGGAGCAAGAGGTTTTAGGAGATAGGAGGGAATGGGGTCAAGAGGGCAAGTGGTAGAGGGAGAAGAGGCGATCAACAGCGACACATCCTCCTCTGAGACAGTGGAAAAAGAGTCAAGGAAGGCAGGAGGAGAGTTAGGAAGAGGTGTAGGATGGGAAGAAGAAACAGAGGGGATGTTCTGACGTATGGATTCCACCTACATACATTCCATACATGTATGTATGTATGTATGTATGTATGTATGTATGCACATATACATACATAAATTTATCGTATACATACATATATTTATCATATATATATATATATATATATACCTCACTGGAATTCAAAACTTAAAATTATGCTGTCACATACTCAAAGCACAAGATGATAACCCCCTGCTCAGTCTAATACAGGTAGGTATCTATTGTCGCTGGACTCTGATTAAAGTTTCTATTCCTATGCCATATATGTGCCTCCTTACTATATATTTCCCCATACATATGACTATTATTGAGGTTACTAGGTACAGGTTTGTGCTTATGTCCTTATAGCATACATTACTATTCAATGCTGTCATGATAATTATCACACAGACCTCATACAAGGTATTCCTTTGAGCCTATACATTCATATATACCTACAATCGCCTACCTTGGTGGCACACACGCCTGTGTGGCCTTGGATCGCCACCTTACCACTGGGGATTTTAGACATTATCACTGTAAATATTCTTCATTATTGTTGTTATTTTTGATGTAATAAACTTGTATTATTTTCTTTTATGGTCCGATGTGGATCTTTCTGAATGCTCGAGTCAGTAACCACCACCATATGGTCATTATGGACCGCCTTGCAAAGGAGACATTGACATCTCGTGGTCCCATACGGTTTCGTTACATTGTCAACAGTGAGTGCATCTTATATGTCTATGGAAACTGTGAAGTGGGTGCTGGTAAATGAAAGGATCATGTTCTACCCGTTCCAATGTTATTGATATTGCTATTAGAGGGACATTCCCTCCTGGGACAAAAGTGAAGTAAGGACAGTCTCATATTTAATATCAACTGATTTAAAAAATCAGAAAACGTAAAACAACTGATACTTTTGGTGATAACTGTTTATCAGTCCTACTGGTGAATTGTTGTTTTTGTTTTGTTAATTGTTGTGAAGTATTTATCGTTCGTCTCCAGATGGAACCTCCACCACAGCCGAACCACCGCCAGAACCTCCGCCAGAACCTCCGCCAGAACCTCTGCCAGGAACCACTGCCAGGAACCTTCGCCGCTGGCTGCTACTAAGGTAAGTTTTACTACTTGTTAGTGCAGCGGGTTAATTTAAAGTATTTTCGGTTAAGATTAAACATAGAGACTTACCTTAGAAGTGAAGCGGCCCACGACGACAGGTCCTGGCAGCGGGGTGAGTTGCAGTGAAGAGCCGGCGGTCATTTGGTCTTGGCCATGACCAAATGTCCTAAACCGAAATTCAGTACATACATTCATTTTTACACAATGTCAAAAAGTAAAACTTATAATTTAAGGATGTTTAATCTTTTTGGTAATTACACTTCTACATTTTTCTTTAAATGTGACCTGCAGTGTGGGATTGCTCCTTTAAAGGAATACCAGAGAAGACTTTCTTTCAATTTAATCACTGTACACCCTTGGCTAATAGGTTGTCCAGATATCTTTTGGTCAGACACTATATATTACATGGATAAACCTTTAATAAAAACCTGTGTGTTGAAAACGATGATATAAAAGATAGCTGGGTTAGGATATTGCTAGCATTAGTAGATGGTAGATACAAGTAACAGGCGTACATAGAAATACAGATTTACAGCAGCAGAGTATGAGACAGGGAACTTGCTACCAAAGCAGAAGAATAGGATACATTTCTAAGGAGCTCAACGCCAGGCCTGTTATAATACTCATGGTATCTGAGATACTATCCACCTTTTCTTTCTATGGAAAAATAATCATTGATTTGTTTACCCCATACCTATCCATTTCCTAAGAATCAAATACTCTAGGTACCATTGTGTAATAGAGTTATAGCTCACCAATTATCATCCATTAGGGTGTCATACCTCTCAGTGAATGATAATGACTTGGGGCACCTTAGATCAGCGGTGTGTTTCTGCTTTGCTACTATTTTTTGTTTCCTACTGTAGGTCTTCCCCAGTTTATTCTTTCTCCGGACAGGCTGGTATACTTTCTGCATCTAGGAAAATAACATCAGTAGTTTAAATACTCCAATTCAGGTTTACAGTACACTGATGTAGTGGTGGACTTACGTTTCTGCCGCCCGTAGGCTCATGAGGCGGCCCTTCACCCTAGTGTAGTGATGTTATGACATCACAGGGGCATGTGACACCACGTTGTCATTGCAATGCATCAACATGTGATGTCACAATGTCATTTGATGCCGCGTTGTCATGGCAACGTGGCATCCTGTCACGTTGCAGCGTTATTTGCCGTTGAGTCGCCATGAGGACGCGACACTACAGGAGGCGGCCGCACCAGAAAAGGTAAGGCTCTCACTGACACACACACATTTTCTCCCACATAAATTGCCTCCCCCAAAAAAATTGCAGCTCTAGATTTTAGCCTACTCAGCTGGGAAATCTGCCACTGCACTGATGGGAATGACATAATATTCTCCATCTACCTGAAATGCATGTGTATTGTGTATATATGGTGGTGCTATACTTAAAAGCATGACAAATGACTGTGGGTACAGTTCAGGCATTCCTTGTTTTAAACACCCACTGCTACATGTTGTGTAACCATGTCAACATTTTCTATTTCTTCTAAAACTTGAAAATGTTTGTAGCATTTTTTCTTTTTCACACTACTTTCCCTCTGGCTTCCCATTCCTTTGAAATAGTATAATCTTTCTTTTTCCCTGTATTTCCATATTTTTTTACTTCCATTTCATTGCTTATATTTTCAATTATTTGACTTCTCGTTTTCTTCTTGCCTAATATTTCATCCTTCCTGCCTTGTTTTCTTTCTTTCAAAATTTCAACCCAGAAAATAACAGAAAAATATCTGTGTTGGTGTCTTGAAATTATGGATTACAAGAAAGCGTGTCTCTTATGTGATGCTTACTCACAGTGTGGTAGTTTTATATAGGCACATCCAAAACCATGGCAGTGTGGTTCTTATACTGTATGTTGGAATCAGGTAGTTGGTACCTAAATATAAGGAAAAGAGAGGGACCATTGTGCAGATCAAAAAATAAAAAACATTATGTGTAAAAAGAATAAGAATCACACTCACAATGTGTACGATATTAAAAGCATTTAGCACAACAGCGTATAGTGCACGACGTTGTGAGCTCTCTCACCACCACTGTCCCCTTGGGTGCTGCTGGTGGTCCGAACGTTGTCTCAGCCCTGCCGGAGTCTCTCGTGGGATCCGCAACGTCACTTCGTTTCCTCCGGCGTCACTTCCGGTTTTGTTTTCCAGCTGGGTGGCGCGTCTGCGGGTGCTCTATCCATTGGGATGCTGACACTCGCAGCTTCGCTACCAGTTAGCTTTGTCAGAAGTGTACCTTCCCCGCTCACAAGTCAATATATATAGTAGTACTAATTAATACAACTTACAATACAGATCTACGCTAATACACATTACAATAGAAAATAATTATATAGAGACAACATGAAAAGTCCGACATGAACAGAACCATTTAGATGAGAAACTTGTGGCATAAGGACATGCTGCATTAAAGCCTGTTTTGATTGGAAAAAAAGAGAGAATGAACATTAAAGAAAAAAGGGAAAAAATAGGATTTTTTGTATGAAATTAATTTACATAATGCAATAAATATTACATTGCTGTGTAGAATTGCAACCTACAGAAAAAAGGTGAACTAGCTAATAGCAATACTCCCTACAGTGAAGAATATCAATTATGAAGCAGATATCTGTATGTGACTAATGATTGGTGTAAGTTTACTTTATAAAACAAATTAATGTAAATATATGAATGTCAGAAAACAAATATATGTTTTAATTCTAGCGTTTCACAGTGATGTAAGTGGACCACTCGACAATGGACAGTTTTCTACCTTAATGGAAAATATTGTGCCTCTACCGAAACATATCCATGCATGTATCATAAACAATGTATCTGTCAACAATATATTTCACAGGCAATTTATAGACAAAGTTCGCACTCGACTCCGCTCTCACATTCTCTTCTCACATTCAAAAGGTAGCTAAAATCTGTCGTTTTTTTCCTCCGCAGTAGTACAAATGTAGCCCCTTGCCCCTGTATCAGGGCCACTACGTGTACTGCTATACCTGTGTGGCAAACAGGAGGCCTGATCCTCCGCCACTGGGAGCCTGGGGTGTATATATATCTACTAAACAGCGCCTCCACCTGGTTAGGATCCTCACATAGTAGGATAGCCCCCTCCCAAGACAATATGCCCCGTTATACACACACAGAGTATGGGGAACAGTATTTACTGGGAGGTAATAAACAATAACAGTAACAAGAACAGGCAAAATAATCTATATATACCGACTCGCGGAATATCCCCACAGTACTTGGGTGCAGGGGCACCAGTGTCTCAGTGTCCAGACCCCAAGGGCCTTTCCCACCCCCAAGTGTGGGACAGTGTTGCCCAAGTGAATGTTGGTGCTTTTATGAGGATACCTTCCCGGGCACTTCAGCATCTGGGTGCCGCTGGATAGTAATTGCAACCGATCCGTCTGTTCCAACAAAGATCCACCTCCACGTTTGGTGGCTTCCCACATGGAGTGTACTACCTCAGAATAGTCTCTGACTTGGTTCGACCTGGTTCGGGCCTAAATGCAGGCCC
Source organism: Ascaphus truei (assembly GCF_040206685.1). Taxonomy (NCBI): domain Eukaryota; kingdom Metazoa; phylum Chordata; class Amphibia; order Anura; family Ascaphidae; genus Ascaphus; species Ascaphus truei. The sequence continues at coordinate 8,069,523 of NC_134492.1, read as the reverse complement.
GCGCACACCGCGTGCACCCGTCACGTTGCAACTGATACTGACACTAGCAGGCTAAGGGGAGCGTCCCTATCTGAGGGGCCTTCCCAATAGCACCACAAGCTATGGATAGTTGAGGCATAGCTGGAACCTGAAGGGGGTAATCTGGCCTAGTCCAGCGGAGCACTTCTCCCTGGACCTTACCTATCCCCTTGCTGTCTGACTTCCGACTGGTGTACTTCCCTGAGCACGCCAAATGTATCTATCTCCTTGCAGGAGATTTTGAGTGCCCTACTGGCTGAGTAGCATCACCTGGTCTGCAGTCCCTTGGCATTATGGGACTTGTAGTTCCTCTGCGGTCCTGCTCTTTTAATGGCCACCGCTACGCGCCATACTGCGCATGCGCGATCCTTTTGTCATGGAGGCGCTCTGCAGCAGTGCTCACCGCGGGTCTCCGGCGATCTGCTCACCAGCACCAACCTCCCTGCACCAGAGGTAAGAGGAGGTGAGGGGGAATGCGGCGGAACCAGGGGACTAAAGGGGACCTGGTTACACAAAGATATGCCCTTTCCTCTGTTGCTCGACTGCAAACCAGTCTTACAAGACCCTTATTCTCTCCCTTCTCGATTACTGTAACCTCCTGCTGTCTGGCCTTCTTGCCTCTCACCTGTCTCCCCAACAATCTATCCTAAACACTGCTGCCAGAATCATGCCAATCTTTCTTAAATCGGTCTCAGCGTCTCCCCTGCTGAAATCCCTCTCCTGGCTTCCTATCAAATCCCATACCACACACTCAATTGTCCTCCTCACTTTTAAAGCTTTAAAACTCTTCTGCTCCTCCTTACATCTCAGCCCTAATTTCTCGCTATACACCATCCCAACTTTTCCGTTCTGTTCAAGGATGTCTTCTCTCTACCCCCGTTGTATCTAATGCCCTCTCCTGCCTTAAACCTTTGTCACTGACTGCCCCACACCTCTGGAATGCCATTCCTCTCAATATCAGACAAGCATCCTCTCTATCAACCTTTAAGATCTAACTCAAAACACACCTGCTTAAGGAAGCATGAGTAGTTCTATGAGTGATAGTTTTACACCGCATACATAAAACTTGGCCCCCTTGCAGATGCGCTTAACAAAATGCCCACCTACTGTGTCTGTATGTACTTTCTACCAACAAATTAGATTGTAAGCTCTTCGGAGCAGGGTCTCCTTTTCCTAAATATTACTTTTATGTCTGAATCACTTCTCTCCTCTATGTGTTATTTATATTATTTGTTATTTATATGATTGTCACATGTATTACTGTAAAGCGTTATGTACATTAATGGCGCTATATAAATAAAGACATACATACATACATACATACATGAGGATTACATGTTAATACCTCAGGGAGGAACTGGTGAGATAATAACATTTAAATACATTATAGTTTCAGCTACAAATGAAAATACAGGTGCTGGTGTTTAATAAACACTGGACTGTGTGCTTTATATGCACATAACAAAATATGTACATATCAAGGTATAATACGACCTAATTGCAAATATTTCTGATTTTTAATGATCGTAAGTCACACAGTATATGGTGCTGGAAGTGAAGCTGCTTTATGACCAAGTGTCGGCCTAATTACCTGCAGAATGGCGATGTATAACAGCACAGCAATGTGCTTTATAGTAGTCACCCCATGACATTGTTTGGGAATAGTATACCAGGGTGTTGTTTACTGCTCTGTACCAGATTGCTTTTTGTGTTCTGCTTGCAAAAAAATCTTTATTACCCTTTTCTGACGATTGATGGTTGTGTTAGGCTAATGCATTGCACCTGCGACCCACATGCATGATATACACACAATATAGACACGATATACACACGATATACACACGATATACACACGATATACCCATGATATGCGATTCCCTGCACACAAAAACTGAGTGTTGAGAGTTTTTTATGAAAAAATATTTCTGGGAGTCCATGTTTATGGTTTAAAGTCCTTTTGTAAAGTGGTTTAGTAGGTTTTATTTAGTTGATTCTAATGTGCTTAATGAACCTTAATGTATGATTGA